>NW_024537402.1:0-691736 GCF_016647745.1 Suillus plorans
AAGATGGGTATGCGGTGGTGCATTCATTGCACCGTGGAGATTCAGTAAGGCAGAAAGTTCCTCGTGCCGTTCCACTTGTATTGAAGATGAAAGGACATAACGTACACCATTGAAGAGGGCCATCCTCAAGGTGTATGGTATAGATGTGAGAAGGAGTGCGACACGATAGGTCAATGGAACATTCTTACAGAAACTATGTCACAGTTGGCCGGCACACCCAATGATCCAAGTGGTCACAGTTATGGTGTGGTACGTCACGGCGACTCCGAGAGGAGGTAGGTATCCCTGGCCTTAACAAATTCAACCAGAACCATGTGGCACTAACACACATTAGGCACGAACGAAAAAATCAAAATGTCAGGGTTAGAAGGCTACATTAAGGTTCTTCAGGCTCACATGGGAGGCGCAATTAGTTGTAACCAGCAGGTATCGGCAAGGCCCCACCGGACAAGTTGAATAAACGCTAATTCAGCCACACAAAAAAATGTGTCAGGCATGTCAGGGTCAGAATTACATAGAGTGAACTTTGAAAAGGCACTCCTGCGCACCAAGAAAAGACCACGAGTTCATTAATTTCCTTCAAACACGCAAGTATACTTCTAAATCCTTTTACATGAAATGCATCTTCTTGGCCAAATTCGCGTGTTTGTCCTTGAAATTCTTCCTCCAGCATTCAAGGTCGAAGAGCGTCATCGTTGCTAGAGATGGTGGCAGCGTCGAAACCCATACATATGGTAGGGTTGAAATGGAACGCGCCACTGTGCGCACCAAAACATTTTGCGGTAGATCCATCCGATTTTCCCGCCCCTTTCTTGTTGACCTTTCCCGGTAGTCGTTTTTGCCGTGCACTCGACCGAGTTCAAGATTGCAGCTCGGATGTTTTTGATTCTGCATGGCATACTAGTACTGTTGGGCGCTGTTTATTGTACACTTGTATTGTACTAATGCATGGCACAAATCCGAAATGAAGTGCAGATGAGTCAGTTGATGGAATGAAGCTTAATGAAGATTAGGGATTGTTCTGAAATCAACATCACCTTGCTTGCAAGGAACCCGTTAATTCTGTGAATCGTCTACAATTACAAACAATGGCATTTTCCGCATGCTTCTCCGTTCGTAACATTTGCTATGATTGTGACCAGTCTCTGTCCTTCCAAAATACCATTTCAACTGCGCTCATTCATGATTACATTCAAAGTAAACTGATTAGAAAGATACGAGAAAATGTGGCACTATCAGTACAGGTATGCTGCAACATGTTAATATTGGATCAGAACGTATATGGGCACATAAACGAGGTTGAATTGGAGTCAGTGGCGTCTTTTTTTCTGGCGGGATGTGCGTGTCGGCTGAGCTACTGTTCTTGAAGCTGCATGATGTGCAGACTCGCATCAGCTGTGTACATGATTTGAATGAGGGAGAAATTGAATACCATGCATGATGTTTCCATTGTCATTGCTCTCAGTCGTACCTTGCGAGCCCTGTTCTCCACTATTAGGAGAACACTCATTAGAATCGAAAAAACTGTCCATGTCGTCCTCGCTGTCAAATGCATAAAGTTCTGCCCTAGCCCTGGAGCGGCCACGCTGCACAAGTCCGGGGGTCTCTCTATTCCAAATATGGATTAGCATATAACAAAAAAAATCATGGACGACCTTACAACTTCCAATGGTTAAGTGTTTCTTCCACCCATTGCTTGTTAGTATTTCCTTCCAACATATCGACCACTCGATCATAGAAAAGAACGAGATCAAAATCTTCTATTTGCTGACACCATTGCGTTGCAGAGCTGAGTTGGAAATATGCCTTGCGTCGGTGATCAGTTTAAGTGCATAAATCTTGTGCAAGGCTTACCTGTACAGCTGCGTATGCAATTGCTCGTGGCAGTGGCGACTTCATCCCGTGAATTCTACCTTTTGGAGCCTTAGTACCTTTGTGAGTGTTTGCAGAAATGGCACTGGACGGTCCAGTGAATATGTGACGAAAGACCTGTTCAGGTCATAAAATAGTATCCAATGAATAAGGATAAGAAGGAAGAACATACGCGCTTGAGGTAGTATCCCCGAAGACAACCTTGACTTTTCCTGGTGGGGTCCAACATAGACTCATCGTATAAAAATGTGGGAAGCTTTGCGGCCGTAATCGTAATCTGGCCTTCCTTTACCTTATTCATAAATGACCTATGGCCGGTTACATGTCAGTAAATAAATAATATTAGCACGACTAACGGGGGATCATTGTCAAATATGTCCAGCGTCCGCATCGGGCACAGCAGTCGCGCAGTCTGAGGGTGGTTCCATCCACGAACAATTTTCCCGTGCTGCTTGAGCAGAGGGGGATTGAACTGGTCGGTTTCAGGGTTCTTGAGCATGTATACTAGTCCTTCTCGCATCAGGCTCCCAGTATCATCAGATCGCGCATCATTTGCAGCAGACGAAAGCTGGTAATTTGTAAGACAAAGAATACAAGAATGACATGCAAAGATTGTGTCACCGCATGAATGAAATTGTCCATGGCCGACGGAAATCTCTCGAATCCCGATATAAGGTCACTGAAGGTCGGTACAAGCTTGACGAGTTCTTTGTAGTGCTTTATGCACAACTCCTTCTGATGACTGCGCAGATAAAATATCAGTATCAGATAGCTTAGGTACAGACTTACTTGTCCAAAGCTTCTTCGGTTGACCTGAAGTGTCTTCCCGCGATTCAGAAAATTCGGCTTCTATGCCTTCATATAAGACATCCTCGAGCAAAGTAAACGGATCGATTGCAAGAGGAAACCACCGAGCTGCACGCAAGTATAGTTCAATCGGACCATGACTGGTCTGATAGTGAGCAACGCGTGACGATTTGAAAATTTAAAAGTTACCAGATCTTTCTTTTACGGCCGCTTTTTACACCCAAGTTCAGGTCTTTGAGCAGATCTTCAACGTGGCTTGACGTTTCCGATATGTTGGATGATTCAGGTGGCATAGTGGATTGGATGTAGTATCGATGCAAGACTTGTGAGTGACACTGTCAACCGCACTGGTATTCGCACCGGTATTGTTGAAGTTCAACCTGAACTTGAAGATCCGGACCGAACTAGAAACAGAAGTGTATGACTTTATAACTATATTGGACTGATGGGACTAACCTTGTTATTGAAATGCAGAGATCGATTGGATGATCGGATCACGGTCCAGCTCGAGCGGTCAGGGTATGGCATAATACTAAATTTGTGGCATTGCTGTCAGGCTAAGACTTGGCCGTGGCGAGAGGATATTAAATATTAAGACGAGATACACGGGCTTGGACTTGGCGAGAAGGAAATGATGGTAAATATTAAGATGAGATAGACGAGTTGGAATTGGCGAGAGGGAGATGATGGTAAATATTAAGACGAGATAGACGAGCTTGGACTTGGCGAGAGGAAGATTATGGTAAATATTAAGACGAGACAGACAAGTTGGAATTGGCGAGAGGGAGATGACAGTAAATATTAAGACAAGATAGACGAGCTTGGACTTGGAGGTCAAGGCTGCTTATAGACGTCGCATGCTCCAATCTAGCATATGCCGTGCCATGTCTGGAGTTGTTAGAACTGGCAGGAATTGGGACGGCGATGAAAGACGAGGGGCTTGTGAGGCTTTTGGGAACCAAGCCACTTTCCCGAAAGCTTGATCTTGAGGATAATGAGGAGATCACTGACGCTGTCCTGAGTGCACTGACCAACCAGCATTCAACCACATGACTCACCTGCACGCAGCTCGCCTGTCAAAATGAGCGACCATTGCTGTTGTTGATGATTGATATTGGGAGGCCGTACGAAAATGGATGAGTGATGGAGCCAATGAGACTGAATAGTCAAAGTATGGCACTGGAGAGCCCGTACTGACGAAAACACCACTTGTAGCGAGGAGGACAGTTGCCTTTTGAAGTATATCAGCGTCGTCTTGAGCTCGCGCGAAATGAACACAGATGTGCAAGAATGTCACCGAAACTGTCAGAATGTGAACGAGAGTGAACATTAATGTCGAAGGACACAATGGACGTGAAATTTGACTCACCGATTCAGAGTAAGCTACATGCACACATTCGAAGGACCAACAAGGTGATGTGCTAGAGTAGGTGATTGACGTAGGATAAGGGTACACTGTCAGTGGCAAAGAACAAGATTAGAATTAAAAAATCATTGCACACCTTAATAAGCAAGATAGTGAGGACGGTGAGCGAGTGAATTGCTGGTGTTGGAGTGGGTAGAACCGGAAGGTTCGCGCAGTGGATAGCAAAAATGAGATTGTGTGCAGGAAACAACGTAACGCGACGACGGCGAGCAGGGGCCGGCTGGCGGGATGAGAAGACCGCGAACATGTGAGTGGGCACGTCAGACGAAACATCGTTGACAATTATCGAAAGTTCCTGCGGGAGGACATTGGAAGCAGGTTCAGCTTTGATCCCTGCAAGGACACGGAGCATGCTGAAAAAGGATTCGTTAGATGATCGATTGACTACCAGATGAATCTTGACTTACTCGGGCCCGAGGCATTCTAGTCCATCGCGAATGTAATCAATATGGGTGTGAACAAGTTCAGGTGCCACAGCCTGAAGTGTGGACACCGGGATCTCAGTGGGCTTGGGTCGAGCGAGGAGTCTGGGAAGGGAGATGATCTTAGACACTGTTGTTGAGTCCCCCATCTCGACATCGCGAGAAATAGTGGGGACATCCATCTGCACTGGAGCAAGAGGGCTTTTGGACGGAGTTTGCTCCTTGCGCTTCTTGGCATGCTCAATTGCATGCCTAAGGTAATGGGCTCCGCCTGAAACGAGAGCTCGGCGACGACGAGAGGCACCCTGGATACCAGTGCGAACTTTGGATGGTTTCGCAGTAAGGCGTGTAGCGGGAGGAGTGTTCTCCGAGTCGATGTGATGAACGTAGTTAGCCGTTTGCGAGACCATTGTGGTGTGATAAAGGCGGAAGAACTGAAAATAGCGGCTTAAATGGCAAGGAAGCTTGTACATAAATAAGTAAAACGACGCACCTATAGCTAGTCCTATAGGTTCTGGAAGTTGACAAAGAACCTTTGGCTCCGGATACGTCAGCACTGCACACGCTGGCTAGTGAAGGGCTGAGAGTGTGTGCGGGAGTGTGGCCACGCGAATTTTGAGGCCTGGCCGGTGAATGAGTGGAGAGAAGACAACATGATTGTAGTAGTAAGAAGATAAGATGAATGTAGTTGTAGGGCTCAGAACTCGGATATGTCGACTCGGAACTGGCGTTGTGTCAGCCGCTTGGCTTACATAATCTGGTCGGAGTTTCGAACGTTAATTTCATTCATGACCGAGCGCATACCCTTCCTCTCAACGTCCATTGCTGCCCGGCAACTGACTTGTCCCCCGATTGTCCATTTCCTGACATTCTCCACGGTTTAACTGGGCTATTCTTTCTGTTCACTTTACCTCTCCATCCTCTCTTTTTGGTTGGCCGGCCAATAGGTAAGCTTTAGTCCATCTTTATTTTAATTGTTTGTTGCGGCCCATCCCCTACTGTCCTCGCCGGCCTTTTGTAGGTGAGCGAGGTTCAGTACACCATGCGAGGTTGGACAAGCCTTTTGTAGGTTATTCAACTGTCACGCGTGTGGTGGGGCCTCTTAAACTTTTTTTCTCGTCATTTGCCTTGTCAATTCCCTTCTGACTGTGATGTGAGTTTCTAGATGGTAGCCTCTAGTATCACTGACGAGGATCACGGGCCCGTCAATGGGGCCGATGCTGATGCTGATATTTGGACTGACGAAGACCTACTCATCTTTTCATACCTCGCCTCAATCTTAGGCTGTGGTATGAGCCTGGTACTATCATTTTACTTCGTGGACACATCCTCCCCCATGCTGTCGAGGCATTTTTTGATGGACAGAGAATTTCTATAGCCCACTTCACTCATGAGTCCTTGTGGAAGGCTCTGGGTCTAGAACTTCCATAGCTTAGTCTTGTAATTTTTATTTAATTGCACACCAACTAGTTGGTCTTGGCTAGTCACTAGGCCGTATGTAAATATTTCGAATAGATCACGCGACCTCAAACCTCATGTGCTTTGAAAACTCTGGTGGTGTTTGTAAGCAACTAGAAAGTCACGCGACGATTCTGCTCGAGCCTTCATTGTGTCCCGCCCCCAGGTTGATTCTATGCTAGCGAAATCCTATGTCTACATTTTTTTGTTTTTCTTCATCATGAGCCA
Organism: Suillus plorans; assembly: GCF_016647745.1. Classification (NCBI taxonomy): domain Eukaryota; kingdom Fungi; phylum Basidiomycota; class Agaricomycetes; order Boletales; family Suillaceae; genus Suillus; species Suillus plorans. The sequence continues at coordinate 6,214 of NW_024537402.1, forward strand.
CATATGTAGGGGCTGTCATCGAGAATTTGATTCTTGTGGGGCTCTCAGTACCCACAAGCGGTTTTGTTTGAGCAAAATTACCGATGCTGCTGCTACTTCTCTAGCAAAGAGAAGACACAACCGAGAAACCCAACAAGCAGCAAAAATATGTCGTCAGGAAGAAGAAGCAGCAGCACTAATAGCTCGTCAGGACATACGTGAAAGCATTGCTGAGTCGGGGTTACCACCGGTATGTTCATTCATTTGTTATATCTGAGTCATCTTCATCTGGTGTCTTGTTCAGGACCCAGGCCCAAGGTCTCCATCACCATCTGCATATCGGCCCTCGGGTCTACCAAACCGCCGACGTCGCTTACCGAAAAGATTCTGGGATGACTTACCACCTATCCCAGTGGTAGCCCCGGCTTCAACCTCGGATTCAGACAATGTGAACATACCAGATCTACCCCTCCCAATTCCCAACCAACCAGCGATTAGCACAGTATGAGATCATTATGGTCTCTATCGTCAATACACACACTCCCTTCCATCATATAACCCCGATAACTTCATCTCCACGGCGCATTTATCTGACTCGCCAACCTTTATCAAGACTCCGAACAGCCTTGGGGTCCAACCATGGTGGTCAGGATTTGGTAGATCGATACGGGTTTCTCCAGCCAATTACTTCGCGCCATTTCTCAATGCAACAACATTTCGCCTCATGTCTTGGTTTTACAGTGGCCCCATTACAAAATCTTTGGCTGAGTTAGATCGTCTTGTAGACGAGGTCATTCTTGCAGAGGACTTCGACAAAACTGATCTCAAGGAGTTTCGGGCCTTGAAGGAATCCCATCGCCTTGACAGCTATCAGGGCGATGTTGAAGACATCCGTTCATCATTCTCTCCATCAGATGGCTGGAAGGAAACTGGTGTGAAGATCCGTGTCCCGGCTGATGGAGTTCAACATGTATCTGAGGATGCGGCTCCACTGTTCGAGGTTCCTGGCCTATTCTATCGCAAGCCGCTTGAAGTCATCAAAGCGGCATTCTGCGAATCAGCTGCAGAACATTTTCATCTTACTCCATTCGAAGTCTTTTATCAGCCGTCTGAGAATACGCCTGCAGAGAAAACCTACGGGGAAATCTACAATTCGCCTGCAATGCTCGACGAACACAAGAAAATCCATTCACAGCCCCGAGAGGGTGGCTGCACTCTGGAGACTGTGATTGCAGCAATGATGCTGTGGTCAGACTCGACCCATCTTGCAAGCTTCGGAACGGCATCTCTCTGGCCTATTTATATGTTCCTAGGGAATCAGTCAAAATACGTGCGAAGTAAGCCAACATCATTTGCAGCACACCATCTTGCATACATTCCAAAGGTAGTACGAGCTTCATTATTCTAATTAGTCCATGTTTGATGTGTTTCCACAGCTCACAGACAGTTTTCAAGACTTCTACCGACGTACATTCAATAAGCCTGCGACGGCTGAAATCCTCAGTCATTGTCGACACGAGTTGATGCAGGCAATCTGGTTGTTGCTCCTTGATGATGACTTCATGCACGCCTATGAGTTTGGGATCATCATTGAATGTCTTGATGGCATCTCCCGCAGAATCTTTCCTCGGTTTTTTACTTACTCGGCAGATTACCCTGAAAAGTAAGGATCTTTCGAAGGCACACTTCCAACTGATTTATCTCATTCGATTAGAACACTTCTCGCATCAATTAAATTTCTCGCCCAGTGCCCTTGTCCACGCTGCCTGATCCCCAAGACCAAGATAGGTGGTCTCGGAAACAAGGCTGACAGACGATGGCGCGAGAAAAAGATACGTGAAGATGGCCATCGGATATGGACAATAATCAGACAGGTTCGGGAGTGGTTGTACGTCAAGGGCACCAATATCACAAGTGTCTTTGTCAAGCGGATGCTCGTACCTGAGTCTCTTGTCCCCAGTACGGTATGCTTCATGTACTACATCCTGTTTCACCTTACTGATTTACTTAGAATGCATTTTCAACTCGGCTCGCACGCTTTGGGTTCAATTTTTACACCATGTTTGTTCCTGATCTGCTTCATGAATTCGAACTGGGAGTTTGGAAGGCCACTTTTACGCATCTCATCCGTGTTCTTTACGCATATGGCCACGACACAATACAGCAGTTGAATAAACAATACGAGTTCCTGCTTAACCACTACAGGAATTGCTTATATTAATATACGCTGACAGTTATCGACAAGTACCCACATTTAGCAGGAGTACAGTCCGCAAATTCAGTGACAATGCCTCTGGCATGAAGAAGCTTGCGGCGCGAGACTTTGAGGATCTTTTACAGGTATGTTTTCTAATAGTGGTGCTAGTACAGCGCACTTGTACTAACCAAGGTTTGCAAGTGTGCTATCCCTGTGTTTGAAGACCTCCTTCCAGAACCATTCAACACCCTTGTCCTCGACCTTCTCTTTGAATTGGCTACATGGCATGGATTGGCAAAGTTACGCCTGCACACAGACACTACCCTATCCTTCCTTGATTCATCCACAACTCGACTCGGCAAGATTTTGAGGCGTTTTTCCAGCGAGACAGAGACATTTGACACCCGAGATCTTCCAAGCGAAGAAGCTGCTCGTGGCCGTCGCCAAGCACGAAAGGCTGCACAGAGTTCAGCGCACGGAAACTCGGCAATGCAACAGCCTCAAGGACGCTCGAAGCACAGGAAGTTTAATCTACAAACCTACAAACTTCACGCACTGGGTGATTATGTTAATACCATCAGACGATTTGGGACAACAGACAACTTTACAACCCAGCTGGTACGTACTAGTAACGCTCCATGTAGCAATTGACTTAGTACTAATACTGTTTCATAGGGTGAAATTGAGCACAGGCGCATCAAACGCTTTTACCCGTGAGTGAACAAGTTTCGATATGTATCTGGAATTGCAAAGCAACAGCAACGGGAGAGAATCCTCTTCAGGATGAAAGAACGTATTCCTGAGGGTAAGTACAAGAAGAGGAAAACCACTCCACTGCGCAATCTTATTGCTCCTGATGCAACGGAGATGCCATCCTTGCGCTTTGAGGAGTCGGAACGGCTACCATACACTGATCCTCGAGTACACTACCATATTTCCACTGAAGCACGCCACTTTTTGGGTCTTTCTCAATGGCTGAGGAAGAATGAAGGGGATCCTGCTTTCACTGTGAGTGCTTCTGACTTCAATTTCTATCCTACAATGCTCAGTATTTTAAAATATCTAGGCATTTCTTCCCCGATTAAAAGATCATATCCTCGCACGATTACTTGGACACGATTATGATGGCGACGAAGTCTCCTTCTCCACTGCTGAGCGCAGCCGACTGGTATTTGTAAATGATCGTATCTATCGACACAAGGTGATCCGCATCAACTACACTACCTATGATCTACGACGAGAACAAGACTCGCTCAACTCCAGGACTCATGCCGATATAATGGTCTTGTCCCACGAGGATGACGAGGCTAATGGCCATCCTTATTGGTATGCCAGAATTATTGGTATATTTCACGCACTTGTCTATTATCGTGATCCCACCGCCAACTCATTGTCATACGATCCTGTGCAAGTTGACTTTGCATGGGTGCGTTGGTTTGGCCGTGATCTCAGTCACTGTTCAGGCTGGAAGGTGAAGCGGTTACACCGACTTGGCTTCATCCCGAGTGAAGATCCTGGAGCGTTTGGGTTCATCGACCCAACACATATCATTCGTGGAATTCATCTTATCCCAGCCTTCACTCATGGCCATACCTCAGAATATATGTCACCATCAATCACCCGTCATCCCAATGACAACAACGAAGACTGGACTTATTTCTATTTAAATATGTGGGTGTCACTGTTATGGGTGAATATCATTGCTGATATCTAACAGTTTTGTCGATCGAGACATGCTTATGAGATTTCGTGGGGGCGGCGTTGGTCATCGAACAACTCACGAAGCAACAAGCAGTTTTCTGAACGATCGTGACCCACTGGACATACATCAAGCCAACACTGCAGTAACCCATAGCGAGGATGAAGGCAGCGATGACGATAAAAGTGATTTGATAGACAGCAAGGAAGGGTCTGCAGCTCGAGGCGAAGCCATGGAACTGGACGAAGGTGACGAGTATCAATTCGACTACGATGACTATGGCTACTCCGGAATACAGCAGGAGGTTGAAGGGGAGGACTTTGATGAAAACAGATACGGCGAGGATGGCCCGGGAGAGGGTGTTGAAGCCACTGAAGGTGATGGGGACAGTGATATTGATGACGAGCTGGGTGCAGAGGACGGCGAGGACAGTGACAAGGAGCTAGAGGGTTTTAGTGAATTTTGATCATGTTGCATCCCCAGTAAGAATCAGTCAATATGTTCGATTAGAGGTCCGTGCATAATATGTATCTCGTTGCTCAGGCTCGAGTATTTCGTACTTCACCACACTAGATACAACTTCAACAGTTCAACTTGCCCACGACTCGGACTAAGAGTTTCAATTCACTCTCCAGAGGGCGTCCGACCAATTCTTACTGGGACTGAACAGTCTTCGCACATTCGAAACATCTCTGCTATAACTTGCATACATACCTCAGCACTTCTGTCAGTACTTCACAAGCTCCACACATTTCTTGTACGAGTTTTCATTTTGCACATGTCTCCTATGACTTGCTACAATCTCATACATACCGTCACACTTCTGTTTGTTACTTTGCGAGCTTCACATACCTCGTGTACAAGCCTTACATTTTGTACGTGTCTGCTAAGACTTGTATACAGGCTACAAACTCATGCATACCTCCACATATCTGTTTGTTACTGTACAAGCTTCGCACACTTCCGGTACAAGTTTTACATCTTATACGTGTCTGTTACTACTTGCATATGTGTTACAATCTCATACAACCATCTACCAGGGTTTGTAAGCCATAAAAGGCAGTAACCAGCCATATACGCGAACTGTTCTTTTGTCGATGAGGTAGTGGTATCGCTGTGCCCATGCCCGCCTCCGCCCTGCCCGCTATCCCGACGCCAATGCTATCATGCACACACACCGGGGTCCCGCCGCTAGTCATCGCGCTCATTCCCACTGTCCTTGCCTTGGAGCATCGAAGAAGAGCTGATCTGTAGTAGTAGAAGAACCCAGTTAGTACAGTGGCCTGTAGAACCAGTAAGCACGATGACACTCACCTGCGCCGTGGCCTTTCGTTTGTATTCCTAGTGTACTGCATTAGCGCGGGAGGTTTTCGCTGACATGGCACGTACCTCCTTGATACTGGTAGACAGGTTTCACAGGCAGAAAGAAATGCAAATTCTTGCCAAGACAGAGCCTCTGTGTGACATCGAGTTGAGCGAAAGCGGCTCGTCGCGCATGAGAAAGGCCGACTTAAAGGGTTCGTCAAATTCTTGTGTCCTGTGACACGCGAGATGGAGCCAAGTATTGTCTCGCAATGCGCGCAATGCTCTCGATTTGGTGGCATCAATGCTTGTTATCTTGGAGAAGGAAACAGTGGGGAGGGGGCAAACGTCTTCACACCAATTCCAGCTCAGGGGCCCGGGCAAACGATGACTTCCCACAACTCTCTCAAAGCTTTGGAGGATTATCGAGGCGGGAGCTGAGATCTATGAATCTCTTCATCATGAACTGGAGCACGGCGCTCGAATGGCACGATACATCTTGAATTAGCACCATGGTTGTACATCTCGATAGCATGACAGACATCACCACTACGAAGAGCACACGATGCAGCATCAACGGCAAGTGTACTTGGGAACTCCTTCGTGATAGTGTGACGAGACGATACTGAAGCCGTCTTAGACATGTAAGCATCCAAAAGCTGCATGGAAGTCGCATAAGTGTCCAGTTGAGTGCCATGATTGTGTTAGTTGGCCATCTAAAGCGGGCCCCACACGCTGCCGGGAAGAGAATCACTTTCTATGTGGGAGCGGGAGGATCAGATATGTAGGTTGAGATTCCAGCAAGTTCGTCCGGGGTACTAGAAACGGCAGTCACAGTGAATAAATCAACTGCTCGCCGCTCTGCCAGTGGGCTCGTGGTTGTCATGTTGTAGTCTGCAAGAGATATAGTTGCGGGCAGCCTGGCTTAGTAGTAACTTGAAACGCGAGGGAATGATTGTATCAAGCCGGACGGTCGTGGCGGGGACAAACTTTGACATGGTGAGCGGATGAGAAGATGCACATGGTTCAACCAGTGCACTGACTCGTAATAAATATAACACACATACATGGCTAAACGTCTGCATATGCAAAGTTTGTACAAAGTTTGCCGAAAGTTCGTTGCACAGTTGCAAACTACGCGATCGAAGTCTGACAATGTTTGCATTTTTTTCCTTTGCAAAGATTCTTTGTGTTTTGCACAAAATTAGAGTTTTGCTGTCTCGAATTTCTTAGATTTGTATTTACCTCAATTTGTGAGGACATCTCAGACTTCGACTTTCCGCCCCATTCGCCCCATTCGCCCCATTCGTGCCATTCGTGCCAAAGATTATATAATCAAATACACGTGCAAACAACTTCCTGCACCGTACATGCAAAGTCTATGATGTAATCACACATCGATGAGCACCCAGTCGCTACTCCAGTGCCAGGCCATACTGTAAGAATGATACATTAAATACCTACAATTGTAGATGAAATGGGATACAATAATTACTGAAGTCCATAGATACCTATCATTGTAGGGCTGATATATCAATGGAGGATCCTGTCAGGACACTCCCATAATAATCTCACACCCCTAATTTTCGCATTTTTGGCCACCTACTGTGGGAATTTCCCCACAACACTTAAAAATAGATTGCTTCTCCACATTTTCGCATTTTTAGCCACCCCACTACACCTAAAACATCACCCATTTTGGGAATCTCCACAATATCAATTATTCCCACACCCTCCCCACCTCACTGCAGCTTCACCACCACACCACAATAGGTCCCCTCTTGTATCTAAGTAGTAGTTTGGTATATATATGTACAATATAATGTAATAGACCGCTTTTTTTGCTTATTTGTGTGCCTGCTCCTCCTCTAGAGGCCATTTAACATATGTTAGAGTAAAGAACACTTTCGCACTTTTGCCCCTTTGGTAGGAAAGTGTTCTATTATATTCAAAACATGTTTATGAACATATATGAGTATATTCCCATCTTTATTTGACCCCCTGAAGCGCCCTACATCAATAGATATAGCACATATGCAAGAAAACACAGAATATGTTCCTATTTAATTATTTCTAGGTGGACAGACTTGGAAAAATGATTCCCAGTATCTATTCAACAATATGAACAATGTATCAGGAGCCCAGGACCATGGGATAATTCCCTGTTGCATGGTGTGCCCCCCCTCTCCTGGTGGTTTACCCCCTGTGAAAGATTTTCCTGCAGGACCGGACCTTAATTGAGGTGAGGGGTCTATTTCTATGTATATTTGGAGTAGATCTATCATATAGCTGGCCCAGAACACACATAGGATCCTGCTACAAGAACAAAAACATAGAAAATCTCACTTTTGACACTTTTGATGTTTTTTAGTATCTTACTCTTGCATAAATAACCATCCCTGCTCACATATTATCAGTAGTACATTCACACATATGTTCTATGCCAAGGATCAGCTCAAAATAGGCTGGAGGTTTGAGCTAGTGTAGATACTTGCTATTTCTACTGATAAGGAGCCCATACTTTCAAAACATCGAAATTTAATAATCAGACACTTGGAGTAGATTTAAAGTACATTCACTATCATATACCTAAATTTACAAAACAATCCAACAAGAATTGAGTGCTGAGGAAGTGAAATAGATAAGAAATTGAGTGTGGGAAAGTTCAAAGACTCAAAACATCGAAAATGGTCAGTTGGGCAGCAGTAGGACTTTAATGCTGGGTCAACTCAAATATACACCACATTCCTTCCATCACCCTCTAACCTCAGGGCAGTATGTAGCATAGGTTCATTTAGTAGTCTATCATATATCCTACATATTTTCAATGAAATATTTGCCCTGTACCATATATAAATGTGACTTTGTGTCAAAAGATGTCAATTATCACTTTTCACACATATGTCATTTTACTTGTCATTCAGTCAGTCCTTCACTGATCTTTCTAAAACTTCAAGTCCATCATTAGGGACATATATAAGAGGTATCCCAGTTATCTGATCACTTATCACAGGCTGGATTACTCTGTAAGTTTCCTATCAGTAGAAATACCCTTTGTACATCAGATATCAAATTTGCGCCCTATGTAGGGCTGATCCTTGGCATAGAACATATGTGTGAATGTACTACTGATAATATGTGAGCAGGGATGGTTATTTATGCAAGAGTAAGATACTAAAAAACATCAAAAGTGTCAAAAGTGAGATTTTCTATGTTTTTGTTCTTGTAGCAGGATCCTATGTGTGTTCTGGGCCAGCTATATGATAGATCTACTCCAAATATACATAGAAATAGACCCCTCACCTCAATTAAGGTCCGGTCCTGCAGGAAAATCTTTCACAGGGGGTAAACCACCAGGAGAGGGGGGGCACACCATGCAACAGGGAATTATCCCATGGTCCTGGGCTCCTGATACATTGTTCATATTGTTGAATAGATACTGGGAATCATTTTTCCAAGTCTGTCCACCTAGAAATAATTAAATAGGAACATATTCTGTGTTTTCTTGCATATGTGCTATATCTATTGATGTAGGGCGCTTCAGGGGGTCAAATAAAGATGGGAATATACTCATATATGTTCATAAACATGTTTTGAATATAATAGAACACTTTCCTACCAAAGGGGCAAAAGTGCGAAAGTGTTCTTTACTCTAACATATGTTAAATGGCCTCTAGAGGAGGAGCAGGCACACAAATAAGCAAAAAAAGCGGTCTATTACATTATATTGTACATATATATACCAAACTACTACTTAGATACAAGAGGGGACCTATTGTGGTGTGGTGGTGAAGCTGCAGTGAGGTGGGGAGGGTGTGGGAATAATTGATATTGTGGAGATTCCCAAAATGGGTGATGTTTTAGGTGTAGTGGGGTGGCTAAAAATGCGAAAATGTGGAGAAGCAATCTATTTTTAAGTGTTGTGGGGAAATTCCCACAGTAGGTGGCCAAAAATGCGAAAATTAGGGGTGTGAGATTATTATGGGAGTGTCCTGACAGGATCCTCCATTGATATATCAGCCCTACAATGATAGGTATCTATGGACTTCAGTAATTATTGTATCCCATTTCATCTACAATTGTAAGAAGTGATACATCAAACCTACAGGTACAGGTGCCAGTGCTTGCAGGAATTGCAGGGTGTCCTGTCCCCTGTGACGGAGCTCTCACTCGCATCTATTGTCCGATTTGTTTTCCTTGCGACAAACCTTAAGAATGACATAGTCCTTGTTCAGCCAGGAGATTATGATCCTGGTTCTCCGCCTGCTAACCTATCACCGAGTATCATCCACTTTCTCTCTGCTAGCTGTCAAATTGTACTGGACGACAGACAGTGATGAACACTCAGATACAGTAGAGGGGTCGCTCAGGCTGCCGCTGTCCGATGATGCACTGTGGCTACTGTCCGACGACAGTGAACGATGTCGACTTGGATGTGGCACATGTTGACGGGGAGTGATGTTGACGTCGACCTCGGAGCCAGAATCGGAAAATAGCTCAATCACGTCCTGCAAATTAGCGTCCACAGTGTGTTCATGTTTTATTGCCAGTGGAGGCGAGTTTGGTATTGAGAATGACCGACGTGGTGTCAGAAGTGTGCGCTCATGTTTGATGATCAATGCAGGCGAGTATGGACGAACAGCTGAGGAGCCAGCAGTGTTTGTGCGCACACGGCGAGCGTTGCCTCGCAGTGAGTGACCTGAATGCTTACGCTTCCGCATATCTTCTGGATCCTCTGAATCGGAGGCTGCGATGCTAGCAGCCCTAAGCTGTGTGCGTGTGTTGGACAGACGAACGGCAGCGCGCTCAGCTTTGAGATTGGTGCGAATATTGGGAACAACATGAAGAGAGTTGCTTTCGAAGATGTTGTCGAACTCGGGAGTGATTGTAACACCTATGGTCCGCATGTACACTTGACGGCTGTCGAGCATGAGCGCGTGCCCTTGCTGGACTGTCGACCATCGGCTCCTCGACGCATTGAAGTATTGGACTTGAGCCTCTGCATCGTCTCCAGAGCACAGCCCAAGCGCGCGAAGTACTTGTGCAGTCACCTTGAATTGCAGCAGGGTGATGCCTTCTTGAAATTCGCACATGGTCACCTCTGCACCGTCCTAAAGCTGCTCTTAAGACACGTAACAGAAACCCATACTTCGGAAAACACACCTTTGACCATCCATAGACTTCCACAGTATTCTTCATGCGATGCTCGAGATTACGCTGCTCGGCAGCTTGGTGCGCCGTTGCCTTCAACTGCTGTTCTTGTTCAGCATAGCACTGAGTGAAAACAGGTGGGAGTTGCGATGGGTAACGAGGGTTGGCATGTATGTCAACCTCTGATGGAGGCAGTGCCCGATCTTTACCCTTGTTTGAGGGGTACGAACGTCCCTCTGAAGAAGCGTGGGCAATGGCGGGAGTAGGCACCTGTGAAGGGGTATAGGTGGCACCAGAAGAAGTAGGCGCCTGCACGTTGAGTGAGATCATGGGGCTAGGAGTAGGGGCCGAGTGTACTGCTGAAGGGCCAGCCTTGGCAGGCTGGGATGGTGGCACTCGAAGGACAGGGTCAATTGCCATGTTTCGCTGACTTTCGGCAGGGGTGGGCTTGTGGGTCTTCGAAGAACACCCACCAAAGGCAACACAATGCTTGCGACAACATAAGTTTTCGCAATCTGGTGCGATCCGTGTGAACTTACATCCAGGTACAGCGCACAGGCGTGGTTGAGAGGACGCGTCACCAACTGGCGGTGGTGGTGGTGGTCCAGGCTGGGTTGGCATAGTGGTACTGTGGGGAAGGACTGGTGATTGTGTGGGGGACGATCTGGGTGAGCCCCAGCGGAAGTACTGGCATGATTGGTAGTGCTGCCGTGGTCCGGTCCTGAACCATGGTTCGAACCGGACTTTTGGTCCGGTTCTCCTGTGGTTCGGTCCACGGTCCAGGTGTCAGCCAGAACCGGACCATAGTACGGTTCTCGGTTCTGCCATTGGGTGAATGGTTCGACTTTGGTTCGGACCGGTCCCGAACCGTTCCGAACCGCGAACCGAAAGAAGCTTGCCACATTGTTGAAGCGCGCCTTAACACCTTCCTTTGATGATCCACTTTGGCCTCAGGGATTCTCAAGCTTCAAGATTTACTTGTTTCCATCAAATGCAGAGGCCCATTGACAAGGTTAGTCATGATATGCACTGTTCAAACTGACGAATCAGACCACACATCTCATTGTGCAACTCCTCCCGCAAGCCCATTGTCCCACTCCCGCAAAACCACCGCCTCCACCCCTAAAATCAACGCGCCGACAAAGACCAAGGCAACCAAAACCACTGAGTTTGAGGTGTCAGGTGAGTGACCTCTTCACCTTCAATTAATTTGATGCACGCTCTAACTCTTTCGCTTGTGCTCGCTATCTTGCGCCTGTTTTCTCATGCTTGCTCTCTCGTACCTGTCCTCTTGTGCCCATTCTCTCGTGTTAACTCTCCCACCTGTTCTCTCAGGCCACGCCCCATCTTTCATGCCCTCCTACTTCCCGATGTCACTTGGTATTGAGACCATCAACTGCGGCACAACAACAAGTGCCTGCCACGTCACCTGCGTCTTTGCTATGAAGAGCGGTCCGTTATGATGAAATGTCTTGCACCCTTGCTCTTCAATGCACATCCATTCTCTTCACAAACTCTACAGTATTCTCAACTCTATCTAACTACATTGTTTGTTCACTTTCTCCTTTGAACTCACACAGCCGCCTTACAATTGGACATTCTCCAGGACTCCTCATTTCAACGATGTCTCACTATGCTTTAGGTAGTACGTTGCACATGTAGACTCGACTCTGGTTGGGCAACTTACTTTTTTTTTACCATCCTATATAGATACAGCCTCTCCAGGACTCCTCGGACTTGGCAACCCCATTGAGGCAGGCACCACTCCCGCACCATCAACATATCATCCCACCCTCATGAGTCCCCCATTCTACTAGCTGTTGATGCATCAAGCATCTTAGATACAACTCATTCCATCCCATGTATGTACATGCGCAATGACATTGATATATTTCTCTTCGTGTGACTCAGCGGAGTGTATCGTCGCCAGGACAGGTGCTGTTGTTAGTATTGTGGAGGGATACAGAGCTCGTAGTGCTGCCGCGGTCAAAGTACTTCGATTATATATATTTTTTGCTAGCTGTAGAAAAAATTGGGTCCGGTTCACGTTCGAACCAAAAAAAAACCGAACCTGACCGCTGCGAACTGTTCACAAAGGTTCGGTCCAAAGTTCATCGATAAAGGTAGAACCGGACCTTGGTCCGGTTCTCAGTTCTCATCAAACTGCCTCTGAACTGGACCGAACCGGACCGCGGCAGCACTAATGATTGGTTGTCTGAGGAGCGTTTACGTCGGCACTGAATTCTCAGTAGTTAGCGCGATGAAACTATAGACATGAATAGATATACGTACTACTGCATACCAACGACCTTGATTGCCCTTTGAATTGTCTTTGCAAACCTGCCATTCGGCAGGTTCGGAACATGATTGACATATAGCGACCCATTCGGGCCGGATGAAGGGTGTCGTAGGAGGAACAGATGACATGAATACTATTGCAGCGTGATACAAAGAACTAATAGAGGGAGCGTGTTGAAGGTAAGCATTTAGAGTTGTACACTGAATGAAGTCCGTCAGCACCAGTGCACCATGGAGCAAAGACCAGTGCAACTTACATGGTGCCAATACATACCGCTTATTAATATGCGGGGCGGGTGAGGAGAATGGGTATTGATGGCGCTAATAACTGGCGGGATGGAGGTAAGGACAAAGCGTCATAGTAGTCATGTCACGGACTTTGTCTATTACTAATCGTGGGAAAGAATTCGGCACGAACACAAATGGGGCGAACCGGGGCAAAAAGTCGAAGACTGGTGAATGTCAGAGATCTGGCCAGTCTGGGGCCAAAGTCTGGGGCGGAGTCTGGGGCCAGAGTCTGGGGCGTTCGGCAAACACGGCTGACCCGGGCTGAGTTTGAATTGTTTTTGTCACGTGTTTGCTTTGTGACAATTCCAAAGCCACCCGCCATCATCGTGCCTCCTGCCAGTACTAGTGTGCCCGTCGTAGATGGCTAGCGGCTGCCGACACACCCGCCAATCTACTCACCACATGCAGTTAGCATGCTATGTTCGTGCTTCTCCGCACCAAAACCAGTCAAAATTATGATCGTCAATCCACTGTCCCAACACTTGTGCTTCCTCAACGTGTCTTGATTCTGCTACCAGTGTCTGCCGCACCTTCGTTGCTGTGTTTTCTGCTTCCCATTTTCGATCTCCTCCGCTGTCTACTCTCAACATGTTTTCGATCTGCTCTGCTGTCTACATCCTTTCTGCTTGGCTCTCGATGTTTGCGATCCGCTCTCAGGCTGTCGTCTATTTCGTTTATGCTCGGCTCTCAACGTACTTTCGAGGTATACTCCACCTGTTTCGCATCGGTTTCACTATTTTTCAGCTGCTTTCGTATACCGATTGTATTCCGCATAATACCTACTAAGCAATCAAAGCATATTTGACACTATTTAAGCACATTCTGGGAGGACAGCGCGAGTGTGCGTGAATGCGCCTAAATGTGCGCAATATAAAAGAAGCACAATAGAGCACATGGGGCACTGCCCCGTCTTATAGAAAATATGCTGTCAGTCCGGATATCGAGCGAAATGCGCGAGTATGTGCGCTGTCTCTCAAACGCACATTTCAACACATTCAGCCCTATTCGAGCACAGCTGATTCTCACTGGGAGTACTGAGTACTGATCATTGATGTCACCAAGTGCAGTGCGGCCTGCAAGAGGTCACAAAGGGCGGGTCACAACTCACAATGGACGGGTCACACTGGTATTGCAAACGTGACCAGATATAATTGGAACTCAGAATTAAGCTCCGCACGCGTCAGCCGCAGCCCCAGACTTTGACCCCAGACTCCGCCCCAGACTTTGGCCCCAGACTGGCCGTTTCCTGGATGTCCTCGAAGACTGAGACTTTCTGCAATTTGTGGTTAGACATCTATCTACGCGTATCTACCTCATTCTTGTCGATTTTCACTGGGAATAAACAATAATAAACCAGTTTAAAGCTTTTGAGCCCAATTTGAGCCATGTTGCAACAGCTAGTTGGTAATGGCGCCCAGTCTTCGCAAGCACAGGCTGCTGCCTCCACTGCCACTGCACCTCACTAACACAAACACCAATCCCCATGTCATAATCAGACACGCTGGACGCTGGACTCGTTTTTGGCTCTCTCTATATGCTGTTCCTCTTCTGAGTATACTGACGGTCAGAGTCATTGATCTATCCTGTTTCTTTTTTCCGTCTTTTAAAGATCTCCTTTGTCATTTCTTATAATTTCGTTGCGCTTCTACTGTGTATATCCATGATCATCGTTTTCTCGCCAAATACATATGTAGATTGGCTCCGATCACATCAAGTAGGTAGCGAATCAGTCTACTAAATCGACAGAAACACTTGCCTACAGGCCCTAATACTTCTCGATATGTCTCGAAAGCGCAACCTCCTCTCCAACCTCAGTACATGTGAGTGAAGTCAGTCGAACCTTTGACGAATGCCGAGCAAGCGGCAGAGAAGGAACAAGATGATTTCAAGCTCTAGATTTTGTCAGAATGCGAAAACATATCGAAAATGGGGACGGTCACCAGTATAGACTTTCAGGAACCTCCCAATCGCACCCAGCACTTGACCGACAAGACGATCCGCTCTACACAACGTAGGATCAATCTTGGTCCGAATACCTATCAGTCCTCTCGGAACTGCAAACTGCGAGTGATTGTTCTCAGCGTATGGAGAGACGATCCTGCTGAAAATAGGCCTGCGGCGGTTCCGGCCCTGAGTGTCTTTCATTACGACCCCCGGACGAATCTTTACTTCTTGCCCTAGCCCGTAGGACGTCTGTGAGAGAACACCACCTTTGAGCTGATCGACCTCAACACTAGGCTTTTGACGTCGAAGGAACAGACAACGATGGAGCGGGGATCGGAAGCAAAGTCGGGGACTGGCATAGGTATAATACACTTTAAAATATATTCGTTGACAATATCGATGTTGTATTTCGGTTGCGTATCGGAACGATGGGTAATGACTCGACCACCATGCCTGCTACAAAGATTGGATTATCCATGCCACCCAGGACCCACCCTTGACGAATGTAGCGATTGATTTTTGGTACTCAAGAGCCCGATCGAGTCGATCTTGTTCTGCAAGATAATGATGCTTTCCAGCTTCATGATTTCAACCGCAGCCAAGTGCTCCGATGTCTACGGCTGAGGGCATGTTTCGTTTCTTGCGATTGGATGAAGAACAGCATCCATGACTGCGGCATAGTTAAGCATGGTAGACATCAGAATATCGTGACCGGGACAGTCCGCGAAGGAAACATGGCGAATGACTTTCATCCTCTGACCGCATCCTGACCGTTCGCAAGGAGGATCATCTTCCTTGTCTGAGCGGTACTGTCGATAGCAGCCTAGACGGGAGCACGCCTCGTTCCCGCATTTGTAGATCTATGAAGGTGGTTCTCGAGATCAACAATCGATCAGATGCGAATCAGAAAGGACGGTACTTTTAACCCAGCTCAATCGCGATGTTACGAACGAGCTCGTTTTCCAATCGTACACTCGTGATGCCGGATATCACATTTAACACTGTGATCGATCGTTCTTGTAGTAGATAGCTCGATTGTTCCACTCGGAAAGTTCTACGTGCCCAAGTCAATTGTAACCTGGAAGGATAAGTTGCCCTTGGACAAACGCAAGCTGCTTGCGCACCTGTTTTCATTTCATTCGTGATATCACATGTCAATCTTTTGGATACCCTCGTCAGCTTTCAAGTAGCATCTGGAGAGTGCGATGCTCTCTCGAGCAACTCACCTTCACCACACCGGCCACATGGAACACTAAATCAGAAACAAAGTTTAGCACGCCAACATCTTGGCACGAAATTAGTGTACCCACACCATAAGGCGCATGATATATATCAGCTTCCAACAAGCCTCCCACTGCGAAGGAGTCGTTGCTTGTAATCTTGACGGAGTTGTGTTTGGAACGCAGGTGTCATCTCAAAGTGAGCGAGTGAAAATAAGTGACATCCTGTCCCAGGCCTACCAGAACATTGGATGTGGCGGCACTCTACGATGGACGTAACAAGCGCCTTCGAAGTGAGCACGAGCAAAAGACGTCCACGTCTCACTGACACAAATGTTGATATTCGTCACTGGTAGATATTGATCAGTGTCAGCGACAGAAGGCATAGTAGATATTGATACTGTCACAGCAGCAACAACAGCGAGGACACAGCAGAAACGCATTGTTTCTGACTCCTGAGGATGTATAAATGAGGACCAAATAGATCTGAAGGGGATAGGAAGACGCCTTGCATTATGTGCTGAATGTTGGCGAAGGAACCACCTGGGATTCCTTATCAAACAGTTGACTTTATCTGCAATGCCAGCAGATTGCCACCACGTTGTGAAGCACGGTCTGCCAACAACCTGGCGTGGAACAATACATCACCCTGCGAATAGTCGATGAACATGC
The DNA here is from genome assembly GCF_016647745.1 of Suillus plorans. Taxonomy (NCBI): domain Eukaryota; kingdom Fungi; phylum Basidiomycota; class Agaricomycetes; order Boletales; family Suillaceae; genus Suillus; species Suillus plorans. The sequence continues at coordinate 22,964 of NW_024537402.1, forward strand.
AATATATGCTTAAAATACCTCTTACATGGTGTGAAGGCTTATCGATGGGTTTCGATACTTGAGTGACCGAAAATGAGAACAAGAGGGAATGGAGTACATCACAGATGAAGGTCTTCTAGGGTCCAGGAACTAATTAAAGCTCGATTAAAAATGCATAAGCATCCGAACGGCGAATGGCGAATGAATGCACGAACGGAGTGAAGCCAGAGGCTGCAAATCATCGTCGGTCCTTTAGAACGACGGGGCAGGAAGGGCTGGTGGCCACGAGTTCCCATTTATCATCTTCCTTGAATATTTCGTTAGGCTATTCTTCATAACGAGGAAAGTCATTGCGATGATAAGCCTGACGAAGCCTAAGGGCTACTTGGCGAGTAGTAACTAAGTGAAACCTCTATTTATCCTGCATCTCATTTCGACGCCTCAGTTCACGAATACACTTGAGCCTTTGTTCCCTGTGTGCCTCGATTGTCGAACATGTAAACCTTATATTACGATATCTCGGCTGAGTACCCCCGAGTGTGATTCTCTGCGTGTCCGGCATCGAAATCCACTGTATCCCATCCAGTACTCCTAATTCCTCCAGCCATTGCCGTACTGCCAAATCGTTCTCTGTCTCCGTGAGGGGGCCCGGGTCGGTGTCCTCGATGTGAAGGAACGTAGATACGAACAGCATACCCTCGATGGCAGTTTCAGGGGACATCATTCCTGCTACCTTGACATTGAGTCGCCCATTAGTGGCCAGCCAATCGTTGAAGGGCCACTCCATGTGCTGGTCATCCCAGTCAGCGAAGCCCTGCCCTTGCGTGATGTCGATGGCGAGTTGTTCGGCAACTTTGCGAGCGGTGGAATAATCCATGAAATAACCACCCAGCCTAAACTGCGGCATTATAGTGCTGAAAATGGGGCATCTTGAGATGAAAGAGTTTGCTATCCAAGTAAAACTCACTCACTGAATTGAAGGGACGATCACAAATCCAGTATTAGAAGATCTGAGGGATAGCTGAGCTGCGTAGATAATTGGGAACAGTGAGCTTGCAAGGGATTCTGGAGCGCTCACCAGCTGCAGAAAATAGCGATAAGTTCGAGTTAAGCTTGTCCGAACATTGTGATACTTATATATGTACACAGTTTCGTGTCACCTTGATGTTCAGATTCCGCGGCGCAGAAAAGGTTGGAAAAATAAATAATAGCCACATACATATATACTTGCAAACGCTCTCAGGCTAGTACGCAACTTTACGCGTGCCTATACTCACAACAATGTACTCAATATTTACGGACAGCTTCTCTAGCGATGGTGAACTATCAATGCCAGAAGATGACACCACGTTGCAGTCTTCCTCCATGGACAACTCTGGGAACCAAACTGTTTTTGCAGATGGAAATCCTGACGTGTCAAAACCATTGGAAGTATTCAAGGAACGTGGACCTGGCCGCCCACGGAAGCCAAAAGAAGGTACAGCATGGTCACTACAGGCTTAGGGTGTCTTCGAGTGCAAGCTGTTGATGCTCGTGAAGATTAATTGCGGCTAGTTTGATTTTCCGATACGTGATGGTCAGTGCTATTCATCTTGTTACATGACATAGACATTTAATATTGTGCCCGGCGCATTCGGTCCAAGTACTTCAACCTCACTGTTTTCATTCAGGACGAAGCTGGACAAACCGGACAACCCTTTGTTCCTCAAATCAACTGACGTCAGTCAACTTTCTGGTCGATCTTTTCAAGTTATGTTGTATCGAGATCTGAGGCCACGGCGACAACTCGGCTAACAGTTGAAGTCCAAAACTTCACGATCTAGTTCTTACTATCATGAAGTCTGCACTTGAAACATAGGTACGTCTATTGCCGTCTGACTGTCCCTTTGACCATATCCTGCCCACGCCTTATCATCAACTCCAACTCTACAGCCGTCAAGTATCCCGGAAGGCCCAGGCGTACTGTGTATGATGTACATGCAGTCTACTACGTTTCTGTGAAGATTTTAACGACACAGAGGCCCAGCTGAGCAGTACCGCGTTCACGAAATGATACAGATGTAATCCGGTACCGAATCACTGTTCCCACGAAGTGCGACACCTCCCGGGTATTGCATCATCACCCGATTGTCGGACCGAGGGTGTTGTTGTCTATGGCCTCTGCAAGACTCATCAATACTTCAGCCTCGGTTATTTCAGGTATTCGGCTCCATGATGCTTTCTCAGGCCGGACATAGTCTTTGACCATTTCTGGAGGGTTATTGCAATACATCGAGGCTATACCACGAGATCCATGTGTGGTGATTTCATGCTGAGACTCATCAGTGAATTGGGGTATGTGATGAGATGTGGTTGTATATTGACCACGGAATGCAATTCATGATCATAAATAAACTAGGGGCGCTTTAGCTGCACAGTGTAACTTAGTCGAGACTGTCATCCGCTCAGTCATTACGCCAAAAGGCAGTGATACTGCAAACTTGCATTTCAGTATCGCAGACAGTATTGATGTAGATTATGGGAACTCTAGTGAGTCTACCCGCGACCCTTTACCGCGGGTCGGTGGTGTTTGGGTTATGATTTACCAAATCGGGAAGTTTAATTTGTTACCGTGCCAGCGCTAGTAGCCTAGTACCGCCTGGATCACAACCAACTACATTGCTATGCTGATTTCTTTTGCGCCCCGTGAATCATTCTAACAATCCATCAAGCTGACACTGTGCTACAGAGCAGCCCGAGTAACTACCATGAAACCAAGGAAAAAAACTCGAGACCAGTACTAAGTTCACCCACTCACTACGAGTCGTTTCTCCAGTTGAAGCTCCCAGGCCATCAGAGGACTGGTGAGCCGCAGATATTGTCATACATGCCGATATATGATCATATATTGACAAGGTTGGAATATAAAGTCATACATATAAAGCCATGTATAACGTCGGAAAACCATCGCAGTCAACATAAAGCACCCTGGGGAGACTCGCGAGTTCTCTGATGCGCCACTGCCAAAGAAGGCATTTCAGGTCTCAAGATCTCATCTATACCAAGTCACACTGCATCTATCTCACCATCCATCTCCGAGAAGCCCAAAAGTCGTTCAAAAAAGCTGTTGCAAAGGGTGCTAAGGCGTTGGCATACACTCTTAAGCTTGTTCATGCAGTCCCTGCTGTGTTATCCGATATTTACGGGTCGGTGTGTACCCGTACTACCCGTGGAGGATACGGTGTCAACTTTCCGATCTGTGCGGGACCCTAGCGATGACATGACACCTGGTCAGAATTTAGAAATTCGAGTGACACTCGTTCTTGATAGTATTGTACATCTGCCAGACGAATAGCAGATGAGACTCGTTCAAGCAATAGTTCGCTTCGGGCGTAGAATTTAAAGGGCAGGAACGTCTGGAGTCGAGCGGTCGAGATGGCTGGTGAGTGTGAAGTGGATCTCGCGATCGAACTTGAAAGTATAATTAGAGCTGATCGTATAAAAATTTTATCGACTATGAATTCATTGACAAAAATAGGCTTATGGATAGGTAAACAGTGGACGGTAGCTAGTTGAACAGCCTGAATCATTGATCTCAGTACTTGTGCTCTGGCCGGAACATTCCCGGGCCATTCGCCAGCTTTATGCGGCTTATACCTGTACTATTAGTAGTTGCTAACTTACACACGCTTGTATGGCTACTCTTCTAAAGTTCCTTCGACTCCTCCAAAGAAAATCCAGAAACAAGCAGCAACTTCATTCGCGTAATGGCCCAAGTCGCGGCGGCACATAGTTTCACTACCAAAAATATAGTTCCCCTGATAACTGGTTTTGGTATATCATCTATGTATGATTGTATTACCGAGAACCTATTGGCGCCAGTCATATGCTAATGAAGGCCGACAGAACTTTCTTGATTTTGACCGCGCAAGTCTGGATTTATTTCTGGAGACGTAAAATTCGATCTCGGGAGAACAGGCGGAACAAAGCTCTGGTACGAATTTGCGTTGCATATCACAGACTAATCGCTGACAGTGCAAAACAGATTGCCTTCATCTGGTAATTATACGTGCAGCAGTTGACGGAAAAACTGACGTTGCGTTACAGGTTAATGCAAGCTGCTCAAATGTGAGTCCCCATAGAAAATATATATACGGGCTACTGGAACTCTTGCTAGGGCAATTACTACTCGGCTATCATCTATTCATACGATGGAGTTAGATGATGCACCCCGTTTCTATGGCTATATGGCGACGTTAGTATCGTCGGTGACTCATCAAGCGTTTTCTGACAGAACGATAGCGACTGGGCGCTTTACACCGCAATATGTGTGAGTGGGGCTTCTCTTCCCCCAGTCTCGAACCAATCAAGCTCACTGTCATTCCACAGTCCTTCACCACGTCCCTTGTGCATGGTGTCTTCATATATAGGGTTTTCAGACGTACGTGCTGCGGACGTACTACAATTATACTTCTTTTTGATGCGCACGTGAAGTTGAGAAGAGTCTCTATGGTAAACGGAGAATAACGTTCGTTCTGGTAGGCACTGCGTTTGGTTACTTCAAAAACAACAACTAATCGCGCCAATAAGATTGCATTTTGTGTCATGGAGCAAGGTGCGGTACTTTATCCTGCAACGGATAATCGCCACCTAATCACAGAAAAATAGTTTTTGGTCTTCTTAGTGCAGTCTTCATGTAAGTCCAATTCCATCAATGTCGTCCTGTCTGGTGTTTCTCAAATACGGGAAACAGTGCTAATCTCAGTGATCATTTTGACTACAATGTCATGATTATTGTAAGTTTGTTCTACCCTTGACCGGGATGTTGGCAACTCACAAGGATGAAGTGGTCTATCTCAATCTCGCTCGGCTGTTCAGCAATCAGTGATGTTCTTATCGCTGGAACTTTGGTCTATATTCTCTGCAAATACAGGACCGCATCGCCAGGGTGATTAATCAGTTGGAATATGAAATTAACCTGTATAATTGACCATCTTCGTGCTCAGAACTAATCAAACGGTCATGAGACTTATCGTATTCTGCTCGCAAACGGGTTTGATTACAACGCAAGTTCCTTGGTATTGACAATGGGTATTTACTCACCGCTTCCTGTATAGCGTGGCGGCATCCATCACCATTGCGCTTGTGAGTGCTTCATCTCGTGCATCAACTATGTCTCTGACTTAGATGTAGTGGGTGGCTTGCCGTTTCGAGATTTTTCATCTATTTATGTGTATTCCTATTGGAGGCTGTGAGTTATCAACTCAAGTACACGGAATGTTCTGACGTCCTGGCCTGTCAGTATATTCTACATGTCTTCTCGCCAAGTGAGTCGTTCTCAGGGGTAATAGAAGAGACTACTGATATCTTGCTCAGCCTCATCGCTCGGGAATCCTACCTACAGCCACAGACAGACCACGAACCAGAGATTTCCGAAATCAGTCTCAGTTTTGGACCTTTCACGCAGGTGATTCATGTGGGCTTGCCAAACAATAACTCCGGGCAACAGGAAACATCGGTGATGCAAGAAGAAACACATTCCTCGAAAGCGTCTTCCTCTTAAGTCGAGTGGCTATATATGACAATCCATTGGACATAATGTCACCATTTCGCGATCGGTGTTGTCGTATTTGCCTAGAGTTAAGTTACTATCGTACGTATGGGTCAAGAAGTTGTTCAATATCCACTGTATTTACATTCATCGAGGGTCGCAGTCAGACCATTAAAAGGAACACATATCATTTCCTGATTCTTCGCAATGCCTCCGTCCTTCTAGACTACTATGAGACATATTTCCGTCGGAATGCCGCCGTGCACAAATCCTGTGTTCAAATCACTGAAAACATATCCTATAATGAAGACGATAAGCATAATCGGCTAGAATGTGGCAGCGCAAGATATATAGTCATATACCTACATATATCGTTATCCTCTACTTAAGACCGATGATTATGATGACTGCATTTGGTGTGAGCCGCATGAATTGCGTTGTCACAATAATATGAATGAAACTGATCCTAAGCGACGACGCATGTTTGATGAGGCGCCTCTCGTTGAGCATTTCAGGCTAGCGAAGAAAGTCTCCTATATGAGAAGTAGAAGAAATGATTTTTCTCGCTATCTGTACCATGGGTGAGTAATTGTTTGCGACGTCTTGGCAGCATGGGCTGGATGAATACTTGATTGGCAAGATCACATCAGGTAGTACACATAACGGTTACTGGTTATGGACAGAAACGAGCGCTTGGTACTGTACACGTGTATTCTAGAGCTCAATGATATACTGGCACCTAGTCGCTATCCCAGTAGTCCATTTGTAACACAGCCTGCAAGAACAGTGGCCATGACGAGTACTGAGAGCGTTTTAAAGTCCAACCAGAGCAAGGCGTAGGTGTGGTTTGGTTACTGATTCCGTATGCAGAATTTGCAAGGCATTGAGTTGAGTGCGGCAGTAAGGGATCGAGTTCGACTAGGACACAATTCGGTTCTGAGATAGGGTCGACTATGGGATCAAGGGCTGGCCATCCAATCGAGTCTCAGCCATCAAGTCGAGTTTCCTATGGGATCGCTCCCAGCCATACTGTCAGAGCCAGGTTTCCAAAACCGGTGAACTTAGAAATCTGAGGGAACGTGAACCAGGCCAGGAGGGGACACTTTGGACCAGAAGTTATTGAGAAAGATAGTGTTAATGAACGAGTAGAGCGTAGTACAGAGAACCACGGAACGAGGACGGTCCAACGGAGTCAGATAACAAGTAATTAGCTATTCCTCGTACTTAAATGACTAGAATCTTGACTCACTCTGCCGACACGTACCTCATGTACTTTGAGATCCAGAGATGAACTGTTTTAGAATAGGAAGATCTGTATCATCAAGGTTAGGAATGGAGCAGGGTCGCAGGATAATGATAAGGCTGCGAGCTTCGGTGTCGGTTGCGGACAACCAAAACGAATGAAAGAACCAAACTGAAGTTAACTCTGAATTCGGTTCGCGATGTACTTACATACTTGAACATGAGGCTGAACTCGGTGACTCTACCGAACCAGTATCTAGTAGTTTGACTGGGACGTAAATGTCAGTTCGGGATAAATGACTAAAGTAATGACCGTATCGATTGACTTTGAATGCAAAAACTCCTACTAGTAGTAATTTGAGAGACCAATTCATCAGTGCAGCTACTACTAAAATTGAATACAGTCCCAACCTTTGCGATGGAGGAGAGCAATGGAAAGAAGTGCAAACTGAGAGTGGCTAAGCGCTACATGATCAGTCATGATACATGAATGGAACCGTACGTCATTCGATCAGTGGTCTGACTCGGACATCAGTGAGAAATAGAAGAAGTTGTCGACGCGTACCTCGCACTGGAAGGAGATTGACAGGATATGCACAAATTGCCAATGTTAGTATGGCTCGGTGGGATCGGGACATTTCGGAATGAGGACTGAGGCCAGGTACTACTACTTCCTTGATGGAACACTGTAGAAGCTAGAAATATGATATGGGATGATCATGGTTCACCGCAAAGAAAGTAAAAGGTGAAACAGACCAAAAACCAATAGGTCTTAAACTCGGGTGCAGAACACTTGGAACTTGCTAAGTTGTTGCCAGCGTGTCCAATGGGATCCGATGAGACTAAGTCATGGAAATCCTGATATTCGTCTGTCACTCGTATGATACACCATTGTACGTATCAAGTGCTGCATGTGGCATGGAAGGAGGATTACTGGTATGTTCCGACCAAGTTCCGACCAAACAAAATTGGTTGAAAACAATGGCCATATCAGGCTAAGCGAATTAGAATGTCCGCACAGCCACATCGAACTCATCACAACTTCGACGGAACGGTTCATAATCTCTCGTGACCTGCTCGTGTTGACCGTGGGTGTCGGGCTCGGGGATGGTTCTAGTACTAGTGCTGATAGTAGTAAGTGCTTCTTGCGATCTTGATGGAAGATTCACCGGCGATTGTGGTTACCGGTAGTGCTACTATAGTAGTAACGGGACATGCCAGACAGCACTCAGAGATGATAAACTGTACGGTTGCTCTTCTGCCTTTGATCCCAATTTACATCTCATCCTCGAGCTCTATAGCACCTGGATTCCATGACTACGGCGTCATACAACGGAAGTATCGCTTCTCTGATGACTGGTCTTGGTATATCATCAATGTAGGATTGTTTCATCGACAACCATATCGGCAACCATCTAGTATCCACTAACGACGGAAGATAGTGCTTTCTTGATTTTGACTGCGCAAGTCTGGATCTATTTCAGGAGACATACCATTCGATCTCGAGAAAACTGGCAGAGCAAACTCCTCGTACGAATTAGATCACATGCCACAGACTGATAGCTGATAATGCGTAACAGGTTGCCATCATTTGGTACATCTCTCCAATTGTGCACCTGATGTGAGGACTGACGTTGTTTTATAGGATAATGCAAGCTGCTCAAATGTGAGTTTATATTAAAATCTTGTTTGCATGACACTGTAATTCTCGTTAGGACGCTTACTGGTCGGATCGCGGGCATTCATATAGTGGATTTCGAGGATTTTCCACAATTCATTCGCCGTGTGTCGACGTTAGTATCTCCAGTGACTCATTGATAGTCTTTCTGACAGAATGACAGAGAATGGGCAATTTATACTGGAATATGTGTTAGTAGAGCTTTCTTCCCCTGATCCTGACTTCAAGCTCACTGCCGTTTCACAGACCTTGACAACATCCCTTGTGCATGGTGTTTTCATCTGTAGGGTTTGCTGTCGTACGTGTCACCAAGATACTACTGTCGTACTTCTCTCTAACGTGCGCATGAAGTTGAGAAGAGTCTCTGTGGTAAACGGAGAATGTCATTTGTTCTGGTAGGGACTGTATTGAGCTGCCTCGGAAAAGGTGACTGATTACGCTAATCAGATTGCATTTTGTGCCATGGAGCAAGGTGCCGTGATTTATCATGCAATGCAGAGTTACTACTTAATCAAGAGAAATAGTTTTTGGTTTTCTCAAGACCATCTCCATAATGTAGGTCCGATTCCCAATGTCGCGTTGCCAGGCACTTCTCAACACGGGAGACAGCTTCAAACCAAGTAATCATACGTACTACACAATGGCTCTTGTAAGTTCGTTCTCTAATTGATCAGGGTGCAACTCACAAGGGTTAAGTGGGCTCCCCCGATCTCAATTGGTTGTTCAGCAATCGGTGACACTCTTATCGCTGGTACTTTGGCCTACATTCTTCACAGTAATAGATCTGATTTGCCAAGGTGATTGACAAGTTCAAACACCAAATGAATACCGAATTCACCTTCTCGATGACTAGAACTAACCGAATGATTACGAAACTCATAATCTTTTGCTCGCAAACGGGCTTGGTTACAACGTCAGTCCATGATCATTGACGACGAGCGTGTACTCACTCCTTGCATAGCGTGGCGGCATTCACTGCTCTTGGAATTGTGAATGCTTTTATCCGTCTCACTCCTAAATCATTACTCTAACAAAGATTCAGTGGGCAGTCTGCAGTTTCGTTATCAAACATCTGTATACGTGTTTTCCCATGGGATGCTGTGAGAATCTTGTTACTATCGCTCAAGTATACTGAATGTTTTAATATTCTGGCATGACAGTATACGCCACATGTCTTCTCGCCAAGTGAGTCACCCTCAGCGGTAATCAGGACACTGACTAATAGCTCACTCAGTTCGATTGCCCGGGAGTCCTACCTGCAACCACAGGCAGTCCACGAAATCGAGATTTCCAATATCAGTTCTGCACATTTCGCCAAGGACGTCCGTGTGGACTTGAATTTAAATTCGTTATCAGACACAAAATCGGGGCACCAGGAGACATTGGCAATTGAAGATTCGTTATCAGACACAAAATCGGGGCATCAGGAGACATTGGCAATGGAAGAAGGCAGAAGTTCCGACTCCTGCACACTAAAAACGTTTTCAAGTTTGGATTAGTTTCTTTACATCTATGCATAACGCAGAAATAAAAGGGCCTTTCCTTTGTTTCATCGAATATAAGGGGAGAGGCGTTCTTCATGTAGGAACTGAGCTCAGTGAATTGCAAAACTGGGTTAAGAGGAATAAGGTGGACTGTGAACATGTCAAAACCGAGGTGACCGCATTCATTCCAACGTCAGGCTCCTCCGGCGAAAGCAGGGACAAAGATCTATTTCCTGCAAGCTAGATCCATTTCTTTACTTTCGATGCACAAGATTGAAATTACAACAGTAGTTATACCAAGAGTCGCACATCCCGTCAATGAACGCGATTTAGGTCCTTCTGCATTGCTATCCCGTACAGCTGGCTAGGACGAGGTAAGGGTTGCTGTTCCCTTCGTAAGTAGGTTCCAAGATATATTGTGCATCCAATAGTGACATCGTGGCGAGATGCATGGTGAATATGCTACGACAAGTGCGTAAGTATCGAAACGATTTGTACAGCCACGGAATGTTTCGACATCTAGCGCTCTCCTTTCCGTCTCGTGTTTTTTTCCTTCGCGTTCCTAATCGAGTTGTCGTTGTCTCTGTCGAGAGGCCGTTCGACGTTCACTGTGTCCAAGTCCATAAGATATTCAACATCTCCATGCCGCCTGCCTAGTCAAAGCCGATCAGCCCTCCATCCTAGTCTCCTGTAGTCAGAGACTTGAAGCGCATCCTTTGAGCACTTGCAAAAGAACTTGATGCATATAGGTTCTTCGCGCGTAATTTATCTTCGAAGTTGCATTCCATGTACATATTTGAAGAGACGAAGGTTAGAAGTTAGAATTAACCAGAGATGTGTATTATTATTGTTAGCTATAAGGTATCATATCACTCACCTTCTACAGATGGAGGGATACAATTCATGCTCGACGATATTGAATATAGAAAGTTAAAGTGAACTTTTTTGTCTGCAATATTATCCACATTCTCGTCGGCACGTGACCGCGTTGGAAAAAAAACGTGACTTGAAACGCAACGTGTCACGCGTTTGTCACGGAGTGTTGGTTTGGGTGGACTCTCGAGGACTGCTACTGTAACCTGTTCTTCACTCTTAACTCTGCACCACGATGAGCCATCCGAGATACAGCGTTCTCAACCTCTTCGATCCTCTCAATGCGACTCCAAGGAGCGAAGTCACAACGCCAGACTCGCTCTCTGGATCTGACAAGGAAAACGCTGAGCCAAGCTACGAATCCTACTATGAATCCGACAGGCTCACGATGACGGCATTTTTCAACCGCACTTACCAGACGCAAAGCAAGCACTACTCCCCAGTAGTTCTCAGAACTCGTCTAGTTGATGTCGGTGATACGACTATCATGGATGAAACTGCCGATCTTTTTAATGGGCTCACTATTGAAGAAGAGCCCGAAGATGACGTCGATAATGCGTCGCTTGTTCATGAAAGTATGGACATGGATGAAGAGGACTCGCTGGCCACGCCGATGAACAGTCCTTCGAGAAAGACCCACAATCGCTACAATTCCACGCAAACACCACTGTCAGAACAGACTCTTACTGCTCATGTTCAGCGCACCCCTCTTGCCGATATCTCTATGGATGCCACACCCGTTCCGCACAAAGCAGTAAAGCTCGCCCGAGCTTCTCCTGAAGCTCCAAATTCTGGCGTGGAGCGTCATTCCTCACCAATGACAGCAGTCCGCGCGAGTCACACTACCTTGGCACCGGTTAGCTCACCACTAGCTTCTGTGATCAATGCCATCAATTTCACAGATAAAAAAGTGCCATCGGGAGGGCGCATTAATGAACACGCTACCCCTACCATCGTTGTGTCGAGAGAAGGGAACTTAGGTTCACCTACAGTACATCTATCACCGTCACCGTCGGCCACCCTCCTTTCAGAAGAGATACTAACTGGATCTGATGCGCCATTATCACCTCCTTCCAAATATCAGACCCAATCATCTTCGCACGACACATTAACCGCATCAACCGCACGCCCTCGTTTACGCGCTCGAGCACACACAACATCTTCCCCATCTTCTAATCCGCGCCGAAATTCTGTGGATCTCCAGTCTTCATTCAACCTCCAACTAAATTGCCCTGACGCGTCTTTCGATCTTCTAAATGACAGGATTTCATTCTTTGGTGGTGATGCTTTTGTGATCGACAGCGATGATTTCGACATGCACGCTGAGGAAGAGATGATGGAGGCCCTTGCAAAACGAATCCAGGAGAAGGACGCGGCGAGCACACTTGCAAACGTTGCTGGCTCTCCAGGTGAGTGGTGCTCTCTTGTTAGATATATTTGATCTTCAAACCTCGCTACATGTAGCACCACAATCTGGGTCTAGTCCAACGCCACAACCATCACCTCCAGCGGTTACTGCAAATGGTGCGTTCATATCTTTGATTTTTCCCCCTTTTTTCATGCCATTGTACCAGCTCCCCCTGTAGCCATGAGATTGACAACAAGACGGAGCAGCCTCTCTCCGGGAATGAAATTGTCGTCGCCCTCCCCGCGGCCAGCCATGGTTGTTGCACCCGAGGTTGAGGTCTCTGAGTCACTGAAGGTGTCTGCACCTTTATCCCCGATCCCTTCTCCAGCATTGCAATCAGTGACACCGCCGAGGGTTTCGCTGGCATTCACTGCACCAGTTCCCGCAGCTCCAGTGCATGCGCTCCGCATTGTGAAGCGGCCCAAGGCACATGACAGGACAACTTCCCTGTCTAGTGCGGGCTCGTCTGCTGGAAGTAGCGCAGAGGAGCAGGTGTCACCGACTGTACCTTCCACCTCGATCCACAAACCAATACTAACTGGTGTGCGTCGCCCTCCTCCTGGGCTGGTACCTGCCGACCTTAAGGCGAATGTATTTTGCAAGCCTGAGCAGGGTATACGGCCTACGCTGGGTATGAAGAGCAAACTCACAAGCGTCCTCGGTCTGCGCACAAAAGCTACTGAGCCTCCCCATTCACCCCTTGAGATGTGTATGCCCTCCCAACCTGTACAGACAAAACCATCTAGTGGGACGCTCAAATCAAGGTTGCTGAAGCCTACTGCGTCATCACTTAGCAAGGCTCCGCCAGTGAAGATACCAACCGCATCTAATACCACTGCTACATCAAAGAGCCTGCGCCCGCCATCGCGCTTTGCGACTGTAGGCATGGCTTCGGGGCTGCCCCGTCCTACAGGCGGAACGCTACCTGCATCCAGACTTCCAGCGCCCACCATTAGCGCGCCAAAGTCAAAACTGCCCAGCATGACCGGAAGTTCAAGTACGATCGGGAGGAGTGCCACGATTCGGAGGGTTTGAGGGGTAATGAAAAGGAAAACGACGAAGGGGAGACGATGCACATGGGATGGGATTTCACGTATGTCAAGCATGTTATCATTGCATTTGTTCTTTGCGGCATTTTTTCTTTGATGTTTTGGTCTCGCTTTGTTCCGTATGCCTCGTTATTTTATGTCACTCACAATGCATGCACATCAAGAGGAGTGGTAGATACGCATCTTAGCATGGTAGTTATGTAGGCGTTCCCTACAGTATAGAAAACATAGTTCATAGACTTCCTCAGCTTTGAATCTCATTGTAGGCTGGCTGTAGTCGTGTCATGCCCGAACCAGACAGGTTCATGACCAGGCTGGCCTAATAGGTTAACGACGAACACGTCCGACTCGCTTTGAACTTGTTCTGATCACTTGCTAACTCTCGTGGGGACGGGCGAGGGTACGTTCAAGTTGTAATGGAGGCTGTTTAGACATTTTATAGGATTTACTGTCGAAATAACGTGCCGTTGATGAGACAAAATACATATTTTCTTTTTAAAAAATAAGGAAAGGCAAGGATCAAAAAATATGTGACGACAGGTAGAAGTTATTTCAAGACTTTAGTTAAAATGGCGGCGGCACAATATCAATGTAGAATATAGTTTCGCGCCATGATAACCAGATAACAGCCAAAGTTCTAGAGGTGCTTTACAGATGAGTGGGGATTGTGAATACTCAGCCATAGGTAAAGTGCCCATGATAGTCTAAATGAAAATACTTCTATGAAGGTCGTACTTTCAGTTCTAGACCCTCAACTCTGACGAACGTGGTCAGTTCCTCGTTCATTAGGGCCCAGTAGGGGTGGTGCACATCCAGATCCACTACCGCGCCACTGGTGAGTCATTTGGTTAAATGAAAACTACTCGTACTCACACAAAGCGGCTCATCAGGGCAGTATTGGTCTGAATGACTGCAGAAAAAGGACACTGCTCACTGTCAGTGGCAGCGTCGGTTGCAGATATTAAAGCAGCAGTAACAGCGAGGACAAAGGCAAAACGCATTGTTTGTGAGGCTGTGATACGAGTAAGAGCTCAGATAAGTCTTCAGGGAACCCAACTCCAACTACGATAGACAGCTGATGACGAGACAATGTCCAACATAGGGTCTATGACCCCAAAGGACCACACTCTGAAGCAAAAATTCTTCAGGGAAAGTAGGGAGATGTCTTGCCTTTACGTGCTGAATATTGTTGTTCTTTATGTAGGAAAATTCAGTTCACCTCAAAATGAATTGAGATACCCGCAATTCTAGCCGATCATGATGCATGATGGCCAGCTACCTTGTAAACAAGGTCATATTGGCAATTTGGCATATCACCTACCGGAGCAAGGTGAACGGGCCAAGCATGTTATTGCCACCTAATAAGATCTATCATGCAAAGCATTGTCTACAGGCAATTTGGCATGGAACAACGCATCGCCTTGTGAAGCCAGCTCGTGACAAGGACCGACAAGCTAGGCTGACGCGGTCGCGGCTTGGCACTGACGAACCTGTGGAACTTTCCTATGTCTCTGAAGCTATCACTAAGCGGTGGTAGAAGGCGGCGGCAGTAGAATATGACCAGATACCTGACCACAATACTAGTCAGTATGAGTGACATAACTATGAATGAACGGACATACACTTAGTCCAGTCCATGCGTTGCAGATAGTTTTCGTGAGGCAAAAGAAATCAGATGAATTTCCGGTCAACGCTAGTACTATCTGATTTATACAAATAGTAGGTAACATGAATGATCAAGTTATAAATACCCAAAGGGTTTTTCGACTCAGTGCGAAAGAGATCAGGGTGGTCCATGAGGGCGGGTGGGCCACAGCAGTTCACGGATCTGAATTCTGCCGTTGAAAGTGATGCGTCGGGGGTATTCTGGATGAAAGAAAAGATTGCAATGAAAATGGTGCTCTGGAACGAGACGCTTACTGCTAAGAGGGAGTGTTGTGCGGTAACGAAATGAGAGTGAAGTTGAGGAGTATAGAGCTTGCGAGTGGTACGAAAGGAAAAGCTGTGGCGCTACATAGACTAATATTCCCGCTACGGTATTAGTGGTGAGGACCTATTGGGTATTCCTGTTTTAAATGGCATTTTGTTCGCACGGTCATGAGGTGTTGTGTCTGCGTATGTCGATCTTCTTTACTGTTGTAATTTGTCGACTACTATGTCTTCTATTTATCACGAAGTCCTTGGATCTTTCGCAGACGTTCCTGCTCTTATTCCTGTCAACGGTGCGAGTTCTGATTCCGCCGTATCCTTGTCTTTTCTGCACAGTTTCAATGTGCCGCGCTCTGTCATCAATCACGATGGAGTCGCTGTGGAGTCGACTTCTGGTCCGGCGCGCGTTCCTACTGTCGACGGCTGCTATGATTCTCAACAGACATTTCGCCCCGTCTATCTGGATGGATATGACGTCGAGCTTGGCCGTGATTGGCTCGCGTTCGTGAATGCGAAGTTTGATGTAAGTCCTCGTACGTGCATGGAACTTACGTAGAATATAAATTCTAATTATATCAATGACTCCGGGACAATATTTCAATATCCAACAGAATTTAGTCTTGCCCCATGATAACCAGATATATAACAGGCTAGTTGAATTCTGGAGGAGCTTTACAGATGAGTGGGGATTGTAAATACTCAGCTGTGGGTATGTAGAGTGCCCATGATAAAATACCGAAATACTTTTATGAAAGTCGTACGTGCTTTTGGTTCTAGACCTTCAATTCTGACCTGATCCCCCTCGATCAAGGCGCCACACAACCTAGACCATACTATGCGCCAGAGCACACCCAGAGGAACTATCGCGCTAGTGAGTTGTTTTGTTAAATGCAAACAATTTATACTCACACAACGCGGCTTATCAGGACAGCAATCATCTGGATGTTTGCAGAAAAAATTACACTGCTCACTGCTAGTGGCAGCATAAGTGGTAGATATCAAAGCAGCAGCAACAGCGAGGACAAAGGCGAAACGCATTGTTTGTGAGGATGTAGTGTGGGCCCAGATAAGTGTTAGGAAGACAGCTTGCCTTTACGTGCTGAACACTGTTCTTTATGTAGAATAATCCAGTTCACCTTAAACTGAACTGGTATGGTGCTCTCCATTCCAGCAGATCATGACTTGGATGCATGATATCCAGCTACCTTGTCCGAGTCATTGGTAATTTAGTGTGGAGCAAGGTAAACGGTGTGAACCCCAAGCATATTGCCACCTAATAAGATTGATCTTGAAAAGGAATCTCTACCGGCAATTTGGCGTGGAACGTACCATCTTGTAAAGCCAACCCGCAACAAGGACTGATAAGCTAGGTTGACGCGGTCGTGACGTGGCACTGACGAGTGCTCAAACTACGGGTATCCGTAGAACTGATGGCATCCAACTCTATTTCTCTCCGGAGTCCGAAGTCCTGGAACTATGAATAGGCAAGCGCTGGCAGGTCACTACGAACTAGTTGGACGCCGTCCATTCGTTCACCAAAAGGTTCAACGTGGCCGCTCAAGTGCCAACGCAGGTCTTTTTTTCAACCTACCTGCAAGCATTGGATATCGAATCATTATCCTCGCACGACGCACATTGATTCATGCACCATGCTACCCGTATGCGTATGACTTCTCACCACTGTTTTTTTTCCTCAAGAGTCCTGCAGGCTGACGATACATGCCACGATCGTCGTCGTCGTCGTTATGTCAGATTCCAGATGGGCCAAACACATGCGCTTCTTCCTGTTCCCTGCGCTGCGCCATTTGTCAATATTAACCCCGTCTTCGGATATAAAGGCTACTGTAGCCCATTGTGCTGCCTTGGAGGACTTATTTATTCATAAGTGTTGTGACAACACAGCAGCATGTGTATCGACATCGGTCTTGCAACAGTCGAGTCATTTCAGCATACCTACCTGCGAATATCATGTGTGGCCAGCGTAGCGGAAACCGAGGCTAAGGCTTTCGCTCACATCATTTTCTTCGTCCTTCCTCGTATCGACCAGGTCACCAGATGGGAGAGGCACAGGAACGAGTAGTTCAAAGTCAACCAGGATCTCGAAGCTCTTAGATCTTCTTCGGCTGCAGCAGCGCGGCGCCGATGACCAGAGTTTGGGATGATATTCTCATGCACAGGAAATGTCCCAGGGTTGCTATCAAATGTTTTCATGCTTTGAATAACCAACCAATGAGCAAGGTAGATCATATAGTGTTTTTTCATTATCCAAAAAACTGTCACGGAATTTCATTCGACAGGCTTCTTCATTGAAGATGGTGCAACAAATTTACCACTCCCAGGAGAGAAAATATCCTGCATGCCATCAGATGAGTTCTAAGATAAAATGCCACACTTACCATGATCACTCCTCTCGAAATGAGCCGAAGGGCGGCTCTGCTCTCCCACAGGGGGTATATCACAACTGCGACCGCCGACAGGAATGTCCAAATGATACCGACTATCACCCACACCGAAAAGCCGGTAACGCTATAGACCGTCTGGGCAAAAAAGAGGGGGAGAGGGATAAGTATTATCAGTACCAAGGTCTGTAGAGCAAGCGGCTTCAGTATCTGAGTGGTTACAAGGAAACAAGCACGAACAAGTACTATTGATGCTCTGGCAGCGAACTTGAATGCCTTATTAAGACCAACTGGGTCCAACTCGGGATCAATTTGAGTTTCATTTGTCGCGGATAATGCTGACACGTCTAAACCTTTCTTCTCGACCTCTGGCTCCTCTAGTTCGTCATCGACATTTCTACTGGCAACAGCGGCACCACGGTTATTGATTGCACGAGCCGAAGCAAAATCGTAGTCATCTGGCCACTGCAGGATTGATTAGCTCGTGATCTCCGAGTCAGTGGATGAAACATTTTGCGCACGATAAGCGAAGCAGTAGTTGAGATAATGGCACCAACACCGATTGATGCAAGATTTCCTGCGAGCATTTCGTAGTCGCCTATCAGTCATTGGGTCAATTCAGCTTCACGTCAGTGTTGAAATTGGCGGTCATCTAACCTCCGCTCGTCTGATCACGCAACAAGGTCAAAAGCGGAACTATGAGAGTATAATATACATACGGTGACATTGATCACTTTTTGGTTAAGCGCAGAGGTGGTGACCAGCCAGGCAATAATACCTGCGGAAAACCCAACGAGCGAACCCAAAATACAGCCCACTTTATTAGCTTTTTTCCAGGTAATGCAAAGGGCAATTGGGCAGACAGCAGAGCCCAGGATGACCCCCATGAATGTCTGCAAACTATGTCAGGCACAATAGGTAGCACGGATATAGGCACGAACATAAAGCCAACCCATGGACACTCCGATGTAGTAGAAAATAACACCGGCGATACCCATCACAAGGGCAAAGATGGCAACCTACACACAACAATTGATGAGGAGATTAGATTTTCCAAAAAAGATGTTTACCCCTGCATGGCTCATACGCAAAATTTGTTTCTCCGTAGCCTTCGGATTAACATATCTCTATAACTAACAGTAAGCGATTTTGGGGCCGAATGCTGGATAGCAACATACCACATAGACGTCGTAAGTCAAAATAGAAGAGACCGCGATGAGCTCCGCACTCGTGGCACTGGTCACAGCCAGGAAGAGGACGATAAGAAGTGCAGCTGCGCCCGATTTGCCGAGCAACGTCGCAGCAGCTAGCGAGGCTGGAAGACCCTCTGAGATAGCATTTTGCGAGAGCGGCGCAAGCATGGGAATAAAGTTGCTTGATAGTGGATCTTGTGACGGAGAGTTGGCAGCAGCCACCGCAGAAAAAGCCACCGCGGCAAGCCCGAGTGTCGTTGAGAATGCAAATGGAACAGCAAACCTATGTTTGAATCAGAAATGTCGGCACATGCTGGTAAAGAGACGCCAACTTACCACGCCAAACCACCAATAAGGTATGCCTTGACAGTCGTAGAAGGTCTGCTGGCAATGGCGCGCTGCCAATATGCCTGGTCCTCGAAGACAGTTGCGAAGTTGCCGACGAGGTTTATAACACCGAAGATGAGGCCGTTTTTGGAGCGGAGAGTCAGGTATGAACCGCCAGCATTACCGGCTACAGGTGAGATCTTGGATACCTCACTCAATAGATGGTGCATGCGACTGATGGAACCGATGTAGCCTGAGGTTGCATATACGGTGAACATAAATGTCAAGATGATGGCAAAGAGGACGGTTGTATGTGTACTGAAGATAAAGGTGTGAGTCAAGGAATATGACATGTACGACATCCACCTACTAATCACAAAGCAGTGTGGAACGCATTCCACCGACGACGACATAAATGGCAACACCCAGTGGGATCAAGAAACACGCAGCGATCGTGCTCATCCCAGTTAAACTTGTTACGGTAGCCGAACCACCCAAAACAAGCATTGAGGACACGATCAAGTTTGTGGCAAGACCAAAAGACATGAAGAAAAGATGCGCTGTAGTTCCCCAGCGCGCTGCAACAATCTCGAGCCAGGTGTGTGCATAGGGAGCATTGAGCTTTAACTTCGCGGCAAGCTGCGCGAACAAGAGGACCTGTACTGTCGCACCTGCGGCATACCACCATGGGCCTGAAATGCCATATCTATAAGCGACTGCACTAGATTGGAGCTAAGTGATATCGTCCGCTAAGCCACGTGTGGATATGGATGCTGAACATGGACATACTAGCGTTGCTGCCCATGTCCAAGCAGAGACAATGCCAGAAGCAATAAGCCCAGGCTTCACTGAGCGTGAAGCAGACGAAAACTCCTCGGACTCCGTGGGAGAGACACCTGTGTAGCGTGCCTGCATAGCAGTCAAACCCACCATGAAAGCACTGAAGAACAGTCCGATCCCTACATAGATGTCTTGAGCGAATGATAGAAGACAGATTACAATGTATCTTACCGATGACTAACAATGTTATTGGAGATGAGTACTAGTGTTTAAAACATGTGAATTAGAAACCAACTCACCGACGCCATAGCCTGCACCTTGGGGGAGAACTTCACTGGTCGACATGCGGGCAAATGCGTTCAGAAAGTGGCTCAAGACCTAATCTCATTTATACCAATAGCAGTTATTTGATCTATCGCAACCTCGGAGTATTATCACTGACGAACCAAAGTTTAGATACCACAAGGAGTCGTAAGTCAGCATAAGAACATCATGTTCCGATTCTATTTCAGCACCACGTGCTAGTGGAACCAAACACTGATCGGACATTCGAATCCGTGCTTCGCGGCAAGTGCAAGTGTTCCACCAATACTACAGTTAACCTTTTCTTCGCAACAACTTTTCAGCCGTATCAACATGAATCTGGAGTCTGGATGCAATTCATATGGCATTTATCTGGTTCTTTCACTCTACCACGTTGATGCGTCCTTCATGATGAGTTTATTAGATTCAAGCTATGATACAGGCCCTGTTTTGGACTGGTCCACACGATGCAACGATTCTCTATTTTCAAACTTAACGTGATTTAGTACCACTGGCACGTTACATTCTGCACAAGTGTAACGTTTTCCCGATTACTGACCTACGTTTACGATATCGAGGCTTAGCTTTTTGCAAGCATTATGGTTCAGTCCAATGGACCAAAGGAGACCGCGGAGGCTGAATTTGCGCCGAGCTAGAACACTTGGCCAACAATGTTCTTCGTGCCTTGTCAGGAGGCTAGCACATCGCAAGAACCGGCCGAGATCAATATATGATATAGCAGCAAGCTCGCTGTGCTATTACATAGGCTGCCAACATCCGTGTAAGTAAGTCTTTGGTGCTGTTGCAGACAGTGAGCAAACGTGAGACACAGTGACGGATACAGCAACTTTCATCCTTCGAGCCTGGGGGTGACGATGAGCCTGCCGTGTCCCAGACTTTGGCTCAGACTTTGTCCCAAACCGGCCATTTCAGAGATGTCCTCGTTTCGCCGGTCTAAGGTAAGTACGGTTATTCGCTCCTCGTTTCAATCCAAAGTTTCAACCATACATTTTTAGCTTATGCTTTGAATACGGGATTGATAGGACTCGTGTGCTATATCGAGCGATGTCTGTTGATGCCTCCTATCAGTAGATTGTTGATGACAAGGCGAGTGTACTAGTACATATATGCCACACTCCTGCTTCTTCTGACACGGGCCCTGCATCAGTGATTTTTAAGAGACTTTGGGTGACCTGTCTTATTGCTGTCTTAGACCTTCAGTTGATGAACATCCAGTGACGACTGGACACTCCTCAGCACAGTCCCAGAGGGGTGAGAGAGTGATATTGTCTTATAGTATACCATTACATGACAATATATGCGGAGCACGTCCTTTACTTTTTAGTACGACGTAAAAGCCCCACAATCAATGTAATGCACCCTAAAGGGTTCATTAGTTCTCTGACGCTGTATGGTTTGATGTAAGATTCATACTATCCTTTCTGTCTTTTCTGAGCAGGTCAGACACGTTTGAGATGCAGTGCTATCAGCTTCTCCTCCCCTTGATGGATACGTGATATATAACGTCAATCCACCCTTTCTCGATGCGATTCAGCAAAGGGTCCTTGGCACTTAAAGGCATCCGACACTCGTCATGTCCGCACAGGTGCAGTCAGCGAGCATTTATGCTAGGCAATTGGTTCTGGCATCATTCGCTCTTGTGATGTACTGGCACCATGCTATTACATTCGCTCAAGAGGTATGGTCGCCTCCATAGTAACTGATATCGATTTAACCCTGATCTGACGCTATCATTCTTTTATTACTAGGCCACCTTCTTCTGGTCTGGGTCATGGTCAACTTGCTTCCTGAAGTCCTATATCTTACCGTAAACCTGCGTTATATATAATTACACTGTTGGTGATCTCACCTTGGATTTGATAGATCTGACACTTGGCTTTATCGAATTCAATGATGGGTAGAATATTGCCAGGATTTGGTCGTAGTGAGGGGATTAGTATGAAGTTCTAGCACTGTGTGATGTGAACGTTATGTGCGACGAATGTGATGCGAATGTCTAGATTCGTGCGAGATGCATCCTAGACGTAGTGTGCGTTTTTCTGCAGTGAGTGGCCGACATCTGTTGCTCAAGGTCACAGACTTTGTCATGACTGTTTGCAATTTCAATGAGGTGGCAATCATGAGTCACACGACCAGTGTAATACTGATCCAGAATGGTCGTTACTCGTAGTCGTGATGGTGGCTATTGCCGTGTATGAACTTGGGATAAGAGTCTAGGTTGATGTGAAGGGTGCTGAACACGAGAAACGAGTAGAGGACATAAGTATTGCACGTTTTAACGTTGTGTTCGATGCAAGCTTAGTAGCAGGAAAAGGAAATAATTTCATGCACCTATTTGCATACAAGTGCCGGGATGTTTCTAGCTGATAAAACCTTCTCTCCCTAGAGTCGGGATACCTCCATGTAAGCTTAAATATAACAGTCCTACCAGAGTCCAGGCGTTCTGGATCCTATAAGTGTGTCAATGCACAGACTCAAAGAGTCGACAACGGGAAATAGGAGACATACATTATCCGTTCCACATGCTGAAGCTCCACAGGACCCGTGAAACGGCAAAATTGCCTATCGCCATGCCGGTATGTGTCAGGGGAGGTCAATACGCGAGGGTCGTGGGATGGTAATTCCTGCCGGTGGATCCCAGACACCAAATTCCTTCTTCATCTCGTCCAGATCCTGTCCCCATCTCTCCTCCCAATACACTGTAAGCAGGCACCTCGCATGACTCCCGCATCTCGCAGCCCAAGGGATGAATTCCCCCCAAAGTCGGGCCCGCTGAGGTGACTTGAGTCTTATTGAGGCTCCCAGGGATAATGCAGTCATTGGGAAGCCTAGATTCGTAAACTCAAACGCTTTGAGTGCAAGTTCGGGAAGGGCAGAGACTTTCAATCCAAAGAGGGCGTGATACAAGTCGTGCGTCTCGCGATAGCGCTGCATGACATATGCCAGCTCTGGGTCATCAATGTAGTGTACCTGGGTCCTTAATGGTGAGCATCTGGTATGCATAGCGTGGAATAAAATGACCCCACGGGCTCTCGAGAATCAGGTGTGACTTTGCAAGCGTCAAGCCACCTCACATAAGCACGTCCAAAGGTGTTCTCTGGAAGGGACCGCAACTTCTCCCAGTCCAAGGTCTGCGAATTGATACGTGGCATTTCTTTGAGAATGCGCCGACCCTCTGGAGACTCCAACATTGTATCCCTCAACTTTACCAGAGTTGGCCCAGCAGTGGTTTCTCCGCAAGCTGCAACCATGTCTAGTGGACTTGTCAGCAAAATGTACCGACTGTAAAAGATTAGGAGGTGCTTGCCCGCGCGACGAGTATCTATGAGAGACATGAGTGCAGAGCCAACTGCGAGAACTCCGTTTTCGAATGGGGTGAGTGGTATGTGGCCAGGATATGCCGGTTGTGGTTTAAGTCGTAAATTAGTGTAAACAGAGCGCGATTTTCCGTTGGTAGCATAGGATGAAGACCTAGGCGAAGCCGCCAGTGCAACGAAGGAGCGAGCTTGGCTGGTGTTAATTACACTGTTCCATCTATGATTCAGAGTTTTATGATACGAACTATACATTGGCTTCATTAACGAGTGAGCTCCGACACGGATTATCGGGGGGAAGGAAGTACAGATCACTGACATGTCGAAGTTGGTGCCAGCGGTTGGTTGGTTGGTTGGTTGACTTCAAAGTCTCGAACCGAGCTGTTGGGAAGGGGACCCTAACCCTAGAACTGGGTTATTATGCCCGAAATGGGGATCATCAAAACTTTGCAGTGGACTACCAAAGCAAAGCACAGTTTGAGTGTCCACCAACTCAAAGCGTCCAGACTCCACATCCACAAAAGCGTCGACGGTCCACATTCTTGCGCGTATAAAACACCACCTATTATCCTTCATGGAGTACCTCACCATCCTCCTCTTTCCCTGCTTTTCTCTGCGCTGCCTGCTTTCACTTTTGCCAGTTAATCATGTCAAACTCAGAATCAACTACTGCCACGGGCATCGATGGATTCGACGGCTCCAGGGCAGACACTCGTAGATACGCCACCTTCATTTCCTATCAAATTGTAGAGGGGATGTCATTCCTGTCTCTCGATGATGAGGAGGACGATGCAAGCCTTTACACCGATTTCGTATCTGCATGGGAGTTTACTGCTGAACCTGTGGCATGTCCTGCAAATGCCAAGTCAAGCGACACCGTTCTATCTGAGGCTCAGGAACTCGACAAGAAACATCAAGAGCATCCCGACGGAGCGACAGAGGCCCAGAGATTCGTCCAGGAATACCTACAACGAAGCAAGACAATCGAGGATCAAGGGACTACAAACGTCTACCCCATCGACACTGTCAAAGAACTTCCCGTTACTCCTAACAACAGGGATTCGACATACACCACCATAACCGACGACGGTCAATCCACGATTGATCTTGAGAAGCGTCCCGAGTCAGTGATTCGTCTGCTTCATCATGACCCGGAAGGCGTAGCGCAGGCGGTAAGCACTATTCACACCCCATGATACTTCATACTGATGTCCGTATAGCAGCTTCAGGTATTGGAAATGGTTCAGGCTGGGCACTACACTCCTGGAACCATAATCCGTTGTTCACATTCTGGATGCACTGATGTCCTTCGTGATATTGACGCGCTCAAACGTCATTTGCACATCCACAACATTGGCGATATGATCGATGCCATGAGTGTTTTGTCTGCGCACTCCCAAAGGACAAAGGAACCTGGACACTCTTCCGCGGAGTCTTCGCCACTTAATAAATCCTCGAGAAAGGTTCGCAATCGGTCCAAACCGTTCATGAACTCGGACGCCACATTGGGCCAGCGGTGCGACATACACTCAACGCAAAAGGTTCATGCGAAGGACCTTTATTCACCCCCTCGCAGTCGAAAGCCCAGTGCCACTCATATTAAATCGAATGCATCGACACCAAAAACACGTGGGCGACGCAGCCATAGGAGCACCATTCGCAGCGGACTAGAGGAGGCCGGGTATCATGACACCATTGCGATGGTCCTTTCTCGCTCTCCGTCGCCTGTACAGGATGCCCAAGAGGCTTTAGGTTTCTATATGAACCTGCCTGTCAACAAAAGCGGCGTACTTTCCCCTCCTGTGAGTCCGACTTTTAGAGAAAAGGAGTTACCTCGTGCGACGAGCCCCAAACGATTCAGCCCGGTTAGAGCCCTCAGTCCCATCCGAGGCATGTCTTATTTTTGCATTCTTTTTTTTCGGGCAGCTAACGTTTTGATGTGTCTTGCAGATGGTCTTCGACGAGTGTTTTCATGCGGATGCGTGAATGAGCACAATGAATAGTCTGTGCAATGTAGATTTAGTTCTTTCACTCATCTTCAATTGTTTGTACTGTGTTAACATAGTAGTAGCGTACTTTCTATTATCATGTTACAAGTGGGTGGGTGCCGCTGTGCGGCTCCCAGGCTCTTCCTATGTAGACCAGCCAAATACCTGACTTTTCTGATTCGATTCCCTGATTTGTATTCCTACGTTCTTATTGATTAGAAATGAATTTAGCGAACAGCAGAAACAGAACGACATCTGCCGAAAGTACAGCGCACAGCAAAAGCGAAATTGAGCGCCTCTTTTTCCCTATATACAGTATCATGCTGCACTTCGCTATATACATTCGCCTCCCAAAACGCTCGTTGCCATTGTCCAGGCTGGCTATTGGCTGTTTGTTATATCACTGGCACCTTGAAGATCGGCCAACTAGTCCTAATACCACTACGATACAGTATTTCTTTGTCACCTATCCGATACGTCAAGTCAGACGGTCAAACTATGTAATCCAAATTTTGCGGAAGGGTTCTACATGTTGAAGTTATGAAGTTCTATCCCCATGGTAGCAGTAAAAGTAGGGTGCAGTGTTGTTGCTCGTCGCTGAGTCGTGTACCCTTTGTACGCATCCTCCGCATCCTGCAGAAGATTCGCCAAAAGTGTCTTGTCATGGTCGTCGAGCCCTACTAACATATCAACATTCCCAGATTGGAAATCAATCGTTTCGCCCTCTTTTTTTTTCTTGACCTGAGCCACCACTTGCTCCCTCCACTTCTGCCACACTGGCGTCTCATTGGGCACCAACTCCAACAGGATGTTCATCGGCTCGACACCCTGAAGAGGCCTTTGTATATCTTCGCAGAGAACGAAGCATGTGAATACAGCCATGATGGTCCGAGTGCTAGCTTTAAAACTAAGCACAGCTGGCTGCCGAAGTTTAATAGTGTCGTAAAACAGTTTCCGTTGTAGTTTTTCCTCGTCCAGGGACGCGAGGAAGGAGTTGTACGCCCAGGATGCAATTATTGAAGTCAGGAACATGGTCTGACCAATCAGCGATCCCTGGGGAATGAGGAGGAGCTGCAGCAGAAACTGCACCTCAAGGAGCAGCGAGCACAGCCCAATAGCTGTATACTCTGGTTTTCCTTTCAACTTTAGCACAAATTTCCCCTTCGTGATTACATTCACATCCTTTTCCTTTCCCTTCAAGATGAAGACGTTATTATTGATCAAGAGCATCCCGTCTCCTACAGGGGAACCCTCCGCTGGAGTCTTGACCGTCTCGATATCAAGGTCTCCAGAGCCAATGACAAAACACGTGACACCGCTAGAAATAATTCCGAGGAAGATCATCGCAAAGCAGTACCAGTCTGCGAATAAGGCGGAAAGGATGCATGTACCGACGCTGACCAGGATAGGGAAGCTGGCCAAGACGGCATGATGATTGCTAATGCGTATGGTCTGCATACTAAGGTTGTCGTAATTGATGTCAGGGACAGTGACAATAGAGATGAGTGAGGTTGTAGCATCTCGTGCGCTAGGAAGAAGCATTGGCGGCACAACCGAGTGATCTGTCCCCTGCGTCAGAAGATGTGCAAGGTGCCCCGTCTGCTGCATGACAGTTCCTGAGTGTGACGCCACATATTTCGGGCCAGTCTTCCCGTCCAGCCTGAATGCAACAGCTGGATCATGATGGCTGGAGCCAGGAAAAAGACCATTCCAAAATCTTGATCTGGATATCCTGCCAAACTCCTTGGCTATAATGTAGCTGCCGGGGGAGTTGTACCAGCCGAGCCATCTACGCCCCCTATACAGGTGCACAGTAGCCATGGCAGTGATAGCTTCCTCACCACCGAAGAAACCAGCAACAGCAGAAGCATTGAGATTGAATTTTTTAGAATTAGCAATTGGCGAAAGCACTGACAATGGAGGCATTTAAGACAAGTTTTGAGTTTGTCATCGGGTTGTCCGTCATTATATACTAAGACTTACCTGCAGGCAGCTCCATCACATGTTGTAGAACTGGGAGGGCAAAGATAGCCGTTTTTGAAAGTTGAGCGCTCTGAACCCTTATCACATCCGAGTAGTGGCCGCCGCGCCTAGGCGAGACGCCTCCTCGTGTCACATACTAGTAGCAAATCGGATAGCCGTTTCTGAAAGTTTGTGATAGTCAAGCGCTCTGAACCCTTATCACATCCGAGTAGTGCGCCTCCTAGTGATGGACGTACCAGCCTTAAAAATACATCTTGATAGAACTTCGCAAAGAAGAATGATCACGTACTAGTGTTTTACTTTGCGGGTCGTATGAACTCCTCGTGATTCGGTCATGGGATGCTATGTTTGTCCTTGTTTGCGTCTAATTGCATGGGGGAAGACAAAGGGAAGAGCTCTCTAACGTTGTGCTGGTCAATTCCTTCAGCATCTAGGTCTTTGTTGTTGTTGTTTGAGTCGCGCCTCGATTCTGGGACGTCCGACAATAGTGCTGGCAGTGAGGGAGAATGAAAAGGGGAGGAAGAAACAGCGCACACCGCTCAGCTGGACATCTGGTGCCGGTTCCTGAGCGCTCGGCCAGGAGGAGCCAGCACCTTTGACATGGAAGCACAGAAGAGGAAACGATACTAGTTCACTGGCATAATTCGATGATCGAGTGCCACATGGCCCATATGGACTATGGGCGAGTCCTACAGGCACAGAGGAGGAGTTGCATTTGTACAAGAGGTTGTTGTCACAAGGCTTGAGCCTGGATTCCAGCGCCTGGTGAGTTATCAGTGTCTCCGCAATGTTTGCATTTCCTATTGAACTCAAGCTATAAATGTTATCATATCTTATAGTTGCATCTGAGATTGCGAGTCCGGAGTTCTGCCAAGTTTTGCCACTCTCTTCACGTGAGTTTTGCTTCTGACGCTGTGGCTGAGCTTAATAAGTAAATGCTCTGCAGCCAAGAACATGTTGCATGATCAGAGGAGAAGTGGATGCAAAGCGAAGGATAAGAGGAAGTTACTTAATAAACTCACTGCTTTTCATGCCCTTCTATACAGAGCACCGCGCGGCCTTAACTTATCGATGATGAAGTCTGCCAGGTTGCAACACGTGACAGGATAGGCTTTTAGTGGTACGGGTCAGACATTTCAATCAGATATACTCGTCCCCGCCGAGTCTGTTCCGATTGTATCACCTTCTTGAAGGCATGTGAGAATTTCTGGACAAGCTGTTTCAGTTTCTAACTGAACCTTTCACTATACATGGCTTGCTTGGTTTGTACTCCGCAGAAGCCGTCAATTACTGCCCTAACCCTAGTACTGGGTTATGCCCAAAATGGGGATCATTAAAAACTTTGCAACAAATAGCCTCAGTGTCCGACCTTAGAGCGTCCACATCCACGAAAGCGTCGAAGATCCACATTTTAGCGCGTATAAAACACCACTGATTAGTCTTCATGGAGTATCTCACCATCCTCCTCTTTCCCTGCTTTTCTCTGTGCTGCCTGCTTTCACTTTTGCCAGTTAATCATGTCAAACTCAGAATCAACTACTGCCACAGGCATCGATGGATTCGACGACTCCAAGGCAGACGTTCGTAGATACGCCATCTTTATCCCCGATCAAATTGTAGAGGGTTCATCCATGCCTCTCGATGAGGAGGATGCCGACGACAATGCAAGCCTTCTCACCGATTTCGTATCTGCATGGGAGTCTACTACTGGACCCATAGCATGTGCTGCAGATCCCAAGCTGAGCGATAGCGTTCTATCCGAGGCTCAGGAACTCAACGAAAAACATCAAAAGCAATCCGACGGAGTAACGGAGGCCCAGAGAATCGTCCAGGAATACCTACAACGAAATAAGACAATCGAGGACCAAGGGACTACAAATGTCTGCCCCCTCAACACTGCAAAAGAACTTCCCGTTACTCCTAACAACAGGGATTCGACATGCACCCATGCCGTAACTGACGACGGACAATTCACAATCGATCTTGAGAAGCGTCCCGAGTTAGAGGTTCGTCTATTTCATCATGACCCGGAAGGCGTAGCGCAGGCGGTAAGCACTATTCACACCCCATGCTACTCCGTACTGATGTATGTATAGCAACTTCAGGGATTGGAAATGGTTCAGACTGGCCACTACACTCCTGGAGCCATGATCCGCTGTGAACGTCCTGGATGCACTGATGTCCTTCGCAATCTTGAAGCGCTCAAATGTCATTTGCACATCCACAACATTGGCGACATGACTGATGCCATCAGTGTTTTGTATGGGAACTGCCAAAGGGCAAAAGAACTTGGACACTCTTCTACGGAGTCTTCGCCACTCAATAAATTCTCGAGAAAGGTTCGCGATCGGTCCAGATCGATCACGGACTTGGACGCCCCATCAGGCAGCTCGTGCGACCCAACGCGAAAGGTCTATACGAAGGACCCTTGTTCTTCCTCTCGCAGTCGAAAGGCTGGTGCCGTTGATGCACCGCACACGCGAACGAAGCTGCCCGATGCATTGACACCACAAACACGTGGACGACGCAGCAATAGGAGCACCATTCGCGGCGGACTCGATGAGGCTGGGTATCATGACACCATTGCGATGGTTCTTTCTCGCCCTCCGTCGCCTGTACAAGGCGCCCGAGAGGCTTTGGGTTCCGATATGAACCTGCCTGTCAACAAAAGCGGCGTGCTTTCACCTTCTGTCAGTCCGACTTTGGGAGAAAAGGAGTTACCTCGTGCGACAAGCCCCAAACGATTCAGCCCAGGTAGAGCCCTCAGTCCCATCCGAGGCATGTCTTATTCCTGCATTCTTTTTGTTCAGGCAGCTAACATTTTTGATGTCTCGCAGATGGTCTTCGACGATGTTTTCATTCGGATGCTTGAATGGGCACAATGAATAGTTTGTATAGATCTAGTTCTTTAACTCATCTTCAACTGTTTGTACTATAACATATTTTCTATTATCGTGTTGCAAGTGCGTGCCGCTGTGCGGCCCCCAGACTCTGAATACCTGATTCAATTCATCGATCTGCTGTATTCCGGTATTAATGTTCTTATTGATTAGAAATGAATTTGGCGAACAGAAGAAACAGAGCAACATCTACCAAGGGTAGTTGTTCGTGGCTGATGCTCCAATTGACCCTGAGGGGATCGACACCTGGCTTTATGGAAGGGCGGTAATTAGGTGGACGCAGACATTGAAACGGTAATAGATAGCAAATATGGACTCGCACACGACGCACTATAATCTTACAGTACCAATTATCCAAACGGGAAGATTTTTTCAAATCTAGGTTGCCTTTCCAGCTTGCACAGCGCAAGTCCTTGAACAATAAGGATGTTTGCCGTACTTTGGTTTGCTGCGACAATGCTAAGAAAATGTCGGTCAGAAACGACAGACTGTTGGCCAGAAATACAAACTAACGTTGCACATGGTCGCTGCTTGCGAAGCGCATGTCCTACCACAGTAAGGATGGTGCTGATATTTCGGTTTCTGCTGGCAAAACTACAAAAAAGTTAGAGAAGCGCGAAGCCAAGGACAGCATCAACGAACCTCGCATAGCCCAGCGTCCTGAGGAGATGCTGACTGCGGGCTGATCGCCATGCCTGCGGGAACAATGGAGAGGCGCTGCGGCGCTTGGAATTGATGTTGAGGTAGTACTGTTGAGGGTGGGCCGATTCCCATGCCCGTGGAAACAACGGAGCGGCGTTGCGATGATTGGATTGAAGGTTGGGGAGATGCTACTGCCGCAACCAGCGACGTCAGGTCTTGCAACGAAAATCGGGACGTATCACGCCTGGCAGGGGGCACCCTGTTTGGTTTGTCATCGTATCCTTCACGTCGACTGGTAATTAAATATTTCTGTTATTTCGTGAATGAGTACTTACGAAGCTCATCGCGCACTCTCTCAAGTGCTTTTCCCAGTTCGTTGCGTCCAGAGCCATCAGCACCTATCCCCCAAAAGAAGTCCTTTGGGGAGTTCTATCCACGAGATCAGAGATCAGAAGAAATACCCATAATCACCTAGTTTTACCTCAACTAGTTCAGCATTACCAGTGCCAAGAAGCAAGGCCTTTAGATCTGTATGCTGAGTGAACTTGAGTCGAAGTGTGGCTTCCATCTGTAGGTCAGGACAAAGGTAGCCCCCGTCAGGTACTGACAGCCAGTAAACTTCCGAATTACCTTCTCAACATTTACTTGTCTCCAATCAGATCGAACCCATTTCTGGTGACGATGAGCTTCGTCGAACACAGCACTTGGCCTGTCCCCACACTTGCGGATGTGCTCCGCGATGGCTGGCTGGGAGTCCAAAAACTGTTGCATCGCATCCAAAAGTGTCAGAAAGATATCGGAAAATCAATATCTTTGACAAACTTTGAAAGACTGGAAGAGATGCTCGCTAGTTGGGTATCTCTTCCCAGCGTAGACAACGTCATGTGGCGAGAAATTCGTGAATTCGTAGTAAGGTTCATGTTTGTTATAAAATAAAATGCGTTCCCTTCTTTGAAAGGGTGCTACTGATGAGCCCACAGGTTCTGGCGGAGCGGTCAGTGGAGGATAGTAAGCTTCTGATTCTCCGTCGTCTTGCACACCAGGAGAAGGCAGCTTCAAGCTTGGTACGTGCCCAGAGCAGCTTCAACATCACGATAATGTGGACAGTCAAGGTACTTACTTCGATGGCGCTGAGTAGTATTGGGTAGCGGGTCGAGCCCGACGCGCCGCAGATGTTGACTGTGGCGTATCTGAAGGAGAATTGACACCAACTCGGAATATGCTAGCAAGTTTCATGATCATGCGGTTGTCAAGCATTCCAAGCAGGACAACAGCAATAGCGACAGTGACAGCGAGGATTGCGTATAGTATTTTGGTAAATTTTGATGGGCAATCGAGTGAAAAGTCTAGTTAGAAACCGAAACAGCTTTCCTGGCCTAAAGGTTCTTATAGGCCTTCAAGAAGGCGATACGATCGGAACAGATTCGGCAGGGACGAGTATTTCGGAAGGAAGTGTCTGGCCCGTGGTCGGTGGATCCTGTCATGTGTTCAAATCTGGGAAAGTTCGTCATCGATTAAGGCCGCGAGGCCCTCTGCATGGAGGGGGCATGGAAAGCAGTGAGA
Source organism: Suillus plorans (assembly GCF_016647745.1). Lineage (NCBI taxonomy): Eukaryota > Fungi > Basidiomycota > Agaricomycetes > Boletales > Suillaceae > Suillus > Suillus plorans. Next base: position 55,549 of record NW_024537402.1, read on the forward strand.
TTAGTAAGCAACTTCATGTTATTTGCTTTCCTTTTTTGTTCCTTTTTCGGACTCGCCTTGCATTCACTTCTCCTCATGTTCTTGTCGTGGCTGCAGAGCATTTGCAGCATGGATACAATCTTTGAGATTGGGCAGTGATTGTGATCCGCCTTTGTTACGTTTTCTTCGGTTGCACTCATCAATGCACTTCGCATCGATTTCATCGACACGAGGTTCCTCATCGTGCAAGTGGACAGGCCTGATAAATTCGTTATGGCCAATGGTGCTATGCGGATAGCATGCAGGGTGCACCTCAACCGCATTGAAATATCAAGATCATATTTTATGGACGTGTAGCCAGGGCTTGGTTGTCTATCTGACTTTGCTATCTATGTCAACTTCGTCTTTTGAATCCTTAAACTTGGACGAGTTCTCTTTGGAGAACCCTGTCAACTGCTCCGCAGGCCGGCGCAGCCGCTTGGTGTATTTGAGTCGTGATAGTGCTCACTTCGCCGAAGGTGGCTTCATCCTTTTTATCAGTCGGCGCTAGCTAATCCTGCTCTTTCAGTGGAAGACCTTTTCAATAAGGGATGGCGACATGGCAAGAAAGTCAGGCCACATATACAAGGAATCTTTAAGATCCTCTGGCCCGACAGCAATCTTGAGCCATATCTACAGTACAGGTGATGACAAACGCTCGAAGTGGAAATGGTGCGCGCTGATCATTGCTGCATGATAGGAAGCAGGTGCAGGCCCACGTAAGAGCTCGGAACGAGGCAGGGAACGAGAAGTTGCTCTTCCACGGTACAAACAGGGCATGTCTCCTGGGAGAAACGTCGAGGAACATTCTGCTGTGTGGCCTCAAAGAGTGCTATCTTTGTTCTATCCTACGGTCATCTTTTGATATCAAGAAATGTGGTAAGGCTTTTCTCGATCACTTTATTATGCACTGTCTAATACTGCATAGGCACGAAGAACGCTTTCAAGAGGTGAAAACAAGCATTTGGAATCTAGTGTGCCGTTCTGACAGTTGGTATCGTAGGTTTGGGCATGGGATATATACCTCTGCTTGCTCATCTAGTCTGTTTATATTCATTTTTTACATCGGCGCACCTGCTAAACTGCAGCACAGAAGCTGATGATTATTCATGCAACTTGTCACAAGATGCACGCCTCCGCACCTTGCTAGTCAATCGTGTTGTAGTCGGGAGGCCATACAAACGGTACAGGAATGCACCTAAGCTCGTAAAACCTCCCGATGGTTTCGATTCCGTGAGTTCCTCATCGTTTGATAATCATCTACTCACATCTTCGCAGATTACTGGTGAGATTGGCTGGGACCTGAACTATGAGGGCGAGTTTAAATTGATTATTCATCTGTGGATTGTTACTTACCTTTCATAATTGACCCAGAAACCGTATGCTACACAAATGACGCTGTGCGTCCTGCATATCTCGTCGTATATGGACATAAACCCAAAAATTCGCCTAAGCCAAGCTTTAAGACCCTGATGTCGACGATATTCAAGACACCGTTAGTCTCATGAACCAATGTTTGAATTTACCCTTACATCCATGATAAGCATGGGGACGCTCGAGGGACACTGTTTAATTATTTATTCGAAGCAGCCATCTACTTTTTGTATAATTCCGCAGAATGATGAAAATTTGTGCAATGAAGCGTGGATTCAGACTTGATGTGGCTGTGCTATTACATAGTCCTTTCGCTTCCACCACCTCACACTTATTAGAGTTCGCGAGTGATAAAAGAAATTTCTTTTATCATGAGTTGAATATTAAATACCACATGAGTGGCGACTAAACACCTTTCGGGCCTACATATACAGCTAACTTCATATCGATAGGTACTAGGCTCGACGATGACCAGCCTGGCGTATGATGAGGCTCAGGTGGTCAATAAATTCTCACCATCTCAAATTGACGCATAGTCAGACTGGTTACGAGTCTAGTAATAGGCGGGACCCTTTTGTTTGGCCAGCTCCACAACGCGGTGAATGAACGAAAATGGATTCTGGCCTATCGATATGAAGTTAGTAACAAGACACGCGCATATCTCGGCATCGGTCGTGCGGTGAACGTTATTCCGGCAACTGTTTCAATCATGGTCTGGACCTGAAAGCCTCATATATACTATGTGGTTGTACTTATATGGTACTCTGGAGGAAAATGCGCGAACTGCGCACGGTGCACCCTGCGGCAAATCCTGCATCCAATCGATACGACTGTCATATTACTACCCAGCCTCGCATCATCCTGCTCGCTCGGATCACGAGATCTCCGTGCTATTATGCAGTGTCTTTGATTCCAAGGCTGCACAGAGTCCACGGTGCCTCTTTTCCCTCGCGGAGAACACGCGCCAAACGCGTTTCATCGAAGAGCGATTGGCCCCTCTCCATGATGGTCTGTGTGTTAGCTATAAATTGTTGTTTGCTTCGAACGTCACAGATCACAACTTATCCGAAAACTCAAAGCTCCTGGAGAGCCTGATTCACCCAATATCTAGCCCATATCCTAGTATCGTCTTGCTTAAGACAAGCCCAGTACCCCTGATACCAGCAAGATGAATGCAACGATCCCACCCATGCATGCTGCACTTTCTGTGCTCGGCACTATGGCTGGCCAGTACATCGCATCGCAGGGACAAGCACCTCAAGCCAAACAGCCTGTGCCCGCTAATGTGTCTACCCAGTTCACCGGAACTGCGACTCTTGCAATGTGTGACGTATGTAATTCGAATAAGGTCTTTGCTTCTCAAAAGCCAACGCCGTTTACAGATTTGTCAAGTCCGTCCCAAGTACTTCGATGGACAGAAGACGCACTCGTACTGCGGGAAGACCTGCGCGACTGCAGGACAAACCAAGCATGTTCACAAAAGCAAACCTAAACGAAACAAGACCAGCAAAGCCACCCGCAGATTATGCGACGTACGATGATTGATACTCATTTAAAGATAAAGTCAACTGACATGTGTCACTGCAGCATTGTCACAAGCAACCCAAGTACAATGATGGCACAACGACCCATTCGTACTGCGGCAAAACCTGCGCACAAAAAGCGAAGGCTGCAGGGGCGTCGGCTGCACAACCTACACAACCAACCAAGTCCGTTCAATCATTCTTTCATCGGGTGTTGACACTACTTACTACCGTTTCTCGATCCAGTCCAACAACCAATGGTTGTTTGTTGTGCGGAAGGGCTGTCAAGGGCAAGGGTCACTTCTGCAGTCAGGCGTGCACCTCGAGGGCTGAGATGAATGCCCCAGGACTCATAGAAGTCCCACAAGGACACGATACGTTCAAGAGCGGTAAGTAGCACTCGCGTGTCAATGCGGGCAATCGATAACGTTTATGTGCTGTAGTCGCTGACCAATTTAAGGCATCGTGGAGACATCAGACTCCATGCCCGACAGTTCGGAGGGTGCACAAAGTGATCTCATCGCCAGCCTCCATTGCTAAATACGAGGCATATCGGTCAGTCTTCGTTCACGTAGATGCTGATGTTTTGGCTGACACGGGGCAGTGCTGCTGTCGAGAGTCGCGGCAACTTTGTTGCAGCTGGGCGTTCGGCAGGGAACGAGAACCGTCGCTGGCACGGAACGACCAGGGAATGCAATCTAGGCGATAATGGCAACTGCGCGTTGTGCCCATCTCAGACATGTTCTCTGTGCTGCATTCTCAAGACGTCTTACAACCTGAATCTCTTTGGCAAGAAGACTGGCTGGGGCCGGTATGTGACCCTTTATAACTAATCAATCACGGTATCTTGATGCGTATGTCAGGTTTGGTCACGGCATCTACACTTCGTCGACGTCATCGAAATCGAACGACTACTCCACGAATGTTAATCCATCGGTGTTGAAGGCAATATTGCTAAACAAAGTGGTTGTTGGCAAAGGTCACAAGATGACCCAAGACAACACATCACTGACCGCACCTCCAACTGGTTATGACTCCGTATGTGCCCTGCCTCTTGCCTTTTGTACTCGCTCTCAACTAGTCTAGGTCCTCGCGGAGGTGGTGAGTGGAGGATCATTGAATTATGATGAGCTTGTATGTTACACGAATGACGCCATTCGCCCGTCCTATATGGTTATGTACGATGCATGAGAGGAATAGCACCTTCCGCCCCTCTGCAGACAAGTACAATGTGTAATTATTTATCTATTTCTTTCACCCTCATGCATTCAATAGAAACACGTAGACTTGCGCTGGAACATAATAGTGTTACGCACCATGTGTCTTTGCATGTCATCACCAATAGGCTGATCACTCCACTTATCCTGTGGTGCATGGAGGCAACTTGACATATCGCTGACTACCAACAAGCAAGAGAAAAAAGTATATCGTTGTATGAGCGGGGGTAAAGGATGCAAGGAGATGCGAGCGAGGGTGGCCGTCTAGTATACTAAGACCTGATGCAAAGCCGTACTATATCTGTAGTCTGTATGAATAGGATGTCCGTGGTGGATATAAAATTAGGCCGTCTGGAGCGGGAACAAATCGTTGGCATTGGAGATCACAGCTATTCCGGGAAAATAACGTACCGCTTCCTTCAAGTATGTAATGAGGTCATTCCTGTCCTTCTCCTTCTTGAGACCAACGAAAGCCATTGTGGTTCCTGGGATGTACTGTGTAAAAATTCAAAGCGCATCAGTATGTGATGATGCACAGAAGCAATCCGCGCCCGCAACAAACCTTTTTGGGGTTCTCAAGGTAAGCGAAAAGAGTGTCCTCTCCCCAAATAACACCCTTCTTCACGTTGGCCGCCGTGTACGAGAAACCTTCTACGGAGCCAGTCTTGCGACCGAAAAGACTGGGAGACGCTCAGCGAGGGTTAAGAGCAGTAACAAATTCACTCACCCATGCAAGTTAGGCCCAACCTTGTTGGGCTCGCCAGCACCGGCGGTGTGGCACAAAGCACAACTTCGCTTGAAGATAGCAGCACCCTTGCCAGCGTCACCTTAAACAGAGTCAGCCTCCGCCCTGCAGCAGAAACCATGAGCATACCTGGAGCGTAAGGCATTGTGAAAGTCTATGAGGTGAAGAAAGAGAAAAGGATTAACTACACAATAGCCTGGAAGGCGAGATGGTGATGGACCAGCGGATACTTCTGGTATGACAACTTTTTCGCTTCAAAAATGATTTGAGCCCGATCGAGCCGAAAGGTCGCCGGTTTTTCCCGTTGCTACACTAGCCAATCAATATCGTGCTATTTCGGAGACGGAACGGAAGCATAGTCCAGCGCCAGCTCCAGTGGCAAATTGAAAATTGAATGAATCACAACATAATATATATGCTACACACTGTCACGTATCTACCAGAGCCCCATATAATAATACAGCAGTCACTATTGTTCATGAGACTCTAGAGCGTAACTAGGTATGGCGGTAATGCGGAAATGGCCTCGAGGGCGGTGTTCAAAGTTACTCGCTAGAATTATGGTGGTGCCTATATAGCGGCTGCAACTCGGATAACCATTGGATGGTGAATACTGCGAGCCGATTGCCAAACAAGCCAGGTAATCACAAGCATTCCAAAGGTCAAGGTAAGGCTATTGAACGTGGTCAGTCAACAATCCAAGATGATCTCGACATACGCACATCTGAACAACGGCAAGGGCTGAAATTGCCTATCAGTTTACGTATATCCCTTACGCAACAGCTTACTAACCAAAGAGCACTTGCAATTGACCACAATACACAACCCCATCGCATGATCCACTCATGAACAAGCGAGGGAACGACTTGTTGAACAAACCTGCTCCGGCAACCCAGAATATCCATGTTACAAGCACCCAGACTGCTTGTGTACCTATAGACGCAATTGGGCGTCTGGACCACAAGGGATCGAGGAAGAACAAAGTGTATGTGCCTGAAGTCACAGTTGTCCAACAGGCTGAAAACCTATTTGACAGCGTGCTCAATTGCATATTGCCTCAAATTGCGAAACAAACCCACAAGAGAAAGCGCACACCACTGCGGGTGATGGGATCAGGTGCATTGTTGTTGAAGCGAAATTGCAACAACAACCAAGTGGCATCTGCGACCTAATATAACAAAGAGGTCATGCATGTTTCTGTACAAAAGTTGGATCATTATTCTCACCTCTGCCAAGCTAACAGCCAGCAAGAATACATACACGACTAGGCAATGCAAGGTCAAGGTGCGTCAACAACGAGGCAGCAATAGGTGAGGATAGAATACTAACGTGGGCCATACTGCTGAACTCGCGCTCCAGATATCTTATTGATCGACCTTGGGTGCCGCTTTGAATGCCGATACAGAAGGTAGAGTGGACAAAAGTATATTAAAGCAAGCATGGGCGTCACCGCAGCTATGACGCTTGAGATAGCACTTGTATATATTTTCGAGCTGCTGACATCGGGGGCACTGGAAACTGTCGGAGAGCTTTGTAGTGCGAAAGAGCCACAGACGAGAGCACCAAGGATACAGATTGTTGAGGCAAAGGGAAGCATTTCGACCAGCTAGACGCGTGACATTGGTATCCAGCTAGCCAAAGAACGGACCCGACATACCGAAAGTGTTTGTTTACGACCGAGTGTAGGTTTTTTTACAGGCAGTGAAGCAGCTGTTGAAGTCCACCTGAATGGCCAGTCTGGCAGAGGGAAGAAGACAAGGAGTGATGTAGCCTTGAGCCGACGAGCCCTCATCGTCCACTTGCAAGGGTGTTGCGGAAGAAGCATAGACATGCTGACGATGCATGCAGAAAACGTGTTTCTCGTGATACAGTAAAAAGCACTTCTTGAGGATACGAATGTGCCATGAGACAAACGTAGTAGTAGACACGAGTAAGGTGACCCCTTGGCAATCTACGTCTGGACTCGGAGCTCCGCGACTTAATTAGCTGTATGCTAGGGAGACCTACGAGAAGAGATTTAAAGCTTCAAGTTATGGCCAGCATGCCTGTAAACACCTAGACCTGCGCATTCCGAGTTGTACTATCCGGTCATCAAGACATGTCATGTTACTAGCCCTAGTAAGTAGTGCTCACCGGAATAAGTACAAAGTCGTATTACTAGTGTAACGTTCGGACCGATGGCCTATACAATAGCACACCGATCACATTCGCGAAGCGCGCCACAAATAATATCAATGTATTAGTACGCGGCCCTGGACGCGAAAACTAGATACACTGTCGCAATTTAATGATGATGAGTCAGGTTAAAAAAATTGCTTCAACATACATAATACATATAAATGGAGGTGCCCGAAACACACCATTCCTTCATCCCACCATGTCGTTGGACTGGAGAGACATCTGCATCGGCGCCTTGATCTGTGCCACTTTTGTTGGTGCGGTTCGTTGTGGCATGGAGAAGCGAAAAGTGCCTCCGCTGCCGCCGGGACCGCTGCCTATTCCACTCATTGGTAATATCCGGGGGGTTGACATCAATGCACCATGGTTAGCTTACACGGAATGGGGCAAACAATACGGTGCGTGCATAACATGGAAACATCGTGAAAATATGAATACCCTGAATTTCGCTAAATGATTTCATGGTAGGCGATATTGTATACTCGAGTCTTTTCGGCCAACACATTATTGTGATCAACTCCGAGAAGGTAGCGATTGAGCTTTTGGAGAAGCGGTCATACAACTACTCTGATAGGCCGGACCTTCCAACAAACGCTCTGTAGGAGCCATATTTAACTAACCACCCAGCGTAGCTCTTGACATAGCGTCTTCAACAGTTTTGGGTTCGGTTTCAACACCATACTCATGAGATACGGAGCTCGCTGGCGTCGTCAAAGAGGAATATTCCATCAAGCATTCAGGGCAGAGGCAGCTCTATGTTATCGTCCAATGCAGCGGCGGAAGGCTGAGCAGCTTATTCGTGACATGCTTGATGCCCCAGAGAAATTCCTAAACCATGTTCACGTGTAAGTCTTCTCCTAGTACAGACCGGTGCGGTGTATTATTAATACCGGAATTCTCTGCCAGATTTTCATCTTCTGTGATAATGTCGGCTTCATATGACTATGAAACAAAACACGACGACCCATTAGTGAAGCTTATTGGAAAGTCACTGAGGTTGGCTGTGCAGGAACTCAGACCTGAGGTAGCTACCGTGTTCAATGCATTCCCAATTCGTGAGTCTTTGGTTGTATTTTCTGGGCTCGACTGAATACTGTTCATGTAGTTCTACGACTACCAGCATGGTTTCCTGGTATGTCGCTCAAGAAGAAGGCCATCCAGTCACGTGAATGGCTGGGAGAGTGGATGCACGATCCTTTCCAGTATGTGCTCGAAAGAACGGTATGCTGTCAAATATCTCCATATTTGCACCTAACATGTCCCGGAAGGCTGAGGGGAAAGCCCAGTCATCCATGGTTTCAAATGCCCTCAGACGGATCGGCGGAAAAGAAACTTCTGACGAGATCACAACCATCAAAGAAAGTGCAGCCACAGCGTTTGGAGGTGAGTACCAGTCGGATACAGTATGCCGGAATAACATTGACGAGCATTGTCCGAGCAGCTGCTTCCGAAACGGTATTTAATTTTCGAGTATTTTATCTTGCAGTGCTCTAACTTTTACTTAGACGGATTTGATATTGCAAGTATTCATCCTTGCCATGGTACTCTTCCCAGAAGTACAAGTGAAAGCCCGCACTCTGATTGATGCTGTCGTTGGCGCGTCGAGGTTGCCGACTTTCGAAGATAGATCCTCCTTGCAATATATCGATGCTATCCTCCGGGAAACTCTTCGTTGGCACCCGATTTTGCCCCTATGTGCGTGTGAGGTTTTTAGGCGCCTGTCAATTTCTTACGGAATTGTGTAGCGATACCGCATGCGTCGGTGGACAGCGACGTTTACGAGGGATACTACATACCCAAAGGCACGAAACTTCATGTTTTCTGATGAAGTTCTTTGCTAACCTAGTAAACAGGTGCCGTCGTTGTGCCAAATGTGTGGTGAGTCTGCATGTCCAAGGGATCATCATCCAGAGGCCAACTGCTTTATAGGGCAATGTCACAAAATGAACAGAAATACCCAAATCCTTCGCAGTTCTCGCCCGAGCGCTTCCTGGATGCTGATGGCAACCTCAATGACGATACCGTCAATATGGCATTTGGATTTGGGAGAAGGTTTGTCATGATATCTCTTTTTCAGATGCCATTGAACATCCTTGTGATAATGTAGGATTTGTGTTGGCCGGCATTTTGGAGACGCATCTCTATGGATAGCAATTTCTTCCCTACTTACCGTGTTTACATTTTCGAAACGAATCGGTGCAGATGGGGAGGTGATTGATTTTGAACCACGATGGTCCAGTGGTATCGCAATGTGTGTTCACTCTCGTTCCTCTCTGTGTCTCGACTAATAAGACCTCTTTAGTCACCCGCTACCCTATCCGTGCAGCATCACTCCAAGGCTCCGCAAGGTAACTTGAATATATGATCACTAGTCTAGCTATTTAAATCGAAAGGAGTGTAGTTACATGTGGCTTCATTTTTACTGCTTCTCCAACAATGTGTCGGTCAAGGAAATCATGTTAATGGACATAAATGGATATATATACAATAAAAAAAGGGAATCATGTGCTAGATACACAAGTTATGTATAATTTTGCACCTCGTCTTCTCTTCCGATATTCCCAGCAGGTAATGCCGCAGATTTGAACGGGAGAACCACATCCATCTCGCCGACTTCAACGTAGATTTCTCCTTCAGTGTGTCCTCTCCTCCATTGGACACGACTGAGTTCTGCATGGTTGAGCAACCATGCCGGATCGACATGGTAAGTTGCAGCCAAGCACCGGATGCTTAGCATCGCGCGACAGATAGAGACAGCCGTAGCTGCCATTGCTATTCTGGATGATAGATGTTGCTCGTGAACTTTAGTAAACTGCCATGGACGGAACAATCTTACTCTCCCATATCACCTAAACCATATTTCTGGTAACGGTGACGCATATTTCATGCAGCTATGGCTATAAAACTTACGGATATGTCCTCTGGTCTAACAAAAGAAAGACTGATGATTTCGTACAGTAGCGATCCTGTTATTTGCTTGAGCATCTGCAAAACGAAGAGAATCGAAGTATATTCACCGGCTGCAAACGAATACAAGATCATTCCCCTAAGCGAACATTAGTTTTCATGGGTAGAACTTGTGATTAATAGGGGCTTACTCTTTGACGAATCGGTGGATCATCCCATGTTGCTGCAAGGTTTCGGGGGTGACGCGAAAGCGATACAGCGTAAGTAAGAACATAGTCGTATGGACAACCAAGGCTGGCAGGTAGAGGATGAATGAAAATGTACGGCCCTGTGCCAATATGTTCGTGTTCGCGGCACTTTTGATTGCATTATACTTGATGGCGTCAAATATTGCACCTCCTGCCAAGCAAACGGTGAAAATAGTGACTGCCAACCATCTGATGAAGCGACTACGAGGAAACAGATGCCATACTCGCAATGTTATAACACCTGTATACCAGTCGATTCAGTGGAATCAATCAATGTGCAAGGGACATACATTGGCATAGAATCATGACTGTTAATCTAACAGTGTATTCAAGTATAGCAGACCTACGTCAATCTGTAAGTTGGTCTGTTGCCTTGTCATATGAAACAGCCCACCCCTGTAGAACAATGCATGTAAGACCCCAACGACGATATGCGCAGCTCAAAAACTCACAAGATCGCTGTGAGCCTTGGCTGCTCCTATTGTTGTCGCAGCATTAAGACTAAAGGATATTATCATTTCTAGTGCATTTTATTAAATGGAGTCAAACACACCAAACTTGCGCAAGAGCCAAGTATCGGATCTGTCGGACCTAAAATTAGTCACTGAGAAGAAGAATATGATTCGTAACGGCATTACCATGAAATACAGTATTCTTGACGGTGACCAAGAACTGGACCAAAAGAAAGTCACCTAAAATAAACGATGGCGGTGAATCAGGGTTAGACTGTCATCGACCGTGAAGACGAAAGTACTTCTTGAGCGAATGTGATAGCATGATCGTACACCACAAGAGTGAATGATACAACTTGAACGGTAGGCAGTTGCTGAACAGCAATATTAATGCCCGCTGACTGCACCTGTGCGGACATAACAAAGTATGGGTGCCCTCGAGTGTTGACAACGTTGAGATCTGAGGGCTCACAGTGCCCTCTGTGGGTTGCATCAAGAAAAGCTGATTAGTGCTATATACTATATACCCACCGTGATGAACGGGAGGCGAAGCTGATGGATAGCACTTACCAGCACAGCTGTACTATGTAGGGATGATGCATCGTCAATCCTATTCATTCATCATATCTTTGTCAGTTTTGTTCCGAAGTTCCTCTCATGCTTCTATTCGGTGTGGTGCCGGTGAAGTGTTCTACCGATCAATGAACATTTAGCGTACGTTTATCGACCAACGTTCCCATGGAACGTTGGGAGTACCAGAAGTCCTGTCTGGATTCAGATAACGTTATGATTGGACGACAAAGCAAATTGAAACTCAGAGTCGTGAAAGCGATACAATTTGAGTAAGAACATGGTCGAATGGACGACCAAGGGTAGCAAGTACATGTATATACAGGTGTGTCTGCTTCGAGCTCTCGTGGTTCCTGTCGTGTAGATGACAAGAACAGAGACCGCCAGCCATCTGATGAAGCAACTCCTAAGTAATACTAGCAAGCGTGTGGTTCGCAATAAAAAACAGGTTTGATCTATTTCAACGTGTAAGCTTTTTTTGGAGCCTTATCATGTCGAATAGCTCACTTCTGAAGAGCTGTGAGCGAGACCCAATAAACGATCGCGCGGCTTGAGAAGTACGCACAGCAGCACAATGACTGAAAGTCTGGCCTGGTATTGTAATTCAATCAGTTGCCGCAGCACGACAAAAATGTTCGAGCCGTATGACCATAAAAGACGGAACTAATCAGTCGTGTCAAGAGATATCGGATCTAGGTGAAATCGCCAATTTATATATAACGCAGAATTACCATGAGATATAGGACTCTTGAAGTTGACCATGACCCACACCAGAAGATGGCCTAGTAATAAAAGAATGACAGCGTTAGATCTGGGTTAAGTTGTTATCAATTAGAACGGAGACGACCATACCTCTTGAGCGAATGATGCCAGAACCAGTCGCCTAGCAGAGATGCTCGCTGACTGCACATGTGTAGACTTGACGAGTATCGGATGCCTCTAAGTGCCAAGATCCTTTGCTGATTCGCATCGAGGAAGGGTGGATTGAAGTTATATACCACATATCCATCGTAATGAAGGGGAGGAGAAGCTGATTGCATTGCATCTTAAACACGTCTGACCTGCTCAGAAAGGAAAAGAAAAGATAACGTGAATCTTCTGATGAGTCTTTTGGGGTGTGTTATGTGAATTGCGAGGCCTTTACGTCGTAATGAAAAGTAAAGGACATATTGTCCATATAACTTTCTTACCAGTCCTCTGATGCACTGTGCTGAGTACTGAATGTTCATCGCATCGATATCATAATCAACCGAAGATCTAAGACAGAGGACCCAAAGTCTCTTGAGAATCACTGATGCAGTAGCTGTGTCAGGAGAAACAGGACTCTGGCATATATGTACTAGTGCACTCGCCTTGTCATCAACCATCTACTAATAGGAGCCATCAGCGGAAATCACTCGACATAGCACATGAGTCCTATAAATCCCATACTCGAAGCGCAAGCTAAAAATGTAGAGTTAAAACTTCAAGTTGAAACAAGGAGTGAATCACGCACTAGGCCACATAGCCTATCATGATGGTGATCCGGCGGCTCACCGGTACTCATTTAGACCGGCGAAACAGTCTCCATCGCTTGAACGTTCAATGCGATTTCCTTTGTTCCACGGGACTGGCTCATGATAATGCTTGCAAGTTAAGCTTCGATATCATAAATGCAGGTCAGCGGCAACCAGGAAGATAGAAAAGCAACGTGTGGACCGGTCCAACACGTCAAGGCAGGTGACCTGTAGGCTGTATCATGTGTCATCTTCAATAGCCTGAACCTAATCATGAGTCAGCATGACGGACACGACAACGCGGTCGACCTCGGTAGAGCGAAGGAATCGTATGTGAATTTCATCCAGACTCCAGATTCCAGGTTGAGTATACAGCTGAAAAGTTTTTGAGACCAATCGGAATTCAAGGAAGAGGTTAATTAACGAATTTCTTTCAAGTGATTGGTGAAAGGCCGCTGAGACGGATAACATGGCAGTGCGCACGCGTGATGGGCTGGTTCCGAGAAGTTCTCATACTTGAATTTGATTATCAGAATTGAAGTTACAACTGGATCGTCACTGAATAGAACGCGTGTGACAATCCTTGGGATATTATGGAAAGCCAGACAACCGCGCTCAATTTTTCGTGTGCATGCTTCTCCCGACGCACCATATAAGGCATACGCTTCTACGGGACACCTGCCACTGCGAATCACAAGCGGCAGTTTGCGAGAGATTATTGGACCAAGAAAAATTCAATGACAATAGTACAAATGTAACAAAACATACTAACATCAGGTGTGACGACATTAAGATACGGCGAGTTCAATATATATCAAGCTTGCCTTCCATATGCCTCCAACTCGAAACCGGACCATTCACAGTAGTGGTTGCACACATGTTTCTTCTCAAACTGGCTCACCACATCTTCGATATTTCCATCACCGAAAAGATTGTTGCCTTCAGAAACGGACCTGGAATGAATGTGAATGTTTGGAGGTAAGGTCACAGCTGGGGTACATACGGGTGCGTCAATATTTGCGGGTCTGTCAGCAACTCTGTGCTACCTGTGGTAGTACACCATGTCAGCCGACAAAACAAACATAAGTAACTTCTATGCACCCTGATAGTCGGAGATGTATGCCAATCCCCCCGTCTTCTCATACTGAACGTGTTGAGTAAATGCTAGGAAAAGCGCTGTACTGTACCCATCCTCGTCAGGATCAAGGAGCGGATCACAGTCCGTGTTGTGAATGAATTTCACAAAGGCATCTGGCCCACCTGGAATGAGCTCCTCTAACAGAAATGCAGCGCGGACGGAGCATGGTTTAGCACCCGGTTTAGTAACGATCATCTGGCCAGGTAGGAAGGACAGTGCGAGTCCAGCATGAACGAAACGAAGATGTGGAATCTCAAAAGGAGGGGGGGCTGACGAGGCCGCGACACAACGGTTAACGAAGGCGTAGGTAAGATCTAACAATGAATTTGCCCAGTACAGGACATTGGCTTCCTTGAACTGCTTGGACAATTCGTCGGCCACAGCGTAGCGTCCAACTTTGTATGTGCCTGCCGATGGTCCACTTGGAGGAAATATCTTAATGAAAGGTCTCTTGACTACGACTTTCTGATGCGGGATTGAACCTAGTCCGGTTGTAGGAATGTGTGATGCAAGTGTTAACCACCCAGGATGGGCACTCTTGAATCCACCTCGGCCAATGAGATTGGCAGAGGACGTTTTAGGACACGAGCTGGCGCTGGGCTCGTATTGAGCTATTTTACAGTACACGTCAAATACCCGTCACATGCTAATCACTTCCCGATGTTATCCGACGCTAACCCGCCAACCCGACGTTTAGGCCGCATCGGACCCAATGTTTTCCCGTGCACTTGTCCTATCCGTGTCCCGTCCTGTCTTGCTAGCCCCACTAGGTGTGTAGTTCATTATTTCGCACATTACTCACGTCGCAGCCAGCGCTATTACATGTTTTCCCATAGTCCGCAGCGCCTCATGTTTATTTACATGTACTTCGGATCCGAAATACTCCGCCGCTACTTTCGCCTATGGGTTCCGCATTTCTACGTACTTACATATATATTGGACTGACCTCGAGCATTATTCATTATCCAAGTAGAGGGGAGCAGTTCCCCGACGCTTAGTGGTCAAACCCGATATTTCGTAGTTCTTAGTTGATATTGCGAATATCATCGCTCTTTCATTATTCGTATCAGTCATCATTGTCATCACGCATACCGCTCGCTTTTCTGACGCTCGCATAACGCGTCACTATTAGTTTCTGAAAGACCCGAACCCGAACCCGATATCCCGAAACCCCGAAAACATCGGACCCGACGCTTTTGCATCGGACATCGTAATTATACCTTCGGACATTGTTTCCCGCGCTCGGACTATTGACCCCACATCACTCACTTACCCCCAAGACTATTCCCAGACCGCAGACCCCTGGGTCGAACGCACTTGTCAGGCAAGTATAGCAGACTAGGCAGTGCAAAGACCACAACACAAATATATCAGTTAGGAGCGATCTTTGTTTTGTTCCTCTCGGAATAGTTGTTTCTACAACGTGTTGACTGTCAGTTGCCCAGTCGCCGATTCTGCAGTATGCAATGTGAACGACTGATATTTGTTGTTTTCCAGGATTTGAGACATCGGGCGAGTAGCGATCCAGTACAGCTGAACATTTTCATTCTGCAGGTCATACACTTTGAAGGGACATTAGCGCAACAAACAAGATACTCAAGACTTGAAACTCACCACTCTGTGCATCTACATTTGCTGTTCCGCCAGATCAGAGGGCCTCTTTCAACTCATTACGATCGGGTGACTGAAAGATATTCGCGGAAGCCGCTTTCTTTAGTGGCGGTGATGTGGAACTCAGGCTGCTGGCTGTACGGATGTGGGTCCTCTTTGAGGGAAGCGGTACCCCAGTGGCAAGGTCATCTTCGCCCTGGAAGACATCAACAGAGGCTTTGGAGATAGCGGTAGTAGCCATTGGAGCTTGGCGAGTAGCCTCGTCCTACAAGAGTACCAAGTCAGCCTAGAAGCATGGGAAAAAGTAGTAGCATTACCTCTTCAGCTTGCTGAGTCCATTCTTCGACTCGCTCCGTCCATTCTTCGTATTCGCGCCACTGGCTCTCAGGTATGACGACCATGAGTGCAAACTGTTTTGTCTTGAATATCGGCGATTTTAAGCCTTTACGTCCAGCTTGAACACATTGTGAGTAAAAATATGGCTCGCGTGCATGATGACCCGATAGATCCACCCATCATGAGTCTCGGACGACGAATTCTTCATCCTGCCACTGAAAGGTAGGACAGAATGATTGAATCCTCGGACAAACAGTATTGAGGGCGATTTTGATGAGTCCTGGGGCATCAATTTGAGCGTCTATATCTTTTTTTCCTTCACAGATACTCTGTATGTTGTGGCATTAGTGGTTGCATTGTGATAAAGTAGTTGAACACATACCCCAAAAGGTGTACCACGCCCACCCTTCTTCCGGCTACCTCCCTCATGAACAGCTGAAATTTCGAGCGAGATCGTTTGAGATGGAGGAGGAGCATAGGATAGTTTTGCCCAACGATCACGCTCCGAGCCATAGTGGGCATGGTGTGGCGTATATCCGGTGGAACTACGCAGAGTTTGCTGCGATGATGGCTGCCACAAAGACGGAACACTAATATCAGGCCCTGCAGAAAACTCGGACCGTCCATGGGACAAAGGAATCACTGGCGGTGGATTGACCGACACTTGGAAAATCAGTCCAGCTACACCAGGTAATGGATACGACGACTTACGTTTTCTTTGGCCTGTGTTCACTGACTGCCGAATGACATGTGGATCTGGAGGGCCTCGACCAGCGAAGCCAGAACTACCACCACTGGCAGAGCCTGGAGTAGGGCGAACTAGAAACACTTGTTAGTTATAGACCTTGTGCCAGAACTTGACTTACCAGCAGGTCGCACAGATGTTGCTGCCTTCTTCTGATAGCGTTCATGGCAAGGACCACAGACATAGCGCCCTGGTTTGCTGTGCTCTATGGTGGCCACATAGAAGCAAGGGTCACCCTTGGCGATATTGGCGCCACATGCAGGACACTGGCACAACCGGTCCTCTTTTGCAAAGGCGTCCTCGGTGTATTGAGACACAAGCTCGTAGTTAGACATAGTCACAAAGAATAGTAGTTGAAGGAGGAAACTGAAGCTCAGAGCGCAATGTCCAGGTTGCTTAAATGCACCATGAGCCACTTAATTTAGCTCTGCATCATATGTACAATAAAACATACCAAATATCCGACATTGGAAGTTGCACCGCAGAGAGTGAGACAAATAATGATGATGCACAGAGAGTTGCGCTGCAGAGAGATCAGTAGTCAGTTATGTGCATTGTATATACATACCAAAGATCTGGAACATCGTTCACCGGAAGTTGCGCAGCAGAGAGCTGCAGAGAGATCAGTTATAGTACATTGTATATACAAATTTACGAGACCTGGCATGCTGTCAGTGCTCATATGACGGCGCTTGGCAGTACACGCAGTCGTGACTCGTGTTAGAGTTTGAGTTGGTGTTTGCAGTGGCATTGACGTTGTTATGATTGCTATTTGGAGACACCCCTGTGAGCTGCAGAGTGAAGCTTACGGTCAGAAGCTGCAAGGCTAATCATTAATCATGAAACTCACAGTCAGACCCAGGAACTGCTCTCTAGATCTGGGCCCTGAATGTCAACCTGAATGTCAAACTTGGGTAAGAAGGGAGGATGAGTGCTCTTTCTGAATGTCAAACTAGGTAAGAGGGGAGGATGAGCGCTCTCCAGACAACTATTGAACGTGGTAAGAGCCGCAACTATTGAACATAATCTCCTACCTCCTCCGAAGCAATTCCCATGCACAGCAAACTAGTTTTTAGTAAGACATTTCCTACGCCATTTCAATGTACAGCGGTCAAGGAATCTACAGTATAAATATGCTGACTTCATGGGCTCCTTCATGGGCTCAACTGATTCAGAAAATGCCCAATCAGAATAAACCCACCTGTTCGTTGTAGAAACAACAATACAGAGAGGAACAAAACAAAGATGGCTCCAAACTGATATATTTGTGTTGTGGTCTTTGCACTGCCTAGTCTGCTATACTTGCCTGACAAGTGCGTTCGACCCAGGGGTCTGCGGTCTGGGAATAGTCTTGGGGGTAAGTGAGTGATGTGGGGTCAATAGTCCGAGCGCGGGAAACAATGTCCGAAGGTATAATTACGATGTCCGATGCAAAAGCGTCGGGTCCGATGTGCGGATATGCGTGATTGTTTCGATATTTCGTGATGAGTGCGGCAACGGATAAATCTGATAAATGCGAGGTATCTCAAGCATAGGGGAAGTGATGCGAAGGTATGCGATGTGCGGAAATGTATCTGAGTGGCCGACGCGGCCGATGCGATGCGCGGGAACTTTCCGAGTGCAAGTCCGAAAATGCACTGATATGTGTCTGCTCGTGTTCTGACGTCTTTTCCTACTTCTCTGCATAATCTATCACTGTTCTCTTCTGCACAAATGTGATGGATGCAAACAACTCAATGTCCGAGTGTGCAATGGTATCCGAAGTCCGAAATTGTCGGCCGATGCAATGTTCGAAAATCTGCGCTTGTCCTATGTGTCCCCTATGTCTGTATCTCGGATCCGATGCTAGGTGGTCCCCCACTAGGGTGTCTAATAAAAAACAATGAAAAAAATAATTGTAAGTGCCAAATGAATTTTCGGATAACATAGTCAAGATGACACTAGGGACGCAGATTACCATCTGACTTGACTTCTTCGTGCAACTTTTGACTGTCTTTCTTTGGGTTTTTCGGGTTTTCGGGTTTTTCTATGTATATATAAGGGTGTGCGCGCGATGCGCAGTTCGAAGATGAAATGCTATATAAATAGGGGTTATTAGCGCGCGTTCGGATTCGAATGTCTGTGTACTATTAGTTTCTTCTGTAGGTGCGGATGTATGAGGATAGGGATTTTTCGGGTTATTGAGATATGAAACACCGGCCTAATCCCGGGGTGAAACGTGCGATGCTAGTATGTGCGAGCTATGAACATATGTGCGCGTTTTCGGGTATCGCGTTACCCGAAATTTCGGGGTTTCGAACTATAGCTTTTTCCTAAGGTAGAGACGTCGTTGGCTTTCATACTGGTAAAACGCGATCTGGGAGTGCGATGGACGAGGGTATTGAAAGCGTCGGTAGACCGGATGATGGAGTCGGATATTTCGGATCCGATGCGACGGGTGACGGTAGGGCGAAACTATGCAGGGAAACTGTGGGTAAACGGGGCATATCTTCGGGATGACGGGGAAATGTGTTTCGGGTGTTTCGGGCTTTGACGTGCGGATTTTCGGGTGTGACAATTCAAAATGATACCTAGACCAAGTGACATAACCGGTGAGAAATAAAGCGACGGCTACTGCGTGAACAAAATGATCAGTGCGATCCGGAGAAGGTAAAACGAGTTCGTGATCTAAACTCCTGGTACAAATATCCCATATTTCGGGGAATTCGTCGGCCGATGTTTCGGGTATCTCGGGTACGTTGTCTTCTAGCGACGTTAGCTCTGAATCTAAGACTTCTGATGTTAGTACGTCTGCATCAATGACTTCTACGAATACATCCAATTGTTCCGATGGTAACTGAACTTGTCCGAAGGTCAAGTCCGAAATTTCAGGACTTCGGACTCCCTCTGGGGCATCGGATGTTGCGATAGGGTCTTTGGGTGCGGAGATTTCTATTTCTGAAGTTAGGCGTTCTTGTGCGGGTGTGTATTCGTCACTTAGGGGAAGTGTCCACCATTCATAATCATCGGGTTCCTCGGGTTCGGGTATTTCGGGTTTCGGATCAGGTCGGGTATACTCGTGTATGCCTCCTTCTGGGTAGGACGACAAAATTTCGTTAGTAAAATCTAACCAAGATGTACCTCGGGCCTCAGGGCATCCTGCCCATAGTTCTTTGTGGTCGCATTGGATATACCTGAGAGTATACTTGATGAGCTCAGTGTCTGATAAATTGCACTTTTGTCCGAGTTGGTCTACAGATTGCAAAAATGTGAAAACTCCATAAACATCGCCAGTGAATCTTGGGGCTGATTGTTCTGTCCTGAATGGCATACCAAATCTGTCGGGCATGATGGGAAAAAACTGCAGGTACGTCGGAAATATCGTCGGGTCGTCGGGTCCGAAGTACGGGTTCGTCGGGAAATCCTAAAATCAAAATCACTTAATCAAAACTAAACCAGATGGACCCCTCACGGTGGGCTCCAGTTGTAGAAACAACAATACTGAGAGGAACAAACAAAGCTCCTGACTGTATCTGTAAATGTTGTAAGGCCGCGCGTTGCCTAGTCTGCTATACTTGAGACGACAAGTGCGTTCGACCCTAAAGGGGAAGCGAGTGCAGCAAGGATCTAGTAGTGCGCGCTGAAGGCGCTACTGGTCGGCTGATGCGAAGCGCGGGAAAGCGCGCAGGTGCACGCGAGGCACGGGAAAGCGAAGGTACGTGCGAGGCGCGGGAAGCGCGCGCGCGCGTGAGCAGAAGCAAGTGAGAGTAAGTGTGAGTTTGCTTAAGTGGTGATATGATGCAAGACAAGAGATATGAGCGCGAGGTGTCAAGGAATAGATTGCAACTATACTCTGCTAGGTAGTATGTGGGTGGTAAGTGGGAGGTAAAGTTATTGTTGGAAAGTTTCTCATAGTATGTAATGCTGGCGCTTATATGGCGCCTAAGCGCTGTCATGCGGAGCCGAATCGCTACCGAGTAAGGTATGCAAAGATATATGTATGTAAGTAAGGGTCCATGATAAAAATAAAGGTGGAACGATGCACAGATAAGAGAAATGGAAACATACGCACTAGAGAACTTGGTGGACAATGGATGGATGCTTCCGGATGGCTGGCGCTATAGGGCGCTCAAGCGCGGGAAAGCGCGCGCGCGTATACATCGTAAGGCGTGGGAATGGTGCGCGCATGGCGCGCGTTGCACGGGAAAGCTGCGCCTCATATAGGGATAGCTGCAGATAGCACACAGAATGGTGCTGCAAGTTCGTGCAATGAACTCCCTAGTGAAAAGTGCCATATCACACCATGAGAGGCATGAGTCTCTACATCGTCTTCCATCCTTTGACCTTGCGTTGATGCTGACTCAGATGTTCCAGCACCTTTGGCCAAGATCGCACCCCACATCCTTCGGCTATGGAAGTCACGTCTAACGGACAAGCAGATCGTCCAAGCCTTATGAAAAGAAATCGACACCGAGCGCTATGGAATTGGGTTAACTAAATTTATTCAGGTTCGTACGGACATGGGGCTGCTGCGCACACGCCAGCAAGGCCACAGTGTTGAGTCCATTCGTGATGCCATGCTCGAACTTCGCGAAATGTATCCAAAGGCCGGAATGAGAGAGATGATTAGCTTACTTCACCACGAGGAGGGTATGAGTGTATCAAGGTATGAACTCTTACCTTTTCTGATTGTTCCCATCAGATGAACACTTCAACAGGAGTGTCATAAAGTCTTACTTCGCCATCTATGAAGCCGATCTTGTTCGCCAGCGAAAGGCCCGCCGCCTGCAAAGAAGGCGCTTTTGGGCTGCTGGAGTGAATGATATAGTCGCAGTAGATCAGCACGACAAATGGCTGAGGTTCAGTCTAGCGTTGCACACCAGAATCGAACCTTTCTCTGGCCGCATCATGTGGATGCGAGTTTGGCATTCCAATCGAAATCCACAGCTCATTTTGAGCTACTATCTAGATACTATCGAGAACCTTGGTCGTGAGTATTTTGATTCGGAAATTATCGCAATGTTCTGACACCCTCAACAGATATGCCCTTGGTTACACAGAGCGACCCTGGGACCGAAAATTTTGGGATCGCAAATGGCCACACCATGTTGCGCCAATGGTACGATCCTTCGCTACAGGGCACATTATAGCATCGGTGGATGCGAACCAAGAAAAATGTCATGCCAGAGATTGCGTGGTCCCAACTGCGACGTCGATTCACTCCGGGTTCTGAGTCCCTGCTGGACCACGGAGTCGAACAAGACTGGTATGACAGTGACAATACACTTCAAGTGTACGTGATTCAAGTTCTTTCAATCTATCGCACTGATTAATATCTCTTCAGAATGATATTTTGATGGGTATTCATCCCATGGTTGCAGCGCGAATTAGATTCTTACCAGGACCGGATCAACCACACTGCCAAAAGGCGTGATCGCAACAAGGTACTGCCACATGGAGTCCCAGAACTTATCTATCGGTCCGCTGAAGACTTTGGTGCCCTTGACTTCAAGGTGCGTACCATCTAATCTTCGTCTTAGGGAGCTGACCTTACCTCATCAATAGATCAAGGTAGAGAAGGCCACTGTGGATCATGTTCGAGCAGCGTACATCAAACCTGGACACCCTGTGTTCGATCTCGTGCCCAGTGACCTTGGAGACACTCTTCAGATATGTTACAAACGTTTGGGACGTCCTGTCGTCAATCGCAAATCAGCTTGGACAGTGTATTTAGGATTGCTTCATATATTTGCCGCTTCCATCGAAACACTACCCCGGATGCCACTCTCTGACAGTATTGAAGAAGATGAAGAATTGCCGCTCCTTCAGGAGCATCAAGACCTGCCATTTCACGAAGAGACTAATGGGTATTACTATATGGGTGGCGTTCGTGGAGGACTTGGACTAGATGATGGTCATCATCGATTACTCGATGACCTTACTCACGAAGATGAACCAGATGTCTCTCATGAGGCTGACAATGCCGGTCTTCAATTACTTGATGACCTTACTCATGAAGACGAACCAGATGTCTCTCATGAGGCTGACAATGCCGGTCTCGTCGTTTGGGAATTTTCGGATGAAGAAGTGGGTGCAATGGACGAGTGGTGATTATTTTCATACTAGTATCTATTACCAAGGAGCCGTAGTAGAATCTAGGCTCTGGGGATCTTGTACAATGTCTTACGAAAATCATGATTGTAAGGATTCCTATCCTCTACGCGCCGACCATACTTCACAAACGGAGACACTTGAATGGATCATACGTTCGAGGTCGTCCACGTGATTCATTTTGATGCGAAGAGTTGCACTCTTCGCATCCGAATTGCGTGGATACATTCCTTTCATTTCTCCTACTCTTTCGTTATCTTACCTTGTGCTCAGACTTCACGATTCCCGTTTCTTCACCGATATCTTTCAACTCGCCATATGCTCCCTGTTCTTGTTCCGGCCTAGTCAACTACTCGAAAACGTATATATATTGCTCATGTATACTCATACCTACAGTGAATTCTATCCTAAGATCCCCGCTCCAAGTACTTCAGAAGCCTCCTATAACGTGTCCGTCTCAAGCATCTCAATTCTCGTTCCTCTCGTCTCTTGTCTAAACTAACTCTGTTCACAATTCCCTATCGAACTCGACGTCAGCCTTACATATTTTGGAGCCCACTGCGAGGGAATTGTTTTGAACAAATCCCGACGCACCGAGTATTGATTCGTGGGTCTATACTGACCTACTAGTCAAACTCTCTTTTCTAGTACCCGGTCTTTTGACCACCTCCTTTCGCCATTACGAAATATTACCATCCCAACGCGCAGCTAAGCCTCGAACAAAAGCCATCTGCGCTGGCATCGTCTAGCAGTGTCACTCCCCAAACGAAGGGCAAGGGCAGAAGCCGTGCTCACACTATCGACGTTCCTCGTACACCACCCTTAGCAGAACTCGCTGATCCACCCTTCCTTCGCACCCCAAGTCATCACTACCGCGCCCAGGTCAGCCTAGAGACATCGGAAGACCCATCAGAATCCTCTCTCTCGGACGACGATACTATAAATCGCACACACCGCTCAAACTCGCCCCCTTTTCCGTCACTCCCTCCTCAAAATGTATTCACTCTCAGACCGGCCAGATTTAATCCAGAAACTCCTATCTTTCCTTCGATACTCCCTGAATCTACCAAGCCAGCCCCTTCAGCACTGACATTACCTCCGATACCCCAGCCAGAATTCCTTAAACCACCTTCACTTCCGCCCAAACAGTCCAAGCAGTCCGCAAGCTCCTCTAGCATCCCATCAGTTCAAATTGTCGCTCCCAATTCCTCGATCCAAACGCCTGCTATCGCTACTGCGCCAACACAGCCTCTGTATGCACCACCATCACACAACACTCAAACGCCCACCTTTTCGACTATCCCCGTCATGTCCAACGCAAATAAGGGAATAGGAGCCATGCCCGGCCCCGGATCCAACAAAGCTCCGTTTTTCAATGGAGAAACGTCGGAGCTTCTAGAATTTTTCGAGTTTTTTGAGGACCTGGCAGCCACATACGCACTCACAGACGCAGACAAGTG
Source organism: Suillus plorans (assembly GCF_016647745.1). Lineage (NCBI taxonomy): Eukaryota > Fungi > Basidiomycota > Agaricomycetes > Boletales > Suillaceae > Suillus > Suillus plorans. Next base: position 79,657 of record NW_024537402.1, read on the forward strand.
CAAAGCTATTGTCCGATACGTCGACTTGCAAACGAAGCGCTTCTGGCTAACCTTGACCGGATACGAGAGCAAGGACTTCACGCTATTCAAAGCCAGCATCCTAGCGCAGTATTCAGGAGCAGCCAAGGGACAACGATACTCTGTTCGTGATCTTGAACGAATTGTCGTTGCGAACGTCGAGAACGATATTACGACGGAAACTGAGCTAATACAGTACTATAAACAGTTTTGTCCAGTTGCTCTCTGGCTTGTGGCTAACAGCAAGATTTCAGCGTGGGAAAGGGACACTTACTTCTGGCAAGGACTTCCTACCTCCACTCGTCGCGCCATAGACCGACGTCTGGAACTCCAAGACCCTAACTATTCCAGAACAGAGCCCACGGACTTTGAGAAAGTCCATCAAGCCGGACGTTTTGTGTTTTCGGACGATGCCTTCGACACTGATCTCAATGAGCCTATCGCAGCCAGGATCCGAACCATTCGCGAATCCAGAAGCCTACCTCACAAAGGTCGAGCGAAAGTTCCCATACCGATAGAGGACTCTGATGACGAAGAAGAAAAACGAGACGTGAGGCAAGAGGTTCAGACCAAACGAGTAGCGTTCGTGACGCCCCCACCTGCCAAGTCCACCATAGATGAAGTCGAGGAGCTCGCACGCAAGATGCACGGCCTTGATATCGGTGATATAGCTTACTCAGGATGTTATTCAAGACTTGCGTACATCGCTCCAACAGTAGCCCAAGTCTGGCCTCCTCCTAAGGCGCTGCACCTCATCAGTACAGCAACTGCTCAGCCCCCGCTATCGTATCTTCCCCTTCCTCCTCTCCCAGTCTCAGCTCCCTTCCCCTCGAACTCGACATGTTTCTTTTGTGGAGGGTCTCATGTAATGCGTGTTTGTCCCACAGCTGGTGAATATTTACGAGCCGGAAGAATCATTCGAAATGGTCAATATTTTGCTTATCCTGATCAGTCACGCATACGACGTACCGGAAACGAAACGTTCAAGCAAGTAATAGATTCCAGATATGCTATGACGACTCTTCCAACACCAGCCACCGGCTCTAATGCGATCCCTGTGGACACCTCCCCTCGTGAAACTACGCCTCAGTCCTCCAAAACCTCTGAAATTCCCTCATCTGCTTTTATATCCGAGTCGTATTTCTTACAGTGCGACCTAGTAGCGGAGAACCACGCTATCATAGCCACGGTTGAGGAGGAGAGCAAGGAAACTCCAACAGACGTCAACGCCATCACACGATCAAAAGCTAAAGGAAGTCCTGTCACCTCCGACTCAAAGGAAGACCCGTCCCCACCACCTCTTATCGAAGTCACCCCCAAACCACCCAATATAGTGGCAAAGAGGCCTCCATCCTTCTCCTACGAGTCGAAGGCAGCTGCGCCGGACGCCATTCACCGCATCTACAAGTCCATCCTAGATATAATGGTACCCCATGTGACTGTGTCTGACCTCCTTGCCATTAGTCCTGAGCTACGAAAGGAAGCAGTGGAACATTGTCGTACGCACCGTGTTCCTGCGCCTACAACGGCTGTCTCAACGAATGCCCTCGCCTCTACCATTCCTCCCCTTCAGATTGAACACGCTACACCTCTTCGAGAGCTCCGCGTCTTACTTAATGGCGTCCATTCAGAACTAGCGCTGCTCGACGAAGGCTCGGAAATTGTCGTTATACGGGAAGACATCTGGAGAAAGACTAATGCACCTAGGAACCAGCAAATTCGCATGAAGATGCAAACTGCGAATGGAGGAGCCCAGGAGATGGGAGGATGCGTTGAGATGTTAGAAATAGAGGTCGAAGGGATCAAAAGTTGGGCACACGCTTATGTCGTGCCAGATGCACCCTACCGCTTGCTCTTAGGACGACCCTGGCAGAAGCTTGTTCACCTTTCTAAGGTTGAGGACACGGACAAGGTACAGATTACGATTCAAGATCCCATGAACAGTTCCAACACTCGTACTATTGAAACTCTCCCCCGTCCTTGGCCGCACCCATCCCTTGCTCTCACCACCGCAGTCCTATCAATTCCAATCTGTCAGACAGCCCTATCTACGCCGACAAGCTCAACGGACATTTATCACGCTATTCCGCAATCAAGCCTTCCAGTTTCTCAAACACCCATTCCCATATCCCGTCTCACTTTCTCCTCCTTTGCCGAGTTCCTCCTTCAGGCGCACTTCGAAATCAACCCAGTTAGCCGCACCTTCGCCTATAAGAAAGTCGCCAACAAAGTCAGACCTGTAGCCATGACCATGCCGTCCCATGCTCGAATCGTACGACGCTTCCCAGAGGATCCACTTCTCTCCCTCCCTCCTCTATCACCAAATCCACCCGAATTCCATTCCGGCTCCCGTTTATCTCAAGAACGAATGGATGAGCTAGGAATCTTCAAAAATGAATTTCTATGGCCTGAAGAGCGCAAGTTAGCAGCGCACGTACTCATGAACAATGAGTCAGCTCTTGCTTGGGACGAGACTGAGAAAGGACGATTCCGTGATGATTATTTCCCGCCCGTCATAATACCTACCATTGAACACACTCCCTGGGTCCATCGCCAACCTCCCATACCCCCCGGCATTCGCAACGAGGTCATAACGCTCATCAAATCAAAAATCGCCTCCGGAGTCTACGAAGCATCTAATAGTTCGTATCAATCTAGGTGGTTCTGTGTGGCCAAAAAGAACGGCTCAGTGCGTATCGTACACGATCTCCAACCCCTCAATGCTGTCACAGTCAAAGACGCAGCCTCCATGCCATATGTAGAGTTATTTGCGGAGCAATGCGCAGGACGCGCTATATATTCTATGATGGACTTATTCGTAGGCTTCGACCATCGAGCCCTTGCAGAGGAATCCCGCGACATCACCACCTTCCAAACTCCCCTCGGCACATATCGTCTGACAGTCCTCCCCCAGGGATGGACCAACTCGCCAGCTGTCTTCCAGAACGATGTTGCATTTATCCTACAAGACGAAATCGATGTTGCACCAAATTTCCAGGATGATGTCAATGTTTTGGGACCCTGCACGCGATACGAGCTACCTAATGGCTCATACGAACTCATCTCCGAGAATCCTGGCATTAGAAGGTTCGTTTGGGAGCATTGTGTAGATGTGAATCGGGTCCTGCATCGTCTCAAGCATGCGGGAGCTACTGTTTCAGCAAAGAAGTTGTTTCTATGTGTTCCTGAGGTTCTCGTCGTCGGTCAACTCTGCAATTACGAAGGACGAATCCCGGACAAAACCAAGGTTTCAAAAATTAGAAACTGGCCACCCTGCACAACACGAACTGAAGTTCGTGGCTTTCTCGGAACTGCAGGCACTGTTCGCAACTGGATCAAAGACTATGCTCGCGTTGCACGACCTCTCACTAACCTTACCCGTCTCGATACTCCATTCACATGGGACTCAGCTGCGCAGGGTGCCATGGACTACCTCAAAGACGCAATCATCCACTCTCCTGCAATTCGCCCCATCAACTACTCTTCTTCACTCGAAGTCATATTAGCAGTAGACTCGTCTCATATAGCATGCGGATGGATTCTCTCTCAAATCGATACAGAAGGTCGTCGTCGTCCCTCCAGATTTGGCTCCATTACTTGGAACGAGCGGGAGTCTCGCTATTCCCAAGCCAAAATCGAGTTATATGGCTTATTTCGAGCCCTGCGCGCAGCAAAGGTATGGCTCATAGGACTCAAAGGTTTCACTGTCGAAGTAGATGCGAAGTACCTTCGTGGCATGCTCAATAATCCTGACATTCATCCAAACGCCGCCGTCAATCGTTGGATAGCCGGCATCTCTCTTTTCGACTTTACCCTTAAACACGTCCCTGGAAACAAACATGTAGCACCAGACGGCTTGTCTCGACGACCCATGGCGCCTGGAGATGAAGAAAATTTGGACGAAACGACAGAAGATGTTGAAGAGTGGATTGAGGAGATACTGGGATGCGGAGTATGGGTGGCGAAAGAAGTTGATGATGAATGGCTTGCTGAAAGAACACGAAGTGCTCTTACCGTCACACCAGACTCGCCTAAAGACGGAATTCCTTCAAATAGTGTTGCCTCTCGCTACGATGATGATTTACGGACTATCCAAACTTACCTCGACACTCTCTCCTTTCCTTCAACCATCTCGAGCAAGGATCAGCTGCGTCTTGCCAAACGTGCACATCAATTTTTCGTACGAGGAGGTCGTTTGTGGCGAAAAGAAACAACAGGACGCCATCAACTAGTTGTGTTTGGAGAACACCGACTGCGAATAATGTGCGAGGCTCACGACAAGCTCGGTCACAAAGGTTTCTACTCTACTCGACGAACTATAGCGGACCGTTTTTGGTGGTCATCCCTAGACCATGACCTTCAATGGTATCTCAAGACCTGCCACTCGTGTCAAACCCGCTCTGTCGCGAAAGTCGTCCTTCCTCCTACCGTCAACATCCCAGCCTCCCTCTTTCAAAAAACGTATACCGACACCATGTTCATGCCGGCTTCTCACGGATACGATCGCATAGTCCAGGCTCGTTGTTCATTATCTGCCTGGCCAGAGTGGCGCATGTTGAGGACTGAAACGGCACGGACTCTAGGCGCATTCTTATTCGAAGAGATATTGTGTAGATGGGGAGTGATCGAAGAGATTGTGACAGATAATGGGACGCCGTTCATAGCAGCAGTGGACTGGTTGGCAAAGAAGTACGGGATCCATCACATTCGAATATCAGCGTATAACTCCCAAGCAAACGGAGTCGTCGAACGCTCACATCGCACTATCCGGGACTCCCTCGTTAAGGCATGCAACGGTGATATTACTCAATGGCCGAAAATCGCGCCGCACGTATTCTGGGCAGATCGTATCACTACACGAAAATCAACCGGCTACTCCCCATTCTATCTTGCGCATGGCATAGAACCTTTGCTTCCCCTTGACCTCGTCGAAGCCACATTCACGCTCCCAGACATTTCGGCACTAATATCAACCTCGGATCTTATCAGTCTTCGCGCCCGCCAACTCTTAAAACGAGACGAGGATCTTACAGTTGCTCACGAACGACTCGTCAACAGTTGCCTCGCATCCCTTAAAAACTTCAAGAAACGCTTTGCTGGTACGATCCACGACTACAACTTTCCTCCCGGCGCTTTAGTCCTCGTCCTCAATAAGAAAATCGAAGCCGCGTCAAACGCAAAGTGTAGACCGCGCTATTTCGGTCCCATGATCGTTGTTTCACGATCGCAGGGAGGTTCTTATCGTCTTGCAGAAATCGACGGTTCAGTCTCCAAGCTCAAGTTTGCCGCCTTTCGTCTCATACCCTACCACCCTCGTTCCCCAACCTCTCTCGACGTCACTCAATATCTCAACATCGAAAATCTTGCTGGTACCGCCAAAGACGAAATCTAGATGCGTTTCTCTCATTTTATTTCCTTCTTATCCTCCTTTCTTCTTAATCTTTTTCTTGACCAATTCAACGTACGATACAAAAATTTTAGTTAGAGGATCGACCAAGGACGGTCGATATTCAAAGTGGGGAGGTGGTGTAAGGATTCCTATCCTCTACGCGCCGACCATACTTCACAAACGGAGACACTTGAATGGATCATACGTTCGAGGTCGTCCACGTGATTCATTTTGATGCGAAGAGTTGCACTCTTCGCATCCGAATTGCGTGGATACATTCCTTTCATTTCTCCTACTCTTTCGTTATCTTACCTTGTGCTCAGACTTCACGATTCCCGTTTCTTCACCGATATCTTTCAACTCGCCATATGCTCCCTGTTCTTGTTCCGGCCTAGTCAACTACTCGAAAACGTATATATATTGCTCATGTATACTCATACCTACAGTGAATTCTATCCTAAGATCCCCGCTCCAAGTACTTCAGAAGCCTCCTATAACGTGTCCGTCTCAAGCATCTCAATTCTCGTTCCTCTCGTCTCTTGTCTAAACTAACTCTGTTCACAATTCCCTATCGAACTCGACGTCAGCCTTACATGATAACACTATTTAATTTTCGGAAAGGGTGTCCAAGGTCCTATAGAAGCTAACTGCCTTATATGGTGTCTCAAGAGAAGCATGCACGTGAGAAATTGAGCGCGGTTGTCTGGCTTTCCATAGGATATTCTCTCACACATTGTTGTCTACTACTCTAATAGCAAAAGTCGTCAACGACAATACAGTGTTGTGTGGTCGCCCTCTGGCCAGCAACTTGTCTCAGTTGCATCAACGATCAAGTTTTGGGACTCCTCGAATGGAACACAGATCGGTCTACCTTGCACCAGTCACACTCAGGCTTCCCGCATTACGTCATTGCCACTACCTCGTTAGACTGTGCGCCTGTGGAGCACAGTCACACCAGCAGATAGGACAGGCACTTGAACATACCACATGGGTTTCCTGCGTCGCAATTTCCTCCAGTGGAGAAGTGGTCGCGAGCGGAGACTTTGATGGGAATCTTCAACTCTGGTCCATCGAGAACACACTCTCCGCAGCATTCGGAATGTATTACTCATACATTGCACACCGCAGTAAGGTGAAGTTGGGCCAAAAGCTCCATGCACAGGCCCTTTCGGATGCGGAAAAGGTGCGGACGACACCTGTCATTGTTTGAACATTTGTGATAATGTTCGTAGGTTATCGAGCTCAACCCTTCATCTTATCTTGGGTACGAGTTGAAGTATACAGCGCTTCGTGGAGCACAACGCTATGATGATGCATTGGCAGCCTTCATAATCATGCTCTCCAAGTTGGATTATGCGCTCGACCCACGGATCCAATGCAAGCTCACACAACTTGAGCGCCAACTGGAATGATATATTTTCGCAGAGCTACGCCATAAATACATCGATTCATCTGAAATAGAAGTTGCTATTGAACGAGCCATTCAAGCACAACTAGAAAACACCCCCCTTCGTCTAGTCAACACCTCTACTGGACGTTTGTGCAATTGAGATGCGCAGATCAACACATTCATGGAGAGTACAGAGTACAAAGAGCTTTTGCATTCATTGGTGATGTATGCACCCCTCCAAACAGAGCCCATCAAAGAAGCGGTCGCAAAGTACTCCAGTTGGGTAATGTTGTCTCATAGGTGGGAAAGGAAGGAGCCCCTACTGCACGACATTCAGGACAAGGTCATATATGACTTGGATCCGGTTGGAACCATGGTGGAGTTGCAGAAGTTCTGCAAAGTTGCTCGCGATACGGGACATCGTTGGGTGTGGAGCGACACATGCTGCATCGACCAGAACAACAATGTTGAGGTCCAGCAATCAGTGAACTCCATGTTCGTATGGTATCACCACTCAGCGCTCACCGTCGTCTACCTATTGGATGTTCCTCCTTCGTCAGAATCTGGCGTGCTCGCAAACAGCACTTGGAACACGCAAGGATGGACCGTTCAGGAGTTCCTCGCTCCTAAAATTGTTCTCTTCTACCAAACAGATTGGACCCCATATCTCGACAGCCGCTCATGCAATCACAAGTGGTCTGTTGCTATCATGTGGGAGCTGGAGCGTTCAACTGGCATAAATGCGCGGGCGCTCGTTGATTTCCGTCCGGGGACAAAAGATGCTTGAGAGAAACTCCGATGGGCGTCAAACCGGTATACTACAAGGGAGGAAGACATCGCCTACTCTTTGTTTGGCATCTTTGATTCAACCTTCCGGTTATCTATGGAGAGAAAAGACAGAAGGCGCTCGGACGACTCCTGCAGGAGATCATAGCCCATTCGTGCGACATCGCAGCCTTGGACTGGGTGGGACAATCGTCCGACTTCAACAGTTGCCTGCCAGCTGACATTTCCTCATACAAGGCTCCGTCCTGTACACTGACATCTGTATCCAAAGACGAGATGCAGATGTCGGTCTCCACGCTGCAAAACAACATTATGGCCGTGCAGTCAGCTTCGAGACTGTATACTATCCTGGAGAATCTTAATGTTCCTTGTTTCGCAAACGCCAGACTGCAATTACCTTGCATCACATTTCCTCTCACTGAAGTCAGGCGGAGTGCCGGTGGAGACGGTGACAAATGTTTCACATATGAAGTCAAGGCACACGGGCTACAAGACCTGCAGGTCAGAACGGAAGACAGGCTTGCTCAATTTTCGCCTGCAAGGTGTACTCAGCAGTCATTCCTGCTTGTTCGCCCGTGAAATCGGTATGATCTCGGGCTGGTTAACTTTGCAATGCAGAGTGTAGAAGATTGGCTCGAGCCTGGGTCTCCTGGATACAACGAACCGACCACGCCAGAGTTGAGGTTGATTGTTCGCTGTAGGACACGAGCTGGCGCTGGGCTCGTATCGAGCTATTTTACAGTACACGTCAAATACCCATCACATGCTAATCACTTCCCGATGTTATCTGACGCTAACCCGCCAACCCGACGTTTAGGCCGCATCGGACCCAATGTTTTCCCGCGCACTTGTCCTATCCGTGTCCCATCCCGTCTTGCTAGCCCCACTAGGTGTGTAGTTCATTATTTTCGCACATTACTCACGTCGTAGCCAGCGCTATTACATGTTTTCCCATAGTCCGCAGCGCCTCATGTTTATTTACATGTACTTCGGATCCGAAATACTCCGCCGCTACTTTTGCCTACGGGTTCCGCATTTCTACGTACTTACATATATATTGGACTGACCTTGAGCATTATTCATCATCCAAGTAGAGGGGAGCAGTTCCCCGACGCTTAGTGGTCAAACCCGATATTTCGTAGTTCTTAGTTGACATTGCGAATATCATCGTTCCTTCACCGCCCGTATCAGTCATTGTTATTATTGCGCACACCGCTCGCTCTTCCGACGCTCGCTATAGCATTACTATTAGTTTCCGACACCCCGAACTCGAACCTGATCACCCGAAACCCCGAAAACATCGGGTCCGACGCTTTTGCATCGGACATCGTAATTATACCTTTGGACATTGTTTCCCGCGCTCGGACTATTGACCCCACATCACTCACTTACCCCCAAGACTATTCCCAGACCGCAGACCCCTGGGTCGAACGCACTTGTCAGGCAAGTATAGCAGACTAGGCAGTGCAAAGACCACAACACAAATATATCAGTTTGGAGCCATCTTCGTATAGTTCCTCTCAGTGTAGTTGTTTCTACACCGCATGATGCTGCTGTTACTTTACTTGGTCTCAATGATCTGTCTCCTGCGTTATGACGAGGCCCTCCGGATCACTTGGGCAGATATAACTTTTCAAGTCAAGGACAACGTGATCGAAGACAATTGGCTCGACATATCCACAGATCTATTTCTTCAGGACACAACCACATTCCGACCCGCTGACTTCCGTGTGAAACTCGAGCTGCCATTCAGAAAAACGCATCAATATGGAGGTGCGTGCTCAAGTACTCAAGTGTGCATGGCTGATTTTGATCATGACAGGCATAGCACTGTTCTATATATATCCTGACGAGGAGTGTCCGTGGATGTGCTTGGTGCGGATGTTTGCAGTTTGGTGGGTATTGGCAAGGGAAAGGTGCGAGAACCTTGATGGCTTCATTTTTCAGAAGAAAATCGGTACCGACAGTATTAGCGTGAATCCCACAGACGGCATGGTGGGTGTCCTGTGCTTCTTGGCACTGCTTCTGATTTATCTGGCCTAGACCTCTGATGCGTTCCTCGAGTGTTTTCGCAATAACCTCCTGGATATTGGCGTGGATCCACATCCTTATGGCACTCACTCCTTTCGGCGGGGCGGGTGTCAGTTTTTATACAAGGTATGCAGGTGGGACTTTCGGGACATATGTGACTGGGGAGGATGGGCCAAAAACTTCGACAATCCAGGTACCATCTTTAAATACCTGCTGTCATGGAATGACAATCCCCGGGAGCAACGGGAGCACTACATGAATCCCAACCAGCCCAGGAAGGACCCTTGTCATACTTGTGGTAGAACTTGTCATTGTGCTTAATAATAGTAACCTAATACATGGTAGATGAAGTGAAACAGCATGAGCACAGAGAGTAGATGAATGTGAAGTGACAAGATAACAATACAAATGAAGTACAAATACGCTGGAGTGAAAGACAGATGAAGAAGAAGTTTCAGAACAACCCGAGAAGGAAGTCATCCTTGCACGTCAGATAGTAAGGTCAATAATTTCATGGTCTCCACCTTCGTCTTGGGTGAGGTCGATGATATCCACATATGAAGAGGAGGAGACAGTGGCAGCAGACGACGCAGGGCCATCATCCATTGTGTTGTCCTCGAGGTCAATTGCGTGTGACGTGGAAGGCTCCGGAGACATAGGGAACATCGTTCGGACCCAGCAGTCATATATGTCATCAGCAAGCCATACACGAATATACTCAGTTGATTGTGTCACATCATCTGAACCCTTCGAGCTTCCAGTGGGAAGCAGCTGAAGTGCCGCTCGTTCAAGATCACAGATGGGCACATCATTGTTGTGGCCTGCAATCCCCGCAAGGACTTTCTTTGGATGCCTCACACAACACTTAAATATTGCCCTCGTACACCCTGGTGCGAGGTCAATCTGTGAGCAGCACGTCAGTATATTAAAAGCAAGATAAAATGACCAACGGACCTCATCACTCGCAGGGGAGTTTTTTGCAATGTCCTCGAGCAATTCGTGCAAGACCACAATGGGCCAGATGTTAGAACGAAATGAGCTGATGAGTTTCTTCGGGTCCCAACCAAGGAGTTGCTGGACGAGCAAGGCCAATGGTGCGAGGTCAGGTGGTGCAGGGGAATGCAGGATGGGAAGCTCCGTGAGTGGGGTGATGGCAGGTTTTGCATACAAATTCAGAATGTGTTGATTGGGAAATGAATCAGGAAGGGCTCGGGCAATGGCAGGGTGAGCTCGACCCATCTCGCCCGTGGGATCATCCATGAGATGGTACCGAGCATCCATCCGCCACCGTTCAAGGGTCTGATCGGGCGAGTTTCTGCCACATCCAGTGTCTCGTAGCACACTGGTATTCATGCAGTGCACGAGACCAAGGGCAGTCTCACGACCACACCCAGGAAGGCCATTCTGACAGACATTAATGAGAATCATCATCTGGTACAAAGAAAAGCATGCTAACTTACATTGTCGTAGTCGCCGCCACAGCAGACAGCCATGGTCATGAATCCGTCAATGGTAAGGTGTGGTTCCACCCGTTCCTGGATGGAACTAGTAGTGTACATCTTGACGGTCGCAGTTGCATCAGCTGAGAATGACGAGCTAAGAAAGAAAATCGTTCAAACCCGCCAATAGAAAAATTGCAATAGCCTTACTTTCGAAGGACGGTCTGAGCACCGAAGACAAAGGCATCGCTATCATCAGTCATAACAGCATCAATGATCCCTGCATTGTTCATCAATGCTAGTTGAGCTTCAGCCTCTCCCGCAGCCTAGGCAGTAGGCGGACACAATAGATGCAATGTCAGCAACAAAAAGTAAGATAGAAAGAAAAAAGTACCGTAATCCATTGCATGTTGAACACATTGAGGATACGCTGAGTGGGCTGGACCATCCAGTGGTCTTTTGTAGACACACGATGGCCTCTTTTGACATCGGGCCGCTGATCGCCATCATAACAGAAAATGAGCTGTACTGGGTGCCATGCAAGTCGAGCGAGCCGAAACAGAAAGGTCCTAATGGTGGGGTTCATTCCAGTTTGAGAATGCGCACGGTGCCATCTTCCTTGCTGACATTGTTCAAACCATCCGCTGCAGAATCGTAAGTCATCGAACAGGGGAACACCTGAGATGTTGAAACTGACCTTGCATCGATACCCACTACATAGGGTGAGTGAGGCGCTGGTCCTACATAGCGGTCTGAGACAGCAAGGGACACGACGGGTACCGTCGTTGCAGCAGGCTCAAGTACCTGTGGAACCGGAGGTGAGCTTTCTGTTGACTGAAGTTGCATACACACGTACCTCCCACAGATTATTGATGCCCATGGCAACAGGGACTCGCCAGTTGGTACTAGTAGTGGAATGTTGAAGAGAGGTCGTTGGAGAGAGGTCGTGGCCGCTATAGGTGATGGTGATGATGACGAGAGGGTGACGAGAAAAGGGTAGCAGTACATGTACCGAAGTCGATTATAAATCATGTGGCGCCTGGGACTGCAAATTTGGCGAGGACTGTCAATTTGCAGTCCATCAGCTTGAAGGGCCTTTTTTTTCGCGGAGGAAAGCACGTGCCCCTGCCAATTCCTCAGCTGGGTCAAACCGGTAAATTGACGTCCCAAACGTGGGAGATTTGCAGTCCCTTCAGCATGTTCCCTGGGGAGGTTGAGATTTGGCTCACCTGTAATCCCTCACCTTGTCCAGCGGTGGTTCGAGCTCATCCGAGGCTCAAAACATCTCAATTTTTCCGTCTACGACGTCGATCGCTCATCCTCCGTCCCTCCACGCGATCCGTTCCAGTCTTGGACAGACAGATCATGCTGCTGGCTGGGGTCACGTCCTTCTTCTCTTACTCAGTTTAGGTGGCGCGTGGCATGGTGGCAGTGCCGGCTTTGTCAGCCTCAGCTGGACCATCAATTTGCTCGTGATCAGTGCTTCTTCAAGTGCAGCATAACCACTAGGCTATGAGACCACATATATTTCTGAGTTATAAATCATATATATACCATATTTACTGGACTTTGAAATATTTTATTTCACCTTTTCAATAACTTTGTTATTTTTGTTCAATGTCTTAATGAAAGTTGTAGTCATAGTGGAGACAAGTCTATGGCTAGTCTTGGCTTGTCAATTGGTAGTTGTTTGAGCAAAATATAAGCAAAATAAAAACGAAACATCAGCAAATTTGTCAAAGATGCAAAAATTAGAAGTAAATAAAATCCTTGCATGTCTTAATGAAAGTTGTAGTCCTAGTTGAAATGTGTCCATGGCTAGTCTCACCTCGTTAATTGGTAGTCATTTGAACAAGATATAAGCAAAATGAAAATGAAACATCAGCAAATTTGTCAAAAATACGAAAATTAGAAGTAAATAAAATCCTTGCATGTTTTAATGAAAGTTGTAGTCCTAGTTGAAATGAGTCTATGACTAGTCTTACCTTGTCAATTGGTAGTCATTTGAGCAGGATATAAGCAAAATGAAAATGAAACATTGCATAGAAATTCTGAAGTTTTGCAAAAGTTGAATACTTAGATTATCTGACCTACTACATTACTAATACAGCTCTAGTGTCTGCATGATCAGATAGGCTGGGTATCTGGGTGTTTGATCTCACTGATGTGTCTGACTGACTAATTAGGCTGCATATCTGTGTTTATGATTTGTCTAATGAAGCTGACTGACCAAAGAGGCTGCATATCTGTGTTTATGATTTGTCTGATGAAGCTGATGACTATGAAGTCCTGGCAGAGCTGTAGTGCTGCATGGGTAGATATACTTGAGGGCCATGTAGTTCTGAAAGACTGATGTACTATGTAGCCTGCTATGTTTGAAAAGCAAGACATCCTGCAACAATTGTATCCTGCTGTGTCTGAAATACATGAGCATCATGATGTCCTGATGAACTGAGAGTATGTTGTGTCTGACATCACTGTCTGACTGTGATTTTGACAATCTGGGATTATGATAGGTCTGAAATCAGACCAGTCAGGTCATACAGGTATATCAGCTAAACTGGGAAAAATCCAGGTTTCCTGATGAAGGCGGTGAGCCTTGTACCCCTCGTGTATTATGCTGACCTGGCATGCGAGCAGGCGCGGTGTTACCTTGATGGATTCCTAAACTCAGAGCAGCTTTCTGCGCCTGGCTCCTCGAGTTGGAAAGGAGAGGGGAAGCCTGGTAAGTGGTAAAGGAAAGCCTATGGCAGCAGACGAAAGGGAGGCGGCCAAGCAACGTGTCTATGACGCTGCTCTTCAAGCATGGGGTAAAAGGTGTCCATCCCAATTTGAAGGAGACGATGTTTTTGTTGGAATTGAGCAAGTGTGCCCGCAGCCGAGGTGTTTCGTTACTCGTATGTTTCATTTGTTTCGGTCTTGTTATTACCTTTCTTTGTATTCACTAAGACCTTTTGTTTGCTGTGGCCAGCGCCATCTTTTATTGTAACAAGTTTCACATACTTACAAGTATTACGACTAGGATAGTTCGAGCTTTCCTTAGGCGGAATGCCTAATCAGATAGCGGTCTCGCTATGGGAAAGACGGGGGTCTTCTCTTGAATAAGAGGTTCAAGGGTTCCACTAAAGGTAGCGTCGGCTTTCCTTTAGGTACGGCTTAGACTGAGTGATTGGGATGATCACACAGAGGAAGTTCTGATGAAAACCTAGTAGAATCAAGTAGGGAATATACATGATTCTGTCTGCTCTATATACTGTCGTCCGTGTGCACAGACCAATACTATGTATGGTAGGTAAGTATGAGTGTGTCTATACAAGGGCATCTTATCTGATGCCATGCGGGCAATTATCTATACATGAGGTGTTTGCATGCCTCTCCTATTAGTCCTCAAGGCTAAGCATGCCTTGTAGTTTAACTGCGCATGCTGCAGCATGCGGCTTCTCTTCTGACCATGAAGCAGAGCTTCTCCATGATCCAGGTCGAGGACCATCTAGGTCCGTCCAGACGTTGCCTAGGCTGGTCTAGGTCATCTTTAGCGGCATCCAGGCCGTTCTAGGTGTCTCTATGAGTCTCCGTTGAGTCGGTAAGTCTTCCAATGACGGTGTATAGGCAGGATAGGGGCTAAGGTCATGATGACCTCTGTAGGAGGGGTTCTCGGTTACATGTTATTGTAACAACAAGAGCATTCCAGCTATTTAGCTACTAATGTTTCGAGCCGATACCTCAGATGTTTGCCTTCACGCACGATCTGAGGTATGATATCTATTCTACTTATTCTCACCTATACTAACTTGTACTAGAATATCTATTTGTTATAGGTGAATACTATAGATGTTTGCCTTCACGCACGATCTGAGAATATCTATTTGTTATAGTTTTATATCGGAAGAGATAGCACGGACAATCTGTATCTGTATGGCATTGTAGAACGTGCTTCTTTGTAACATGTTTGATCTTCAGGATCGTGAGATTATTTCGAAACAATTCCTGTTGAAACAAAGTGTCAGCAACATTACTAAATTTCGCTGTTCACCTCACACTACACTACATAGGATGGATTCGATGACTACTGAAAGAATTGATGCCCTCTTTCGTCCACCTACATTTATATATATACAATGTTATTTTGGTTACAAAAGTCCGGTCTGCATCAGCACTCTTCATCGCAGATTCATCGAGGCTCAGATTCCTCACGGGAGAGTGACATTGCCTGCCTCACATCACATTCTCTTTCAATCCAGCACGCTCAAGCTGGACCGTAAATTGCAGTTTCCCTTCTGACCTGCTTACGCGACCACGTTTAACGGATGAGTCAAAGACTCATGCTCACACATTTCGCACTAAGCCGTTTGAAAGGAAGTTAACAGCGTCATTGATGCCGGAGACATGAGTGAAGCTCTTGGACGACCGTGACACACATTAGCAAAGATTAAATCGAATGGTCAAAGGGAGAGTAGAGGGACACAGACATCAGAATATCTGGAGTGCTCGATGGTGGTGCTCAGTGGAGGCTCAAGTGGAGCGCACACATGGCGTGACACCATACTGGAAATCGCTCCATCCCTAGAAATGAGTTTTGGGCGAGTTTGGGCGAGGCCTAGTGGTTGATTATGAAACAGTGATAAGTAGTCCTGGTGGGATCGTTCGCTCCCATTTCTTCTATTCCCCCGTCTGATAATAAACATATATCATCACTCACTTTGTGTTCTGAGCACCATCACTCAAAGATCCCACAAGTACGAGAGGAATGAGCATCAATCAGCCAAGCGATCTCATTCTAAGCACAAGCGTGATATCGAGATAGGATGTCCGGGTACTTGCTGGAACGATGAGTTCTGTTTCAGCAAGAATGTGTTATTCCAGGGAATCATGTTCAAAACATACAAGTTAAATTGAATTTTTACACAACCCATTCGCCTTCTGTTCTCCCGGCAGATACCCCCAGCAATTTGGAAGGGGGATCTGCCTCCATGTCGCCCGATTCAACAAAGATTTCCCCTTCACTGGCTCCTCTCCTCCATTGAACACGACTGAGTTCTGCGTGGTTGAGCAACCATGCCGGATCGACATGATATGTTACGGCAAATGACTTGATGCTTAGCATTGCACGACAGACGGAGACGGCTGTAGTTGATATTGCTATTCTGGGAAATAGATTTGTCTCGTGAGCTTCCGTAAATACCATCTCGTTTAGTAAAACTTGCCCTCCTATCAAAGATGGATAATATATCTGACAACAATTTTGAGTGGTAATTTGTCATGCAGCTAAGGCCATAAAACTTACAGATATGTCCTTTGATTCAGTCATAGAAAGACAAATAATTTCGTACAGTAGCGATCCTATGATTTAGTGTCAGGTTCTGCTGGGGAACAACCCATATATATTCACCGGTCGCAAAGGTATACATAAATATCCCTCTAAGAAAACCGTCAGCTTTGTGGTAGAAACTGCAGCCGATAACTGGGCCTACTCTTTGACGAATCGGTGCATAATGCCACGTTGTTGCAATGCTTTTGGGCTGACGCGAAAGCGATACATCGTCAGTAAGAGCATGACCGTATGGACGACCAGGGCTGGCAGGTAGACGGTAAACATAGATAGAGGGCCCTGCGTGAAGATCTCAGCGATCGATGATGCACACAGGGCTCTCTTCATGGCATCAAACTCGACGCTGGTAACTATGACAGCTCCTACCGCGCAGATGATGAAAACAGTGACCGCCAGCCGTCTAATGAAGCAACTATGGAGGAATAGATGCCACACTCGTAATGTCACAACAGCTGCGCACTCCAGTCAATTCATGTGGATCGACGGATACGCCAAATACGAACCTTGACAAATTACAGCGACCGTCAATGTAAGAAAGTAATCCGCAATGAAGGACAGGTTTCCTCTTTTTCAAAGTGAGCTGGTCTGCAAGGTTCTCGCAATGTACAACAGCTCACTCCTGGAAAGCTACAAGTAAGACGCCAAACAATGATACACACAACTTGAGAAGTCTCACCACAGAGGTGCAAGTTTTGACCTGTCCTGTTAGTCCTATATGTCAAGTATTCACCGAAACCGTGACAAGGACATGATGTTTATTAGAACAGACCATAAAGAGAAAAACTAGCCAATGCCAATGATGTTAACTAATGCGGTTTTGATTGCATGGAGTCAAAACGCACCAAGCCCGTATCAGAGCCAAGTATCGGATCTGTCAAACTAAAGATTACTAATCGAAGGCAATAGAGGTAATTGATGGCATTACGCTGAGATATAGTGTTCGTGCCGCTGACCATGAACCAGACCAGAAGTAAGTTATCTAAAACAGACGACCGCAGTGAATCAGTGTTATATAAACATCGATTGTGGAAGCAAACATACCTCTTGATCTAACGTGATAGCATGGTCGTACACTACAAGGACGAAGGATACCAGAATTATTTCCGTAGAGGCAACGTATGTCGACTGTATGGACATGATGAATCACAGATGGGCGCACTGACGTCCAGAACTGAAAGCACACTTTGATAACTCGTGGCATCAAGGAAGACGGACTTTATTATATGCCCTCAGGCTGTGACGCGTGATAACAGGAGGTAAAGCCCATCATTATGACCTGCCATACATGTTTAGCCCTGTTCAAAAAGGAGAGAAAAGGGATAACGTGATATCTTGCATCAAAGTTTATTCGAAGTATGCTGTGTTCTTTGTTGGGAATTGTCGTCACCGGGACTATGTGTATGTTCATCAACTGAAACAAAGCACAGGAAAAAGATTCCCTGAAACATCAACGGCAGCTATCTATGTATCAAAAAAAAGACACCCATGGAGTTAGACTCTCGCCTTGCTAGGATGTCACCCCCGAACTACTCCTCTCGTTTGATCTCGATACATCGTTGACAGAGCCATTACAAGAAACCACTCCATTGCTACGTCGCATTCTTCTGTCAGCTATGCAGACAGTGCGAGCTGCCAAAGAGAAAAAACATCAGCCATTAATGAGCAGACCGTAAGTATTATGATCGTAACTAGGACCTCCAGCACGACCGGCACCTATCAAATTTCAAACTCCTCGCTCCGCCCTGCCACGCCACACCGAGTCTGAGATTGACCAGCCTGGCTACACCACTTGAGCATCCGTGGTAGTATACGCCAGGCTGGTCACGAGCCTAAGGTACTACACAGTTCAGTCATCAGCGTCCCGTCACACCTACCACCATGCCGTGTCAATGCTACGTACCCTGCGCGTCAGAACTCGGTACTTTAAAGTTATACTTTCATTCTCATCTAATAGCGTCTCCTTTCGTTCTAACAGAATTAGATCGTCGTACACTGTAGTCGTCCATACTGGGCATATGCACTGATGAATATTCTGAGACTTGGGTTGCAACGGAAATCATCCGCATTGGCGGCGGCGTCCTTAGTGACCGCAGCTGGGTGCCGGGGACCTCCGAGTCATCCCCTGCTATGACCGCACAGGTGCGCCGCTTGACTAACATCTTTGAGAACTCAGATTTGACGACTAGAACAGATTAATATAGCCAATCTTCCGGCCTCTGTGCAGACTACTCGGCCTTCACATATATGACGGCTCTTGTCACACATAGAATTGGCGTCACTTCGCACTGTGCCTCAAATTTGAATACCAGCTGAAGAAGAAATTGCGCCCATGAAGCGTCGCACTTGCACTGGCGCGTCACGACCGCGACACAATAGCTACCAGTACTCCCCGACAGACTATCACAGTATTCAGCACGTAAAGGTAAGGCGTCCTCCTACTTTCCCCCTTCATATTTATCTGAACCCATACTAGTATCACATCTTCACCGAAAATGCGTCTCCCTTTTGTCCCCGCCGTTGTCGCTGCTTTAATATCTGCCACTGACGCTGCCAGTGAGGGCTCACTCTGTCCTTTCCTCTGCTTACATAGTAGCCAGCGCAAGACCTACGATGATGGGCCGAATTGTGTGAGTATGACTTGTTTGTACTTCACCAAATAACTCACCGGCGTGATAGATCCTCTTCACATGCTCCTGCTACTAGGCTATCTGTAGTGCAGGATGATTTTCCTGATGCAGAATCGAAGGCCCGGTTCTAGAACTAGAAGCACGACCGTCATAGAAGTCTTCCGTTGGTTTCAGTATTTTCATTTAGATTATCACGGGCAATTACAGCTTGCGTTCGAGTTATCGATCAAGATTAACTTTCAGTAGCCTGAGTCGAATAGAGTGATCATGAAGAACACGACAGCGCGGTCGATCGAGTGAAAGAATCAGATAAATGTCGTACACATTCTATCCACACTCCATATTCCAGGCTGTTAGTCCACGGGGAAGACGTTTACTAGAAGAATTTCTTTATTAGTATTTTACATCAAAGGCTTCTGAGACGAATAACATGGCAGTGCGCGTGATGGGCCGCTACTTCTTGAAATGGAATTCCGAGACAAGATATCATCACTACTTCACCACTTACTGTGTAGGGTTCAAATCAGCAATAGTACGACTGTCGGGCCTCATTGTCATGAATCTGGTATCCAAACGTTAGGTTTGATCATCAGAACGGAACAATACGATTTCAACACCTGGGAGAAGCAGAACTTGACCGGTGACCATACTTACATTAGAAATGATTCTTCGTAGTTTGAGCGAAGTGGTTGATTATGAAACAGCCATTAGTTCTCATAGGATCGTTCAACTTTTATTCTCTCGTTTGATAATAAACTTATATCGCCACTCACTATGTATTCTGTGCATTATCACTCAAAGATCTTGCAAGTACGAGAAGGACGATCATCAACCAAACTATCTTATTTTGAGCACAAGCGTAATATCGAGATAGAACGTCCGGGTACTTGCTGAAACGATGAGTTCTGTCTCGGCAAGAATGTATCGTTCCAGGGGATCATGTTCGAAACATACAAATGAAATTAGTTTTATACAACTCCTTCGCCTTCTGTTCTCCCAGCAGATGCCCCCAGCGATCTGAAAGGGGGATGTGCGTCCATGTCGCTTGCTTCAACGAAGATTTCCCCTTCATTGGCTCCTCTCCTCCATTGAACACGACTGAGTTCTGCATAGTTGAGCAACCATGCCGGATCGACATGATAAGTTGCAGCCAATGACCTGACGCTTAGCATTGCACGACAGACGGAAACAGCTGTAGTTGCTACTGCTATTCTGGGAAATAGATGTGTATGAGCTTTCATGAATACCATGTCGTCTAGTAAAACTTACCCTCCCATAAAAGCCGGATAATATACCTGACGACAATTTTGAGTGGTAATGTGAACGAAGGTCATAAGACTTACAGATATTTCCTCCGGTTCAGTCATAGAAAGACCGATAACTTCGTACAGTAGTGATCCTGTAATTAAGTTTTAGATTCTGCTGGAGAAGAATCAAAATGTATTCACCGGCCGCAAATGTATACATAATTATCCCTCTAAGAAAACGTTAGCTTTCGTAGTAGGAACTGTAGCCGATGACTGGACCTACTCTTTTACGAATCGGTGTATAATGCCATGTTGCTGTAACGCTTTGGGGCTGACACGAAAGCGGTACATCGTCAGTAAGAGCATGGCTGTATGGGCGACCAGGGATGGCAGGTACATGGCAAACACAAATGGAGGGCTCTGCGTCAGGATCTCATCAACTGGCGGTGCATACAGGGCACTCTTAATGGCTTTGAACTCAACGCCGCCCATTATTACAGTTCCTGCCGCGCAGATGACGAAAACAGTGACCGCCAGCCATTTAATGAGGCAACTCCGGAAGAAGAGATGCCACACTCGCAACGTCACGACATCTGTGCATATCAGTCAATTCATTTGGATCGACGGATGCTCCGAAGACAAACATTGACAGAGTATCAAGACCATGAATGAAAGGACGTAGCCCGTAATGAAGAACAGGTTTGTTCTGTTTCAAAATGAGCTGGTTTGTAAGGCATTCATGATGTATAATAGCTCACCCCTGGAAAGCTATAAGTAAGATCCCAAACAATGATACGCGCAACTTGAGAAGTACCCACCGCAGAACTGAGAGTGTTGACCGGTCCTGCCATTCCTATGTGTCTATCATTTACCAGAACCATGACAAGGAATATTTACTATAACGAACCGTACACAGAAAGGCTAAGCAATGTTGTTAGCTAAGGCGCTTTTGATTGCATGCAGTCAAAACGCACCAAGCTTGTATCAGAGCCAAGTATCGGATCTGTCGAATCTAATATTACTAATTGAAGGTAAGAAACCATCGATGACATTACACTGAGATATAGTGTTCTTGACGCTGACCATGAACCAGACCAGAAGAAAGTTATCTAAAACAAACGACGGCGGTGGATCAGTGTTATATTGTCATCGATTGTGGAAGCGAACATACCTCTTGATCCAACGTGATAGCATGGTCGTATACTATAAGGGTGAAAGATGTCAAAACCAATGTCGTAGAGGTAAAGTACGCCGACTGTGCTTGTGTGGACATGGCAAATCACGAATGGAACTGCAGGTACCCGGAACTCAAAGCACTCTCTGGTTAGTCACATCGAGGAAGGTGGACTATGTTATATACCGTATATATACTCATGCTGTAAAACATGATGAACAGGAGGCGAAGCCCATGATGGACTGGAATGGCCTGTGTCTCCATTTGATATCATCGTCTATTTGAAGTATTCAGGCTATGCTGGGAAGCGTCCGGTCGTCACTATGTAGATGTTTATCAACTCAAACAAAGCACACGAAAAAGATTCCCTGAATCATTGCAATGTAGTGACCCACGGATTTTGACTCTCGCCTTGGTATCGGATGACCTAGTAGTATATGCACGCCGACGCGACAAGCGGAGTCGAACAACCAACTTATGTAATGTCTACATCCGATCACTTGTTTGTTGATGCTTGGTTGTCATGTCATTCGCCACGCACATTTGCGAGACCGGTGGCTTTGGTAGCATCAGATCAAGAGCTCGCCTTGCAATGATGGTACATTAGTAAACTACAATGACCTTCTATACCTCCTACATAGTGCTCCAGTGCCACCCACAGCTTGGAACAACCAGTTCTATTTCAACAAGAATGTATTATATCAGGGGATCATGTTCAAAACATACACATTAAATTACTTTTTACACAACTCCTTCGCCTGCTGTTCTCCCGGCAGACATCCCCAGCAATTTGAAAGGGTAAACCGCGTCCATGTCACTCGCTTCGACAAAAATTTCACCTTCATTAGCTCCTCTCCTCCATTGAACACGACTCAGTTCTGCATAGTTGAGCAACCATGCCGGATCGACATGATAAGTTGCAGCCAATGACCTGACGCTTAGCATTGCACGACAGACGGAGACGGCTGTAGTTGCTACTGCTATTCTGGGAAATAGATGTGTCTATGAGCTTTCGTGGATACCATGATGTTCAGTAACTTACCCTTCCCTCAAAGCTGGATAGTATACCTGGCAACAATTGTAAGTGGTAGTGTAAACAACTAAGGTCACAAAACTTACAGATATTTCGTCCGGTTTAGTCATGGAAAGACCGATAATTTCGTACAGCAGTGATCCTGCGATTTAATTTTAGATTATGCTGGAGAAGAATGAAGGTGTATTCACCGGCCGCAAACGTATACATCAATATCCCTCTGAGAAAATGTCAGCTTTCGTAGTAGAAACTGCAACCGTTAACCGGGCCTACTCTTTTACGAATCGGTGTATAATGCCACGTTGGTGCAACACTTTTGGGCTGACGCGAAAGCGATATATTGTCAGTAAGAGCATGGCCGTATGGACGACCAGGGATGGCAGGTACATGGCAAACACAAATGGAGGGCTCTGCGTCGGGATCTCAGCGGTCAACGTTATATGCAGGGCAGTCTTGATGGGATTAAACTCGACGCTGCCAACTATTACAGTTCCTGCCGCGCAAATGACGAAAACAGCGACCGCCAGCCATCTAATGAGGCAACTCCGGAAGAATAGATGCCACACTCGCAATGTCACGACACCTGTGCGCACTAGTCAATTCATTTGGATCGACGGATGCGCCAAAGACAAACATTGACAGAGTATCAAGACCATGAATGAAATAACGTAGCCCGCAATGAGTAACACGTTTGTTCTGTTTCAAAATGAGCTGGTCTGTAAGGCATTCATGATGTATAATAGCTCACTTCTGGAAAGCTATAAGTAAGACGCCAAACAATGATACGCGCAACTTGAGAAGTACCCACCGCAGGACTGAAAGTGTTGACCGGTCCTGCTATTCCTATATGTCCATTATTCACCAGAACCGTGACAAGTAATATTTACTATAACGAACCATACAGAGTGAGGCTAAGCAATGTTGTTAAATAATGTGCTTTTGATTGCATGCAGTCAAAACGCACCAAGCTTGTATCAGAGCCAAGTATCGGATCTGTCGAATCTAAGATTACTAATTGAAGGTAAGAAATAATCGATGACATTACGCTGAGATATAGTGCTCTTGACGCTGACCATGAACCAGACCAGAAGAAAGTTATCTAAAAAACGACGGCAGTGTATCAGTGTTATATCGTCATCGATTGTAGAAGCGAATATACCTCTTGATCTAACGTGATAGCATGGTCGTACACTATAAGGGTGAAAGATGTCAGAGCTAATCCCGTAGAGGCAGAGTACGCCGACACTGTTTGTGGGGACATGGCAAATCACGGATGGACCTGCTAGTACCGAGAAAACAGAGCACTCTCTGGTTAGTCGCATCGAGGAAGGTGGACTATGTTATATACCATATATTTACTCAGGCTGTGATGTGTGATGAACAGGAGGCGAAGCCCATCATGGAGTCACATGGCCTGCATCTCTCACATTTGATATTATGGTTATTTGAAGTGTTTTGGCAGGCTATGCTGAGAAGCGCCCGGTTGTCACTATGTGGATGTTACGTTCATCAACTGAAAGCACTCGAAAAGATTTCCTGAATCATTGATGGTAGCGACTTTTTGTTAGAAAAAGGGTACCCACGGATTTGGACTCTCGCCTTGCCATTAAAAGGTATCAACCTCTTCCATGACACACTCAGTAAAATTTGAAACATGTAATCGGTGGCAAGTAGTCACGTCCAGGAGGGTTTGAGCCGTCGTTATTCGCAGGAGTTCCCACGGCATTATTAATACTAGGGCGCATCATGTTACTGTACGATGTGACTTGGGATACTATTGATACTGCCAGTAGTAGCTAAGCTCTGGAACTCGTCAAATGGACACCAGATTGGCCAAACTTGCACTGGTTACACTTCTTGCTCGTTATCTTTTTTGATGGCTCCCTCGTTCCTCGGACGACAAGGCTGTGCGATTGTGGCGAACAAAGCCACTCAATGGCACACCGCCGGAGTTACCTCCATCGCCATTTCTCCCATCGGAAAACCGCTCGTGAGTGGAGACTATGATAAGACAGTTCGGCTCTGGCCCATCAAGAATACTACTTTCACAGCATCTAGGCTGGATTCTAGGCTCGTGACCAGCCTGGCGTATACGGTTGCACAAGTGGTGTAGCCAGGCTGGTCGATCTCGGCGTGGCAGGGCGAAGCGAGGAGTTTGAAATTTGATAGGTGCCGGTCGTGCCGGAGGTAGTTCCGATCATACAGCACAAGTTATGCATCTGCTCAGAAATTGCACAAGCGCCTTGCTTTGAAAGAAACCTTCTCTCTAAGTTGCCATGGAGGGTCTTTCATGCAACATGAGGTCCATGACTGTCATCCACGAAGTATTTTGAAGACAGCGAGAATTCTTCCTTGCTGGAAAGATTGATCAAGGTTCAGGCTGCTGATACATCATCACGGGTGGGTATAACACATGAAATGGAATCATTTTGATTGTCCTAATCAATGATTAGTGCTCCGGCACGATGTACTTGAGAGGGGATACTGTACTTTTCGCGTTATCGACAAGTGATGTTACCCAAAGCGGCATACCGGCATCTGCCAAATTTCAAACTCCTCGCTTGGCCTGCCAAATCACTCCGAGTTCGACCAGTCTGACTACGTCAATAAATTGACGCATAGTCAGACTGGTTGTTACGAGTCTAGCTGGATTCCTCATATGGCTTTGCACACCACCGTGACAGTGAGGTACACTTTAAAATCTCTTCCCGGAGGCCATTTCCAATGCGGAAAAGGTGCGGACGATACTCGTTATTGTTTTTATAATTAAATGATATTCGTAGGCCATTGAGCTCGACCCTTTGTTTCATCATGGATATGAATTGAAGCATGCAGCACCTCACGGAGCACGACGCTATGGTGAAGCAACCGAGGCCTTCAAAATTATGCTCTCCAAGTTGGATGATACTCCTGACACACAAACACGACATGGGCCCAAAACAGCTCACCTGCCTGATTGAAGACGACTAATTTTGCGGAGTTGTGCCAATAATATGTCAGTCTGTCTGAAGCAGAACATGCTACTCGATGAGCCGTCGACACTCACCTAGAAAACGCTCCACTTCGTTTGCTCAACTCCATCACTAAAGAAGCGGTCGTAAAGTATTTCACTTGGGTCATGTTATCGGAGCCGCGACTGCGTGAAATTCTGGACGAGAACGTGTATACATTGTGTCCAGTTGGAACCATGGTAAAATTGCAAAAGTTCCGCAAAGTCGCTCGCGATGCGGGGCATGGAGCGACACATACGGCATAGACCAGGGCAACAATGTTGAGCTCCGATAATCGGTCAACTCCACGTTCGTCTGGTACCGCTAATCAACACTCACCATTGTCTGCCTATCGGATGTCCCGACTTCCTT
Organism: Suillus plorans; assembly: GCF_016647745.1. Classification (NCBI taxonomy): domain Eukaryota; kingdom Fungi; phylum Basidiomycota; class Agaricomycetes; order Boletales; family Suillaceae; genus Suillus; species Suillus plorans. The sequence continues at coordinate 105,482 of NW_024537402.1, forward strand.
CCCAGTCTGGCACGCTCATAAACAGTGTTTGGAACTCCCGAGGATCGACTATTCAGGAATTCCTCGCTCCTAAAATTGTTCTCTTCTAGGAAAATTGGAGAACCACAAAGAGTCTGTCCGCGTCATGCAGGAGTTAGAAGATGCAACAACGCCGACTTCCGTTCGATGACGAGAGAGATGCTCCTTGTTTGGCGTCTTCGATGTCAACCTTCCTGTAAGGAAGAGAAAAGACAACGCGTTCGGACGTCTCTTGCAGCAGATTATAGCTTATTTAGGCCACATTTCTACCACTGACTGGGTAGGACAATCATCCAACTCAATAGTTGTCTGCTAGCCGGCATTTCATACACAACTCTGTCGTGCATATTGCCATATTTATCTGAAGATGAAATGTAGACATCGCTCTCTACGCTGCGACGTGCTGTGGCGCTTTACGGACGAGACATAGTAGTAGGGCGTAGATGATTGGCCTGAACCTGTCTCTAACAGACCATCCAGTCGGCTGGAGACAATGAGTCATGAGTTGAAGGTGCTCGTTCGCCTCCGACAAACTTTTGCTAGCATAGCAGTGCGTCGGGGAGTATAAGAGAATTGCTTCGGACAACACAAGCCAAATACATAGTTTCTGTTGATGTCATGACTGATCAGGACGCTGGAGATATTGTAGCTGCGAAGAATGGGGATTTCGGGACGCATTTTCATTCATACTTGACAGCACCTGCATGAACAACTACAACTTTGTTTCGTATAAAACTGTACTATACACTATCCCATACAGCACTACTGCCCACCTACTCAGTAGATGAGACTTCGCAAGGCAAATTGATGTGCCCATTACTAGTTGAGTTATTACATATGGAGTAAAGTTGTGGTTGTTAAGACATCTAGAATTGTCTTAAACCTTTCCTGGATACTCCATTTCCACAGAAGTTGACGGTAGCGATCTGCAGGGAAGAACCACATCCATCTCGTTGACTTCAACGACAATTTCTCCTTCACTGGTCCCTCTCCTCCAGTGGACGCGACTGAGTTCAGCATGATTGAGTAACCATGCTGGATCGACGTGGCAAGTTGCAGCCAATGACCGGATGCTTAGCATCGCGCGACAGACGGAGATGACTGTGGTTGCTACTGCTATCCTGGGAAGTAGGGGTTGCTCGTGAGCTTCGGTAAACAACGGAAGATGAAGCGACCTTACTCTCCCCCTAGAGCTGAATAGTAAACCTGGCAACAATTTCAGACTTTAACCAGCCACGCAACTATGGTCATGTAACTTACAGTTATGTTCCCTGGTTGAGTCAGAGAAAGAGCGACAATTTCGTACAGTAGCGTTCCTGTAATTTGTTTCAGCGTGTGCAAAACGAGAAGAATCGAGATATATTCACCGGCTGCAAATGCATACATAAACATCCCTCTTGAGCAAACGTTAGCTTTCGAACTAGAGCCTGTGATCGACCGACAAGGGTGACCTACTCTTTTAAGAATCGGTGGACGATCCCGCGTCTCGGCAAGGCTGTTGGGGTAATGCCAAAACGATATATCGTTAATGATAACATGGTCGTATGGACAACCAAGGCTGGCAGGTATATCACAAATAATGTTGCAGGGTTCTCCTCTAAGTTCGACGGGTTGTATAGTCCGTACACGGCCGCCTGAATATGCCCAAACGCGGCGACACCAGCGGTTACAACTCCTGCCGCAGAAGCGATCAGAACAGTAACCGCCAGCCCTCTAATGAAGCGACTTCGGTAAAATAGATGCCATACCCGCAATGTTACTACACCTGTACACATCGGTTAATTCAGTGTGATCAACAAATGCAGGAAGACGAACATTGGCAGAGTTCCATAATTAGGAATGCAAGGACGAAATCTGTAATAAAAAGCCATTGTACACTATTTCCTGCGTGAACTGGTTTGTTAGGTCCTTGTCACGCATGACTCACTCCTGTGGAAAGCTGTACGTAAGGCGCCGAACGACGATACGACTGAAGAAGTGCTCACGGTAGAATTGGGAGTCACAATGCTTCCTATTCGTCTGAATCGTCAGAGCCATGTCACGTATATTCTCACCGACGGACCATAGAATATGAGACTAATCAATGGTCATCAACAATGCGGTGTTATGAGATGGCATCAAACACGCACGACATTTGTGTTAAAGCCAAGTATCGGATCTATTGAATCCACGATTAAGCACCGGCAGCAGAATACAACTCATCGACGGCATTACACTGAGGTATAGTATTCTTGAAGTTGTCCATGGCCCAGACCAGAAGAAGGTCACCTAGAAGAGTGAGTTGAGAGTGGTTGGTCGTAGATCAGCGTGAGGTCACTATTGATGATGGAGGCAACGATACCTCTTGAGAGAACGTGATAATATGATCGTACACAACTAGGGTGAATGATGCCACGGCTAGTAAATGCGCTGAGGTAGTAGCGCTCGCAGCCTTCTGCGCTTGCCAGTCGGTGGACATGGCGAGTTGCAGATGGGTCCTGGAATGTCTACAGAAAGGACCGTTCCGGGAAATCGCATTGAGGAGTTAATGTGGACCAACTCTATATAAGTAGCAGATGACCATGCAGAGGCGAAGCTGGTGACCCTTGTGGTAACCTAATACATACACGTTGAAGTGCTCGAAAAGGATAAAGGATTATATATAGCGTGCAATCATTTTCATCAACGTACACGGCCTTTTCAAAAGTTCATGTTTCCAAATATGTCCAGATACCTTGTCGTGATGCACCTAGAAGTTAACACAGCACACCCTCAGATTCGCATGTCACCATGGACGCTTGCTCTTACTCTCTCCCGCAACAACTTCTATCATGCTCAAATCACCGGATTCAAGTAAATCCAGTAAGTCCTATTTTTATTAAAATCATCGATGCAGTGTATACTAAAAGAGTATGGCTGAAACAGCATGTTGATCACTAACCCTGAGTCTGTCACATCAGTGGCCAAGACATAGCGATCAATCTCGATGAGTCTCACTTGTGGGAGTGTCTAGACCATTGAAGTTGCGGCCATTCGAAGAAGCCAGGGTGTGAGAAGGATTCGGAGTCATGGGGAGTTCTGTGTCGCTAGAACTGCCTCGCTCGAAATCTCGTCTTCACGGTTTCCCATGGTCTTTTGGACACGACTGAGTTCTGCGTGGTTGAGGAGCCACGCTGTGAAGCGCCGCAGATGTAGATCGAATGTTGAGGAGTAACGCATGGCAGACAAAGACAATGGTTGCACCGACGACGACGCTGAATAAATGATCGGTTTCATGATTTCATTCATAAGTGAGCTATGAAAGCAACCTACCCGCCTTATAAACCTATGCAGTGAACCTAGAGAATCATAGGTTGCTGAGCAGAACAAGAAACAGTTTTACAATATTCATATCCAGCCAGTCAATGAAAGAACGATGATTGAGCGCAGTAGCGATCCTGAGTGATGGTATGACAAGTATGAAAGCCGATATCGAACTTGAATGCTTCCCGTTGCGCATGGATACCTGAGAATGCATATGGTGAGTGTTTTATGCGAGTAGCTGTACGATCAATGGCGTACTCTGAAAAAACCTTCTAGAAGCAAAGAGCGTCTTTGAAATTGGTCGCTCATCACACACCTAGCGCGCTATGGTCTATAAAGCCGGACGTGGACACGAGGGCAATAATCGTCAGGCTCTTGGTAAAACTCGGGTGCACCATCCCCTTGAAAAAGATCGAAGAGAGAGCCACCTATAAACCCATAGTCAACGCTTAGTATGCACACGGTGTATAGCGACACCCTGTTCCTCGCGAAAAGGCACCAAACACAGAGAGCGATGACAGCTTGGAAGGTCGTTAATAGAAACAAATTTCAAGCTGCGTACCTTGACACAGCGCCACATCCAGAGTTATCAACGCCACATTCACAACAAACACTGCCTTGAGGCTAGGTGTGGCGCAAGCCTTGCACGAGGACGAGAGCTGGTGAGACTCACAGCTATGAGTGATCTGAGCAACTTGGCACACCAAAAACATCTCATCAATGATCTCTTACGGTAGATTCGGAGAGATGAAAGTGCACGACATGAAATCAGAGATCACCTTTGCCATAAGAAACCTCCTTGCGGTACACTGAAAGATGATGAGGAGCGATCATACTAGTTAGACGCTTGGTGCTCACAATGCTCGAGTTAGTCCTAAAATATCGTATATGCAGATGGACAATCAAGGAGATATTGTACCGTGGTCTGTAGAGTGCATCAATGCGGTCTCACCAATAATGGAGTCGGCCAACACTGGGGTTGGCATGGCTGAATAAGTGAGGGAGGGTTGTAGGATTCTCCTTATGAATTGTAAAGGATTATATATACGCACAATGTGTCCTCTGAGGCAGTGCCTATCATAGTCATGGCACCTCTCGCGCTGGAGTCACTGCCAGAAGCTCAATGTAGAAAATCACGCGCTTCGCAACAAAAGTCACTATTGTGGCGGTGAACCTCTCAACCCATCATGCATCATGTTCTGGACTTCGACCATGTGGAAATAGATGCAAAAATGAAGCACCCGTCCGATGGATTTGGTGGTCCTACTCTGATCTGAAAAGCTCTGAACAAGCCAAAAGGAACTTCCACGCTTGTCACAGATTGTCACTGCAGGATTATCGATGTGTATGATCGTGTGGAGTACAGTGGTAGTGCTTGCCGTGGCCTAAGTGGATGAACTTGCAATGTTGCTCCAAGAAAAAAGCATCCCAAGAGCTCGACTTGGACACGATGGGACACGATTGAAATGTTGACACATGTAGCGGGCGTTATAGCAGCCCATTTGCGGAAATTTACCTAGGTCCCTGGGAGTTAAACTCAAGACAATATGGAGCACATTACTCACCATTTTTTTCTCAATTGAAGCTTGATTGAAGCGGGTATTGTACCAATCGTGTTTGGAATTTATCAAAGACGTAAGCTCCACACTCCTGCAGGGTAAGCGGATTGAATTCAGCTGCCCAAGGGGGAAAAACTGTCAGGCGTTGTCAGGCCAAATGGTCTAAAAACGCGTCCACTTTCGACGGGAATGATGTGGCTGAAGCATAACTCCATTGGACGCACTTTGACTAAGCGGGAATGGAGTGGAACGAGATCTGAAATTGATCAGAAGTACTAGCAAAGTAAAGTCTCCATGAATGACAATTTTTGCATGGCATGAATGCATAAGGGCATGCGAGGACAATCGACGTAGATGTAGGTAACCATAACTTCAACACACTCAAGGAGCGAACAACGTGTTGAGGAAAGCCTCTCCAGCAGAGGAGCCCTTGGCCTTCTTTCCTTTCTTGTCTTTTTGTGCCTTGACACGCTCCTGTTTGACTATAACACACCAACGTAATACATGAGTGATCAATTTGATTAAATGAAAGGTATATAAGATACATACGCAACTCTTGTCTGCGGAGGGTCTTGGCGTAAGGGTTCATGCGGAAGAGAACGCCCTTGTTGACGAGGGGGTTCTTCTTCTGCGTCCATGGGCGCTTCTGGACCCTTGGGCCTGCAGGGCGAACAACAGATTGAATCTCAGTGCTGTTGATGAGACGAGTAACGTCGGGGTTAGAGATCTTAGCAGTGGGAAGGCTATACGGGACAAATCAGTCGAGCAATAAGGCACTGCATACGAGACATACAGGTAGTCCTTCTTGTACGAGGAGGCTTTGTCGAAGGTGCCGAACACCTCATCAAGGAGGCTGAAGGCGCCCTCTGTCCAGATGACGAAGCGGCCAATGTGTCCACCAGGAGCGAGTTGGAGAAGGTTCAACCTTTGGACGTTGACGAGTTCGACACCAGGCAAGTTACGGAAGGCCTGGACGATGCCGTTGTCGTCCTTGAAAACGACAAGAGGGCCACGACGTTGACGGTAGCGGCGGTTGCGCATCTTGCCCTTTCCTGCACGGAGTTTGCGCGAGTTGGACACCTTGGTGACATCCGTGTATGCATTCAGGGCCTTGAGGAGAGTTATAGCCTCCTTTGTTTTCTTGAAGGACTCAGCTGCGTTATCAACGACAAGAGGAACCTCGGCGATTTGCTCGATACGGTGACCGCGGGCGAGAACAAGGGATGGGAGCGCGGAAGCTGCGAGTGCGGAGACGGTAGCGAAGCGGCGCTGGTTTTGGTTGACCTTGACGTGCCATTTGCGCCAAGTCTTGGTGGGGGCGAACATGCGACCGCCACGGCACATGTTTCCAAAGGCAGCCTAAGGATATATTGTCAATGATGGAAGATCGGAGATTGGATGACTATCCCCGCACCTGGCCAGAACGGTGGGTACCACCACCACCGACACGAGGAATACGCGCAACAGCGCGACCAGTACCCCAGGACTCAGCGGAAGTCTGATGGCCAGCCTTCTCGCTGACAGCGTAAGCCTGACGCCTGTTCTTGGCCATGCTCTCTGAGACAATGTCACATTTCTGATAAAGTGCCAAACACTTGTTACGCACTGTGAACCTGGGCGACTACATCAAGCCTGATGGGAGCTGTGAGGACGGCAGGAAGGGGAAGGGAGGTTGAGGCCTCTACATGAGATAGACTTTAGTATGGACGGACAGCAAGCCGAGAAATGTGTACAAACCTCCGGAGACGGATTGGACGGTAACGGTGGGTCTTGAGGCCATTGTCGTTGATCTTGACGGTCTTGACGGTCTTGACGGTCTTGAGATATTCTAGCCTGCCTAACGTTGATACAGTAAATAGAGTTTGCTAGTTACAAGCCTCAGAGCAAATACGACCAAACAATCTTTTTAAGCAAATTTCTTCACTTTGACAATTAGACAGGAATCCACTTTTAATATTCTACAGACTTAATCCGTCTACACCAACTTAAATTTGTTCTACCCTCCGGCCATTAAGCTTATCTCTACGACTCGCAGGAACCTCGCCAGCATGTGGTCACGAATTTTTGGCTCAAGCACCCGTGTTATGACTCGATCAAACGACACATCTGCGTCTTTTGGTACAGATATATCATAGTGGTAAAAGAGTGATTGATTGATTCACGGGAACATTGGAAAAGGAATCCGAGTCAATCACTGGCATTGAGTCTGCAGACACGACATCGAAAATGACTTCTTGTACGGCATTTGCAAGGGACTGCGATCAGGCATCCTCACTTTCATGGAGGGGCCCAGCAGGGTAACCTATCGGTGCAGGTTGTCTGCGTCATATAAAAGTAGTCTCTCCTAGGCAGAATGTTACAGAAGGAAGACAGTTGTCCCTTCTAACATGAGGGTATCTCTACTGCACACCTTATCACCTGTGGAAGAATGAACTCGTCCGATGAATGGAGTTGCAGTCAAAGGTTTGAGGTTTGTAACGTGTGGCAGACTAGCACTGACGAGCCTCTGAATCAGCAAAAACACACAGGGAAAGAGATGTACAGTCTCATCTGCAGGCGGTTCACACTGCACAGTCATCTATTTCAAAGATTTGGAGTGTCCAAATTTAACATTATCTATCTCCGAGCTACTCGTACGTCCGATGGTGTCTAATTGTTAAGCATAGCATTTACCAAGAGTCTAAACCAAGATGGGCGTGCTGACCGGTGACCACTCATACCAACTTTCAATCTTATCTCTGTGCATAGGTTGCCTAATTTAAGGTCGAGGCGTGGCGCCCGGGACAGACTGACAGTACTTGGCACAAACTTGGCACAGTTAACGTTCATACTCTGCCTTATGAGTCATACATGCCCACGGTATACACGCCTGTCACGGTTCAGAAGTGGATATACGAGCTATAGGTTTATTCTGCCATAAGCCCGTCCATGGTAAGTCGTACATGGAACAGATTCGATCTTTTACTTTTACTGCTCCTCAGCCACGTGGAGTCTCCTACTTTTAAATCTTTTACTGCGGTTATTCATGCCTCTTGCATCACCTTTCGTCGACTACAGGTTTACTAATCGAATACCCCACAGTCCGGCGATTATACTACAACCATCTTGTCTCACACACTCTATCATCATGATCGCCTTTGCAAGCATGTCGACTGAGTCGAACCCCCCTCCGGGGCCGGGCCCTCTGTGAAAGCTTATGTGCCTGAGAGTTTGGATAAATATTTTGGCGAATTTACTCAACAATCTTAATAACATGATGTGCGTCATGACATATAACTAGAGTGTTGGATAACAAATCATTTAGACACAGACAAAGACTGTCAAGGCGTTTTTAGTGATGGATCTTCACGGCAGCCGACCACAAGGAAATCTTGGCCAGTAACTGCGAATGGATGAATCGTTTACCCTCTGATTCGAAGGACCCGTGCTGACATCTTCAAGTAAGAAAGCACTCCTACTTCTAATTCAGGAGATAGAACCGAGGGAAGAAAACCGATGGCCAGCGACGAAGACGGGTTTGAAACTCCTGATGATTGAATCGATGTGACGAAATAAGGTACGTCCTCATTCTCCTTAGCAGCCTATATCAACAGTCCACCCACATCAATTATTACTCACTTCCAGCCCCCTCTATCATCTCCACTCTATCATCCCCAAGTATTACTTCTTGAGTGACACGATGAACGCACAGCAATCTAAAACAGTTAGTAGTGACGTGGGCCCAGTCAAAGCGAAACTATGTACTGACCTTTTGAATGTCTCAGGCTGGATCCACCCATCAGCCGGACCATCTATACAAAGGAAGGCGAGCTTCACTGCCCCTTAACATCGTAGTCATAGGATGCGGTCTGGGAGGTCTCGCCGCTGCATATTGCCTCGCACAGGCAGGCCACAACATCACCATCCTCGAAGCAGCGTCAGCCATCGGTGAAGTGGGTGCTGGCGTTCAAGCCAGTCCCAACGTCTCGCGTCTCTTGATGCGTTGGGGTCTTGGCCCACGTCTTGAAGAACTTGGCGTCAAAATTCAGGCTTTAAGCTTTAAACGATGTGAGTTCCATCAAATTGTTGTCTCGGCGCTCTTGTTTAATGACAATTTCCAGGGGACAACGATGAGGTCGTGGGGTGGACGCCGCTTGGAGATGTGATCGATAAGGAATATGGTTCCCCTTTCTACCTCTTACACGTTAGTCGTATCCTTATTGCACCTATTCTTTCTGACGAGGAAACAGCGGGCTGATTTCCATCGTATGCTCTACGAAGCCGCTGAGCCATACTGTAACATTCGCGTTAATAGTCGCGTTGTATCCGTGGACCCATCGAAACCTAGTGCAACTCTTGCTTCCGGGGAGGTCGTATCTGCTGACCTAATCATTGGCGCTGACGGAGTCAAAAGTGTTACTCGGGAGTATATTGTCGGTGGGCCCGATAAACCCAAGGCTACTGGAGATGCTGCTTACAGAACCCTCATCCCGGTGGAGAAACTCCTAGAGGACGAAGAGCTGAGACCATTGGTGGAGAAAATGGAATCAAATATATGGATGGGCCCAGGAGGTCACATCGTCGGCTATACTATTGTAAGCCGACTGTTCAGTTAACATGGTTAACATCCCCGGGAACTAATGCGAGAGCCGGACAGCGTGCCAAGACAGAATTTAACCTCGTCATGATGCACCCTGATGAAGATGAAGGGGGCATTGAATCATGGACTGCTGAAGGTAACGTGGACAAAATGAAGGAGACCTACAAGGGATGGAGCACCACGTTAGTGACTCCGTTTTAATCCCCACCTTGTTCATGCTAACTGGTGGCGTGGGCGGGACGCAGTATTCAAAAGCTTATGGCGCTTGTTCCGTCAACACTCGATTGGAAGCTGATCGCCCGAGACCCACTGTCTTCGTGGATTCACAAGGATGGCAAGTTGGCCTTACTGGGAGACTCGTGCCACCCAATGCTGGTTTGTATAAATTCTCGATCAAAACAGCACATACTGAGTGTCATATTCTCTTAGCCGTACCGCGCACAAGGGTCAGCCATGGCGGTAAGGAGGAGTGAAAACAGTCAAACGAGTGCTGACATCAGAGTTTTCTAGATTGAAGATGCTGCCATCTTAGGCAACATATTCTCGCATTGCTCGCACCGCTCACAGATCTTGCCTCTCCTACATGCCTACCAATCTCTCCGGTACGACCGTGCTACCGCGACACAGAACTCCTCAAAACTAAACCGGCACATATTCCACCAACCCGACGGGCCGGAGCAAGAGGAACGTGATCGCGACATGCGTGCTGCCATGGAGGACGCGTTACGCGTTGCTCGTGGTGAGAAGAGCACACGTGTACTGACAAGCAACGCGAATCAGTGGGCTGATAAGACCAAGAGCGATATCCAATTTGGATACGATGCGGATGAGGAGGCAGAAAAATGGTGGCTCGAGAATGGGACCAAGCTCATGAATCTCATTCCTTCAATTGAACTCAAGCAAAGAATTGTACATGCTGCAAATCGCGATCACTAACTCCATAGTTATTTGGATTCTAGATTATTGGCTGCCGTTTAGCTCAGCAGTCCTATCCTACATTAGCACTGTACTAGTAACATTTTGAATTTTCACAATATTCTGAACATCCCTCAGATATGATAGCCGCTGTGGTGATTTCATCGACCGTTGAGCTTTCCTGTCGTGGGACAGGGGGGATGGCAAGGAGGCGCGTGGCTCTGGGACACCTTTCCCATCTGAGCTCCTGCAAAAACTTGTGTCTTAGAGTGAGGTGAAGTGAGGATTCTTACCTGAGACACGCAGGTTTCGCCACGGAGCCAGCGCGGGATGCGAGAAGTACGATTTTATAGTCCATTGTGCCGTAAATATTACCTCTGCAGCTCAAAAACTCGAATTTTGCGACTAAAAGAATTGTCCCTTACGCGGAACACCACACCACACGTTCTTCCAACGTACTCAAAATTTTCTGCCACGAACACATCGCAGAAAATACGCATCTCTGCTTCAGAAGTTCAATATTCGCGCCTTGTGTTTATCAGTCACATGACCTGGAAAAATCTGGCCCATTAGTATTTTAGAGTTTCTCAGGAACATCGTGGGATTTTTGATGATTTGTAAGCGCTTTTGACCCCTTTGGGTAACTGCGTTCGTGGGCAGCACACCTTGACCACTAAATATTGCGCTATTGTCCTCCTTCAGCTCTCTCGTGTGTCATAATGAGCTTCCAGGACATTGAAACTGGTCTTGCACGTACGGGACAGTCCAGTTCGACAGCACTTCAGCCGCGTGAAGAGTCTGCGTTTCTCTCCTTGCAATCGTCACTTTCACTCCAGGTGTTCAAGATAAATTCGAATGTACAGGGTATTCTCAAGCTGGTCGACCAACTTGGCACTACAAAGGATTCTGCCACGCTTAGGAAGTCATTGTACGTATCACTCGCTAGGTATCACCTCAGTTACTAAATGCACTATGGGCGCAGACATGACCTCACCGAAACCACGAGGGCTATGGCTAAGCGAGGCTCTGAGGACTTGAAGAAGATTGCCTCAACCGCTACGGCAAGCGTAAATTGATATTTTACACTGATGCTTTTGTCAACTGAATCGGACGTACCAGCCTCAACACAAGACCTCAGTTCAGAAAATATCACATGACTTGCAACTGTCTTTGGTAGCGTTTCAAAGAGCACAACAAGTTAGCGCAGAGCGCCAGAGATCCGTGGTAGAAGGGGTGAAAATAGCAGTAGAAGATGATCACTATGATGATGCGTGCGTTACTTTCCCCGTGAAGGTGCAATAGCCTCATGTTTCTACAGGCTGCGCCAACGAGAGCCAAGCGCGTCTCCCCGACTACGTCAGGCTCAACTTCTTCAGTCACAGCTTTCTCCGCACGAGCTTGCGTACCAAGAGTCTTTGATTCAAGAACGAGAAGCGGAAATCCAAGAGATTGAGTCCGGTATACATGAACTATCGGAGATCTTCCGTGACCTTGGGACACTCGTCAACCAACAAGGCGGCATGCTTGGTATGTGCATGGCTTCCGTTATGATCACTGGCTCACTGGCACCTTCTGTTCTTTTCCCTTTTTTCGCAGACAACATCGAATCAAACGTGTATTCCATCGCTGTAGATACCCAGGGGGCAGCTGAGGAGCTTTCGACTGCTTCCGAGTACCAACGCAAAGCTGGACGACGTGCAGCGTGTCTCATGATTATTCTCGTCATCGTCGTTGCAGTTGTGCTTTTGGCTGTACGTAAAATGACCACCACTGCAGGTAGACTTGACTAATCGACCTCCAGATTTTATCATAGATGTGTGGCCTTGTGTCGTCGCCTCTCATACCTTTGCAAGTTTTATATTAGCTGATGGATTATGGACCTCGTTGTAGATATGTTTCACCAAGTGTTTTTATTTCTAACGTCTATTTCTTATATCAATGCACTTTGATTGATACCCTCCCCAGTGAATGTGCGTGTGGTAAGTTAGAACGAGGATAGCTTAGATGGCTATATTCTTTCTCGATGTGTGATATGTGCGTGATACGTAGTCTCGCATACGTATGAAATCAGAGTTTGTATCTTACATAAATCGATCAATATTGGACGCCCAGCGTTTATTGTTCTCTCTCACTGTGTAGCGCTTCACGACCCGCACACGTGTTGGACTATGACTTCTATCTCGGCTGTCTTTCGCTCCTGCTAATACCCCACTTCAGACAGGAGGAATACGTCAGAAACGACGCGTAAACTAGCAAGCGGCCCGAAGGCACATCCATTTCTGTTCCGCCTCGACTCGGAGGCATTCGATTCCCACAAGCTGAGCGCGCTTTACTCAAGGCTCCAGCCTGTTCGTACATAGCACCTTACAGCACGAAGCTCAAATAACTCCTGTCCGGGAAACTTCTAGAGGAACCTCGAATACACATCTTCAATGAACACCGAGGGCGCCAAACCGCTATGGATTCACGGATTACGCGTTAGAAGCTTGCCCATCAGAACACCTGCTCCTGATTATTCTGGAAATATGGAAGATAGAGAATTGTGCGGAAATGTATGGTGTGCTTCGTTCTCAAGCTTTTCTCTATTTCCGACTTCATCGTCTAGTATCCCCAAAAAGACCATCATTGTTGCTGAACATCATCCCGGCTAAAGGTTTGCTAATCCCACTGCCTGCCCACCTCCATGCCCTTCGCTTACTCGAGTACTACCAATCTCGGCAGGCGGATTTTTCAACGGCGGAGCGCTGTAGATGGAAGTCTCATCAGTGCATCTTTGCCGACTGCTCAAACTCAGTCTCCTTCCGCCGGCAAATCGTTTATGCGCGCCTTTTCACGTTCATTTAAATTCTAATGTCCCGTGTTGGCATTCGCCCCTAACAGCAAGTTTCTTTTAGTATCAATGCGTTTAACGCACCGCAGTCCACGCGCAAAAGGCGATTTCCATGGCTCATCACATTGCGGTTCAGCGAAATTGAACCTTGGACTAGAGTTTTACCCGCTCTATCCGAGCGCGCCAGAATACCTCCCTTGTGGCGTTCGAGGCCACCTACTCATCGCTTCATTCAGGGTACCTCATAGACGTGTGATCTCGGTGCCTTTGACACTGGCATCCTTGACGTCTGTGCCGGCCTCACCTGCATTCTATTTCGCCTTGCCAGAAGGTGAAGCGCGACTGATGCGGTCCATGTAACGGCGTCTAGAGATCCATGGTGCCACGTCTATACCACCAGTGTATCGAGATCTTTACACCCTGTCGTTATCTCCTGCGACGTTTTCGAGGACGGTCTTCCTGAAATGCAATGATGGATAATCACCTTGACAGGTCCCGAGTCTCGACTCTCCACTCCAATGGGGTTGAAGTTCTAAATGACTTTTGCAAATTGCAAGTATTGAAGTAATCAGGGCGCCGCAACTCTTCCCTATCAATTGATACGAACTTTGGATTCCGAAATTATAATACCTATTCCTGCAAGTGGTATTCAAATCATAAGTCTTTGATCTAAGATTTCATTCTCACCTATCGGTAGATATGCCATCAGGGCGTTCTCGACGGATACCTCTGATCAAGCTTTAATCGAGCCTATCGGTCTTTATCCTGTGCGTGCCCTAGCCCGCCCGCCCGTGACACATATTTAGCAAGCACGTTGAGTCCATTACCAAGATCAGACAGTCGCTCAACACGTGCATGCATGATTTCATATCAACAAAATATCACCTTAATACATTATAACCGAGTTAAATAACTCCAGTTATATACCTTTTGACGTTACATAGTAACAATGTTTATGTATTTCCACCATTGGGTATAGAATAATCGTCCATAAACGATAGGATCTGAACGAAGGGTGTGGACACCACGCAGAAAAAAATTATAGTTTGATAGATCGAACAGGATGAGCATCAGCCCAGCAACCTGTCCGTCTCCGCAACCCCATTCTGTCGGTCCTTGCGTATGAGCCCACGACAGCTCCGCACCGTATGTTTCACCCCGTCCACTGCTCGACTGAAGAGCCAGTTCCTCGCACGCCAGACCGGATGGTCGCGTACATCGACGCGGTCTGGGCGGAGGCGGTCCTCGTTATCGACGACGATAGCAAGCGTTGTAACCGTGGTGATAATCGCTGCAAGTGCTGTGGAGGCGGAAATCATAAACATGATAACCATCTGGAGCCGCGCTGCCTGCTGAACTGAAGAGCCACCAAGTATGGCACCTGAAACCCTTGATCAGTATGACCATTCGTCCACATCGTGGCGCAGATTCTTACCGGTCATCATGCCTGGAATAGCAATGATTCCGATCACGCTATTGTCAAGGGCAAACACTGAATTAGAAGCAGCTTGGTATTTTGAATGATACGAACCTCATTTGGCTGATCGTTGGAGCCAGTGCAAGACGGAGAGCTTCTCGTGCAACAGGTCTACATGCTTCAAAACGCGATGCTCCAAATGAGAGGTACATTTCGACTTTGTCGCGATTGTCGCTGCAAGAACGTTGGTTAATATCTAGATTTTAAGTACATTAGTGGCACGACTTACTATATCTCCCGCAGTACATAGGACACGGCAACAACGATTCCCGAGACCGTGCCTCCACATAACATACCAACAATTGGAACTTGTAGTTACAAGTCAATACCACTGATCTCGCACAAAGAGATCATGACATACTATATTGTTCGGGCTTCCAGAACGGCTCTATGACCATGGCGAAGCGGATGCCAATGATAGAGACAGGTATCGTCGAGCACAGCATACCAAACAGTACGCAAGAGAACTATGGAACTGTTCAGAATAGAATATAGATACGATCATGGTAGAACTCGCCATGTAATTGTAGCGCTTTTTAGACTTGTTTATAACTTCTCTGCGTTAGGGACCGAGACAACGATAATAATCGCTTGGGACATACCTGCCTCGACAGTTCCTAGTAAATTCATCAAACCTGGATATCATAATTTTAGTGCCCGGCTACCTCGAGTGAATACGAAAAACGCTCACATGCAATACCGCCCACTGCCCATGGATTATTTGTCTCGAACACTTTCTGCAACACCATCGCCACTAGCCCCAACTGCACTACACATCGTATAGCCGCGGAGAGTAGCGACGATCCTACTCCGAGTTGTAGCGAAGTAGAAATGAGGGCATTGAAAATAATGAAGGAGAAGCCGAGGCCGACGTTGCTCCAATCCAGGTGAGTAGAATCTGTAGGTGCGCTGTCCATGGTTTCTGGGAAGACAGATCAACTAAAGCCTGAGCCTGGGTATGACCACACGATTAGTGGTATTTGAACAACTTGCGAATTTGGAAGCATTGGAATCCGAAGAGTGGAACCCGTGGCCAGCCGCCAATAACGTTGAGCAGCTTACATATTAATATAATATCGTGATGGCGCTTGGTTCGTCGCGACACCTAAGCTTACTTACTATGAGCAATGAATTAATGATCATGCATATGGTCTGTGCATCAACGCATTATGAGTTAAACCTCTACATAGTACATACAGTCTCCGCACATTCTACAAGTATAGGTAAAAATACATAACGTCATGTTCACTGTTTGACAGCGCTTCAGCATCTTATCATTAACAATCTTAGCGAACGCACCACGATAAGAAGCAGCCTGAGAGTCCAGTCCAGTACTTTTGGCGCGTGCAACACTTGTGATTGATGGGCCCCGAGAACGCTCACCTAGTACATACCCGGAGTATCAGTGATACATTTAATTGTGAAGGGATCATTGCACGGCACCCGGTAACAAATAAGGTAATTCGTTTCCACACATTACTCAAGTATGTGTCAATCAAGCTTCAAGGATAGCAAGGTACAGAAGATATCACTTCACTCTCTCTAGTATATAAAGCTGGTCGTTCGTCTCCATCTCCAACACGCTTAACCACTGATGAAGGGGAACTTCCAGAACCTTGGCGATGCCGCCCCTTGGGAGATTCCACTGCCATCTTGAGAACCCCTGCACGCTGTCTACTAATTTCCATCGACCGGTCCTGGTGAACTCTACCGAAGACTCGGCAATGAGATGAGTGAGAGGGCTCGACGTTGTAAGATCGCGTGGGGAGAGACTTTCTGTCTTGTTGTAGACCCAATCATTTGTTGCTGGTGCGCTCATGGATGGGATATATGGTGGTGAATGACTCTGGAGGAAAAGCGAGGCCCCAGTCTGGGCTGCAAGGTTAGATATGTGAACGTGCACTGTGATGGTGTTGTCAGCGAGACTCAGAAGCTCATTCACTGTGGCTCATACCAGCATGCTGGTCTGCATATTGATCATTGAATGTTACGAGTGCAGAACCACCAGGGTAGTTTGCCATTGACGCGCATGTCGATACGATAGTGATGGCACAATTCAGAGCAAGGATGCCCATAGCTGCGAGAAACATCATTCTTCCGAAAAGACCACCTTTCCTTCGAGATACCCTGTTGAAAAGCTCAGTGTGCCTCTGATCGAACGAAGTAGAAAGTATGGATACTTACATCCACCAGGCACCCCGAGCGGCGGCGATATTGAATAGGGGAACGACGTAGATAATGAAGCGCCATTCTTTGTGACCCAAACAACTGATGAGGGCAATAAAGAGGACTGGGGGGTACATTAGGACCCGGACACGGTTATCCGACATAGCTCCGAGTACAGCCAATGGTAAGGATCCAAGAAGAAGCTTTGGAAGGTGTGAAAGGAAATACGCGTGCACAGGTGAGGTCTGCATAATGGGTGAGAAACACGAAAGAAAAATAAAGTGACAACTTACGCCCCAATCAGAACTCTTGCCTTGATATACATTGAAATATACACCATACATCTCGGGCCACAGCGGCCACTGGTTCCACATGTATGAGTCGACGGTAACGCTTAAAACTATTCGCTCAACAGTTGCAGACTTTTCAGTGCACAGAGAACAATACGCACCAATGGACAACATGCCAGACAAAAACCCAATTTTAATCAATCTCATAAAACTGATACGCCGGAGAAGAAGTGCTTGGATGGCAAGAGGAGCTAGTAATAGCACGACTTCCGAGCGCAACACAACGGCAGTGAACGTTAGTAAAGCAAATGCAACATCGGCACTCCTTCTTGCAGGATACTGAGACTGCGGAGCTCTGTCGTACAACGCGTAGAATGCAAGGTTGACTTGTGGTTGTCCTTTGTTAAGCAGAAGCTTGTGTCGCAGGAAAATCACCTACCAGGGAACAATGCGAACATGTTTGGTAATGTTCTGCCCATCCAAAACGGCAGATGGAATTGCGAACACATCAAGAGGACATACATGAGGCCAGTTGGACGACCAAATCGTCTACATACAGCCCGTCGTACCAACATGAGACCTGTTGCATTTAGCGTAGCAAGTACCAAACGCACTATGAGAAAGGTCAAAACGTTGTGAGCCGAGTGTTGAGATAGAATCAAACCTGCTAGCTGAAGGTCGAGTTTTGTGCTTAGCAGGCCCCACTGACTGGCCACATAGGCGACAGGTGAAGTGAGCCACGCAAGTAGAATGCTTCCTATGAATGTCCGTGGTACGGCACCTGAAAAGGTATTATGGTCAAACTTCGCAACAGATTAGATACGAAGAGATAGGATGAGAAAGTTTCATGCCTTGTGCAAATTATTTCTTCCAACTCCATACATAAGAACATCATGGGTTGCGTGCAGGTTGAAACTTTCTTCGACTTTCGTGTATGGTGCCAAAAGAACGTGAGCCCAGCTGGTTGCCAACAAGAGTAAATCCATAGCAAAGCTCATCGAGAATTGAATGTGAGTATCGCTGTTCTATGTCCTAAACGCAGACTCTGCATGCAGCCGAGAATATGGATTTTACAGGTGCCGCCGGTACCTATCTAAATTGTATATTATTTCCGGATGCTGACGTAACAGTGTGTAGTACTTAAGTTATGTACAAGTTGGGGTAAAAAAAAATTAAAATCAGCCCTGCTAAAGTTATGTAAATAGCTCCTAGACCACCCCATCCTTAGACAGGGACCAAAAAACTAACCATGCTGGTGTATAACCTGATCGATTGCTTATATCAAGGAAGAACACTGCGTATTGTTACTCCTTTGTCGCAAAGTGAAAGTGCTTTAAGGAAGGCCAAGCGGAGGGCTCAAGCATGGACTGCACTTCCGGAGGGAATTGCACTGGTATTGTGGAGCCTACTTGCAAAAACAGGCGCAGTGATTGCAAGCCTGCTTCCAAAAGAGGCTCAAGCCCCTGAAAAATACTCTTGATAACGTCGCTATCCTGGGCACGAGGCCTAGGTCCATTGATATGAAGATCAAGCGATTTCAGCGACTTTCCGAACGTCTCAACGATGATAGGTATGAGGTAATCAAAGACGGTCACGACACCCTGAAAATACCCGTCTGGCTGAAAAACCAGCGTATGTAGGTTTGTTGCTGCAAGACGTGACATGAAGAGGGTGACGGAAGACATTGATCCACGAACATCCAACTGCTTCAATGCAGGGAACATCGGAGGAATGGCTTGCCAATCCATGTTCAAGCGATCTTGGAGGTGGATTTTGAGGTCTGAGATAGGTACCTGGGACAATAGCGTGCAAAGAGTTGCAAGCTCGGGGGCACGAATATAAGCTTTGCTTAGATCGAGGCTCTCGATCTGCCCGAAATGAAGATGGAGTGTTGAGTGCAACGTTCTCATTGTCCGCATGAGACCAATAATGCGCAGTTCCTTTAGATGCGGTGTTTCAGCGACAGCGCGGTCAAGTACCAATTCAATAGGGTCACAATCAATCGCGTCGCGACACACGAGAGTGAGAGATCGCAGGGAGGGGGGAAATGGCTTCGCTTGCGGGGAAATTGGCTCGTAGAGGATATAGGACAGACTTCGTAATTTTGGGAAAGGATGACATCCATCCTGTCCTCGAATGACTGTGAGACGTGTATAACAATCCTGGTTTTTTACGAGGTCTACGCTGTTATTGATGTAGTCTCCTATGCACAAACTCCGTACTCGTGCAGCGTATTTGTCGAACGTTTTCCAGTCGTTCGATGGGCGATACTTTAGGAGATCGCAGTCTGTCGTCCGGGAGTCCTGCGGATATAATGAGGATTGGCATCAGCGACAGACGTGAGATGAGTCACTTACATTCGCAAATGACGCGCTTTGTGGAATCAACGAATGGAATGGCGCAAAGGAGTGCATAGATCTCCAGAGGACATCGAGGGCAGGATCTGTAAATGCACGACAACAGCAAGACATGTGGTATAACGACTTCTTGTCGCCTTGCAAACCATCAAGGATAACTGCGAGAATTTCCGAGATGCAGAGAGTCTCAAAAGGTCCTCGCATGATCGGTCGAGGAATTTTTTCGTAAGTCACAGCACATGCAAGACAAGTTAAAGACCACAAATTGGCTGATAGAAGCGACTGACACGAGGTCCCGACCAGGCATTACATCCAGAGTCCGGAAGTACTATTACATAGTACCAGCCTCCGAGTCAACGTGAGGTAGAAAAAATTATCATTAATTATTGTGGGGAAATTATCCGCTAATTCTCGTGTTCAAATAAGGTTTGCAAAGACGCGCTTGCCAATTGCAACTCGAATGAAATCTGAATCACAGGTTTGTTCTTGAAACAATTTACTAATACATAGTAATGCGATGCCGACACTTGAATAAAAATACAGTGACAAACCAGACGAAAATCACATCGACTTCCTCGTCGACCACATAGTATGGCCTCACTTTGTGTCTTGCGGGTGAGCAACCAGCTTTTTCCCGCTTACTTTCGCCGCCTTCATTTGTTCCAACCCCCCGATGATTCCTTCAAGACCATCAGGAAGAACTTCGTACCTAAGAGGCTATATGATGAGGTAGGTCAGCGGCAGTGAGACTGGGATATGCTTGATACCTCACCTTAATGGTCCCTGCTCCAAGCCACTGCGAAAGAATGGCCCACGACCCTTTGCAAAGCTCCTTGTTTTCTTTCGCGTGTGGACTTCCGAATGTCCTAATAGCTTTGCGTTCCTTTCCTTCGTCTTCTTGGACTGATGCCGGAAGCGTCAAAACCAGGCATCCTTTCGCATCGAGGATCGACCATCCAATCCGCTGTGTCTCAGGGAGAGAGATGGCATCATACACGTACTTGATCGGGTTCTTTGTAAATCCGTTGATAGCAGCCTTGACAACGTCGGCAGAAAGGTGCCTGTTCAATACATGGGTAGCCCCAAGCGACTTCAGGTACACTTCATGGGCAGGCGACGCAGTCGTAATGATAGGAGAGAACCCAGAGAGGCGAGCCAGCTGAATGACTGAAAGGGAAAGGTTAGAATGATACTTCTCTTGACAGCAACTTACCATAAGACCCAACAGCCGACGCTCCACCAAGAATGACGATTGGAGTCCCGGAGTACATGCCAATACCGCCCTTTACCCAAGGCGGCGTGAGGCCTAACCCGTACTTGTTACTATTATACAGGCCAGTCGAAGCAGTGTCGAGGGCCAATGGAATAGTGGCTGCATCATCATATCCCAAATTATCCGGGATCTATATGCTGTCAGTACTAATGCAAATCCTTCGCTAAGAACATACCTTCGCAGTGAGGTCCGTACCTCCAAGTGCGAACTGTTGGAAACCAGCTTGATCATTTGAAAACTGGCCATGGGTGAATCTATAGTGAATAAGTTAAGAAGGCGACCCAGGCACAACTCAGGGGCTGATAGTGCTCACACTCTGTCTCCCTTCGCGAAGTTGAGGACGCCTTCTCCTACTTCGTCGACCATACCAGCAATATCCTCACCGAGTACTGCTGGGTAGTTTTCGACAAAACCCCCGACTTCCTGAACTTTGTAGTCGACAGGATTAAGGGCTACAGAGTAAACCTTGATCAAGACCTCATCCTTCCCGGGCTTCGGGGTGCTGTTCAAACCAACAGCGAATTGGCCGTGCTTGGACTTGAGAAAGAGTGCTTTTTGTTGCTTTGTATCAGACATGGTTAAGAAGATGAGAGTACGATTGAAAGCGATTCTATATAGGGGTCCCATTTTATATACGACCCCGAGTCGCGCCCATTTTGAAATGATGACACATGCAAGAAGCAATTCATATTGACAAAGAAATGAAGGTAATGCAGGGATGCAGGGGGTATCTAGATAAAATAATGATCATATATGGATGTCCCAGATCGCCCGTGCAAAATTGTTAAGTTTCTTGTGGCCGAACTACCATTTTCACCCCGTCTACCTTCCCAGCGTTGAATCTCTCGAGCGCATCTGGTATTGCACGCAGCCCGCCAGATAATAGTTCGACATTGTTTGGCTGAAAAAATGTTAGAAGACACCTAGAGGTAAGGTTTGATCGATACATACCCGTATGTGACCCTCTTCGACCCATCTCTCAAGATGGGCCCACAGCCTCTTCCCCGTTTCCCAGTTCTCGTCTGATTGCGGGCTTCCGTCTACAGGAACCACCTGCCTACTGTCATGGCTGTCCTTGCTAATCAAGGATGGCTGTGTGACAACGAGCTTCCCTCCAGGCGCAAGCAATGACCAAGCAGCCTCCTGCGTCTCTGCTGTCGATATGCAGTCGTACATCATATGTATGCGAGAGCCCGTAATTTTCATCACGGCCTGTTTGAGTGCTGGCAGTGGAAGATATCTGTCTATGACGTGGTTTGCTCCGAGACTCTTCAGACGTTCCGTGTGCTTCAGCGAGGAAGTGGTAATGATGGGTGAGAAGCCCGATAGTTTCGCTAGTTGGATAACTAGTAGCAGTGATGTATTAGTAAGATGTCTTGGCTGTGGCAATGAGCCGCTAAGCTTACCGTAGTTGCCCACAGAGCCGGCACCACCAAGGATCAAGATGGGCCAACCTTTGTACTTGGACCATCCGCCGCGCTCCCAAGGTGGAATGAGACCGATACCATTCATGGTACCGTACATCCCGATCGCGGCTGTGCCAATTCCGCATGCGATAGTACTTGCCTGGTCGAGCGATAAGCTTCTCGGGACCTGAGTAATATCGATCAACACGAGTCTCGACTACCGATCGCGGGGATTAACTTGCCTTAGCTGCGAAGTCAGTTGTGACTACACAATACTGCTGAAAGGTTGCCAGATCGTTATCGTCAAAGGCACCATGGAAGAATCTAGCCGAAGTAACGATCAATCTCACAACGAACGTGGCCATTATAGAAATGAGATACATACATTCTTTCCCCTGGATTGAATTTCGTAACGCCTTCACCGATTTCTTCGACGATGCCAGCACCGTCGGTGCCCAGAACTGCAGGATAGCTGTCGACGAAAGTGCCATCTCTATGGATCTTAGCATCGAAAGGGTTGAGCGCAGTGGCCTGGAGTTTGACGAGAACCTCGCCAGGGCCTGGCTTGGGGATTTTGCGGCTAGCGACGGTAAAAGTCGCTTGCTTGGATGGGATGATGAGTGCGAGTTGTTGGTCAGGCATATCAGGGATTGAGTGGAAGTCAAATGTTGAATGGATGGAAGGGCTATGTTCCTGTGCGAAGATAAAGCATTGGTCGTGGGTCTTTATACTCATTGCTATTATTTACCTGACTCAACGGAAGCGAATGGAATGAAGTGTTTAGGGACACCTCGTGTATTGTGTGAGGCCCTCGACCATCTAGGCGCGATAAAAATTGCACAGCTTTATCGAGAAGCCTTAATCTTCGACGGATAGGTCCGGGGGGCTTGTTGCTGGTGCACTGCTGCATGGGGTTGGTGAGTAAACGATGAACACGAGGTACATAATAATGGAGCGCTATGCTTACAGTCATTGTGCTTATGACGTGAACTCCGATTAGGTACAGAGGATATTTCGTTATACAGGAAGGAATTGTGTGAGCTTTATAGTCATTGGTGCCACAACCCACGAGGCAGTTACGCTATTTCGTGACATTTTAGGGCCGCACAGAGTGCAATTGATGGAAATTCCCTGCACAGGAAACTCCCTCGTGCGCTCCACAAGTTTATCCTATGTGGAGCTTCGTTATAGAAGCAATAAAAGGTACGTACAAAATTAACGCCAACCTCGAGGCTGACAAGTTGGACGCCGGACGTTTCACGTATAGTCCAGCGAGCGGTCCCTGGATGCGCCTGGAGACCAGACCAGACTAGACCCCATTAGTGAAAAACACAAGGTGCACAGCCTAGCCCACCTTCCCCTTGCACATGGAAGCCCATTTCCTTAAGAAATAACGTTTGCCTCATTTCCGAGGGATGCTGAGCGCCAGGGCTGTGATCAGGCAAAAATCAAATAGCGCAAAAGCCGTTATCATTTCGAGTTAACTAGATCCACATCCAGCATGGATATCTATGCGTAGGAAAGTAAGAGGAGTGGTTCGTCAAGAAGACACATTGATTAAGTGACAGTACGTAGAGTGAATTCAACTGATCTCGAGAAGTGGAGGCGGTGATTGCACAAGACGGACCGTGATCGCAGGCTATTAAAATCGATCGAGGATTAACGGGTGAGAATGAACTATGTATACGATTAATCTGCTCGCCAGGGTTTGGTCAGCGAGAGCTCAAGTATACCGCAAGAACGTACCTATCAAGAAAACGAACCACAGCCGATTGTACAAGATTGAAATATAATTGGAGCATGACGAAGGGATGGTTAACACCAATGCAGATTTGACGCCAGTTAATTGGCAGATGGATACGGAAATGGACGAGGATGCAATGCTGTTCAATGCTCTAAAGCATTTCCTTCGTTACGGTGTGCGGGACGGGGACATTATTGGAGCGGAAAACAGTCAAACCTCGATGCGCGTTTTCTCATGCATGTGAATGTGACAAAGTGAGAGTCCAAAAGAAAGACGTGGGTCGGAATTACGTTGTGTGCGCTTGTGCTTTCAGCGATCAAGCTATCGGGGAGAGATTAGAAACTTACCTATAGGGTAGTGATACTCCTCAACGTCTCACTGACTCCGCATGCTGTCACTGGACTCCAATTTTACCCTCTTGGCACTGCGGGTAGTGGTTATTCTTTCCTCGAGCCTTTTCACTTGTGCCTTCGTAGATTGGGTGTCAGCGCTTCTATAAGCATATCGCAAGAAAAGATCTGACTTTCAGCGCATTAAGCTCACGCAAGGCTTCATCATCTATATCTGAGCCTGTCCCATCGTTGTAATCTTCCGATTCTGGTACGTCTATAGGAGCTTCACGCTTGGTTCCCCATGAAGGTTGCATAGGTGGCGGGGCAATGCCATCTGCCACGAGTCGATCTAGTAAGGATATATGAGTATCAGAATATAATTACCGACTATGTTTTGCACACGAACCAAATGGTCTGTACCTGAAAACAAATGTAGCCGTGGGGGTTATTCCAACGCGCGCCACGTTAATTACCTGTTGCGGCGGCACGCGGATCTCCTCTCCAAACCTAAGATCGTGTGTGACTTGGGTGACGAGATGGAGCAAAACTACGCACCCCACACAGTGACTTGATGCCTTCTTTGAGCGCTCGTGGACTATCGTTCCCTCAGCAGAGACTGTATTTTTTCGGTAGCCCATGCCAATCACAGTCACAGGCCAGATGGCCAAGGAAATTTCTCCGAGATCTGCATGTGCAGAATTCAGGTGTTGATCTTCATCTATAAGTATATGAGCATCCTTCTGGAGTCTGATGGTCTGCACCAGATAAAACTGACCCGTCAGCTGAAGCCTCGAGAAGGTAAGTGGACGGATAGAATTCATCGATGTGTTGACATATTTGAATTCCGCAGTACATCTCTGATACGTCGGTGGCTCATTGAAACCTAAAGCACGCATTAATTGACCCCCTCCATGTACGCCATCGAGTGTCACATCTCCTGTTTGGTGATACTGGCGTGCATAGTTGATATCTTGCCATACTACAGAGAACGTCTGCAGGAGTGACAGGAGGCGGCGTTGGGGGTCGCCTCATGTACAAATTCACGAAGTACACACCTTTCCTGCTTCCGAAGCAATCCAACAGGTCACCTTATTTTCTTCTGGAAACGTCTCAATTCCATAGCTCTCCAAAACTTGTCCATCGACCCTGATGCACGCTCGTAGCGTCCCATAGGATAGCATTGAAGGAAAGGAGAATGATGACGTGGATAGCTTCCAATCGATGTACACGCGCTTAACCAGGTACAGAAAGAATTACACTTTTATCCACTAATTAAATTTAAAACTCAGCGACACCAAGGAACGCGTTCACGTCATGTGACATATCCCAAAACTCTTCTTTTCAAACCAAACTTGTTGGTACGTTGATGAACGTTCTTCACAGCAACTGACGTTACTGGTACCTCCTCAGTGGCTATGGCCTGGTGCTAGGCACCTTTAGACCACTTGGAAATGCGTACTTCTCGCTGTGATTTTAGCCCGGACCATGCCTACTCGCGATTCACATCTTGGAGATGGTAAATGCTTCTTGCAGCTTAATCTTCGATTTCCATGGACTCATTATCTGCTAGTCTAGCAGCTTTGTGATACTGCCGGAACAGTGGAAATGAGGTCAGGCTTTACAAAACGGCTTTTCATGTGAGCTCAGGGCCACCCACAAAAGCACGTCATAATGTGCTGACTTGCGGCCATTTCAGACAAGTCACGATGCACGCCTGACCCGTAAAAATTGATGACACGTGAGGAACGGCACATAGGAGTTGACAACGCTGCAGCGCTGATGGTTCACATCGGCCGATGTAACGGACCGCCAATGTCCAGCGCTCTGATTCCTTCTTCAACAGGTTGGCAACGGATCATGGACCAAAAACATGAGGTGTCTCTACGTGGAATCACTATCACATATGGACTAGTACTCCTTCGTGTCAATAAAGTCCGAGGAGTTGATGTAGATCCGGAAAGGCGGCCGAGACTCAACGCGATCTATGTCTATCACTCAATGCCGTTACTATTTTGATAAGGCGCCATTATACTCCAAACAACGCGTTGGTTAAACTCTAAATTTCTGGACAATATGTGACATTCACATTCTTCGTTTTCAGCTTTGTGACAGATACACACAAAAATACTGTTTCCACTACTCCTCTCAGCCCCCCTTTCAAGAGTTCGACGCCACTTTTACCACTTCGGAGAACATCAGAAAGTTATCAGGAGAATCGGTGTACGAGTCACCGTCTTCATGTGATGTTTCAATTTCAACCGCGAGTGGTGTCATGCGATGTGATACTGACCAGGCGGTACAGACAGGCACCATGGACGAAACACTGCATAGATTTTGAGGAATGGAAAGAAGGATTCGGGCCGGTACAGGACATCACACCGAGGACGCCATATGTGTATACTATCCCTTCCGGTACAATCGGTACGCCACAGACGCTGGCAGTCACGCAAATGCCACGGCACATATCGACAGGTGTCGATATTTTTACGTGGCTTCTGCGCTTTCAACTATCTCACTCCATTCTACTCCAGTTCACGTGGTCGTTCAACATCATAATGAGTCATAAGAGAGAGAATGATATCCGTGTTTATAAACACGAGTTTTGTGAAAGTACCGACTTCTGTGGGGTACCGATTACACCGGAAGGGTAGTATTTGAGAATGAGCACCTGCCGGCGGCAGGATCTACTCAAGGCTGTACTGACGTCAGGTCAGTAGTCTCAGTGGCAGAAAAAATTCCCGCTCACGAGGATGACGGTCCTCCTAACTTGATTCGGAATCCCGAGTCCCTCTTTTTGCCGCGGGCGTTTCAGCTCATTCTACACTCGTTAGGTGATGACAAAACCAGGCGAGTTGATCCGGGATCTTCTCTAGCAGTCCTGCGAAGCAACCGGCTTCCGGTCCACTCATAGGCTTCCGGCTAATAATCGCAGAGAGCGACAACTGACATTCATTGTATTGACATTCATTGTGTTCGGTACAGAAATCGGAGACAAGCTTACCAATGGAGCATAAGATCAATCAAATAGGAGGTTTGTCTGTACCGGAAGTTCTCTTAGCTTCGTCTCCGAGGCTGCAGTTATGGAACGAGTCAAGTCCCAAAATATGACTGCCACTCACACGATATACTTCTTGAATGTCCCAATAGCTGTGTGTTCGTAAAATATACAATTATCCCCCATGATCATCCAAGGGCAGTAGGTAGCCGTCATCATCTGAATACCGCTCAGCATGATCATGAAGGTCTAGATACCGGTCAACAGTGGAACAATATCAAGTCGCCATTGCATTGCCGGCAAGTACCGATGGTCGAGGAGATATGAAAGTCGCGAGTTGGTCACGAGAGCTACATAATACATAGTGCGCAGTACCGCATCATTGATAAGTCATTGTAAACGTTGCGTGCGTTTCGGAATGTCCTGGTACCGACTGGAGACCGGAAACACTTGAGCAAAACGACATTGAGCTCCTTACTTATGCCGCGACATTCGGAACGCGAGTTGAGAGGATATCTTGCCTTCCTTGGATACAATCCAGCATGTACCTAGTAGCCTCCGGACTCCTATCTTAAAGGGGAGACGGCGGTGCCACGATCGCGAGCGCTGAGCTCATTTCCATTAACCGCAGCGCAGGCCAGGCACAGAAGTCTCCGAGGAGCATGTGTGGATATTCGACCCTGCTACGGGAGAAAGAAAGTGATAAAAGTTGGTTTGTATTGTAATCTTGAACTCACTGATATTGAATATTGAACTTCTGAAACCTCGGAGTGCGAGCTGTTATTATATGAAGTCTATATACGACTTGGAATGCCATTATACAGTGGTTATAGAACAAGGCGTAGTACTAACGGTATTATTCAAGTCGTAAGCGTAACGTCAGGACTCGTGGCGACAGACTTTTAAAGTTCTGCACCTATACAATGTACATACATATATCATAGTGATGATGATTTCGAACCACACAGAAACTATTGATGTAGCGTGTTTCATCTTGCAGATAATCGAGTTCCTAGAAAACGCATGGTGGTGTCCATCACACTGGGAATTTGATTGCTTACCTCAGAACGGAGGACCTGAACCCAAGAAAAGAGAAGCTAATCCTCAGTGAGATCAATAACCTCCACAACAGCGGGTTTCCGTCGCGATCCCCCGTGTTCCAACTTGACAAGCGAGGGCTTCCGATCTTCTACTTGTGCACGCAAGCGCTGAAGCTCCATCTGCAAGACGAGAATGAGCTGGAGGAAAAGATATCACCAAAACGAAAAAATTACCTCTAGCTCTCGAATCCTTGCCAGTGGCTTGACATCCTCTGAGGGCAAGGACTCAACAGGCCCATCCATGACTTCATTGTCATCGTTATGATCCTCTATCTCTGTCTCTGCATCTGCCATGATTGATGTACGTGGTGCTACTCCCATTGCTTGCAGGATGTCTGGGATCGGTACCATGTGTGAGTGGCGAATGCGCGTAGAAAACAGCATGGCCCACCCAAGCGCGTGTACTTGAATACGAAGATAGTCTTTGGACTATTGTCTGGTATGATCTTGAAGGCTGATACTGAGTTTTGATAAGGTACTTCTTCTCCGAAGCTTAACAAAATGACAATCATAAAAAAGTGAGGTTTGTGATGAAATTTTACGCACACAACACGATGAGGGCATGCCTTCTTGGCGCGTTCATGCACCTTGCCTTCCCGCACACAAAGTGTACGATCATTCACATTCTGGGAACCCACTACTTGTTCTTTCATGGTGTACTTCCCCTGCACTACCTCCATCATAATTTGACCTATATCATTTGCGCTTTGGTCATCGAGCATTGAGTCGTCATCTGATGTTTAGCATTAGAACTTGGAGGAAGGCTTCGGGAACTTTCGCATACTAACCAGTAAGCTCGAGTTGGGAGAACATGAAATCTCTTCTGACATAACGATTGCTCATGTATTTGATTTCCTGCGTACCGATCCAGCCCGGAGACATGATGTAGGAACGACAGCGATTACCGTCAACGAAAACGGATACCGAGCTCCCCGAGGTCTGCTGGGCTAAAAATTTCGCCCTGACTCCAAATTTCTTATGAAGGTACTAAGGGTCTTTCCTGTGCATCTCATGAACAACGCACCTTGCCTGCATCTGACGCGATCCAACACGTTATTCTGTTCTCTGTTGGTGTACTGGAAACGACAATATCATACTCCGGGAGCTCCTCGCCATCCATGAATATACAAGCAGAAAAGTCTCCTAGAATCATGGTGATATATCTCAGGGCGGGATAAGGTCTGCAAGATGGAATATTAAGTGGCTTTGCTTTCAAAGCTTGAAAGAAGTATGTGAAGCTTTGAAGACTTTAATGTTATATGTAATAGTGAACCGAACCGAACTTTAAAGTGACAACGGGTCACGTGCGGGATGCCGGACGGAGTCCGAGCTCGCGTCCACAACGTCACGAAGTGTATGTACGGTAGTCATATTGATATGCGCGCACGCGTAGGATTCTGGTTTGTGCATTGCCCAGTGCGGAAACACAGTGATTGATGAGAGGGGACTCACTAAGCGGTTATCTTGGATTATCATGACCTGAGGCGAGACGCCGACTCGGAGCGACAACCACAGCAGCTATTGCATAAACAGACGACGTTAGAACGTACGGAATAGGCTGTACCTATCAAACAGACGAGCACAAGACGAGAAAGGAGAAGAGCTCATACTACGGAATATGTATGTATTGATGAACTACGAAAAAGGAAATTAAATAAATGGAAAGTCAGTAGAGTTCATGACAAAGACAAAAAGGATGGAAATATCATATCATAAACGTTCACCCGGTGTGGGACTGGATCTTGGGAACCAAGAAAGGTACGTAGGCTGCTCAAGAAGTCGGGAGCCTCGTGCATGGGAACAACAGTTTGGATGTCGGTGTTACATATTACATAATTAATATCAAGTCTGGTAGGTCGATTATGTTTGGGCGGCGCACTCCCCTGAATTCTGTAAGGATTCTACATAGAAAAAGATTTACTAATGACATAGTGGTGGACTTGACAACCGTAGTCAGTGACGACAAACAAGAGATCAAGAAGTTGTCCCAATACAAAGACATCCACAGCGACAGGGAATGAAAGACCAGTTTCGAATTCCATTGGAAGTGTACGTGCTCCATCTTACAAAGAACCGAATTCTTGACAGTAGAATTGCACGGAGGTGAGAGTTACAAACATTAATATGTCTGCGATGACTTACCTCAAAGCGGTGGCCTGAAACCAAGCTATCGCAGACAAATTAAATTCTCAGTTAAATCGAGGACATCACGAGTAAATGCAGGTTGCCGTCGTGACCCCCCCCCCCCCCACATTCCAACTTGACACGTGAGGGCTTCCGATTCTCACATGAAGCTAGTTGTGCATGTAGATGCCGGGGCTCCCTCTGTGACGAAGATGAGTTGGAGGAAATAATTCCCTCAACATCCAAATTTACCTCCAGTTATTCGATCCTTGGCTTGACATCCTTGGGGGGCAAATCAGGTTCATCAGACACTTCGATTTCATCATCTTGATCCCATCTCTTTGTCAACTGGTTTCTTTGATGTCGATGGTGCTATGCCTTTTGCCCGAATGATATCTAAGATTGAAACCTGGAGGGAGTGGCAGATGTGCATAGTCATTATCGTGGCAAGAGGCTGTATTTGAACACGACGGTCGCAGGATGGTCATCTGGTTTGATGGAACATCGCCGGCATGACCAAACCGACGTGCCATTTGACGGAGATATCCAAAACATGTTCAGGTGGCAATTATATAGCATGAGGCATGGGATGAAATTCTACGCACGTAACACGATGAGAGTCTGCCTTCTTGCACATGAAGGGTGCGATTTTTCGGTTCATTGTGTTTCATTATCTTTGCCGTTACATACCTCCCTGTTTTCACCTCCAACGCAATTTGAACTAACGTCGTCCGAATTTTGATAATCGAATGAAATTCACCTTGACCGGTAAACTTGATCTTTGAGTCTGTGCGGGCCAGACTATTGCGTTTTTGCATACCAATCCAGCCCGGGAGCATAGTAGTTTGTCTACTGATAGTCCGTCAACAGAGACGATCGGACGCCCGAGCACTGCGGCTGAGCTAAATTCTTCCATCTGACTCCAAATTTCTCATGGAGAATCAAGTGTTTCGCTAGTGTGTATGATGAATGACATACGTACCTTTCCTTCTTCCGACGCGAATCGCGATCCAACAGATAAATATGTTTTCTATCGGTGGAGCAAATGCAGATGAATATCTTCTGACGGCCTTGAATGAAACGCGCAGCTGAGTAAAGTTTTCGAAAGTTCGACAAAGTTAATAGAAAAGTCTCCCGAGATTGACATGGCACGCGTAGTTCACTCACAGTCTTCGGTGAAATGCGCAAGACCACGGTAGTAGTCAAGTAGTTTTGGAAGACTAAAAAAAGACCGTGACTCCTTGAAAGCAGAGTCACGTGCGATAACCTCGCTTTCCAAGTTTCCATTCATTCTGGACTCAGTTGGATTCATACATGCGGCCTCGGGTTTTCTTCGACTTTGCAATAGGCACTGAGCCTGCAGGGCGGTAATTAATACCCCTATATCGCACTGGTTTTAATGCCTCATCACTTCATCCTAGAGTTATTTTCGAGCTCTACAACGACACAGCACCAAAGACAGCTGAAAAGTAAATGAACGCTCATGGTATACAGCCCTGATCTGACCCCCTTCTTAGCTTTCGAGCACTATGTACGGGAGAGAAAGGCCTTTCTGCTGTCTCCGAACGGCCTCTGTACTACAAGAATAGCATCATTCACCGTTCAATCCGTGATTTTATGATTCAGGGTGGAGGTGCGCCATTATATCACTCCATTTTTAGGCGTTACTCATGGTCATCAGACTTTACGAAACGAAACGGCGCTGGGGGAGAATCCATCTACGGCAGTGCTTTCCCTGATGAAGACTTGACGCGACCTTTGGATTCAGAAGGGTAAGTTCACCATCGAATACCTCAATACTTCACTCATATTCCCAATTCATGGTACAGCCTCCTTTGCATGGCCAACAAGGGGCCTAACACCAATGGATCACAATTCTTCGTTACCCTGAGAGATTGTCCACATTTAAATGGCGAGCCTTTCTTCTAGAAAATCCACATGTGTATTTAATGTGCCCTCATAGGCAAGCATGTCGTATTTGGCCGGGTCATTCGCGGATACGACGAGGTCATTAAGAATCTTGCTGTGGTTCCTGTAGATGAGAAGGATAGACCTCAGCACCCTATCGTTATCGTCAACTGCGGTGAACTTGAACTCAAGAGGAAGGTTGAGGCGTCTCAAGGTGCGCCCTTCTCGCCAGAAGTTGTGATGAAGTGACTGATATCCTTGCAATGTGAAGAATCAAATGCAGAAATTCCTAGTCGAAGGGGTCACAGCAGTCGCTCGCGCTCACGAAGTTCAGATCGTGATCGTAGCACTCAAAAGAAGAAAAAATCCAAGCGCCGAAAACATGAAAGAAAAGCGGATGCCAAATCGGATGATGAGGGCCGCAAGAATGATGACGAGAAGGCTCCTAGGCAAGAAACCGAAGAGGAGTATGATGCCAGGCTTGAGAGAGAGGAGCAGGAGCGGTTAGAAGAGGCTAAGCGAAAGGAACTAGAGCGGATTAAGCGCAAATATGAATCTACACCCCCTGCGAGTGATGGAGGTGTGCGATTCAAAGGTCGGTCATCTTTGTACTCTCGTGTCAAAAGCTGAAGCAGAGTTTCAGGACGGGGACGAATGAAATTCATCGACCCCGAACTTCACCATCGACGGTAGAATATCTTGTTGACACTATACTCTATAGTTTGTTATACCATGCTCATTAACATCATGCGCAATACCCCAAATCACAAAATGTCATAGAAATCAGAGCAAGTGTGAAGATAAAAAGTCATAAACACATTATACTACACGCTTACTTCTGCGACCTGTTCGGTAACTTTGTCCATGGGCAACTCCTCCTTCTCTTCAACCTTGGCGTTTAATGCATCCTTCTTCGTACTAGCAGCGTTGGCGAAGCTGATCGATGGTCTAATATTTGCTGACGTTGTTGGCGTAGCATGAGAAACACGCGGAGATCCAGGTGTCGGTGGCGTAGCGATAACTTGGGGAGGCGACCGTGTAGCAGTGATAGGACTTCGTTCAGTCGCTTGACGGGAGGAGTTACGTGACATTGGGTGCGGAACACGTTCCTTTAAGGCTTCACGATCCTTCTCAACGCGGGCAGTAATTTCGCGTTCTTTTGAGGTAAGATCAACTGGTCTGCTGAGAACTTGAGCACTTGACAGGTTAAATATCACAAAAAACGGACCTGGCTGCGCCGAAAGGACTAGCTTTGGGAGCAGACGGGGCAGCGGGATTAGAGGCCATTTTCGGAGAAGAGAGAGGAGAGGGACTGGCAGAGTTGGAAGAACGAGGGAGAAGCTCGAGCTTACGACGACCCATCTGGGGTGTAGGGGGTGTGGAACTGCTCGCTGTTATCCGAGTTTTTAACCCACACTCTTACCATGTGCTGAAAATGATACTTACGCGATGTTCTCGATCGTCCAGCGCGCCAGTCACCATCATCGGCGGGCGGGTCTCTCGCGTGTTGCGAATCCTGACTGCCTCTCAAACTACCAAATCTCGATGGCGGTTCTTCTGTCGACGGCTTGAACTTACTCCCAAGAGTCCATTTGTCCTCGTTGTCCGCAGGCGATTGACCTTCGGGCGTGGAGAATCCTGAGCCCCTGCGCTTGAATGATGGAGCCTCTGGTTCAGGGATCTTTGCAAGAGGCTTACTCGACCTCCACTGGTTGACCTCGTCTGAGATACTGGGTGGAGGTGGCATGCGATCTCCCGGGGGACCATCGAACCGACGTCGGGAAGAATCACGTGAGTCCTGCATGTTAGGCGGGGGGCCTTCACGGCGCCAGTTACCAGAGAACTTGGCGTCATCGTCGAAGCTAGACCCTGAGAATCCGGACCTTTCCTTTGCTGTGAAATACTAAGTCTTGAAAGCCTGGAAAGAGTCCTTCAGCACTCACGAGGCTCGGCGACGCTGGTACGAACTGTGCGTCCAGAAAGGCTCTAGAAGAGAATCAACTACAGCACGAAGGAAACTGATGACACGTCCACTGACACTACCGGTCTTTGCCAGTGCATCTTTTAATCCATCAAGCTCCACGAACTCGACATATCCAAAGCCTTTCGGCTTGTCATCACGGTCCTTGATTATTTTGATGGATTTGGTCTGGCCAAAAGTCACATTACGTTATGTATATCAGGCCGCAGAACACGTACCTCATGAGGACCAAAGAAGCTTTCAAGTTCGCCTTCGGTGATGTCAAAGGAGAGATTTGCGACGTAGGCAGTGTAAGGGGGTTGAGTGGGCAGGGGGAGATCTTCCCGAGGCGACGCAAACGATCGATCGGCTGCGTAGGATGTGAATCAATACGAATCACGAGACTCATAATAAGAACTTACGCCGCGACGAAGAAAAGTCGTCCCTTCTCCCAAACCGATCACCAGGTCGAGACCTGTCATCATCCGCTCTCATCGACGCTAGGCGAATTCCGATAAGCTAAATCCTCATGGGCATAGACAAGCACATACGAGCACTCGGAAGAGAATCCATTTCATCCGCCCATGATCCCAGTGCTATGCGTCACATTATAACCGAGTTTTCAGGAAAAATGACCAACGCACTGCTATCGCCGAGAAATTCATTGAGAGACATCTTTGATGCCTTCGATTTTTTAGGCGCTGAATATCTTTGAGTATTGAGCATTTAACTTTAGGAAAAAAACAAACCCATGATTGAAAACCTTGTGCGATACTTTTCGCTGTATGATCTGTCGCTCGCTAGCTTGGATAAGTAGCAAAAAGCAAGAAGGAAATCACTTGCGGCTGCGACCATAAGACTTTCTCACGCTCGTGTCCTACGTACTAGATAACACACGGACCAACACGGTGCGCCGCAGCAAGACGTCGACAACATGATCCTTCTCGAGGTGAGCAACGTTTGAAAGCTCCTTTGAGGATGTGTATCCTGATTGCTGTTAGTCCCATAATCTCATCATTCAGACCACGCTTGCGGAGAAGATCGCAAAGTGAGATTGTCATTGACTAACGCTGCGTACACTAATGAGATATCCAGGCCATCGTCTCTCGATGTTTTGTTTGTGGATTTTGATGGCGTGAGGTTTCATCTATCAACGCCAGAAAAGAAGTCCGTGGTTCAGCTTTCTATGAATATCCGATGCTGGGATGAGCTAGTTGCATACGGAGCGATGCAGGTATTACAACGGGAGTATGGCCCGCTCATTAAACAGCAGACAGAGCCAGAATATAACATCAGTCTTGAAATAGATATTGATCAGGTTCCAGCCGATGAAGGTGCGTGCCGCTTCTCTGCGTGTTTATCTGACTCAGGTGGTGTCTACAGAAAGCAGAGAAGCATTCGTAAAGTCTATCTCGCTGTTCAAGCGGAACGCTCTAGCGGCACCATTCGAGCTCGCGTTTAAGCAACAGAAAGAGTTGGAAGCATCAGGTGGTGCTCAGGGGCAGTTAATGCAGATCCACTACCGTGATGAAGAAGCCATCTACATTCAAGCATCGCCTGATCGTGTCACCGTGATATTCTCGACAGTCTTCAGGGAGGAGACCGATCGTATTTTTGGCAAAGTATTCTTGCAGGTCATAATACTCTCTGATTTCTCGCGCCATGCCTGACGTTGCAACCAGGAATTCGTGGACGCACGACGGCAGCCCAGTATTCAAAATGCCCCCCAAGTGCTCTACACGAACCGCGACCCACCCTTGGAAATCCGCGATCTCGCAGGTCTGCGGAACACTGATGACATCGGCTATGTCACCTTTGTCCTTTTCCCTCGTCACTTTGCGAACGCCAACATCTCGTTCAATACGATATCACACGTACAGCTATTCCGCGATTATCTACACTACCACATCAAGTGTTCAAAGGCGTACATGCACTCCCGTATGCGTCATCGAGTAGCCGAGTTCCAGAAAGTTCTAAACCGCGCCAAGACGGAGGTGGCAACAACCGAACGCAAAACTGTCACGTATGTTGAGCGCCTTTCGTTAAGTGTCCAGCTAATGGTGTGATACAGTGGCCGAACTATGACGAATCGGTGAGATCGATGGACGAGGTACCTTTCCTAGCGTCGTGTAACTTTAGTAGCATATTAGTCAAGACGTCTCCTATAAAATTTGACCCACTGCACAGCTATGGTTCTCAGCGAAGGGACTCCATTATCATTGGGATCCTTCGTTAAGAACCTCAAACTGTGGTTTGCAGAGAATTTAGAAACACCCACCAAAATTTCTCCAGAGCATCTGACAAAGTTGATATTCCTTCGTTTTCTCTCCAGGCAGGGCACAACCCGGAATTGACAGTCACTCCTGCGGCATCTTCACCACCTTTACTTGTATGCATTGACTTTCATATGCAAATAATTACTCGCTTGTTAACGTTGGAGACATGATAGGACTCGGAAACGCTGGATGAAAATCATGAATCTGGACGAGCACAATTCTAGGAAGTGCTTGCGCCAGTGTTTTCTCCTTTCCATTGAGACTGAGTACTGAGTAATGAGGCAGAATACGATACTATTGGATGCTATACAATGCAAAGTTCTACGGATATTTTCATATGCTCCAATCTAGTTGTTAGAGTATAAACGAAAGTGTCAGGCCTTGCAGGGGAGAATTGAACTAGTTTGTCTTCCGTTGTGACCAGCAGGTCTTGTAGCCCGTCTGCCTTGACTTCATACGTGAAACATTTGTCCTCGTCTACACCAGTACTCCGCCTAACTTCTGTGAGAGAAAATGCGATGCAAGGCAATTGCAGTCTACTGTTTGCGAAACGAGGAACGCCGAAGTTCTCAAGAGTGGTATACAGTTTCGAAGCCAACTCCACAGCCACAATATTATTTCGTAGCGTGGAGACCGAGTTCTGTATCTCGTCTTCAGATAGAGATGTTACCGTCCATGGCAGAGCCTTGTATGAGAAAATGTCGGCTGGGAGACAACTGTTGAAGGTGGACGATTGTCCCACCCAGTCCAGGGACGTGATGTCGCCCGAATGGGCTGTGATCTCCTGCAAGAGACGTCCGAGCGCGTTCTGTCTTTTCTCTCCGTAGATTACAGGAAGGTGGACGCCGAATATCCCAAACAGCGAATACGCGATATCTTCCTGCAATGTAGTGACACGCGTTGACGCCCATCGGAGTTTCTCTCGGGCATCTCTCATCCCCGGGTGGAAGGCGGCAAGCGCCCGTGCATTTATCCCAGTTGAACGCTCCAACTCCCTCATGATACTGACAGACTCCTTGTGGTTGCGCGAGCGGTCGTCGAGATATAGGGTCCAACCTGCTTGGTAAGAAAGGACGATTTTAGGAGCGAGGAATTCCTGAACGGTCCATCCTCGCGTGTTCCAGATGCTGTTTGCGAGCGCGCCCCATTTTGATGAAGGAGGAATATCTGATAGGTAGACGATGGTGAGCGCTGAGTGATGATACCATACGAACATGGAGTTGACTGATTGCTGGACCTCGACATTGTTGTTCTGGTCGATGCAGCAAGTGTCGCTCCACGCCCAACGATGCCCCGCATCGCGAGCGACTTGACAGAATTTCTGCAATTTCACAACGGTTCCGACCGGATCCAAGTCGTATGACTTTGTCCTGAATGTCGTGCAGTAGCGGCTCCTTGGTTTCCCACCTATGGGATAACATCACCCAACTGAAGTACTTGATGACCGCTTCTTTGATGAGTTCCGTTTGGAGGGGTGCATGCGTCACTAATGAATGCAAAAGCTCTTTGTACTCCATACTCTCCGTGACAACGTTGATCTGTGCATTTCGATTACATATATGCCCAGTGACGGTGTTGATTAGACGAAGTGGAGTATTTTCCAGTTGGGCGTGAATGGCTCGTCGAATAGCATCTTCTACTTCAGATAGACTGACATATTGCTGGCGTAGCTCTGCAAAAACATAAGTCATCTTCAAGTCGGCACTTGAGTTGTTTGGGGCTTACGTCGTATTCGTGGGTTGGGTGCATAATATTACTTGGAGAGCATGAATGTAAAGACCTCGAATGCATCATCATAGCGTTGTGCTCCATGAAGCACTGTATACTTCAAGTCGTATCCGAGATGAGACGAAGGATCGAGCTCGATGACCTGCAAATATCATCAGAAATGTTGAAACGATGACGGATGTCGTCCGCACCTTTTCCGCGTCTGAAAGGGCCTCCGCATAGAGCCTTTGGCCCAACTTCACCTTACTGCGATGCGCAAAGTATAAAGGACCCGTCTCGAATGCTGTGGAAAGTATGCTCTCGATGGACCAGAGCTGAAGGTTCCCATCAGAATCTCCACTTGCGAGCAGTTCTCCACTGGGAGAAATTGCGACGCAGAAAACATATGACATTGGCATGTTTGAGTGCCCGTCCTACTATCGGTTATCACAACTTCGGTCAACCACTGGTTCAGACAGTCACGTGACAATGTAACACGATAGTAACTCAATGTCAGCATCTGCCGAAACAAGTTCCGCTCGGCATCCAGTATCAGCGCCTTCAAAGCTTCAAGTGCACAGGCCTCGTAGCGTTCATTACTCTAACTAAAAGTTAAACAATCGAAAAGGTTATATTGAATATACACTATGAACTGGTACAAATTTATGAGGGGCTGTAGGAACTATTTAGATGACTGGGACAGGGGCCACAGGGCAGCGCCTGCCAGTGCAGTGCAAAAGAAGGTGCTGC
This sequence comes from Suillus plorans, assembly GCF_016647745.1. Lineage (NCBI taxonomy): Eukaryota > Fungi > Basidiomycota > Agaricomycetes > Boletales > Suillaceae > Suillus > Suillus plorans. The sequence continues at coordinate 144,530 of NW_024537402.1, forward strand.
AAAGGAGTTCCTTGAACTCCAGCAAGGGCTTCTTGAATCCGCAACTCGTGCTGGATCGTTTTGCTCAGAGTTGGGGTATGGGCATTCTTGCCCCGAGCGTGCCCCATGCACCGTCCAAGACCCTATGAGCACAAATCTGCTAATAGTGAGTGGTTCAGCAAATCTGAAACTCCACCATGGCAGACTCAGTTTGGTGACAAGAAGACATGATATTTGGCTCTGTCACACCTGAACAAGGATCTCAATCATTTCTCGACCAATCTTAATTATTCAACTTCACAGTAGTGTATTATACGTCAGGAAAAATCCCATTGACTACATAGTACTATATAGTCCATGTAGTCCGTGTAGCTCTGTAGTTACATGCCCTCTATATAGCAACTGAGGTGACTATGTTGTACTATGTAGTGCTACATAGTGCTTGTCATATCCCGTATTCCGGACCTACATCCGACGATGTTCCCATGCCTCATCTGGACCTTCGGACACCCTATCCATGTCTCCAGTCCTCTATCCGTCCGGATCCCTGCACCTCTGCACATCCACATCCGCACATCCAGATCCCTTTACCTCCATACCTCAGCTAGCCTGCATTATTCATCCTTTGTCCCATCACCCTAATGTCTATCCACGCGTCTCATCCGGACATCCGATCCGATCCGGTCCGGTCTGGTCCGGTCTGATGTATAGATCCGCTTCCGATCCGATATACAATAAGCTTCTTAATTCATTCCCGTGCATATAACGTTAACACAGCCTATTCCTCTATTCGGTATTCCTTGTCCTCGGTATCTCGGTTATACTTACTACCGGTATGCTTACTGATCCGTTAACCTATGCTTCATTTCCGACTCGCGCTTGATAACTTTGCTTATGCTTCATACATAGCCTCGGACGCTTGCTTACTGATCTTTCCGTTATTTCCTTAGTATATAAACTCTTGTATATGTCCTGTAGTTCCTCAGTCTGAATATCATATTAGTCCTCGCACTAGATCTCACCCTAAGTCCTCATATCAGTTCTAGTCTTCCGACTTAGCCAATATCCATCTCAGGCCTAGGGAGAAATTCCCTAGGCCAGAGCACTGCTTATCCGATCCTCCGAAGTTTCCGGACGTTCGTCCGAAACTTTCCTACGGTCCTCCGGACCTATTCTGCTTCGGACTTTGTCCTTGCAGCCTTTCCTCTGTTTGCTTCTACTTAGGACTTGTCCTAAGTAGCCATTACACATATCTGTATCAGGACGAAACCTCATCATAATTTCCGCAAGTTCCTCCGGAACTTTCCCGCACTCGTCCAGAAGTTACTTGCACTCGTCCGGAAAGTCTTTCCGAACTTTCCCGCGCTTCGGACATCCTTCGGACGTCCTTGGACTTTCTTCGGACATCATTCTGAAATTAAGGGCACATACTCGGGTAAGGGGTGCAGCGCACGAGCTGAAGCCAAGCCCCTCGGAATCAGTCCTACCCTTTGTGCATGGTCTTAACAGTGCTCTATAGCGCTACCAGGTACTACTGTAGTTACTGTAGTAGATTGTAGTTCATGGGAGCGCTACTACAGACAGCTACCAGGAACTACAAGCAACTATATAGCGTGCTGTAGTCACTCAGATAATAGCACACGAAATGTCACAAAAACAAATGAATTCAAATAATCAGCACAAGCTAGTAGATTCACTGGCTGTTAATAGCTGGGACAATATTCTTCGTTCCCATCTGCGAGCCTCAGCTCCCGCTCTCCCTACTAGCCTCGCCACACACCATCCTGAAGCTTGTGCTCTCGAATGGCATCTTCGAATGCCTCGTCACTGATTTGGGATCCGTCTGACACTGTAGTGAGGATCTCTACACCTGCATGGAAACTTCGCAAGTTAAGCTAGTGCTTGTGAAATTAGAGTGAAATGCACCGAGCCACATCATGCAAATTGTCACAAATTCTTTCCAAGAGTTTATAAGGTGCTGTGCACTCGTCAAAACGCTGCAGTGAGCTCAAATGTGTTTGGTAGATAGATCCATAGGTAGCTGCTGTGAATTTGATGTCTTCCTTCATGCCCTGCAGCCACTCGTCAATACAGCATTCAATCTGTCAACAATCAGACATATTCAGCGTCACAAATATAAGAAATGACTCACAGCTGTAAGTGTGAGTGCAATAACCTCGATAGGCATGGGCTTAAAATACTTATTGTGGATGATGCCTTCGTCACCTTGGTTTGCAAACCACATAACATTGATCCCATCTTGGAGTAATTCAGTCTTGTAGATACCTGTCTTCGTTGTCCAGTCCTAATCCCCAACAGTCAGTACTTCAAAGGTCATGTAGACCATTGCACTATGTACCTTGAAAACAAAGGATGAATCATCTTTCAAAGATTCCGCCAGATCTCGGTTTTGCCTTATCACCTCCCTCGAATCACTTGACCAGAACCCAAAAAACGAACGAGTCAGCGATTGCATTTTTGTTTTGAGTTCGCCACGCACATGTGATGTGCATTTCAAGAGCTTCATGATAAGATATAATACAAGTCAGAACAAGAATGCGCAAAGAACAGACAGCTTACCATCTTGACTGCTAAAGGCGTCAATTTGACGTTGATGCCTTTCATTTGGCATGCCTCATGCCAGGCCTCTTTTCCCAGCTTTGTCTCGACAGCAATGGTATCCGGAAATGGCGCCTGTGTGACGATTAGACAGCGGAAGATAGAGGTTGCAGTTACAAGGATGTCTTTGGTGTCAGCCTTGAAATCGCCAGCTTTCATATGACGACGGGAACCGTCCGAATTTTTTTGAATCTTCACCACCGCTGTGGCATCTTCTGCATCAAGCGGTCGTTTGGTCATGCGAGGAGAAGGCATTTGTTCCTTGATGGAGTTACCATCCTCTTCGTCAGTATGGTGAGCCCAGGCCTTGGGTTGAGATTGGTTTTTTGACTCTGAGTCGTCACCAGACTCGTCACTAGTGTCGTCTGAGGTAGTAGGAAGGTCAAATAGACGTGTATTAGTGTACCTACAATTAACAAGCAGCACTTACATACCCTTCAGCTTGCGTGCACTGTTGCTAGCGGCATGCAATTTGGGGGGAATTTTCCCCACACAGAATGCCAGGACCTTGGTATTGGACAGTTTTGTCTGCAGAGCGTGGTCCAAGAACTGAAAAAAAACAGCTATTGTTCAAGTTGCAAGAAACAAGGCAAGTGAGCAAACCATAGTGTCTTCATCCCTGTCAGTGTCACTAAGTAGCTCCGAGGGCTCTCTCTCAAAGACGTCAGGATTGTCTTGATATGTCACCTTGAGTGCCCTTGTCTTCTGTTTTTCCAACCTTTTTTCCTTTGTGGCTTGACGACGGACTATGTTTTGCGTTTCAGATACTGTAGAGAAAGTAAGTGAAGCATCACATCGTAGTAGCAGTGACTTGCCTCGATAATTTTCTTTTTCTGTTGGTCGTCGTGGTCGACCTCTTGCGGTGTGCACAAGTGGTTGCTTGCTGTGCGGTGATGACTGAACACTTGTCTTTGCTTGCTTGAAGGTGGGCTTATGAGGAGGCACAATTCTTGGTCCTCAGAACACAAGGTGTGAATGACCTGTAGTTCAGCTGATTTTATAATGTTGCACAAGACATAAACACTCACAATTTGAACCTTGAATGTTTGTTGATTTCAGGGCGTGTTAATCTAGAATAATGCAAGGTTCAAAGCTGTGTTAAATGGGTTAGATAAAAAGGACATACCGCTACAGTAATTTTCACTGTCATGGATACCTCCAACTCAGCCAAAAAACGGTGCGGAGCTTGCTTCAAACACTCACCACACTCTGACAGATCTTACAGGTTAATGTCACCATCCACTGAGGCTCACTATAAAGAAAGCAAAATTGGCATCAAAAGGTGATCTACCCCTCCTTGTCACTACCAAATACTCACCGGCTTGCAGGCCAAAGCTCGAGGCGCCTGATGCTGAGCCCAGGAGGCCAAAGCGTGAAGTCCCTGATGCAGAGCCTATGTTCCCACTCCCCCTATATCATCAAACACCTGGCCCCATCTCCGTGGCTCAGACATACCTGCGAAAACTCATTTTAGAGCGTTGGGAGGTGTTAAGACCATGCACAAAGGGTAGGACTGATTCCAAGGGGCTTGGCTTCAGCTCATGCGCTGCGCCCCTTACCCGAGTATGTGCCCTTAATTTCAGAATGAAGTCCGGAGAAAGTCCAGTGAAGTCCGAAGGACTTCCGGAGGAGCATGGGGAACTTCGGAAGGACTTTCCGGATGAGTGTGAGAAACTTCTGGATGAGTGCGGGAAAGTTCCGGAGGAACTTCCGGAAATTATGATGGAGTTTCATCCTGATGGGGATATGTGTAATGGCTACTCAGGACTTGTCCTGAGTAGAAGGAAACAGAGGAAAGGCTGCAAGGACAAAGTCCGAAGCAGAATAGGTCCGGAGGACCGCGGGAAAGTTCCGGAGGAACTTCTGGAAACTTGGAGGAATGGTGGATCGGAGGAGCGGAGGAGTGGAGCTCCGGCCTAGGGAATTCCTCCCTAGGCCCGAGATGGATAATGACTAAGTCAGAGGACTAGAACTGTTACGAGGACTTAGGGTGAAGGCTAGTGCGAGGACTAATATGTGTAATATTCAGACTGAGGAAGTACAAAGATTCTACAGAGTTTATATACTACAGAGGACTTAACAGAGAGTCAGTCAGCACAGTCTGAAGCTATGTGAGGCTGTGGACAGAGGATGTAGAAAAGTCAAACACTAGTCTATCAGAAAATAGTAAATGAAGACGGAGATGAAGACATAGGAAAATAAAGCCGGAAATGAAACGAGGTACGGAAAATGAGGAAGTCTAACTCAAGAAGGAACATACAAAGGGATAAGGCACGGAAGATAGACGCGGGTCGGATCCGGATGTCCGGAGATGAATGCGTGATAGGTCTGGGTCCGGAACGCGGAATATGACACTAACTTGAGAAGGAACATACAAAGGGAAAAGGCAAGGAAGATAGATGTGGGTCGGATCCGGATGTTTGGAAGTCCAGAGACAGGTGATTACCATAAGGGGATGGGCACTGATTTAAGGTTTAGGTTCGGACATGACAGATAGGTCGGATCCGGAGATCCGGAGATGTGGATATCAGATCTGGCGTCCGGATATCAGATGCAGGAGTACAGGGATCCGGACGGATAGAGGATTGGGTCTGGAGACGTGGACAGGAGGTCCGGAGGTCCGGATGAGGCGTGGGAACATCGTTGGATGTTGGTCCGGAATACGGGATATGACAGGAGGCAGAAGTTCGGGCCTGCGAGAAAGCAAAGAAATTGCAATTGTTAGAAATAGCACTGGGCACAGATCTTACCCTCATACAAGCCAGCTTGCGAAGACTTGTCTCTGAATGCTGGGATGCAGAGGTAAAGTGTTGTGAGGAAGCAAAGTGGGTACAACTGTTAGAGTTACTTCTTGCCGCTCACAGTATTACCAGACTAGTGTAGTGCCATTATAACTGAAGTCTAGACCTGAACCTTAAAATTTTCTGTTGAAACAATCACTGATCAGATCGGAATATACCTCGATGAATATATCACTCGACTGTGTTCATGGACTGCTCCTATGCAATGGGCATAGTCTCCATAACCGACTGCATTTGAGTCTCCATAACAGAGTGCATAAGGGCATACCCGGTAACGATGAAGGGCAAAGGGTTAGTTACAGATTGCCCAGACCCAAAACGTCCAGAGCCTAGATCTGTCAAATTACGATACACGTCAAAAAGAGCCAGAAAAAAACTCAAATCACTTACCAACCATGCCACACAGCTGCGGATTCTGTGGCAAGCCTTTCCCTTTAAGAGGAGGTGTCAAGAAGCATATAGCTACCTGCCCCGAGTGCAGAAGAAAATGGGAGTCAATGGTTAAAGATACAGATGATGAAGGTGGCGCACCAACTGAATTTGCTTATGAAAATCATTCCTTTTCCCCACTTCGCCGCTCACACTCTAAGTCTTTCGATCTTGATGAAGACAACCCGGTAGCATCGAAAAGTCGACGGGTGACTGTTGAGGATGTAGCTGACAAAGAAGATGGCAGGCAGTATTTTGAACTGTGTCCTGATGCCGGCTGGACGCTGAAGCCCAGTGAAAATCGACAAGAAGGGGAGGGATATGTATCGATAGACATCGAAACCATAGACCATATCGACTCGTTTAGAAGTCTTTAGAAAAAACCGGCACTTTTCGAGATGGAAAAGATAAAGATCGAGAATTGTTTAGATGAGATTCTCGCCTGGCTTAGATGGATTTTTGCATTAAAAAGGATCCTGTTTGGCTGGAAAGATACACGTCTAATGCAATAGAATGAGTATCGATGGGTATCGCTATGAATGGGTGCTATTATGGTGATATAGGGTAGGGTATCCGCTGCTCGTCTGGGTCGCCAGCCATCCTGCTTCGCACCATACCGCCTGCTAGAGCTGCTATCCACGCTCCTCGAGTCCATTGACTGCAGAAACAGAGACTAATCCGAACCGGGAACACTTTGAGCAGACGACGACGAGTTGAGCTGAAAAAGAGATATCAGTATGTGATCCAGAACGAGAAAAACACATCACTCACGCAAGCAGCGGCAGCCTTTCGCTTGTACGCCTATGATAGTGACAAGTTAGGGAATATGATGGATGGGAATATCATAATAGTCACATACCTCTTTGTCGGCATTCGAGAGCTTGTTCCAATAAGCTGCAAAAACGCATGCAGGTTCTGTTTGGTTGCCATTCTGTTGCCAGTCAAGAGCGCACAAGTTCCTAGTGTGGTATGAGTGGCATGAGTCTTACAAATTTTCGTATCAATAGCAGACATAACTTACCGCGCAGTGACATTCGCAGTGACTCGCATCGGTTTAGAACTCGGTTGTCGTTTCTTTGGAGGTTCTGGCTTGTGTAGCTCCGAGTCTGTCGCCACGAGCTCCTTCTTGAGAGCGAGTGAAGTTGCATTTGTAGCCGACGAAGTAGGTCGTAGTACTACTGGGGCACACGAATCATTGTTGGACGATGGTAGGTCTGGTGATGGTACGGCAGTCGTAGGGAGGCTGGTGTCAGAACTCGATGGTTTCGAAGCGAGTGTTGTAGCGCTATAAGCCGAGGATGAAGTAGCTTTAGGTTCGATGATAAGCCCATCACTGTGAATAAAAATATGAGCAGTGCCAAGAAGCTCGAAAGAAAAAGTTCTTACAGTGGGCTCCTGATCTGTTGCGACAAGTGATAAAGGTTAGAAAAAGACGTGAAGACCATTGGAAATGCTCACCTCCACATCGGACGGGATCTCCTTTTGCTTGCCTTTGTCGTGTCGCAGAGATGATGTCGACTCAGAGGCCTATGAAATGATGTTAGAAAAAAACCACAAAGTGCACAGCACTTACTTTTTCTTGAGTATCGCACATTGCATGAGAAGTGTCGGGAGTAGTAGACTGTAGCGTCAGAGGAAGAGAGTGGTCAGACTTGTGTTGGGTGTCCTCGGTATCCAAATCTTCAATGCATTGTTTTTTTCTTGCCGGCTCCGCTTCATTGTCGGTAGTATCAAGTGAGGTTGCTCTTTTACTAGTAGGGTTGCTTTGGGTAGGTTCGGCAGGGGATTCGATTTGGATGCCTTCGGTGATCGACTCGCAAGAGGAAGCCACGTCTTCGTGCTTAACCAGTTTGATACCTTTCTTCTTGACGTGATAATTATACCACTGTGAGTAGTTGTCCATCATTAGCTTAGTCGCTTTCCAATTGTCGACACAGAGTCGAAGTTCGGGACAATGTCTTCGTAGGGTATGGAACAACCAATTCAGGACATCGAGGGACACTTGGCCAATGGATGCAGGTGCGAGGCCCTGGCTATCGAGTTGTCGGAAACTGGAAAGCATGATATTGCGGATGGTCTTCGCACGCTGAGCCGTGACAGTGATGCCTTTCTTATCCTGGAGGTACTGGCATGATACATTGATTCCCTGGGCCATACGCCTAGAACCTCGTGATGGCTGACCAGATGAGCCCGGCTTTGCTGTTGTATTTTTCGGGAGCTGCTCTAACCAACTTTTCTTTGTCCATGACCGGACCAATGGGTAATCTTGTGGGTTAAGCTCGTTGTCATAATCTTCTCTTACAAATCCATCCAGTAGAATAGGCTTTTGTTCGTCGGAGGAAGACGCACTGTCGGAGGGTGATAACCGTGATTCCAATGAATTCGACACGATTGAGCTTGTGGAACTTGCACTCTTGATGTTGACGAGTATGGTCCTACATGTAATTAAGAACTGTGCACTGTGCATATATGCGCATATATTAAAGGAAGCTTACTGTAGGGTATCACATTTAGTGCTCAGAGAAATATTTTCATGAACCAGGGTGGTTTTCTCGGACTGCAGACGGCCAATTATATGCTGAAGTTCACTGACGTCTCGCTTAAGTTGCAAGATCATGGTGCTATGATCAGGGAGATCGTGCTCAGGAAGAGTTAAACGAAATTTATCATCAGCCTCCGTTGATGTCAGTAACTGTTATTAGCTGATATTGGTCAATTCCTGGAACCTACAGTGCTTCCGTTACGAAGATAGGGTTGTTCCCACATATGTGAATGATGGGATCCGCCAGATTCCAACTGTTGAGAAAAGGACTGTCGAGAGTTTGCTTGAGAGATATGAAGATGTGGGTTTCCGGTTAACGCTGGATCAATTGATGTTTCGAACGATATCGTCGACATGATAGTAATGGTGTAAGGGTGTATGCTAATTACATAAGTCAAGAAAGGAAATTCAATGAAGTCCTTACTATACAATCACAACGTGCACAACATCGAAGTTCCTCACTCTACCATGATACCAGAAGCTGTACAAATTTTCTTTGATATGTGCTCCGAACCTGACATCGATGGCTATGAGGCTGACACTAGGTATGTTCACTATCTACTATGAAATATTTCTAATGTACTATTCATTATCAAAGCTTGTGTGTGTCAGAGAACTGGTCAGAGCGCTCTGACACACCTTTCTTGAGCTCATCGGATGATCTTCTCCTCGACCCTGCATACTGGAAGGCAAACCCAGAGAAGGAGTCTCTAATGAGACAGCGCATCTTTGGTCAAGTCACGTTTGTAGTATCATATCTTTTCTCAAATGCTGTTTCTAACACACCAGTAATAATCAGTACTACTGTCCTTGCTCCCGTTTGTGATTTGGAGAGCATTACAGAGCCCGAAAGCGAACCGGACGCACATAACCTCACACCAAAAGCCCCACCTGCTGTCCTTGCACCCATCTGTGATTCGGATAGCATTACGGAGCCCGAAAGCGAACCGGATGCACCTACAACAGCCCCACCTACTGTCCTTGCACCCGTCTGTGATTCAGATAGCATTACGGAGCCTGAAAGCGAACCGGACGCACCTACAACAGCCCCACCTACTGTCCTTGCTCCTGTCTGTGATTCAGATAGCATTACGGAGCCTGAAAGCGAACCGGACACACCTACAACAGCCCCACCTACTGTCCTTGCTCCTGTCTGTGATTCGGATAGCATTACGGAGCCCGAAAGCGAACCGGACGCACCTACAACAGCCCCACCTACTGTCCTTGCACCCATCTGTGATTCGGATAGCATTACGGAGCCCGAAAGCGAACCGGACGCACATAACCTCGAACCAACTGTCGCAACTCCAGTACACAAGCCTATCTTCGCAACACCAAGTCCTCCCCCCCCTACGTCAATCTATTGGAAGTATGTGTCGAAGGAGGAAGATGCTGCGTGGTATGACCGATCAGGGAATGATGACAGGTTTCGTGCTGTTCGTGAGATCAAGCGAGAGCTTCAAGCTCTCTGCGATAGTAAGTAGTCTTTTTCGGGCAAAGTTTCAGGCAAAGAAGATGTATCGTTTTATTCATGTCTACTATGTACCTATGCTTCGTCGGGTATATGCTCTTCAATGCCACTCATTTTGATGATATCTAGTCCTGGTCTCTCCACAAGATAGAAAAGAACACCAGCGATACCCGGAAATTGATGTGGGATCATAGCCACGACGGATTGTACAGTAAAAACTTCAATGAGCTTTAGCGAAGCATCGCCCTGATAATGACATGCGAAGATTGTTTGGAACGAGCTTTCAAGGAGTTCAGGATGTGGTGAACCAAACTCTGACACCATTGCGAATGTCTTCTCTTCATCATGGACTGACATGTTGAAATAAAATAGAACTTCTGCGATGGTGATCTTCCCGTCAGTCAATAGCTGCGATACATGAGTTTACATCATATAATACTAGTTGAGGGGGAAAAATGCACCTTCACCATTCGTGCTATCCTTGGCTGCCGTGTCATGGCATTTTCTTTCCATGCAGATCGAGCCACTTGTCCATTTGGGAGGCGAAGACGAGCCCACCTTGTCACTGGAGGTGCACTTGTAACATGAATTTCATTTGCAGTAAGATAAGAAAGGATGGCGTTGGCTTCACAGGTTCGGGTGGCATGAGGAGACCTTTCCCGTCATCGCAACAAGACATAGCCTTGGCCAAGGTCTTGAGAACCTCGTGGGAGTGCGCTGCTCAAAGGCTCGATACATGGAATAAATGCTTTGATTGCATTGATTTGACATCGGCGTGCAGCTCGTTGTGAAAGATTGGTGTAGACGGAAGAATTATGGAGACGAATTTCTTGAGCTAAGTTGCCAATTGTTCGTTCCATTGTCCACTGTGATGAACAGATTGGCGGTCCTTTGTTAGCTGTCTCAGGTGCAATGTGCGACAAGGAATGGATCCATGGTCGAACAAAGTGAAGTCGATCAAGTCGACGTTGATAGTAGATCTCCTCAAACCGCAGTAAAAATGTAAGAAGATGCCTATGACCATCAACGAGATCAGTCCGAGGGATATGGTACTGTTGCATCAAACGCATTCCCCAAACAAGATCGCATAGATTTGTCCAGTAAGGGTCAGGAAGGATTCCGTACAGTGTAGCTGGTCCCATTCCGTAGAGGTACAGCAGCCATTCCCAGGCCTTGTATCCACTATGGATCTTTTCTGCAGGGTTACGTGGCGGACGGTCGAATGAACCAGGTAGAAATGAAGTTGCGTCAGCAATGACGGTTCCATGTGCTTTCCACGTTTCCTTGGTGAGAACAGCCCAATCCCAGAGAGTTTTATTGTCCGTGGGGTCGGCTCGAAATGTACCTCGCCAAAGAGGTATGAGCAAGTCTCCGACGTTGATGGCAGCAACATGCATGATGTCAGATCCAAAGCAGAGAGGGACAAGTAAGATTCGGCTAGTGTCAAAAGCACAGAAGATACTCGGCTTCGTTATCCCAGTCTCAAGACGTGCCTGCTCGTACTCGGCCATATTCCTACACCAAATGATGCGCTCCAAGTTATGCTCGTAGTCGAATGATCCGGCAGGAGGAAGCTGATTGATTGGAACATCGGGATGAGCATCACCTCCATGTGGCCGTAGAAGAGCTGGATAGTAGGTTGAGCCACCAGGCTTGTGTCGCCCAGGAAGTCCGCAGTACAGGCGACAGCCCATTTTGCCGTGGTGACCAACAAGGCCAGTCAAAAACACCATTCCGGGGCCGTCAGCAGTTGCTACGAAGAGGAAAGGGTGTGATGTGAATGAGATCTCACGTGCACCATCCCAAATGACAAGACCTTCGGTCTGGATAGCACGTAAGTGATGGAGACCAGGAAACATGAACGAATCGAGGTTTTTTGGTTTTTTGGGGCCAGGAATAATACCTCCAGGGAGGACGTATTTCTTCTGGTAGCGTTCATCTGGTGCGTGGTCGAATAGGACCCAAATATACACCCAACAGTCAGATTGCTTCGATTCATAGAGTTGAGCGCCATCGATGGAGAGCATAAGTACAGAATCCCCCTCCTTGATTTTGCCTGATTGGTATGCCTCTAGGTACTGTTTCCCATGAAGGATATCTTCGTATATGTCAGGGATACCTCCTGTGATTCTGAGCTCTTCGAGAATCTTTTGGGTGCGTTCATCACGCCATCGCATCTTTTCTGCGTGGTCAGGGTGACGCCAAAGAGCTTGGAGTTGGGGACCGACAGGGAAAGTATCAAAGGTCTGACGAGCCACCTTTTTCACCGGGGTGCTTTTTTTCATGTCCCAGCGATGTTCTCTGCATCGGGGACACTCGTTGAGCTCAGCAAACGGGCCTGTGAAGGCAAGACATGTATTGAGGCACATGTCATGAGTGATCGGAATGACTCCACTCAGTTCTGTGACTGCGCGTTTGATGCGGTAATGGCTGTAGATATCATCTTCTGGATGATGCTGCATGGTTGCCTCGCGGATAAGATCATATGCGTTGACAGTCAAATCTGCAAAGTAGTATTTGAGCGAGAGAATGAGATCAGGATCCGTGGTGTCTGGAAGTTCACGAGGAGGGTTACGAAGGCGATCGATTGCATCTGGAGGAAGATGTGTACAAGGGTCATTGAGCGAAGCTTTTCGGAGTGCTGTGATAAATGATAAAGCGTCTTGAGCATCCTCGAGTCGAGCCATGCGGTGTAGCTCTTCTAAATCTTCATCTGTCCAACCCATAGTTCGCATCTGGGGCCCACCCTCCCCCACATCCTCAAGGTTTTCACGTGCTGAGCTCAAGTCCTGGCCCAGGTCTGCTCCTTGAAACTCGTCACCAGGCTCATTATCATGCTGACTATTGTCGTCGACTAAAGGTTCGTGATCGTTGTCGATTAAAGGCTCATGATCATCATTGAAGAAAGGCTGATTGTCATCCTCGATGGAGGGCGGATTATCATCTGTGACAGGCTGTAGCACTTGATCAGAAGTATTAGGGACGCCTGAATCTCATTTGAATCAACATCTCGAACATGATCAGCTAGATTACCATGAGTACTATCCGAGTCAGCAGTATTAACCCCATCTCTCATGTCCGGTTCAATAGGCTGGACGTCGACATCAGCCTGGGTTCAAGGGTGTCATGAGCAGGCGTCGCAGTCGAAATGATGGTGATTTACTCACATTGGAACACTCCGGCACATATGGTGCTGAGCCGTATGAGATTTCCGGCACATCAACAAAGTTTTGGTGAGTTTCCGTGCGTCCTTTCTTCTTTGATGGGCCCGGAGATGCAAAATCATCGTTATCGTGCATATCAGGTATGCTGTGGTGTCGTTTACCAGACAAGACAAGAGGTAATGGAGGTACTGATGTAGACAGAGGTTGCTGTGATGTAGCAGATACTAGAGGGTGTTGTATTGCCTGAGCAGATGCAGGTAGGAGTGAATCCAGCTTCGCTAGCCTGCCAGGTCTATGCTGGAAGTATGTTGTTCGACCGACCTGCTTGGGCTCCCGTCCATTCTTGCATAGGCAGATTTCGCAGTCGCAAAGGTATATAGTGATATCTTTGCTGCTAGAATTAACTTTGTGGATACCTGCTTTGAGGTTGCTGATGTCCATGATAGTAGGAGCAAGGGACTTTGTGCAAAGATTGTGATCGAGTGCGAGTGTATATCTGTGTATGTGCAATGTTGTGCAATGTCGTTGCGGTGAAAACTTTGCAAAGACGAGTTCGAAAATGCAAGTTTGTCCCGAACGACCCTTGCGTTTACTTGCATTTTCGAACTTTGCACAATTTGTTGCATTTTGTATTTTTGACGTCTTCAATTTCTTAGATTTCTATCTATTTGCTTCTGTCCTTCGACGTCTATTGCCACGTATCCCTCCCCTTCTTGTCGATTTTCACTGGGGCTGAAGGAGGGCCAAACTGGCTTTGAAAGGTATCAGCGATATAAGGAGGGTGAAGGTGAAGATGAGTGGGCTCCCTTTTGCGATAAGGAAGAATGGGGTCTTGCAGAGTGGCTTGTTAAAAGCCTCGGCCAGACTCGAACGGATGAATTTCTGAAGTTACCGATAGTAAGCTTTGTATTGATGACTATAAAGTATGCACTGACCATAGTAATAGACACAAAACTGCACAAAACCTTCATTCCACAACAATCGATTATTCCTACAGAAGGTTGATGAGCTGCTGCATGGACCTGCCTGGAGTTGCAAGAAGGTTAGTGTCAAGGGAAATTGAACAGACGAGAACGGACAGTCACTGCATGAGGATGTTGAGCTTTGGATGCGTGACCTTGTAGAGTGCATCAAAGATCTCATCGGAAATCCTTTATTCAAGGAACATATGGTATATACACCATCATGAGCATACCAGGACGAAGCAGGCAGTCAGCAGCTCATTGATGATATGTGGACGGCTGATTGGTGGTGGGACAAGCAAGTGAGTAGCACATTGATTTGAAACAAGAGAAACGAACTTACCTTCAGATCAGAAAGAACTGCCTGAAGGAGCCACCATAGCTCCCATCATTCTGGCTTCCGACAAGACAATGTTATCGCAATTTTGAGGCAACAAATCTGCATGGCCTGTTTACCTGTCAATTGGCAATATTGCAAAGGAGAAACGACGTCAAACATCTGCACGTGTGACAGTGCTGATTAGGTACCTACCAGCCACAAAGCTCGACTGCTTCACCTCCGATGCATGTTCCCTCGCTGGATACCGACTATTCCATCACTGTGTGTCCCTGCTGCTGGAGCCCCTCATCGCGGCTGGTGAGGATGGCATAGACATGGTTTGTGCTGACTCATTCATTCGACGAGTATACCATATACTTGCTGCCTATGTCGCGGATTTCCCTGAACAGTGCCTGATCTCTTGCTGTAAAGAGAACCATTGCCCTAAATGTTTGGTTGCAGCCAATGAACAGGGAAACCCACTAAATTCATTGATGCAAGATGTGGAGTTGACAAGGGAGATACTGGAGAGATGGAGGAGTGGTCAGCACCCTGTAGAATTTGATGAGTATGGGCTGCGTGCTGTGTACAAACCTTTCTGGGCAAACTTACCGCACACCAACATTTTTATGGCGTTCACGCCAGATCTCCTCCACCAACTGCACAAGGGGGTCTTCAAAGACCATCTTGTCAAATGGTGTCTCGACATTGTGGGCAAAGACGAAATTGACGCTCGCTTCAAGACCATTCTCCATTCCGGACTATCCTGGTCTTCGACATTTTAAGAAGGGGATATCCAACATCAAACAATGGACAGGAACCGAGCATAAAGAGATGCAACACGTTTTCATGGCGCTAATTACCGGTGCAGTCCCAAGGTGCCATATTCTTTCTGCTTGGTTTCAACGAATTAACCCGCTTTAATTTACAGTCAAGTTGCCATCGTCACACGGTCCATACTGGATTTTTGCTATTATGCACAACTTCATACACATATGAGCAAATCCCTGGACGGTGTAGAGACTCATGCCTCTCATTGTGTGATATGGCAGTTTTCACTAGGGAGTACACAGCACGAACTTGCAGCATCACTCTGTATGCTATCCGCAGCTATTCCCTTATGAGGCGCAGCTTTCCCGCGCAACATGCACGCACACTTCCCGCACTTCACGAGGTATATGCACGCGCGCTTTCCCGCGCTTGAGCGCCCTATAGCACCCGCCATCTGGAAGCATCCATCCACTGTCCACCAAGTTCTCTAGTGCGTGTATTTCCATTTGCCCTTATTTGCATATCATACCACCTTTATTCTTATCATGGACCCTTACTTACATATATCTTTACATACCTCACTCGGTAGCGCTTCGGCTCCGCATGACAGTGCTTAGGCGCCGTATATAAGCGCCAGCAGTACATAATATTACGAACTGAACTCACTTTCCACTTTACCTCCCACTTACCCACTTACTACCTAGCAGAATATAGTCGCAATCTATTCCTTGGCACCTCGCACTCACATCTCTTGTCTTGCATCATATCACCACTTAAGCAAACTCACTCTTACTTTCTCTCATTTCCGCTCACACGCGCACCTGCGCTTTCCCGCGCTTCGCATCAGCCAACCAGTAGCGCCTTCAGCGCCTACTACCAGATCCTTGCTGCACTCGCTTCCCCTTTAGGGTTGAACGCACTTGTTGTCTCAAGTATAGCAGACTAGGCAATGCGCGACCTCACAACATTATAGATACAGTCAGGAGCTTCATTTGTTCCTCTCAGTATTGTTGTTTCTACAACGGTCTGGAGAACACACGCAGTATTTCACGCAAACAAGGATGTTTTAAAGGAACTCGGAGTGCGCGAACATTTCAATATTCCGAAGTTGCATCAATTGTCTCACTACGTTCAGTCAATCAAATTGTTTGGTGCTGCTGATAGATTCAACACTGAACTCCCCGAGCGCCTACACATCGACTTCACTAAAGACACTTACCATGCAAGTAACAAGTGTGACTACGAGGAACAAATGGTATTATGGCTTCAACGCCAGGAAGCAATCTTCTGGCGGACCTCTTACCTCGAATGGATGGCCAAATGTTCCACTCAGACAGAACCTGAATGTGAGTATAACTCTGACTCTGATGCTGAGAATGAAGACTTCGATGTGGTGCCTGTTGTTTCACAAGATATAGTTCATGTTCTAGCAAAGACACCTCCACACCCTCGGCAATCTGTTCAACATCTTGAAACCATCCATGGCACCATCAATTTTCTACCTGCTTTCAAGTCATTTTTACAGAAGCATTTCCCACACAATCACATCATGCCCAGTTATCAAGATCATTTTGATGTTTTCCGACAAGTCGTCATCATCCTCCCCCCTGACCCTTGTGTATCCGAGTCTCCCAAGTGCCTGCGGGTGAGGACAATGCCTGAAGTGCTTCCTTCGCCTTCTGGACGGAAGCCAGGCTCCCCCGCATGATTTGACATGGCATTGATTAGTAGCAATGGTGTCCAAGCATCAAAGGTACTACTCACCCTGGACAGTATGTCAATGTCTTCCAATTCACACAGTATGATGACGAACTCTAAGTTACAGCTGCAGTCCGAGTTGCACAGGTCCGCGCAATATTTACACTGCCTCATCAATTTGGCGTGTACTCGCGACCCCTTGCCTACATTGAATGGTTCACGCCATTCAGAGAGGCAGACCAGACAACTGGTCTGCGTCAAGTCTCACGTTCAACTCGTTGCTTGCGCCGGAATGGGGCCATGATACATGTTGACGAAATTATTCGTCCATGTCACCTAATACCAAAGATGGGTCAATCGGTCAATCCTATGTGGACGAGCGCGAACATGTATGAGTTGGCAAGTGAATTTTACTTGAATACATTCATCAACCTTGAGACTTTTTGTATGTCCGCTATGATTCCTTAGAATATAGAATAGCACTACAGCGCTTGAGGCCACCATCTGCAGGCAGGACGCTCAAGTAGCACACAAGGACATTGGGAGGAGAAGGGAGAAATGAGGAAAAAGACAAGGGGGGCACAGAGAAAATGTATGTTTGAGTCTGATGACAAAGACCTTTCCCAACACCGCCAGAACTTGGAAAGTCCCGGTGGAGTTGCAGACAAAAGTATAGGGAAATTAGACGTATTCGACCGACAACCACTAACATGGGAGTCAGGGACTACAGTTACTACAGTGACTACAAGTGCCTCCTGTAGCTCTATATAGCCCTGACTTCAGCTACAGATCACTACAGATCACTACAGGGACTATGTAGCACTATGTAGCTGTCACTGGGACTACACCGATATTTGTTTTCTACTGATGTAAGTGTACAATGATATGTGGTTGGACAGAATATGATTTGAAGCAGAGTTAAGTGAGATATTGCAAAGTGTCCGAACCAGTGGTTGACCAAAGTTGTGATAACCGATAGTATCTGCTGATGTGACTTTGTGTTCCACAGATGCACTGTATAGTCGTCCGAGGCGGTTGCAATGAAGGAACCATCAGAAGAGATGGCGAGTGACCTAATGTTGCGAGTGTGACCAGTGCAAGGTTGACCGATCTGGGTCCCATTCGCTGAGTCCCAAAACTTGATTGCTTTGTCGCATGATGCAGAGACAAGTTGCTGGCCATCAGGTGACCACACAATGTTGCTGGTCCAATCCTCCTGAGCCCTGATGTCAAATAGAAGTTTGGCATTATCTGTGTCCCAAACCAAAATGTTGTGCAATGTTCTGGACACTAATTTGAGCCCATCTGGGCTGAAGGTGACACACAATATCATACCCAGATTACACTGGAGGGTTGAGAGGATAGCACCAGTCTCCGCATCCCATATATTGACTGTTCCATCCAATGACGTGCTTGCGAGTCCCTTGCCATCTGGAGAGAAACACAGTGATCTCGCCGGTGCGATTTCATGGAATAAAAATGTTATCATTGGCAGGTTGCAAACCTGCACATTCCAAGAGAAACAGATTTTGACTCTGGCGATCACTTGATAATTTGATCTTTAGCAGGTTTTGAACCCACACAGACAGATTTAGACTCTGTTGTATCGACCGCTTGGCTAAGACCAGTGAGATGCAGTGTTAAGACCATGCACAAAGGGTAGGACTGATTCCAAGGGGCTTGGCTTCAGCTTGTGCGCTGCGCCCCTTACCCGAGTATGTGCCCTTAACTTCAGAATGAAGTCCGGAGAAAGTCCAGTGAAGTCCGAAGGACTTCCGGAGAAGCGTGGGAAACTTCGGAAGGACTTTCCGGATGAGTGTGAGAAACTTCCGGATGAGTGCGGGAAAGTTCCGGAGGAACTTCCGGAAATTATGATGGAGTTTCGTCCTGATGGGGATATGTGTAATGGCTACTCAGGACAAGTCCTGAGTAGAAGCAAACAGAGGAAAGGCTGCAAGGACAAAGTCCGAAGCAGAATAGGTCCGGAGGACCGCGGGAAAGTTCCTGAGGAACTTCCAGAAACTTGGAGGATTGGAAGAATGGTGGATCAGAGGAATGGTGGATCAGAGGGTCGGAGGAGTGGAGGAGCGGAGGAGCGGAGCTCCGGCCTAGGGAATTCCTCCCTAGGCCTGAGATGGATGATTACTAAGTCGGAGGACTAATATGTGTAATATTCAGACTGAGGAAATACAGGAGTATCTACTGGGGTTTATATACTAGAGGCAAGTCTGTGCAGATCAGTAAGCAGAGGGGTAAGGCTATGTACGAGCATGTGGAAATGTATTAGAAAATAAGACAGATCATAGGAAATGAACTCGGAGATGAAATGAGGGCTGGAAAATGAGTATAGTCTAACTTGAGAAGGAACACACAAAGGGAAAAGGCATGGAAGATAGACGCGGGTCGGATCCGGATGTTCCGGAGTCCGGAGACAGGTGATTACCATAAGGGGATGGGTGCTGATTTAAGGTTTGGGTTCGGATATGAAGCATAGGTCAGATCCTGGGATCCAGAGATGTGGATATCAGATGCAGGAGTACAAGGATCTGGACGGTTAGAGGATTGGGTCTGGAGACATGGACAGGAGGTCCGGAGGTCCAGATGAGGCGTGGGAACGTCGTCGGATGTTGGTCCGGAATGTGGGATATGACATGCAGTTCCAATAAACTCATTCTTTACAACTGGGTCATGAGTGACAACCGACAATGGAAGGATCACATATGATTGGACTTAAGGGGGATGTTGGAAATTAATATTAGAACTGACAAAATGCAGATAAATGTACCTTGAGTATTCACTTCTGAATGGGCACATTTGGAGTGCATCTCACTGGTCTTAGCCAAGCAGTTGATATGACAGAATCCAAATCTGTCTGTGTGGGTTCAAAACCTGCTAAAGATGAAATTGTCAAGTGATTGCTAGAGTTAAAATTGGTGTCTCTTGGGCCATGCAGGTTTGAAACCTGTCAATGACATATTTTATTTTCTATAAAAATACTCCTTGACATGTTATTGCCACAAATAGATTCACACAACTGCTCTCAGCCAAGCGGTTAATGCGACAGAATCTAAATCTGTCTGCGTGGGTTTGAAACCCGCCAAAGATGAAATTTTCAAGTGATCACCAGAGCTAAAATCTGTTTCTCTTGGACGGTGCAGGTTTGAAACCTGCCAATGATAAAATTCATTTTCTATGAAAACACACCTTGACATATGCTCATGGTCGGTTTGCTTTAAAGCCGCTGAGACTAGTGTTTAGCCAAGTGGTTGTCAAAACAGAATCAAAATCTGTTTCTATTGGAGTGCAACAGGTTTGAAACCAGTGAAACATTACATTTTTTTCTATAAAAAAAAATGCCTTGAATATTGAATCATAGACAGTATCTCAGACACTTATCTTCATCAGTCTTACCTGAGTTGTCGCCAGAGTCAAAATCTGTTTCTCTTTGAACTGTGCAGGTTTGAAACCTGCTAATGATAATATTTTTATCACACCTTGACATTTCCTAGTGAAGAGTTTTTCTCAAAAACTCATATTAAATGGTCTTAGCCATGTTATTGCCATAATAGATTCAAAATCTGAGAAATGCGTCATTTGACTGATTGCAAACCTGTAGGCTTTGATTGAAACATATTTTGAATCTATTGTGGCAATGATATGGAAAAGAGCATTTATGATGGGTTCTGAAGAAAACTATCCACGATAAAATATCAGGGTTTAATTTCATAGAATAAAAATATCATCATCCGGCAGGTTTCAAATCTGCAAAGTTCAAGAGACACAGATTTTAACTCTGGCGACAACTTGACCAAGACCAATGAAGATCAATGTCTGAGATACCGTCTATGAGCCAACATTCAAGGCATGTTCTCATAGAAAAAATGCGACATTCAACAGGTTTTAAACCTGTCGCATTCCAATAGAAACAGATTTTGATTCTGTTGAGACAACCACTTGGCTAAAGACAACTTTGATCAGCTTGCAAGCAAACCGACCATGAGCATATTTCAAGGCGTGTTTTTATAGAAAACAAATGTTGCAACTGGCAGGTTTCAAACCTGCACGGTCCAAGAGAAACAGATTTTAACTCTGGTGATCACTTGACAATTTCATCTTTGGCAGGTTTTGAACCCCACGCAGACAGATTTAGATTCTGTTGTATTAACCGCTTGGCTGAGAGCAGTTGTGTTCAATTCCAATGAACCCATTCAGAAGTGAGTCCTCAAGGCACATTTATCTGCATTTTGTCAGTTCTTTCAACAGCATGGTCACCCTTGATTCTTGTATACTGCTCTTATTGCAAAAGACACAGACTTCTGCTGGGGCTCTTAACTTCAAGACCTGTTTACCTAAGAATCTCCTTGAAAAAGTGCTGATGACAGACCATCACGGTGGGCCAATGATGTTTGTGATGTCTTGGGATTAACAACCGGGTCACGAGTGACAACTGACAATGGAAGGATCGCATATGGTTGAGCTCAAGGGTGATGTTAGAAATTAATGTTAGAACTGACAAAATGTACCTTGAGGATTCACTTCTGAATGGATTCAATGGGAGTGCATCTAACTGGTCTTAGCCAAGCAGTTAATACAACAGAATCCAAATCTGTCTGTGACAGGTTCAAAACCTGTCAAAGATGAAAATGCAAGTGATCATCAGAGTCAAAATCTGTTTCTCTTGGACTGCGCAGGTTTGAAACCTGCCAATGATGACATTTTTATTTTATGAAATCACATCCTGTCCCATACCAAGCACTGCATTTCTGTGCGCGCCCTACATTACACGTCCATCTGTTGTCCAATCCAACACACTGCTGGTATATTTTCATTATTTTATTTTTATGTCGTGCTGAAGGATACTCCCAGCTACAGACCACAATGTATAGATGCAACAGAAGCATTCTCGCTACATTCTGCTGCAAAACTAGCACAAAGCAGTCACACCTGGGTTGCATTGAAAAAGATAAAACTGACACGGATGACATCACTTTGATGAATACTCCAAAATGTCTAACTGTCCCTATTTGCTTGCACTTGGAACTTGGGTCTCTGAGAATCTATACGCTGCAAAATATTTTGCAAGCAGGTTTTGAACCTGCATGGTTTGAAAGAAACAGATTTTGACTCTGTTGCAACATCTACTTGGCTAGGACCAGTGATATGAAGCTCTCATGAAAGTACACATGGGTCGATGTCAAGGTGTGTTCTAACAGGGGAAAAAAACAAACATATATCAATCATGAGGAAATGTCAAGGTGCGATTTCATGGAATAAAAATGTTATCATTGGCAGGTTTTAAACCCGCACATTCCAAGAGAAACAGATTTTGACTCTGGCGATCACTTGATAATTTGATCTTTGGTAGGTTTTGAACCCACACAGACAGATTTAGATTCTGTCGTATCGACTGCTTGGCTAAGACCAGTGAGATGCACTTCTAATGAACTCATTCAGAAGTGAATCCTCAAGGCACGTTCATCTGCATTTTGTCAGTTCTTTCAATAGGCATGGTCACTGTTGATTCTTTTATCCTTGACGCAAAGTTCAATATATGACCAAAGTCTTGATGCAAACTCGGAATGATGAGTACAAGAGCAATTTAATTCTCTCCAAAGGTCTTGACTTTGTTGAAGAAGAAGAGCAGATTACACATCAAACTTTCAAGTTTGATCCTAATGACCTGGGGAATGAGGAAGAATACACATCTGTCAAGGCTGAGATTCAAGGCAAAGATTCAAAAGAGCCATCTGGCCACTATTCGCTTATGTATAAGGTTGAGGTGCACTGTATTTGAGACCTGCTCTTCTCTTGCTTTTTGAAAGTGTTGTATTGCAGTCTGTTTTCAATTCATCTGTTCAGCTGAGGGAAAACATTGCGAGTGACTGAACCAGACACTTAGTCAAGCCTGGTTAGGCGCGCGATGATGTGCGGAGCACAGTTAAGCGGAAGTGCTACTATGCGTTGGCACGCACTAAGCAGATGTGAGGCGCGCATGCAGGTGGTTGGAGCATAGCGACTCTAGATGAGTTGAAGGGGGACCTAATAGGGGCTCAAAAGCACGTACCACAAAGGACTACTTTGAAGGTAAACCTATAGGGAGAGGTATGGAAGCAATGTAGTAGTAGTCCCAAGTATAGTCAACTTATACTGTCTAGTGCGCAGGAAAGTGCGGGTTCAGGTTTGCACAGGAGTTAATTGTTGGACAAATGATGAACAAGGATAGGGAAACTGATAGTGCTCTATACTCCTCGATGCATATATAAAAATTGGCTCATTCCTGCCCAGCGCGGTTCTGAGCATCACAGCAAGATGATGGTGGTTAATTTGTCAAGAGAGAAAAACATACATGAACTATGTAAGTAATGTTAAGCGCTAAAGCAAACTGAGAAGCGAAGCGAGTGCGTGATAATATGTAATATAAGGGTCCATGACATAGCATTATGGAATTTGTGCGTATAGCTCCAGCAATGCTGTCAGAATTCACAGAAATAGAATAGAAATATGCACTGATGAACCGAATGGACAAAGGACAAGCATGACTCTGTTATGACAGTCACATGGCTAAACCCAACTTTGATCAGCTTGCAAGCAAAGCGACCATGAGCAAATTTCAAGGTGTGTTTTCATGGAAAAAAAAATGAATTTTATCATTGGCAGGTTTCAAACCTGCAGAGTCCAAGAGAAACAGATTTTGACTCTGGCGATCACTTGACAATTTAATCTTTAGCGGGTTTTGAACCCACACGGACAGATTTGGATTCTGTTGTATTAACTGCTCAGCTAAGACTAGTTGAATGCACTTCCAATGAACTCATTCAAAAGTGGATCCTCAAGGCACAATCTCAGCCTTGATATATTTGTATTTTTCCTCATTCCCTAGGTCATTAGGATGAAACTTGCAAGTTTGATGTGTAATCTGCTCTTCTTCTTCTTCAACAGAGTCAAGACCTTTAGAAAGAATTAAATTAAATTGTTCTTATGCTTATCCTTCCGAGTTTGCATCGAGATTTTGGTCATATATTGAACTCTGTGTCAAAAATACTCGCATTCACCTAGCAAAAAAGGATGCATGAAACCAACAGCGATGTCAATCAAGCTTGAGATCATCAGTGTTTGCTTGCTATACATTTGTGTGGAAATGTGAAGGTGTGATTTCATTATTCATACAATAAAAATAAAAATGTTATTGTCAAGGTGTGTTTTTATAGAAAATAAAATTCATCATCGGCAGGTTTCAAACCTGCACATTCCAAGAGAAACAGATTTTGACTCTGGCGATCACTTGATAATTTGATCTTTGGTAGGTTTTGAACCCACACAGACAGATTTAGATTCTGTCGTATCGACTGCTTGGCTAAGAACAGTTAGATTCACTTCCAATGAACTCATTCAGAAGTGAACCCTCAAGGCACATTCATCTGCATTTTGTCAGTTCTTTCAATAGCATGGTCGCTGTTGATTCTTTTATTATATTTGTATTTTGCCTGATTCCCCAGGTTATTAGGATCAAACTTGAAAGTTTGATGCGCAATCTGCTCTTTTTCTTCTCAAACCAAGTCAAGACCTTTAGAAAGAATGATATTGTTATTGTACTTGTCCTTCCGAGTTTGCATCGAGATTTTGGTCATATATCGAACTCTGCATCAAAAATACACTGTGTGATCCTTTCATTGTCAGTTTTCACTCATGGACCCACCGTGGTGGTCTTCCATCAGCACTTTTTCAGGGAAATCATTTAGATAAACAGGTCTTGAAGTCAAGAAGCCCCAGCAGGAAGTCTGTGTCTTTTGCAATAAGAGTAGGATAAAAAAAATCAACAGTGACCATGCTATTAAAAGAGATGACAAAATGCAGATAAATGCACCTTGAGGACTCGCTTCTGAATGGGTTCATTGGAGGTAAATCTAACTGGTCTTAGCCAAGCAGTTGATACAACAGAATTCAAATCTGTCTGTGTAGGTTCAAAACCTGCTAAAGATGAAATTGTCGAGTGATCACCAGAGTCAAAATCTGTTTCTCTTGAACTGTGCAGGTTTGAAACCTGCCAATGATAACATTTTTATGTTTATTCTATGAGGGCACACCTTGACATATGCTTATGGTCGGTCAGCTTGCAAGCTGATCAGAGCTGTATTTAGCCAAGTGGTTGTCATAACAGAATCAAAATCTGTTTCTATTGGAGTGCAACAGGTTTGAAACCAGTGAAACATCACATTTTTTTCTATAAGAACATGTCTCAAATATTTGCTCATAGACAGCATCTCAGACATTTATTTTCATTGGTCTTTAGTCAAGTTGTCACCAGAGTCAAAATCTGTTTCTCTTGGACTGCGCAGGTTTGAAATATGCCAATGATAACATTTTTTGTTTTATGAAATGATGATGATGGGTATTTCAGATCAGGAGAGCAGTAATATTCACAATGTCAACACAGAACTATGACATATTGGGTTTGACCCCTATGTATCAGGAAATGGCTCCCTACTACTTGGATGATGGGCGATACTGTGGAGAGTCTAATATTTATGTAGATATGTAGAAATCCAGAATAAATAGGTGAAAGCAGTAGTGAAATATTTCAGATCTGAAGTACATGTAAAAAGACATGAGGCGCTGTGGATGATGGGAAAAAATGTAATAGCGGTGGCTACGACATGAGTAATGTGCAAAATAATCAACTATGCACCTAGTGGGGCTAGCAAGATGGAACGGGACATAGGGAGGACAAGTGCACAATATTTGGTTGGCCGATGTGGCCAAAACATCAGGTCCGCCAGTCAAAGTGTTGGGTCCACTATGGGCTATGGAGACTGTCAGAATATAATTGGGAAGTGATTGGTGTGTGACATGCATTTGACATATATTGTAAAATAGCTGAATACGAGTCCAGTGCTAGGCTGAGTCCTACATCGTCTTGGTCAAGGAGTTGATGCACCAGAATCTAAAATCTGTCTGTTGATGATGATGGATATTTCAGATCAGGAGAGCAGTAATATTCACAATGTCCAATGTCACTCCCTTCTGCATCTGTCACATCCTAATTGTTTTGGTCAAACTAACCGAGGACCCTGCCATTGTGCACTTATATACAGCTCATGTACTTTTGTATTAGCAATGAATCATATACCCAGACCCCCCACTCCAAGAACACCAGAAGGTCTGGAACGTATCAGTCTCAAAATGTCTCATCCGCATCATAACATTTGCGCTCATTTTTATCTAAAAACTCATCCTTGTTCACTTTCCCCTTCGAACTCAAACATCTGCCTTACAAGAATATGTGGTGAATATTTGCTCACAGACAGCATCTCAGTCATTGAAGTTCATAAAACGACCACTTGGCTAAGCACAACTCTGATGAGCTTGTAAGCAAACCGACCATGAGCATATGTCAAGGTGTGGTTTCATAAACAAAAAATGAAATTTTATCATTGGCAGGTTTCAAACCTGCACAGTCCAAGAGAAACAGATTTTGACTCTGATAATCACTAGCAATTTCATCTTTAGCTGGTTTTGAACCCGCACAGACAGATTTGAAACAGATTTGGATTCTGTTGTAGCAACTGTTTGATTAACACCAGTTAGATGCATGTTTTAAGAAAACTTTCAAAAGTGAATCTGCAAGGAAAGCGTACTGTTCCCTGTCACTCACAATGTTTTCCCTCAGCTGAAAAGATGAATTGAATACAGACTGCAATACAACATTTTCAAAAAGCGAGAGAAGAGCAACATGGTGATGAAAGGTCTCAAATATAGTATACTTCAACATGATACATAAGCGAATGGTAGCCAGATGGCTTTTTTGAATCTTTGCCTCGACAGATGTGTATTCTTCCTCATTCCCCAGGTCATTAGGATCAAACTTGAAAGTTTGATGTGTAATCTGCTCTTCTTCTTCAACCAAGTCAAGACCTTTGAAGAAATCTGTCTGTGTTTATGATTGGCCCGAGGACTGTGTGCAGATGCATATTCAGTTTTGGATCCTCCATGCTATTGAAAGAACTGCCTTTAGGATTCATTTGTGAATGGGTCCATTGGAAGTGCATCTCACTGGTCTTAGCCAAGCAGTTGATATAACAGAATATAAATCTGTCTGCGTGGGTTCAAAACCTAATGAAATTATCAAGTGATCACCAGAGTCAAAATCTGTTTCTCTTGAAATGCGCGGGTTTGAAACCTGCCAATGATGAAATTTATTTTCTATGAAAACACATCTTGACATTGTCTCATGAATGATTTTCTCAAAAATTCATCTCAACTGATGTTAGCCATGTCGTTGCTAAAATAAATTCAAAATCTATTTCCATTAAAGTCTACAGGTTTGAAACCTATTGAGTGACACATTTTTTGTATTAGAACATGTCTCGGATATCTGCTCATAGACAGCATTTCAAGTATTGATCTTCATCGGTCTTAGTCAAGTTGTCACCAGAGTCAAAATCTGTTTCTCTTGGAATGTGCAGGTTTGAAACCTACCAACAATAACATTTTCATTTTGATTCTATGAAATCACACCTTCACACTTCCACATGAATCTTAAAATGAATTGGAAGGCCTCAAATTTCTGTTGGCATTATGACTTTCTTGGAAGAGAAACCAAAAAATTTCAAAGCTGGTGTATGGAACCATGTTCCATTGCTAGCCTTGCAGCAGCTTGTTTTATGATCCATGTCAACTGTTGAATATTGTCCGAGTCTCTATCTATTATATCCAACTTGATATGCATCAAACCTGAAAATATCAAACATCAGACATCAGGTTTCACATCGGCCAATCAGATATCACACACACTCATGCTACCTATGTCTCATCCCATCCTGCTAGTCCTGCTAGGTGCGCAGTTCATTATTTCTCACATTACTCATATCATAGACGGTATATTACATGTTTTCCCATAGTCCGCAGCACCTCTTGTCTTATTACAACTCAACTAAGACTGATGAAGATCAGTGTCCGAGAGACTGTCTATGATTCAATATTCAAGGCATGCTCTAATAGAAAAAATGCAGCATTCAATGTGTTTCAGACTGTCAAGATGAATTTTCATAAAATAAAAAATGTTATCTTTGGCATGTTTCAGTCCTGTGCAGTCCAAGAGAAACAGATTTTGACTCTGAGGTAGCGAGTATAGTGGTTTGTGCAAGTCAAAACAATGATGAAAGAGTGAAAAAGAAGAGGAATGTATCCGCGTGACTCAGATGCGAAGCATGATGCTTCTTTGCATCAATGAGTCACATGAAGGTTTGCAAACATTGGTTCTACAATTTCCTTTTGAAGTCATGGTTGGGGCGTAGAGGACATGCAATCCTTACATTCTTATGGGAAAAATGTTACATCCAACAAGTTTCAAACTCATTGCACTCCAATGGAAACAGATTTTGATTCTGTGATGACAGCGACTTGTCTAAACACAACTGTGAGCAGCTTGTCAGCCAACCAACCATGAGCATATTTCAAGTCGTGTAAATCATAGAAAATGAATTTTATCATTGGTAGGTTTCAAACCTGCACAGTCCAAGAGCAATAGATTTTGACTTTGATGATCACTTGGCAAATTCATCTTTAGCAGGTTTTGAACCCACACAGACAGATTTTAGATTCTGGTGCATCAACTCCTTGACCAAGACGATGTAGGACTCAGCCTAGCACTGGACTCGTATTCAGCTATTTTACAATATATGTCAAATGCATGTCACACACCAATCACTTCCCAATTATATTCTGACAGTCTCCATAGCCCATAGTGGACCCAACACTTTGACTGGCGGACCTGATGTTTTGGCCACATCGGCCAACCAAATATTGTGCACTTGTCCTCCCTATGTCCCGTTCCATCTTGCTAGCCCCACTAGGTGCATAGTTGATTATTTTGCACATTACTCATGTCGTAGCCACCGCTATTACATTTTTTCCCATCATCCACAGCGCCTCATGTCTTTTTACATGTACTTCAGATCTGAAATATTTCACTACTGCTTTCACCTATTTATTCTGGATTTCTACATATCTACATAAATATTAGACTCTCCACAGTATCGCCCATCATCCAAGTAGTAGGGAGCCATTTCCTGATACATAGGGGTCAAACCCAATATGTCATAGTTCTGTGTTGACATTGTGAATATTACTGCTCTCCTGATCTGAAATACCCATCATCATCATTTCATAAAACAAAAAATGTTATCATTGGCATATTTCAAACCTGCGCAGTCCAAGAGAAACAGATTTTGACTCTGGTGACAACTTGACTAAAGACCAATGAAAATAAATGTCTGAGATGCTGTCTATGAGCAAATATTTGAGACATGTTCTTATAGAAAAAAATGTGATGTTTCACTGGTTTCAAACCTGTTGCACTCCAATAGAAACAGATTTTGATTCTGTTATGACAACCACTTGGCTAAATACAGCTCTGATCAGCTTGCAAGCTGACCGACCATAAGCATATGTCAAGGTGTGCCCTCATAGAATAAACATAAAAATGTTATCATTGGCAGGTTTCAAACCTGCACAGTTCAAGAGAAACAGATTTTGACTCTGGTGATCACTCGACAATTTCATCTTTAGCAGGTTTTGAACCTACACAGACAGATTTGAATTCTGTTGTATCAACTGCTTGGCTAAGACCAGTTAGATTTACCTCCAATGAACCCATTCAGAAGCGAGTCCTCAAGGTGCATTTATCTGCATTTTGTCATCTCTTTTAATAGCATGGTCACTGTTGATTTTTTTTATCCTACTCTTATTGCAAAAGACACAGACTTCCTGCTGGGGCTTCTTGACTTCAAGACCTGTTTATCTAAATGATTTCCCTGAAAAAGTGCTGATGGAAGACCACCACGGTGGGTCCATGAGTGAAAACTGACAATGAAAGGATCACACAGTGTATTTTTGATGCAGAGTTCGATATATGACCAAAATCTCGATGCAAACTCGGAAGGACAAGTACAATAACAATATCATTCTTTCTAAAGGTCTTGACTTGGTTTGAGAAGAAAAAGAGCAGATTGCGCATCAAACTTTCAAGTTTGATCCTAATAACCTGGGGAATCAGGCAAAATACAAATATAATAAAAGAATCAACAGCGACCATGCTATTGAAAGAACTGACAAAATGCAGATGAATGTGCCTTGAGGGTTCACTTCTGAATGAGTTCATTGGAAGTGAATCTAACTGTTCTTAGCCAAGCAGTCGATACGACAGAATCTAAATCTGTCTGTGTGGGTTCAAAACCTACCAAAGATCAAATTATCAAGTGATCGCCAGAGTCAAAATCTGTTTCTCTTGGAATGTGCAGGTTTAAAACCTGCCAAGGATAATTTTCATTTTCTATACAAATGCACCTTGACATATGCTCATGGTCGGTTTGCTTACAAGCTCATCAGAGTTGTGTCTAGCCAAGTGGTTGTCATAACAGAATCAAAATCTGTTTTCATTGAAGTGCAACAGGTTTGAAACC
Source organism: Suillus plorans (assembly GCF_016647745.1). Classification (NCBI taxonomy): domain Eukaryota; kingdom Fungi; phylum Basidiomycota; class Agaricomycetes; order Boletales; family Suillaceae; genus Suillus; species Suillus plorans. The sequence goes on from NW_024537402.1 coordinate 174,745, forward strand.
TGTTGAATCTCGCATTTTTTTGTTCTATTAGAACATGCCTTGAATATTGTGCTTTAGAGCACCATCTTGCTGGTGGTGTGATTTCATAAAACAAAAATAGTATCATTGGCGGGTTTCAAACCTGCACAGTCCAAGAGAAACAGATTTTGACTCTGATAATCACTCTACAATGTCATCTTTAGCAGGTTTTGAACCCACGCAGACAGATTTGGATTCTGTCATATCAACTGCTTGGCTAAGACCAGTGAGATGCACTCCAAATGTGCCCATTCAGAAGTGAATACTCAAGGTACATTTATCTGCATTTTGTCAGTTCTAATATTAATTTCCAACATCCCCCTTAAGTCCAATCATATGTGATCCTTCCATTGTCGGTTTCCAGCGATTTGTTTCGATGTTCAGTGGATAAGACGGTGACTGGCACCCTAAATTCTCTGGTCTTTCCTACATTCTTGACGGTATGTACATCGAGATAGGGGAGTTCTAACGCTGTGGTAGGCTCCCATTCTAAAAATCCATTCTCTTGGTTTCTAGATCTTCATCGTCTAGATCTTCGACCTTGCTAGAGGTCTGTTCATCATCAGGGTTTGTACGCCTTACTGGTTGCTTCCCTTTATCATTCTTTCGGGCATCTCCGGTGGTGCGTGGGTGGAAGGCTGTGTTATTGGCGCGATGGCCACTCTTGTGACACTTGAAGCATAAGCCTTTTTTCATATGCTCGTTTCTGGCTTCATCAGTCATTCGGTCAACGTCCATAGCGTTGGGGTCGCGGGATCTGTTGGGGGTGTAACGCGGAGTCTGTTTCCGGTTATTCTGGGGGTTCGGATGGTGGGATCTGTGGGCAAGGAGGAGTTGGTATGCAGATTTGATGTTCACAACCCTCGTGACAAGCCCATCAAAGGTGGTGGGGATTTCCCCAGAGTTGCAGATCTTTTCTACAATTCCTCGTTTCAGTCCGCGGAGGAAGTAGTCTTTCTTGGCAGCGTAGTTCGAGATTCCAGCTTTGCTGCATAGCTGTTTGAACGTGTTGATGTACTCGTTTACATCGTTGCCCTGTTTAAGGTTATGCAACTTGTACAACGCAGTACCTGCGGAGTCGATGGGTTCAAAGGAAGCAGAGAAGTCTTCTAGGAACTTCTCCCAGGTTCCGTAGCCATATGGGTCATTCGTGCTAGGGTTAATTTCTAAGGTGTGGTCGATGAAATCTTCCATCCATATTGTGGCAGCTCCTTCCTTAAAGAAGGACAGGGTGAAGCCGATCTTCTCGACGTCATCAACGTAGATGAGTTTGTTGATGTCGAGGTAGAGGCAAACAAGGCGGATGAATCTGGAGGAGGTTTCTCTATCTCCATTGAAGTCAGGGGGAGTACCAATTTTCTTTTCTACGGGTCTCGGCATATTGTCGTCGGGGTCTTCTTCTTCTTCGTCAGTGGGTTCGTTTTCAGGTTCAGGAGCTTCGTATCTAGCTCTGTATCTGGGCTGAGGTGCGTCAGGGATTTCCTCGTCTTCATCTGCAGGTAGTACTGCGGGGTCAGGGTCAGGTAGGACTGTGAAAGGTCCGATCGAAGACACGGTGGTTCTTGCCTGGACCGATGATGGCCCAGGTAAGTTCAGGAAGGTGGGAAAAGGGTTCGGTGGTGTCTGAGGTCTGTTCAATCCGGCTGTCAAAGTCAGGGATCTGGGGTAGGGATTCGATCCGGTGGCTTCACCAAATGCGTGCTGCTGCTTTCGTGAGGCAGGCATCTTGGTCAAGTATAAGCCCTGCTGGATAGCTGGGGTTCAAAGTATAACTTGAATCTTTTGTTACGAACTCAGATGGAGTCTTCCATAACAGCTCCAATAAAGGAGATCAAGAGTACGGTATCGAGTAGTGACGACCAGAGGTAGAACTCTGGTGAAGTGATCGAGTAAAGGCTAGTCTCTTCGCAAAGAGCTAGATCAGGAGGCACCCTCAGGTCCTAGTCAGGTATCAGGGAGAACTGAGTAGATTCAAGTTAAGGAAATGTACAAGAGGTAGCTAAGGTTTATATATGTAAGAAGTGGTGCACGGACCAGTCCATGAGGCGTTGTAGAAGTGCAGGGAAAGGAAGCTAGAGATAAGGGAAGTCCTCATGGTCGACATGAGGTGCGCTAGAAGAAGGATGGGGATCAAGAAGTATGGTACATGTGTAGTCCTGTAGGTGATGGTGGGAAAAATGATAGGGTCACTGTAACACCAGGGTCGTGATTTGGAGATCTAAAAAAGAGCTGAATATAAAAGTAAGTATGATGGGTAGGAGATGGAACTAAAGACGGGCACCAAAGGTTATCCTATTGAAGAGGTGCATGGCTATATATAAAGGTGTGACCTTAGTGATGTCTCAGCTCCAAGCTGCGATTTTCAGAAAATGAGCATAACATGCTGAATAAAATTCCTAAATTCATGAAACTATTTATGGACATAGATTGAGTCAAAAGCCGGGAGGCATCTAAGAGGAATTCTTACTGTGATGCATCATTGTCTTGCTATGAAGCAGCTCAGCAAATGGCTCAAAATCCAAGCCATTTGCTGAGCTGCTTCATAGCAAGACAATGATGCATCATAGTGAGAATTTCTCTTAGATGCCTCCCAGCTTTTGACTCAATCTATGTCCATAAATAGTTTCATGAATTTAGGAATTTTATTCAGCATGTTATGCTCATTTTCTGAAAATCGCAGCTTGGAGCTGAGACATCACTATGTGACCTATTCTGGCAGTCAGTGTAAGATTCTAATGCATTACAACTTACAAGGGGCGCCAAAAGCCTGCACATAATGCATTACGCTGTCCATCATCATTAATGCAATACAAGTGTCTTGTAACTACACTACATTAATGCATTATTATGACAGGATGGCCTGCAAAATATTCCACTGATGATGAAGGAACAAATTGTTCATGAGTAGTAAACCAACTCGTTCAGTCCTTAGTGCTACACGCACTGGACTGCGCTTGTCAATTGCAAGGTCCAGTAAATATTTCATGAAGCCATGTCCCTGTGCCCAGAGGGACATGCCGCCAGTGATGACTACTTGGCCGTCTCACTCAAGCTCTGCTTCAATCACCAAAGCAAACCTATGACTTCAATGAGGCCATCTCTTCGCATGAACATGCCCTGTGCCCAGGAATACTAGACAAAGGTAGTTCTACGAAGCGCTTGCACTTAACTTGCGCTGAAGCTTTTTCCTCTTCCCAAGGACGTCAGGTTTGGAGACTAGCATTTGTATACAAGATAATATATATGACACTATTCAGACCGATATGATGCAAAATTTTAGAAATACTATTCATGTGGGGGTGTTGTAAATGTTCCGTTCATCGCAGCTAAAATATCTCCAGCATCCAGACGTCCATCATGTTATCAACAGATGTTATGTCCTTAACTTGCGCAATGATTTTGTTATCCAAAGCAATTCTCTTATACTCCCCACCCCACTGCTGCGCTAGTAAAAGTCCACCAAAAGGCTGTCTGAGGCGAATGATCAACCTCAACTCTGGCGTAGTCAGTTTGTTGTATCCAGGAGACCCAGGCTCAGGCCAATCTTCTACGCTCTGTGGCTCGTCCGCAAAGTTAATCAACCCGAGATCAGACCGATTCCAGGGTCGAACGAGCAGGAATTTCTGCAGATTATGCCTTGCAGGTGAAAATTGAACAAGCCTGTCTTCCGTTATGACCAGCAGGTCTTGTAGCCCATCTGCCTTGACGTCATAAATGAAACTTGTATCCCCGTCTTGACTAGGCCTCTGCCTGACTTCTGTGAGAGGAAATACGATGCAAGGCAATTGCAATCTCGCGTTTGCGAAATGAGGAATGCTGAGGTTCTCAAGAGTGGTATACAGTCTCGCAGCCAAGTCGACAGCCAAAATATTATTTCATAATATGGAGACCGAATTCTGCATCTCATCTTCGGATAGAGATGCCAGTGTACATGACGGAGCCTTGTATGAGGAAATCTCGGCTGGAAGGCAACTGTTGAAGTTGGACGATTGTCCCGCCCAGTCCAAGGCTGTGATGTCACCCAAATGGGCTATGATATTCTGTAGAAGTTGTCCGAGCGCGTTCTGTCTTTTTTCTCCATATATTATGGGGAGGTGAATGCCGAATATCCCAAATAGCGAATACACTGTAGGACACGAGCTGGCGCTGGGCTCGTATCGAGCTATTTCACAGTACACGTCAAATACCCGTCACATGCTAATCACTTCCCGATGTTATCCGACGCTAACCCGCCAACCCGACGTTTAGGCCGCATCGGCCGATGCAAATTCCCGCGCACTTGTCCTTCCCGTGTCTTGTCCTGTCTTGCTAGCCCCACTAGGTGCGTAGTTCATTATTTCACACATTACTCATGTCGTAGCAAGCGCTATTACATGTTTTCCCATAGTCCGCAGCGCCTCATGTTTATTTACATGTACTTTGGATCCGAAATCATCGGCCGCTATCTTCACCTATGGGTTCCGCATTTCTATGTACTTATATATATATTGGACTGACCTCGAGCATTATTCATTATCCAAGTAGAGGGGAGCAGTTCCCCGACGCTTAGTGGTCAAACCCGATATTTCGTAGTTCTTAGTTGACATTGCGAATATCATCGTTCCTTCACCGCCCGTATCAGTCATTGTTATTATTGCACACACCGCTCGCTCTTCCGACGCTCGCTATAGCGTTACTATTAGTTTCCGACACCCCGAACCCGAACCCGATAACCTGAAAACATTGGACCCGACACTTTTGCATCGGACATCGTAATTATACCTTTGGACATTGTTTCCCGTGTTCGGACTATTAACCCCACATCACTCACTTACCCCCAAGACTATTCCCAGACCGCAGACCCCTGGGTCGAACGCACTTGTCAGGCAAGTATAGCAGACTAGGCAGTGCAAAGACCACAACACAAATATATCAGTTTGGAGCCATCTTCGTATAGCCCCACTCAGTATTGTTGTTTATACAACGCGATGTCTTCCTGCAAAGTGGTTACACGCATTGATGCCCATCGGAGTTTCTCTTGGGCATCTCTTGTACCCGGATGAAAGTCAACAAGCGCCGACACATTTATGCCTGTTGCATCTTCCAATTCCTTCATGATGCTGACAGACTCCTTGTGGTTGCGTGAACACTCATCGAGATATGGGGTCCAATCCGCTTGGTAGAAGAGAACAATTTTAGGAGCGAGGAACTCCTGAACAGTCCATCCTCGCGTGTTCCAAGTGCTGTTTGCGAGCGCGCCAGATTCTGATGAAGGAGGCACATCCGATAGGTAGACAATGGTGAGCGCTGAGTGGTGATACCATACGAACATGGAGTTGACTGATTGCTGGACCTCAACATTGTTGTTCTGGTCGATGCAGCACGTGTCGCTCCACGCCCAATGATGTCCTGTATCGCGAGTGACTTTGCAGAACTTCTGCAACTTCACTACGGTTCCGACCGGATCCAAGTCATATATGTCCTTGTCCTGAATGCTGTGCAGTAGCGGCTCCTTCCTTTCCCACCTATGAGACAACATTACCCAACTGAAGTACTTTGTGACTGCCTCTTTGATGGGCTCCGTTTGGAGGGGTGCATGCATCACCAATGAATGCAAAAACTCTTTGTACTCTGTACTCTCCATGAATGTGTTGATCTGCGCATCTCGATTGTACAAATGTCCAGTAGAGGTGTTGATTAGACGAAGGGGGGTGTTTTCCAGTTGTGCTTGAATGGCTCGTTTAATAGCATCTTCTATTTCAGATGAATTGATGTATTGATGGTGTAGCTCTGCGAAAATATATCATTCCAGTTGGCGCTCGAGTTGTGTGAGCTTACGTCGTATCCGTGGGTCGGGTGTATCATCCAACTTGGAAAGCATGATTGTGAAGGCCTCAAATGCATCATCATAGCGCTGTGCTCCATGAAGAGCTGCATGTTTCAATTTGTACCCGAAATAAAATGAAGGGTTGAGCTCAATGACCTATGAACATTATCACAAATGTTCAAACAATGACAGATGTTGTCTGCACCTTTTCCACATCCGAAAGGGCCTCTGCATAGAGCTTTTGGCCCAACTTCATCTTACATCGGTGCACAATATATGAGTAATCCGTTCCAAATGCTGCGGAAAGTGTGTTCTCGATCGACCAGAGTTGAAGATTCCCATCAAAGTCTCTGCTTGCGACCACTTCTCCGCTGGAGGAAATTGCGACGCAGAAAACCAATGCGGTGTAGGGATTCATTTTTGGCTGGGCTTGTAGAGACTGTTTTTACCTTACCTTATGTTGGCACTTTTGTAGCTTACATAAGAAAGTTATCTTTTCACCAGTTACCAGTATGAGTCAGAGTACTCAGCAAGTTTTCATGATATTTCCTCTCCTCTGAGCCTTGAGCCTGGTCCAGAAACCCTTTAGGGTCGAATAGCAGCTAGGTTCTGCAAGACCCAACATTGTTCAGACTCACCATCTGAATTGTTGTACCTTCAGCAGTATGTTCGAGTGCCTGTCCTATCTGCTGGTGTGATTTTGTACTCCACAGGCACACAGTCTTATCGTGCGAAGCACTGACAACGAAGGAGCCATCAGAAGATATGGCCAGGGAGTAGATTATGCGAGTGTGACCGGTGCAAGGTTGACCGATCCGGCACCCATTTGATGAGTCCCAAAACTTGATCGTTTTGTCCACTGATGCGGAGACAAGTTGCTGGCCGTCAGGCGACCACAAAACACTTTCAACCCAATATTCGTCGTGAGCGTTGATCTTGAGAAGAAGCTTGGTGTTGCTGGTGCACCAAATCTGAATGGTACCCTGGGATCCGCCAGCTGCTATTTTTAGCCCATCTGGGCTGAAGGCAATGCACAACACCTGCACCATATCCACATTACAAAGTGTTGAGAGAACAGTGCCGGTCTCTGCATCCCATATAATAACTGTGTCATCCCACAACCCACTTGTGAGTCTCTTTCCATCGGGGGAGAAGCACACAGAGGACACCCGGTATGTATACTTCAGCAGCGGGTTGAATAGCATCTGCTTGCTCTCGACGTCCCAGATGATGATGGCTCTATCTCCTCCAGCACTCGCAATTCGCCTATTGTCTGGTGATACAGCAACGGACATCACTAAGTCACTATGTCCCTGGAATGACCCTCCCATGAATACTCTTTTCTCCACATCCCAGATTCATAGGGTTTTATCCTTTGCTGTGACGATCTGTCGACCATCTTTGAAGAATGCAACTACCAACACTGCCTTCATGTGCACTCGCATTGTGTATGACGGCACCAGCTCTGTTGTCTGCACCGGCGTCCTGTGCCTTTTCACAGCAAGATATGCTTTTTTTGCTACATCAAGTAATTCCTTCATATTGCTAAACAGGGAGATAGACTTTCAGTAGCGTTTGAACTTTGAAGCTGATGAGGAGCATACTCTGGTTAAGTTGTCGATCTTACTATGTGTCGTGAGTAGAGTTGGATTTCTGCTCATTTATAACCTAACTCATGCAGGCGCTTGTCCGTTCTGCCTCCATACTTACCACACTGTCACTGCGCGTCGTACTGCCCCTCTTCAATAGACCCTCGTATATTGAGTCCTTCATGGATGGTTTTTTTTGTAGGCTTGCAAGATGCCAAGCAGAATATCATGTCATGCATATGACCTTGTTAGGCAGGTGAGCGCTTGAGCAATCATTCAATGCCGCTGCTAATTTCTGTTATCCCTTGATCTATTTGTGAGGGGGGCAATAGACCCTGCAAATGAAACTTTCTTCCGTTTTTAACCACCAACGCCATCGATATCTGAATCAGCCTCAGCCAACATGCGCCCAGCCCCAGCACTGGTGATAAATGCTTAATTGTCCTGGCGATCGTATGTAATACCTAGTGTTGATGCGACGATTTAGAAGCAGCTAGAATTGGGAAAGATATAAACAATGAAGGTCTCGAGTGTCAAAAAGCCCCTTCGTCGTTGTTATTGAAAACGTGTGGCTCATCAGTGTCGAGAAACTCATACTGGAATACAAGGTTGTCTATTGATGAGAAGGACCAAATTTAATGAGTTATCGTGCGGCTGTAGGTCAGACTAGAGTTGCTATTTGTCACACTCAGAGTATGCTATGCTGGAAGATTTTGCCTGTCGAAAGCTCATGTCATCGGATCATTAATATTCTCTACCATTGCCATAAGTGCCTGCAATGAATTTAATTTTATGACAGATCCTGCCTGACAGGGGTGGTACCACTTTCTTTCACCGGTTCCGACGCCATCACGCTGCAGCCCTGATATAAAACTTTTATATAGGTCGCGATCTGAATGCTGTGTCCCTTGATGCCGCCCATCTAACACAGCGGTCCAGGCCAGGGCTCATTTACGTTACTTTGAGGTGGATGGTACAGTCAGTCTGGACTCTGATGCACGGCCACCAGGTCGCTATTGAATACTGTGACTGTTCGTTACGTTGACAATGATAGCTTGATACTAAAGTCATTCTAATGCACGGCTACCAGAACACTTCGTTGTTGAGCTTTAGACTGCCACTAGAGTGGCTGAAGGTTCAAGGCTCGGTAAGACCATCGTCAACTTAGAGTCTCGTTCACGAAAGTACCGTCACTCACAGTCTATCGTGACGAGACCGATATCCTAGTGGTGCGTCTCTTTGACCTAGTCGCAAGGCAATGGGAAGCTGCAGTAGCTGAGGTAGTACGTGATCTTCAAGCATTCTCGCGGTTCTTCTCATTCCCAGTCAGTACTCGTGCAGCGTCATCATTGTCCCAGTGTCAGGAGCTCCATTATGTTCCCTTGCTGTCTGTTACAACAGCAGGGTAATGTGCCAGGTGGGCCACAACTAATGCTTAATAGTGCGTCCAGGGGCCGATGTAAGGTGCGCCCATGAATAACTTCCCGCCGCACGGTGATCGTGTTCTAAGTAATCCTGGTATGGGACTGCCGATAGGTGCCTGAGTGGTGCCACGAGCCGGGGAATGGTCCCAGGACAAGGTCACAACATGATGATAGCCAATGCCAATGCAGTAAGTCATCGATTCTTGCTGCAGCTCTTCGCCATTCCTCAACTGTTCTGAAGCACTCGCAGTATCGACAAAGTATGAGTAATTATACAATTTTAGAATCAAGGACTGACGGCTTGCAGAGAAGGCAGAGACTTCAGTGCTACAGCAGGAAGGATGCCAGAGTTTTACGGAGATCAAGCGGGACCTGCGAACACTGAACGATATTATAAAGGGAGGAGGCAATTAGATGCATACCTTGAGCAAAGTATCTAGAATTACTTCTCCAACGCTACTTTCGTCGACGTCACCTCCTTCAAATAGCACCTCAACAGCACGTTCGCGGATCCAGCTTGGGTTCCACGCCTGGTAGATAGGATGTGCGGACATCACTAAGAGAAGATTCTAAAGGCATCTGTTAGTATCTAACACACATGATGTTGCCAGCCATAGTTGGTGGAGGGAGGTAAGAGCCGAATAAGAGGAGTGCACAGATGTGTGACTCGGAAAAGCGAGAGCCTGCGAGTGGTGTTGTTCGGAGCTGGCGAAAGAGAGGATGTGTTGCAAATATCTGATAGGGTGTGTTAACAACAAAAAATAACAGGTCAATCTATCCCACAGGTAATGCGGTGGATTATAGATGGCCATAGGACGACTCGTTATTCTTCCAACAGATAACAGAGACATCAGATGACTCGATGCGAACGATATTAAGGGAAGTGTCACCGTAAATCCATGATGGCACCGTAGCCTACACAATACATAAGCTGAACGCATATCTGAGTCTTCGAACAGGATGGAACCTATCATATTCTTGACGTATAGCGGCGTTAATGAATGCTCAACCAGAATCACCTTGGGTCTGCAGGAGGGAGTGACGACCGTGCAAAAACCACCGTACAATAACTTGTGGAATATGTGAGCTCTGAATTCGCACTCCCAAAAGGATTCATTCAGGTTCATGCATATGAATACGCGACGAGTCTGGAAGATAGCTCTCCTCATCGCTCCTTCGATTACTCTGAGGGAGTCCAAGGCCTAGTTTCCAAGTCATTCGTCCGGTTGTCATTTAATGAGAGATGCTTGAAGAACATGGGACCCGGGCCCGCCACTCGAGTTGTTGTTGGCGTCGCAAATGTGGCCCGTTGGTGTACCTGTATGGGACTGTTGACTCAGTCAAAACGAACGATTGCTTTTTGTGCATGTGACCAATCGCGTCGCGTCTGTTTGGCATATTTTTGATTTCATACTAGTTTTACTAAATGTGAGGGACATGCGCTGCTGTGGTAGAAATACAGTTGCTGGTATATTCAACAATAACCTGAGATACATGATATTCTATCTGCGAGACAAACGAAAGCAAAAGGAAAGGAAATATGTACTGGTACAACGAAGCACCTCGCTATGACTAAGTACGAAAAGTATCACGAAGGTCAATCAACAGCCCATCAAAATAGATCATTCCAAGAGGGCTCAACTGATACATCTGACGTAAGACAGCTTGATAGAAAGCTGTGTTTTCTGCAGTCACGAACTCGGCAGCTAGCAATCTGCCCGTTGAGTACCGTCCCAGTGCCCATTTAAAAGTGGTGCTGATGAAGGAGATTAAGTTCATAAGGCGATTTTTCCACCTTTCGGAGCCATCGTAGAAAACGAAACGATGGTACTGTTTCTCCGACAGGATGATTTCTAACATATTGATGATCGCATTACTTCCAAATGGGATACCGAATGGCCTGGGCTGGCCATCGCTCCCGATCAGCTGAAGCCAAACGTCAAATGGGGTAGAAACTCGTGCAATGGATGCACTTACCATCATGAATCCATGAAGGAACGAATCGTTCGCGAGTAGTGAACGGATCCGTTCAATCCTTAGTGCTACGCGCGCTGAACCGCGCTTGTCGATTGCAAGGTCCAGCAAATAGGCATTTATTACTGAGGTGAGCGCGAGGTCCTTGAATTCGTTTCGAATTCTTGTCAGAATCCCCTTGAGCTTGCTTATTTCATGTTGACCCTCCGAGCGCATCTTCCACTTCTTGAGGTCTGCTGCTTTTTTTAATCTGTGAGTTGGTGAAAGTATATATCAAAGGGATAGTACCATTTGAACTTTGAGCGATCGCCTCGTCAAGTGCTTTTTCGGCCATTGTGTTGAGAGTTGCTTCATTGGCAGGGAAGAACGTTTCGTCGAAGATGATCCTAACCATTCGTGTGTAGGCTTCACTCTTTATGAGCTCTACCACCTCTGCTGATAAAAAGACTGCTGTAGGATGGGGAGCTGGTATCGTTGGGGGTGTAGAAAGTGGAATGGGAGTGTGAGATGGCGCCATCCCGGTTGCAGACTGGAGGTTGCTTTCGTTGTTGGATGGCACCTGCAGAGGTTGTCCGGGGACAAATTTAGTCTCAGGGTTGCTGACTTGCAGCAGCCAATCCTGCATGTGAGCTATGATAATGGACAAGGACGCCTGTCCGCAGCCACGTGATTAATGAAAGGTAGTAGCAGTCGGGATCATAACACACCTTTTGAGAGCTGGTACTGGTATCTCTTTAGGTCTGAGAGGCGACGGTAGTGGGAATGAATGCGAACAATTGCAGAACAACGCTGCCTTAAGAATGCTGCAAGTTGGTCGCCGAATCGGATAGCATATGCTTGCGTCGTGACATCCTAACCAGGACATGTACTATAATAATTAGTCAGTGATTGGGTGTACGAGTGAACATCACTTGATCATAGCTTGAGGCCTGGTGAGGTTCCCTGAAAAGGGAGCAAATTTTCAATTGATTATGAACGAGATGACTTACCTTTTGAATGACGGCCGTATATGGTATTCATTCGTTTAAAATAAAGTTTTTCCATATTCGGCGACCAGAAACGACGACCGTAAATGTCTTCGGTCTGGTCGATGGCTCGAATAGGCTCGTCTTCTTCGCTTGTGTTCGGATGACTGAAGCGGTATTAATGTCGATGACCTTTCTAGGTATCTCATCAGCAAGAGACCCATAATTTTCGCTTGTCAAAAAGAAGTTTGATGCTTACGGTGAGCTTACGGCGCTAGTGATGGAGCAACGCGATTGGTGGAACAAAGTTATCCATAGTAAAATGTAAATCTAATAATGCGGTAGCGTCATAATTGTTAAATGGTTCGAAATAATGGTATTATATTGAGTTTATTGTTTAGAGCCACTAGTCTAGGGTTTGGAATGCGAATACTCATTCCGAACCCTAGACTAGGGCCATTTATAATCAGCGATGACGACTGTTGTAAAATTTTATAATGATTGTGCATGGATTTAAGATCATCGTCTCTGTCGTCACTACTAGTAGTAGTATGAGCTACTGATACTGGGTCTATGCGAACTCTGTGCTAAATGTATGATAGCTTTCCTTATCTGCGAAACTGTTGAGAAAAAACCGGTCATAGCTCTCCAAACTAGTGGCTGAAGAAATCCTCTCGTCTACCTTGTTACCATATTCTGGTATCAATTCGACGGCATGTGTTACATCTGTCAACGACACGACACCACCACACCTACAACGTCTGCCACGTTGGTCTATCATGTACGTGCGCTCCACTGTCCACATCGCAAGTTCAGGACGGTCACTGGGATTAGCGACGAAGTGGAAGAATTGGACGTAGAGGAGTGGACTTGAAAGGTACATTGGTAACACCAAGTCAGAAGCCCGTGGAATCTTTGGCTGAAAGATGAGTCGAACTTGTGCAACACGACTGGCTGAAGATGATCTCAAATTAGATCTGGAACACGAGTGCAAGAATACACTTACTGCTTTGGCCGTCATCGCCCGTGACATTGATTAGGACAGTATCGCAGTTTCCGAGGGGGAATGCATCACTCGGCGGGTATGCTTGTATCACTCTGCTTGGCATGATGACTCGTGGCTGGAAAGCAGAGTGAAGCTGTAGTCGAAATTTATTCCATGTGCAAAAGTGTCCGTATCCATGGTCCCAGCGGGTATGCTCGCCAGTGGAGAGGGATAATTGATTGATAAACTGAGAGAGCGCATGATTGAAATCAACAAGTGAGTATTTAGCTTCAATAGCGATGGGCGTCAGAGCATTAAAATCCGGCGTCGAGGTCAGATGGAAGGCAGTGAGAGCGTCTCCAGAAAGAATGCCCTTAAGAAAATGATTCCAAACTGGCCGAGGTCCATGAACAGAATGCGTTTCATCAGGGAGAACACGAGAAATCCAGGAAAGCGCTGGATTAACGGTCGTCACTTCTTCATCTTCGATGCGTATGGCATTGACAAGTGACGTGCCACGAGAATAGAATAACGCATACAGGTTGAATAATTCCATCGACTCCTGGCGGTTGAGGATCCGTACGCACTGCTCCGTAAAATCAGTAGATCGCCGGTTTGTGCGCTCAAAGAGATGTTTGCAGTGTGTAATGAGTAAGCGCTCTGTCATATCAGCTGAAAACTGCATCAACGTGCCCAGTTTCTTGACCATGCCTCTGAAGCTTTGCAATAGCTCGAGTTTCGGGATAAAAAAATCGTCTTTAACACCTTTCTTTCCCCTCCTTGCCTCAGCGTCAACGATAGCATCCTTGAATGAGTGAAAATCCGAAAGTGCTTGCGCCATCGACTGCAGGGAATCAGGAGAATGAACCGGATTTTGAGAAAGGTAGATGAACTCTATGAGGGCACGGATGGAACGAATGAACCTGGGTGGAGCAGCGCCTGCAATCGAAGCAACAATGGTGCGTTGAATATCTCGGTGCTCGCGCCCTGTCATTTGGTTGACATGGGTGACACCTTTGGTGAAGTGACGAGTTCCCACCCGCTTATGCTGAACCATGAAGCGAGCATTGAGCTCAGGTTTCCCTACCGTCTCCTTGATCCAATTGAGCGGATGGTCCGCAAAAAACTTGATACAGGTATGCAAAACTTCACCGGTGAGAAAGACAGATGGGCATGCAAACGTCCAATCACGCCAATATGGCATGTGAACTCCAGACAGATGCACCGCTTTTGCTGCCTTCTGGAATTTATCAAGATCCCAAGGATCGACCTCCTTGGAGATCTCATAGACGAGTTGCAGTGTGTGTTGTCCAGTGCGAGGAGGGTAGAGAACTCCGTCACCAAAATTTGCTTGTGTCGCCATAGTTATGGGAGAGGCACTTTTACTGACTGTAGCGATCATGGTAGCCTCTGGAAGGTCACATACGTGAGAGACAAGTGGTGTAAAGACATAATGGATGTATCGGGAAGGATCGGGCATAAAACAACCATCCTTTGCTGCGACCTTGAGGTTGGCGCAGATGAGATCGACACATCTATGCCACAGGCGTGCCTGCAGAATGCCCTGATAATCAGGATGCACATGAAATTTAGCGATGGGCATGTAAGCAATACAGCGCCAAGCTCGTAGTGTAGCCTTGGAGCGAACTTCCGAATCGAGGTTACCAATCGTAATGAAAAGTGGGTGCATCTCAAGCCCTCCAGTGGTGCGCGTCACAGGTGTTTTATCTGATCCCAAGATTATCGGTACTTGTGTAGCACCTACTGGGAGATGGTCCTAAGAATACAAAGTCAATATTTGAACAGTAGACTAACAGATAGAATTGACCTGAATTTTCCATGCCATGTCAGCGCTCATATAATCCCCATATTCACGCTGACCCCCAGTATTAACAACATGCGGTTGAAAAGTGATATGGTTAGCAAAAACAGGATCACTGAAGAGCTGTTTGACGACTTCGAGAGCATCACGCCAGATGAGTTGCAAGGGATAAGTCGTCTTGTAGCCTGTGAACTCCATGGTCGAGACTTTCCATGGTACAAAAGAGGGGAGCGCATCAATCCAATCAAGAAGTTGATCTTTTGAGGTGAAAGATGGTCTTGGGCGGGTGTGAAACTGTAAACGTAGAGTCAGACCTGTTAAATAGGGCTCCGAGTCTCCTACCCATTTCAACTTCAAAAACTTGTCGATCTGAGTTTGAGTCAGGTTTTCAACTAGAAACCTTGCTAATTCCCACTCTCCTTCATCGTGGAAAGGATAATAGGTATTTATTTTCCTCCGGTAATCATATTGATCTTCTTGCAACCTGTCGAATAGGTTTTTGCCCACACCAAAGACATACCCGGATCGAGGATGATAAGAGCCAGTAGCGGACGATGTAGATGAACGAGAACCTCGCAATCCGGGTGGAATTGGGAATTGTTGCGGGCGTGATTCACGTGGCCAGCAGGTAGACTGAGAATCGAGATGCAGAATAACTGCCTCGATGGAAAGGAACTCCTCATTGCAGTTGGGACACAGCCTGGTATACGTCAGTCTATGTAATGTAATAATAGTGATAAAAGATACTCACATCCGCTAAATAGCCAAGTCTTGACTAGGCCCTTCCTTGTGAGCTTTGCTGACGAGTTGCTGGCAGTAACTATGTCTTTGAGACTCCGCAGACTGTGCATTCACAGGGTATCGTGCTGATATCAGCCTATAGTATTGGCGTTTCGTTTATATATCAGTGAGTTCCTTCTATTGTCAAGTTCAAAGTGCGTACAGATGTCTTCTCCATCTCACTCTCAGCCCAGTAGTCCTTCCCGAGTCTCATCTCCTCCTCCTCCTCCTCCCAGCAGTTCTCCCAGCCCCCCAAGTCCATCAAATAGCCCTCCATCTTCTCCTCTGTCCAGTGGACGTGCTACCACTCCTGAAATGTCTCTTTTTTATTCTAGCTCCAAGTCAGGGAGCTCTCCTAACACTATGAATTCTGACTTATGTACTTCACCGCTAAGCACAAGGTCAGAAAGGACACCTGGGAGTCCTGCCAAAGAGACGGATAGCATATTTTTTGATCCGTCTAGGCCTCTGAACCCTGAACGTGCTGCTCGACGGCGGTTCATACAAGACAGAATGAAGAGGAAGCAGCATCCATATTCTGTATATTCAGCTCCAATCGAGGTTCGTTATGCAGCTCGTGTCATGGGACGCGACCGCGATCCATATGTATCATTCGAAACACTTCTCCAGGTACAATACATTTCTTCTACCTAATTACGAAGACTGATTTTTATATTGAAAAAGCACTTTGGACTTTTAGAAAATGGCCTCGCGCAACTACGTTCCTCGACCTTATACAAAGGGTACAAAGCCAAGCTTGCTGCTCGTGAGACTGCCCGCCAGCGCCTGGTGGTGACCGCGTGGGAAATTGAGGAGTCAGAGTGCTTCACTGCATTCCTTGATGCCCTGCATAATGAGAACAAAGAACGACTTGGATTTGCAGACAGGGAGTTGCAGAGTTTTAGGAGCATTTTTTCTGACCGTGGCTGCAAGGAGGTTGAGGACGATAAAGATTATCTTCAAGCCATCTATGAAGATGAATGCGAAGTCCTTCATGTTACCTCAGCCCAAGCTGAACAGATTTCAAAGATCTTGGGTTCACGAACCAAAGATGCGTTTTTGCAATCCGGACCTACGGACTCGCGATCCCGGCTCCCTAGCCTTGAGATCCACAACAGCGATGATGATGAGATCGTTCTGGATGATTCTTCGGACTCAGATTCCGATGAAGAAGAGTGTCTCGGGGCACCAGTGGGGGGCGAGGCGCCCCATGATGCGAACTAGATCGGTGGCTATTCAGGCCCTTCCAATCGTGGTATGTGACACGAATTTTGTATTCACTACGTACGACACTGATCAATCGATAAGAGGACATGTAATAATACACGCTGCTTGTGCCAATGTTTCATTATGATGGCGACCCCCTCCAGATTGTATTGGTTTGTCATCGCGCATGCTTTACTTTTACATAGTACCCCTTCATCTCACCCTTCTTCAGCGTCTTATCATTGCTTCTTGATGACATATCTCTTGTTTAAGTATGGTTTGTAGTAGAATATTATGCGGATATTTATCTGTACCCTCCACCCTTACTGCGCCCTCAATTACCCCAGTCCTGCCAGCGCATGCCTGCGAAACGAGCCAGAGGTAAAACTACGATATCAAAACCCACTCGCGGGTCCGGTCTGAACCCTTCCCACGTCCCAGCGGACAGTCAAATGCACCTCAGCGACGAACAACCCCATGAGCCGATGCCCAACGCTTTCAATCCGCATGAAGGGCTCAATTCATAGTGCGTATTTCTCTCTCTCAACGTTCATCAAACGCTTACGCCGGTCCATCTAGCGCACAGGCTGGTTATGCGCCCTTCACCCCTGCTCACGACGTCATCGACACTTACGCTGGACCATCAAACGCTTACGCCGGTCCATCAAGCGCGCAGGCTGGTTATGCGCCCTTCACCCCTGCTCACGACGTCATCGACACTCACGCTGGACCATCAAACGCTTACGCCGGTCCATCAAGCGCGCAGGCTGGTTATGCACCCTTCACCCCTGCTCACGACGTCATCGACACTCACGCTGGACCATCAAACGCTTACGCCGGTCCATCAAGCGCGCAGGCTGGTTATGCGCCCTTCACCCCTGCTCACGACGTCATCGACACTTACGCTGGACCATCAAACGCGTACGCCAGTCCATCAAGCGCGCAGGCTGATTATGCGCCCTTCACCCCTGCTCACGACGTCATCGACACTTACGCTGGACCATCAAACACTTATGAAGACTATGGTGAGTTCACTCAATCATCAATATGACATTGCGGCTAATGAATCATAAGACTCGTATAGTTCGAGGCACCTCAACAATCTGTCCCACTTCAACAGTATGCAGGCGCCTAATCCGCACCATATACAACTTCCGCAATCGTTTGACGACGAGGATGAGCCGACGGAGCCTCAACGTCGTCCTCTCCCCATCACGACGGGTGAAATATCACAATCGCATGTCATACATGTAAGTAGCTTTAATTATCTTTCGCATATTTCACTGAAAGTCTGTGGTATAGACAGCAGGACCCGCTCGCTCATCTAACACGCGACGACGTACCCGAAAGCTACCTGCAACGCCGTACGTTGCTCATGAGACCGTTGTCTCCGCGACAACGCAGGCAGCTGCAGGCCTTGCAGAAGCACCGGACAGCAACCGCCATTTCCAGCTTACAGGACCGATGCGCGAGCAGATCTTCAATCGCTCGAAGGAACTTGTGGTAGGTATCGTGTTTACAGAAGACGCGATGGCTTCATCTCCTGCCGACAAAAAACGAATCGTTAAGTCTGTGATTCGAAACGCGACGCCTAAGATTCCCGGCCTTCATGGTATGTCAACTCAAAGTTTGTCATTGTTTTCTAACTAATCGACTAATAGGAACCCCCCGCTGGGACAACCAAAAGAAGGATCTCACAAAGATCTGGCGCGCGGTACTCGTTATGCGCACGGAGCTCACAACGCTTACTCGAGAAGGCGTTGTACTCGCCTACAAACTCTTTCCTCCGCAGGGTAGCTTGATTTCCCCCGAAGCCTTTCGTATTGAGCACGTGAGACATCTCATTCAAGAGAACAAATTTATGCACGAATATTCGTTCAATGCGGTACGTTTTTTTTTCACTTCAAATCACACGCTGACTCGTCAACAGGATGGGACGCTAAAGATCCATTCAAAATTCAAAAATCCGTTCATCCTACACCTAGTCACGAGATTGGTATGGAACATGCGCTTCCGACTTGACACTTTACTCGTCTCGCCACGCAGGGAGTTACACTACGCGATGGGGGCAGCCGGCACATTCACAAAACGTATACTGTTGGAACAGGGACACGCGACACTTACTGCATCTAAGGTATCATCGGACTCAAATTCTTCTACCTTTCAGATGCTCTGCTCGGACATGGACAGTCTTACGGACGAGGAGAAAGCTGAGTTGGACGGGTGGAAAGACCATATGGTCATTTGCGGGATTTCGCAACAGCGCGTCGGGAATGAGCTGTCAGATTTCGACTTGAGCCCCGCAGACTTAGAGCGTGACTCGGACGCCGATGCGTGACATGTATATTATAAATCGCGATACCTGTATATATCTTTCTCATATATGTATACCTCGTAAATGCGACTCTTTTTGCCTTGCAAAATTAATTATATTCGACTATCTCACTTACTTAAGCACATCCGGTTGAACTCTGCCTCAATTAAACTAAGACAAGTATTTACGAACACTGTCCTGAGCTACGCCTAATGCGGCTTGTTCAGAACAGGTTTTGAAACTTGTATCGACTGACTCGAGTTTTTTTAGATGGCCTGTAGCGGATATATCACAACCGAGTCGTTTAAATGGGGACTAGGAGGTACGTTGCCTCATTATGATACTTTTCGGTGACGATCAAATTTGGAAAGAAGAGGATATCATGAGCCTGCCTCAATTAGATCATCTCGAAAGCATGCAATAGGCTCGTCTTCTTTTTCACAAGAAGCCCGTACGTTGTTCGGACACGCGCACTACTGAGTAATATTAATGTTGCCCTCAAGATATCTGCAGTGAATACATCACAGCCGAGTCGTTTCGAATCGGGACTAAGAAGTGCGTTGTACCGTAATATGATTATCATCTTAATGGCAGAGATTCTACATGGAAAAGGTCTTATCAATGAGCTTTTCTGCTTACATAGCGGGTTTGGTAGGCTAGTTCAGCCGTCGGAAAGGAGTTCTCCGTAGATTCACGCACACACTCCGAGCTGTCCTCATCCAAACTCGTGGCACTAGTGCAGGAAGCGCTCGATTGCCACCTTCAGTACGGACTCAGCTGCGAATAGATAATGCCACTGGTGAACATAACTTTCGCATTCATGTCATGGAGCCGTTTACCTGCAACAGCAAACGACGTCACGTCATGATTATATCGGCAACACCAAAATCCCGACGATCCTAGGACCTTGCTGCAGTCAACAAGAGCTTCAAGCGGAGTTTCAAGTTTCGAGACTTGTTCGAGACAAGCCCATATTCAAGAACAACTTGGGGTTTTCATGGAAAACCCGTAGTGAAGTTATGGTTGGGGTGCGCAGTATAGGCCATTAAAACTGTATGGATCAAAGCTCTACAGGTATTTCTGCATGCAGGTGCTGTCAAGGTGTAAACGAAAACGAAAATTCGTCACAATATCTCCAACATCCTGACGTCCATCATGTCATCAACAGAAGTCATGTCCTTCACTTGCGCGATGATTTTGTTATCCGAAGCGATTCTCTTATACTCCCCACCCCACTGCTGCGCTAACAAAAGTCCGCCAAACGGCTGTCCGAGGCGAACGATCAGCCTCAACTCTCGAGTAGTCGGCTCATTATATCCAGGAGACTCGGGCTCGGGCCAATCTTACTACGCTCTGCGTCTTGTCTGCAAAGTTAATCAGCCCGAGGTCATACCGATTCCACGGACGGACGAGCAGGAATGGCTGCTGAGCACGCCTTGCAGGCGAGAATTGAACAAGCCTGTCTTCCGTTCTGACCTGCAGGTCTTGTAGCCCGTGTGCCTTGACTTCATATGTGAAACATTTGTCCCCGTCTCCACCGGCACTCCGCCTGACTTCGGTGAGAGGAAATACGATGCAAGGTAATTGCATTCTGGCATTTGCGAAACGAGGAATACTAAGATTCTAGATGTTCATTCGGGATTGACGCGGACGGGTGAGCATGGTTGCGTGAGTAGCTCAAAGGATGAGCAGTGCCTCTATCTTGCCCTTGTTGCACTGCGTTGAGGTGCAGAAGGATTTGAAGAATGGTTGGAAGGTAACTCGCAAGTACTCAAACAGAAGACAATAATGCCACACAATTGTCGTCGTGATTCGAGTAAATGACTTTGCTAGAGTAGACAACAATATTGTGTGAGAGAAGTATACGCGAAAGCAATATAAGCACACCACAGGAATATCCCAATCGAAAACCATGTACATGCGTTCTAGATCTATATAGTGAGCAGGTTGGGTTACGCAGGTTAGGCTAAATATTATAGGATTCAGGTGTTTTTGCATGCAAGGTATAGATGAAAATGCGTCCGACATTCATATTCCCAGCAGCTACAATATTTCTAGCATCCTGACATCCATGTTATCAACAAAAGTTATGTCCCGGACTTGCGCGATGATGTTATTGTCCGAAGCGATTCTCTTATACTCCCCGCCACGCTGTTGCGCTAGCAAAAGTGCGCCAAAAGGACGAGTAAAGCGTACGAGTAACCTCAACCTTCTGGTAACAAGCTCATCATCTCCAGGCCCATTCATCCATTCGTCCATGCTCTGCGACGCATCTGGAAAGTCGACCAACTCGAGATCATACCGATTCCACGGAAGGATAAGCAGAAATGTTTTCCGGGTGCGCCTTGCAGGCGAGAATTGAACAAGCCTGTCTTCCGTCGTGACCAGCAGGTCTTGTAGCCCATCTGCCTTGACTTCATATGTGAAACATTTGTCCTCATCTTTACCAACACTCCGCCTGACTTCGGTGAGAGGAAATGTGATGCAGGGTAATTGAAGTCTGGCGTTTGCGAAACGAGGAACGCTGAGGTTCTCAAGAGCGGTGTACAGTTTCAAAGCCGACTTCACAGCCACAATATTGCTTCGCAACCTAGAGACCGATACCCGCATGTCGAGTTCAGATAGAGATGGCAACGTGCATGGCAGAGCCTTGTATGAGGAAATCTCAGCTGGGAGACAGCTGTTGAAGTTGGACGATTGTCCCACCCAATCAAGGGCCGTGATGTCGCCCGAATGGGCTATGATCTCCTGCAAGAGTCGTCCGAGCGCCTTTTGTCTTTTCTCTCCGTAGATAACAGGAAGGTTGACATCAAAGATGCCAAACAAAGAGTAGGCGATGTCTTCCTCCCTCGTGGTGTCGCGGTTTGACGCCCATCGGAGTTTCTCTCGGGCATCTCTTGTCCCGGGATGGAAGTCGACGAGCGCCCGCGCGTTTATGCCCGTTGAACGCTCCAACTCCCTCATAATAACGACAGACTGCTTGTGGTTGGGTGAGCGGTCGTCGAGATATGGGGTCCAATCTGCTTGGTAGAAGAGAACAATTTTAGGAGCGAGGAACTCTTGAACGGTCCATCCTCGTGTGTTCCAGATGCTGCTTGCGAGCACGCCCGCCTTTGACGAAGGAGGAACATCCGATAGGTAGATGATGGTGAGCGCTGAGTGGTGATACCAGACGAACATGGAGTTGACTGATTGCTGGAGCTCAGCATTGTTGTTCTGGTCGATGCAGCATGTATCGCTCCACGCCCAATGATGCCCCGTATCACGTACGACTTCGCAAAACTTCTGCAACTTCACCACGGTCCCGACCGGATCCAAGCCATATATATCCTTGCCCTGAATACCTTGCAGCAGTGGCTCGTTCCTTTCCCACCTATGAGATAACATGACCCAACTGAAGTACTTCGCGACTGCTTCTTTGATGGGTTCCCTTTGGAGGGGGACATGCATCACCGACGAATGTAGAAGCTCTTTGTACTCTGTACTCTCCGCGAACGCATTGATCTGCGCATCTCGATTGCACAGACGTCCAGTAGAGGTGTTGATTAGACGAAGTGGAGCATTTTCCAGTTGGGTGTGGATGGCTCGTCGAATAGCATCTTCTACTTCAGATGGACTGATGAATTGTTGGCGTAGCTCTGCAGAAAATGTAAGTCATCTTCAAGTCGGCGCTTGAGTTCTGTGGACCTTACGTCGTATCTGTGGGTCGGGTGCATCATCCAACTTGGAGAGCATGATTTTGAAGGCCTCGAATGCATCATCATAACGCTGTGACCCACGAAGTGCTGTATGCTTCAATTCGTACCCGAGATAAGATGAAGAGTTAAGCTCAACAACCTACGAACATGATCACAAATGTGAGAACAACAACGGATATCGTCCGCACCTTTTCTGCGTCTGAAAGGGCCTCTGCATAGAGCTTTTGGTCCAACTTCACCTTACTTCGATGCGCCAAGTATGAGGAATCCGTCCCTAATGCTGCGCAAAGTGTGTTCTCGATAGACCAGAGTTGAAGACTTCCATACTTGTCTCCACTCGCAAGTAGTTCTCCACTGGGAGAAATTGCAACGCAGAAAACCAATGCGGTGTGTTCGAGTGCTTGTCCTATCTGTTGGTATGACTTTGTGCTCCATAGGTGCACAGTCTTATCTCCCGAGGCAGTGGCAATGAAAGAGCCATCTGAAGAATTGGCAAGTGACCTAATGTAGGAAGTGCAAGGTTGACCGATTTGTGCCCCATTCGACGAGTCCCAAAACTTGATTGTTTTGTCCGCTGATGCAGAGATAAGTTGCTGGCCGTCAGGCGACCACACAACACTGAGAACGAATTCTTCATGAGCGTCGATTTCGAGAAGGAGCTCGGCGTTATCGGTGCTCCAAACCCGAATGTTGCGCCATGTTCCGCATGCTAATTTGAGCCCATCTGGGCTGAAGGCGACACAATCCACCGAGCTCGAACACTTGAGTGTTGAGAGGACAGCGCCAGTCTCCGCATCCCATATAATTACTGTACTATCCCATGACCCGCTTGCAATTCTCTTTCCATTCGGGGAGAAGCACACCGAGGACACCCGGCTTGTATGTTTCACCCGCGGTTTGTTGAATAGCATTTTCTTACTCTCGACGTCCCAGATGATGATGGCTCCATCTCCTCCACCGCTCGCAATTCTTCTCTCGTCTGGCGACACAGAGACTGACAACACGAAGTCACTGTGTCCCTCGAATGGTCCTCCTACAAATGCTCTTTTCTCCACGTCCCAGATCCGTAGGGTTTTATCCGCTGAAGATGTGACGATCCGTCGACTGTCTTTGAAAAACGCGACTGCCGTCACTGCCATGGTGTGGACTCGCATAGTTTGTGTCAGCGCCGGCTGGGTTATCTGTGCCGGCATCGAGCGCCTTTTCACAGTAAGATATGCTTGTTTTCCTACATTGAACAATCCTGACATGTGGCTAGACAGGAGGATGGACGGTCAGTAGCGTTTGAGGTTGACGAGTGTGCTCTGTGCTGCCGTCATCAATCTTATGTATCGTGAGTAGAGCTGGGTTTTTGTCCATAACCCTTTCTCGTAGGCTCTTTATATATCCTTGGCTCATCTCGCGTTGCTACAGCACGGATCTAACTTCGTTCGCTTCATCCAGTGCTTGTACTGGATCAAGTATCTTCTGCTCGTCGACGTTTCAGATACTGATGCATCGGCATCAGCATCAGCACCAGCTGCACTGCCTGCAACTCGCCCGTCATGTGGTGACACAGCAACTGGAGCCACGACCCCAAATGGCCTTCCTACCAATGGTCCTTTCTTTACGTCCCAAATACGTGCATTTTAGTCTGAACAAGTGATAACGCATCGACATCGACTATTGGCACCATCCTCGTGTGCCCTGGCATCGTCGGTGTTTGTGTTGTCTGGTCCGGTGTCTTGAATTCTGTCACAGCAATATATGCTGTTCTTGCTCCATTAAGTACACTCATCAACATATCACGCTGGCCTGCTAGACAGGGTGATGAATGGTCAGTAGGATTTGAAGTTGACGAGGAGAGTACTCTATAGTTATGTCGTCAATCTTATGTGTCCCAGTTGTATTCTTCTTATAATCCAATTGTTGCCAGCTTATCTGGGGTCCTTGATGGCTCTCACCCTCTCTTATCACACTGCCACAGGCTGGTGTGGCGTTGCTTCTTGGCATCAAACCAACGGCCCGTCATACATAAATTTTGTGCACAGAAAACTCGCTCCAATGAATATCCGTCTGGTACTCTCACGGTTAATTCTGCAGATGAGTCTATTCTATATATTATCCTGCGTGTATAGCACACATCGCGAGACCTACAGGGCCCAGAACGATCTCTAGGGGCCTTTTGTTATTGATGGGACACCACACCCGGGGCACACGGCAACTAATGCATCTTTCTATATGTTACTGGTTCACGCTCTGGACCTCATGTGTAAGTTTTTCTTCGTTGGTGACTGTGTTCCTCCAGATCGTTGTCAACACTGGTTTCCTCTTCCCGCTCGTCCTCAGTTAATCTCCCAGCAACGCATTCGATGCAAACGCGCATTCAAGACACTTCAAATAGACGATCATCTCATCAACGCTCTTTATGGTTCTATGCAATATTAATATTGTCACGTCTCAGGTGTAATAATTGACATCGGCAAACACAGTCTTTATCTTGGGATGGCCGGACTATGACGGACTGATGAGATGGGACGAGGCATGTCTTTTTACTTTGACACGAACAATCAAGTACTCGAGAATATCTAAGAATGAAACTCTGTGGTGACTGCCATTACGGGCCTCATTCGCAGATTGGCACTGGCACTGGTATTGAGGAATATAGAAGGAATGACTGACTTCCTTCTACGTGGTCTGACTGCGGGCGACGAGCGTTGAAGTGGATATAAGCACAAAGTCACCTCTCACCCACCTAGGCTTGACGAATCTACCGGCTGCGATTGACGTACATGTCTGCACGGGTGAGTTAGATGAGCCGTGCTTTCAGCTTGACATTGCTTATTCCTGTAAAGTGCAAAAGGACTTGAGCTTGAGTGGTTTTACTCTTGCCAAGGATGGGGAGTTGTCGTATCACCCGCAGGACTTCCACGACCTCCTGGTACTTGAAAACCTGTGAGAAATGAAACCTTGCGGTGCCCGACATATATATGCCTTTACATATTAGCACTTGTACTGGTGTGGAAGGGGATGTATGTAAACACTGGTAGACGCACCTGTGAGACATTCATTCGGGATCGACAAGGGAACATGCTTGCACGAGTGGATGAGCCGCTGTATTACGGTACCTCCATCTTGCCGATGTTGCACTGAGGCTTTGTTGATGATGTGTTGAGGTGCAGAAGGGTGTTCAGAAGGTACCAGTCGACTCGCACTCAGAAGACGATACCAAACTCGAGTAGACAACGACGTGTGACATGCGAAAGCAAGATAGCGCTACACCACGAAAGTATCCCAACTGAAAACAGGATCAGGTCATACACGCTCGTGATTATTTAGTACTCAGTGTCCAGCGAACGTTAGAACGTTAACGGTTTGAGATGTAGATAAAACTATAACAAATCGGATGGACAAGGCAGTATTACGCCCTGCTACACAACGTGCAGTATTTTGTAGGACAATTTAGATTCATGATTATTCATTGAGCGCAGATTCTCACGCCTCCAGTTGTCATGAACGGCGAGGAGATGGTCATGACTGACCCGCAACCTGCGGCCCCGCCATCGGACTCGATACGAATAACGAGGCAGGGCAAAATCAGATGCTGGGTCAAGCACGGATTGGACTTTTTCCAGGTTGGTTCTGTGGCTCTTCCATTGACTGTTCATTTGACAGAACATGGGTTCAGGAAAATCCTGACAAACCATTGACGCTGCACACTTCCCCGGCCGATGTTGCACAATCTACCATCCCTCGGTTGATTTCAGTTGTGGAGATCCTGAAGCGTGAATATTTGAAAACCTTGGATGTGTCGGCAGGACAGTTGACAGGGCTGCATCAGTACAATGTACTACAATGGGAGCAACGTGGCGAGATCGCTGCAGAAGGGGAAGATCGAGCAAGTACCATAGCAAGAGCTTTAGAAGGTAAAAAACAGTGCGTATTTTGCGTATGGATGATGGCGCTCAGGCTGATGAAAAGATAGCCCTAAGCTCACGCTTGCGCCCTATATGAAAGTCACGCTGTGCAGGAAGGCTCTTGCAGGAATGCATGACATGACGTGAGTAACGGTTATGCGCAGATTTTTGTCCGACCTGACAAGCTTGCAGATACCAGACACCACAAATACGACGACTGTCCAAGACTACAAAGGCGAGGGTAAAGAAAAAAGCAAAGCAGCATATACCTTAGTTATTATTATTATTTTCCTATAAATCTGTGTTCAAATATCATTATCAGAAGTAAAATTCCCAGGGGGTTTCCGATTCGTTGATTCGTCCAAGTTGAGAACTCAAGTTTACTATTATTCGTCCAACTTGGACTCCTCAGGCTGCGTTGTTCTGCTAAACGTCGTGCTCATCGTCAGTAACGGCGACGGAAATCACCAACAACTAATTTCAGCCTAAACTTGGTGCTAGGCGTCCTTCCAATAATCGCCGGACAGGTTGTGCATTTGAACATCGCCTGAACTGCCGAAGGATCTCCGACCTTTTTATAAAGCCCTAACTCAGCTGCGCGCATGCCTCGCCGCACTTCTGCTCGCCTTACATCCTCTGTCACTCCACAAGCACCTTCAGTCTCTTTTCAACTTCCTGCCTCCGATGCAGATCCCAATATCCTTCAACTCAGGCGACACTGGAAATGGGCTGCTTTCAGCCAGTTCTTCTTCACATTTAATACTCTCTTTGCCATGAATGACGTGACCTTGATCGTGAGTACCGACTCTGCCTGCCTCTGGAGCACCATCTTATCTTTCAAACTATCACAGGACATCGAAAATGACCTCGCATACTCTACCAACCGTGTTTTGTCTCGCATCATGACAAGATTGCTCGTCACGTTAACGCAGGACAGAAAAATATCGTAAGCTTCCCTCCATCGTATGCTGTAGTCTAAATCCTTTTATCTGACGAATGTCGATTCATCAGCGCTGATAACTGGCAAACTGCTTTACGAAAGCAATATATAAGACGGGACCCAGATGTAAATCCCATAGGACCAATTCAGCAAATATACACCAATGTCGCAGAGTCCTCGCGCGCATCCACAGTTCCCCCATACCCATCTGAAACCGGAGAACAGTTGGCCCAAGAGCAGGCAAATAAAAGCATGGTGCACGAAGACGGAGCGTCTGCTGACGGCGATGCTGTCCCAGACGATTCAGCAGATGCGGTCGAGGTCAAGTCAGAGGAAACTAAGATCGACGAATCGAAAGATGAAGTCGCTGGGTCTTCCTCAGAGGCCTTACAGGACTCCGAGCAGCTACAGCAGCAGATTGATTGGCTCGACCTTCCTACAGTGAAGAAACTGGAGTCCTTACACACTCTTATGGAATGGCAATTCCATAACCCTAATCGTCTACGTACTCAGATGAAAGATGACGACGAGAATGCCGAATGGGTAATACCATGCCTGCTTCATTCTCCAACTTACTGACCAGTCTTCATAGCATATAGAGCCAATAGGATATGACGCCAAGAGTAATGCCTACTGGCTCATAGGTGGTGTGTGCTATTTTTTCATCTCGTTGCCCAGCCTTAACCTAGGTTTAGCCGACCGTTTGTGGATTCAACGTGAACCTCCACGTCAGACACTCAAACGCAAGCGGCACACAAACCCTAACGCATCGAAATCCAGTGGCAAAAAGTCTTTCAACAAACGCCAGCGAGTCGACACAGAACCAGAACCCACACCTCCACCCACAACACCTGCCAGAGCATCCCGTCGGCACAACCAAGCACAGGCCCAAAACTCGAGCCCGTCCGGTTCGCGCGGTACTCGCGCCGCTAAATCACGTGCGAATCAGAAGCTTGATGCTCAGGCAAAGGACCTCGCTGAATTCCAGCGCCAGATGGCTCGGAGCAAGTCTACTAGTGCCAGACCTCTGACTCCACGCCGGCCTTCCGGGATCCGCGTGAGTGCGCGGCTGCGCGGAAACTTGGCAGACGACGAGTGGCAAGAGGTGCCAGACGAATGGCTTTCTCCTAGCGCGCATGATGGAACAGAGGGAGAGGAGAAGACGCCACCTAAAGCTAAGGCGAGGCTGAAAACGGGGCTTGAGAGCGATGATGACTCGGTCAGCGATCTCACGGAGCTTAGCGAAGACGATGATACAAATGAGGGGGACGCCCAAGAAGAAGCCGATGCAGAAGAGGATGAAGAACCAGACGTTAAAGATGAAGAATCTGAAGCGGAATCCGTACCGGTTCCCGATAAACCAAATGGCAAGATTGATGTTGATGAAGAAGACAATGAGATTCCATCTCTTCCCGAAGGTTTTATGGAATGGGAGACGGTGAGTTATTTATGAGCAATTAGTTAAATCAATTCATATCCCCCCTTCATCGTGAACAGATCTGTATCACTCTCGAAGAGTGGGAGCACTTCCCCGAGCAATTTGAGAAAGCCACCCACTATGCTGAGAAGTCGCTGTATAAGGTATTGACGCAAACCATCGTCCCGGTAATAACCGCCGAGCTGAGGGTATGTATCCCGCTCCATTTAACCTTGGGAAGCATCGATGCTAATGTAATTTTAGGAGGTGGAGAAGAAGAAGCGCAAAGAAGAAGCGGTCGTACATCGCAAGCGCTCATCTCGTATTGCTATCAAGGAAAGTGAGAAGGAGCAAGAATTACTTGCTGCTAAGAAGCGCGCAGAGGAAGATGAGAAGATGAGTCGAGCTCGGAGGGCTGAAACGCGTCGACAGAAAGAGGAAGCGGACAGGATTAAGAGGGAGAATGCTAGAGAGCAACGCAGGAAGGAGCGAGAAACCAAGCAAGCTGGAGAGCTTGAAGCTGACACCAGGTATGAATACTTTGCGCATACCTTGTGTATTCTAAACGCCTTGCTAGCGCTAACGCGCCTATCGATGTCGTGCGTCAAGAACCTTCCTCATCTGCCATACCGCATGGTCAGATGGGCAAGTTCCCGACATTGTCTGTTCCTGTTCCCATGAATGGATCAGGCGCTGCTAGCAGTGGATCGCGGACACCAGCCGAAGACTGGGAGCTGGATTGCGAGGTCTGCGGTAGACAAGGGATTAACCGGGTTTGTCTCTTTTTCATCTTGTATTCTTGCTGCTTCATATTTTGCGATAATTGTAGGATGACGGCGTTCCGATCATGTGTTGTGGTCGATGTTTGAAGTGGCAGCATATTGGGTGCCATGACCAACGTGACGTCACTGCAGGTCGCCCGAAACGTAACTGGGATGCCGAGGACTTCATCTGCAGAAGATGTCGCTTGTCGGGTTCTAGGGCTTCTTCGTTTAGCAGTAGCCAATTGCCCACACCAACCGATCTGAAAGCGGTGTACGGTTCAGTCGGAACGCAGCCCTACTATAGCGGCCAGCAGAATTACTCCCATGACCGTTATCCCAACGGAAGCTACTACACTGCCGGCGCGACAAGTGGGAGATACAGCTACGAACACCAATCTGACATAAGGTCATCTGGCATGCCTTCTCAGTCTTATACTCAAGCTCCCCGTACTCCTGGCGTCACTTTTGCTCACTATCAGCCGCAGCAAGGAGGATTTTCGACATCACGTCCATCTTACTCCATTCAAGAGCCTGTTCCCATAACCCAGCAGACTCGTTATCCGCAGCCTACATCTCCAGTCACTGGAGTGAGTCAATACCCCGGGTCCTTCCAGGTGACTTGAATATCTTCAGTTCCAAAAACCATATTTCTAACTCATTTTAAGACCCATCCATCCCCCCACATCCAGGTGCAGCCCCAACACCGATGGCAACCCTCCAGCTATTCTCGGAGCGATCCGTCTTACAGCATGAACGCGGTTGTCCCGCCTTCTTCATACACCTCACAACAGCAACCCTACTATCCTGGATCCTCTTCAAGCCCCTCAGTTCCGTTCTCTCAGATGCATGGTACGAACCATCAATCCGTGCCCCAATATTCCGGATACCAACACGCCGCTCCTTACCAACAAAGTAGATGAGTTCACATACGTACGCTAGGTTTTCGTAGGAAACACTTTGATTTATCAAGATATTCGTAAGTGAGGTCCATAGTTAGTGGAGGAGGAGAATGTAGAGTACTGAAACGTGTTGTAATGAAGCTTGGTTGGGCCGGAATGTATCATGATACTAAATCCCAATTGTCCATGAATGCGTTGACTCCGCAAGGTCAGGTTATTCTGTTATGTCAAGACTTACGTGATTATGTGATTTTTCCGAGTTAATGCTTTCTAAGTGGCCTAAACAAACTATCTCATACATATACAAGTGAGTCGCTGTAAGTATGTGCACGATTTGTACGAGCTCGATGATTTCAAAAGTACTATCTCACCGTGACTGTAAGATACTTACGAACTTATGAGCACGGATTTCAGAGACAACTTGAACCTGTTTGTGAGTGCAGCATGCAACCTCTGTCAACTCAGGACCAGAAACGTCCACCACGAAATCCACTCCATGTTCCCGGACATTTGGAAGGTATTACGACAAGCCAACATCTTAAAATTCATGGGCACACCTAAAGTGCTTCAGTACATGCGCTTGGAAGCTCTGTGAATAGTATTGACATCATCTCTCACTTCTGAACAACGAGACGCTGGCGTCCGTCGACTATTTGATTCTGCTGAGACATGAGAGGTTCATCTAGTAGGGGTATAACTGCCAGACCTTCATGACCACCTTTTCGCTCGTACATAAGACATCGTCTACTATCTCCTCGAGTCCTTCTTGAAATAATCACTATTAACAGACGTAGCTGTGGCCATGTCGAATATAGTTTCGCCAACGCCGAGGAACCGATCAGCAACTGAGCGCATGGTTGGGTCTGATATCAGACTGGTGTCAACGCTGAAGAGCGCATGAGCCGGGCGAAACCGATGTCGTTCACATTAATGTTGAATGCGGGACATGAGGCTTGAGACACTCACGCGAATCCACTCGACCGCCGGATGCCGGCGACGACAGTTGAAACTAGCACTGCGTCTACAGCATAATGCACGATTCTGCCTAGTGCCATGAAGTGATAATAATTGTGTCAAGTAGGAGGTGTGCTAGCTTGGGTAATGGTGGTTAGCGATTAAGAATTGTGCGCACTGCGGGTGCGCAAAAGGAAACTCTTCGGTACAGCGCTCTCATGGTCCCGCCCTAATCTCCCCAAGTCGGACAAAAATAGAACTCGAAGACAGTCTCCTTCCATATTAGTGGCCGCCCAGACGACAATGTCGATGGGGCTAACAGGTTCATGATCCTTTCATTTGGAAGTCCTACACTCATCGAATTCACTTGTTTGGCCGCCTGAGCTTGGTCACGGTGCAGCACAACTACAAGCATCAGATAGGCCCCACAACTCCGAGTTCAAGCGGATGCTCGGGCAGCCCTACAGGGAAGCGGTTGTAATATGTCTATTTGCCCGCATTTTTTCGACGAAATCACTGCCTGCCAATGACAAGGACTGCATGACTGCCGATTTCAGTTTGTGACGACTCGCTTGAGTGTGCGCTTGTTCGAACTCATTGAATATTTCGTTGATTAGGCTACACCTGGGACGTCCGCATCTTGGAAATACTGCACATTCTGTAGCAGGAAGGCGCGCAGTGACAAATACTAAAATACTAACATAGTTCTCGACAGTATCAGTAATTTCAATAGAGTGTCGAATCTCGTTATAAGAGAAGCAACACAACTTGGTGAGCACTGAGTACTGAGTATCAATTCATATCCTTCTAGGCAAAATAACGGCTCTGCGCCCAAATGCCACAGGGACTACTTACTGGTTCATCGTCAACGTCCGCGTCAGTTCGATGTGACAGACATTCATCAAAAGGTTGCACTCTACCGGGAAAAAGCACATTTTTCATGGAGCTAAACTGCGCTTGACTGGTATGCCGGGCCATTGTAAGTACTATGTATGTGGGATTGACCAGCTATCAGTTGTTGAAATATCATCGATGTCGATGAGCGTTTATCCAAAGTCAATTGGCTGACCATGGTGACTACTGGCTTCGGTGGACCACGGCTCAAACTACCATAATTTGTATCAACGATATGTTGCAGTCGGATTTCTTCAATAGCTAATTTTTTTTGATTCCAATTTCTGTCCTTTGCAGAGTAATAATCTAGAGGGACCCCCAGTGTCCCTTTCGTTGTACCGAGTGTGCAATAAAAATGAACAAACATATCAATACATGTGGAATGACCTTGCGTACCAAATTCCAAGAAATCTGTATCGTTGTCTCGACGTTTCGTACTTCAAGTCTACACCAGTGTCTAGCCTGAGATACGATTCATGATTCAGAAGTAGCTAATGCATCCAGACCGACGCGAAAATTTCTGTCTAAATCTGCATTCTCCAACAATCCGAAGGACGTGAATTTGGTACATAAACAACCGAGGGACGCCATTACCCGAGAAACACTACCTTCTTCTCCGGCCTTGATGCAACCCAGGCGGCTTCGTGAATGACGCCCAACCCGACACGTTCCATCAAGCCCTCATCCTGACTTACCGCCATCACATGCAACAAGCATCCATCGTAACCCATAAGGTTCTCTTCGTCGTATACGCTGCGCGAACTAGTGCGAGAAAGGACGATAAAGTCGAGAGAAGATGGTGGAGCAGGTTCTAATGGCAGGACGGCAGTGCCAACCCAAATGGGAGGAAAAGATGCAATAGAGAGAATATCGAAGAGACCGTGAGCATATGCATTTGGTTCTTCACCACCTCGCCGTGAAATGCGAAAGTGGCTGCAAGTCGTGCGGAAAACGAGAGTGCCTGGTTCTAGCGGTCGATGAATGTCTAGCGTCAGTTCCGTTGGGTCTAAGATCCCTCGCGGAGCAGAATATGCATGTTCTTCTTCATTTGCTCTCAAAACGACCCAGGATACCTGGTGAACAGAAAGCTGCACTGTATTGCCACTGTGGTCCACGATGTACCAAGGATCAACAAGCGTCTCACCCACTGATGGTGCACTGCTCAAATTGCCCATCCGAGTCCTCAGATACACCTCCACCCCCCTGTAGATAACACCGCCACGCCACGCAGCCCATGCCCAAGAGGGCCAAGGCGAACTGCCTCCGTCAGGGAGCAAACGACGGGCGCGAGGTGTTTGTGGATCGTGCTGCCAGAGAAGTGCGACATGCATGTCTAGCAACATCATTCCATATTGAAAGGTTCTGTCTGGGTCACCGAGCTCAAATGCCATCGCTAAAGCGTTCGTCACTCCAGTAAAAGCATCAACGACATCCGATTCCACGGTGAGATTGCGTCGTGTATACCTATCAACAGCCTCCATGTAACTCGAAACTGACTGAAGGTAGGGGAAATGTTCTCCAAATGACGACTGGAGGAAGCTGTGGGAGAGTGGGAGACACTTGCTTTCGGCGACGATGTCTTCACAGAAAATGTCACATTTGCACTCAAAATAGACTTGTGGCCCAGTGAAGTATATCCTTCGGCAGGAGAGCGCGCTCTCTTGATAGGTCCAACAACGCGTATTCCACGTGGATTGAGCGAGAGCCTCCCCAAGTCTTGGAGGAGCGACGTAGAGATGAAGTCCTTGAACGACCTCGATCTGCTGTTGCAGTGTTCTAGATCGTGGGCGGCATCCTGGGAGAGGGTCTCGAGCCGTCATGGCGCCAGCAGCGACTATCGTGAGGTGAGACAGGCCGTAGACCAAATCCATAGCACGTAGCTGAATGGACTTGTCAAGCAAATCATCTTGAATGATACATAGAGCATCGATCCATAAGTAACGTTCACCGAGTTGTCTAACGAATAGAATCGAATCAGTGATGGTCTCGGGTAGATTCAACGCGTTCAATCCGCCAGGCGTGGAGCGTTCCGCTATGTTACCCTTCGTCGTCCAATATTCTGCGCCGATGCTTCCCCAAACATAACTGAGGGTGAGATAACAACAGCCAGAAGGCACAGGAACCACGGCCATCGAAACTACGTCCACCACCCTCACAAACCCCGGCAGCTTCCTGTGCGTTTTCCAAACGTTTCCGCATTTATCTCCATGGTTCTCCCGGCACAGGCTAATCCACTTCCGCACCAGACCAATATCTACGGTGTTCTTTACCCTACGGCCATGAAGATCGACTGGTCTCCCGAATTTGAAAGCATCTTCTTGCAAGAGGTGAATGATTAACGGACTTCCTTCTCCTAAAGCTAGATGTTTCTTCCAAAGGCCTCCTGCGTCCTTCGTCTTGATGACATGCAAGCGGTAGCAACGGAATTCAGGCTGATAAAAGGGCTTCCGAATACACCCACAATTCTTCGAGTATACCCCAAGCCCAAGCCCCGAGAGATCGACTTGAGAAACCTCATCCAACTTCCATGTTCGACGGACATGAAAGGATATGAGGCGGCAGAAACTGCATTGGTAGGATTTCTCCAAGATGGACGAGAGCGAACCAAGCGGGATCTCCTCCTTTGGTGGGATACCATCGAGGAAGATCTTGTGAAAATCTAGATTTGCACAGACGGGACATAGGAGCGTGGACGTGACAGTGTGATCCCTCTGTTCGTGCTCTTCAATCGCGTTGTGCCGGGTAAGTGGGCATGCTCACCTGACTATGGGTTGGTGGTTGATCTGGATTTAGGAGGGGGGCAGATTCAGAGGATGTGATGTTTGTTTTGAGTTTGCATGTGCGGATGACCGATAGCCAAAAAACCCAAACTACAAGAGCGGCTCCTCCAATAATTCCAACAAAGGCCCAACTATGATCTGAGACTTGACGGAGAGTCTCAGGAGCATCAGTGAGTTGTGCTTTAAGACCTTCATGGATGACTTGAATACGTGATAAAAATGGCGGAAAACATCGTAGAGGCATGATACCCACCTGGAGGAATCATAATGATGAGTCACGATCCACCGAGAGGACTTTGGTTTGACTCTAGGTAGGCAAGAGATGCGCGACGGAAACTGGTATGACAAGCTGTGTTTTATTGGCAGTGGGAAACGTACCTGTATGTACACCGCTGCCGTAGATAAACCTGTCCAAAGATAAAGTGATACAGCTAGCGCACCTCTGCCTTGAATCATAGAATCACAAATGGAGCAGTGGGTGATGGTGTTCTTATAATACACAGGTCGTTCAAAAATAGCAGAAAGGCTTTCTCCATACGTAGCGCTCGAAGAAGGCGGTCATGATCAGATGAGGGTTGTATATCACAAGCGTTGTTTGGCTTTTTTACTGCGTTTTCTGTGCTATGATGTTGGAGAATTTGGGATGAGACATTGGAAGCTGAAATATACTATATTACTGCCCTGCGGCCCCTGCCTAAGCTTGCTCAGCGATGCAAATATTGGACTGAGATCGAAATTAGATCCAGATTGGAAATATGGTAGCTGTAGGCTTTGGACACGACCTCCGTCTTACACACCGTCCATGTCTCCTGCGAAGTGCCCGGTTATACTTGGGCTTGAGGAACAATGTAAAGTCAAGTCTATGCATTCCCTAGAACAATAGCTCATGGATTTAAGGTAGTCTATGAATCATGTAGCCATAATGATATGCGAAAACAACAGCCGAAACAAGCAAGAATCTATCAGGGCTTGTCCTTGAACATTTTCTGGATAGCTTCACTCGAGTACGATTTCGGACGTTCCAAAGCTATAACATACATTCAGTATCCCATCAGGCCAGATTGGATGAAGACACTCACGAGCACCAAGGGCACGATCCCAGATCAACTGAGCAGCCACCCCAAACGCACGGGAAACACCAAACAACACGGTATAGAACTGCATTTGGTGGAGCCCATAATGGGTCAGCAGCACACCGGAATGGGCGTCCACATTCGGCCACGGGTTCTTTGCCTTACCCGCCTCCAACAAAATACTAGGGACGATATCGTAAATCTGACCAACGAGTTTGAAGAGAGGGTCATTGGGAAGGTTCTTGAGGGCGAACTCGCGCTGGGCGGTGTAGCGGGGATCAGTCTTGCGGAGGACGGCATGACCGTAACCGGGGACGACTTGGCCACCCTTGAGGGTGGACCAGACATAGGATTTGACGGCGTCGTCTGTGGCATTTTCACCGATTTGAGATTGCATTTTGCGGAGCCAGAGGAGGACTTCTTGGTTGGCAAGGCCGTGGAGGGGGCCTGCGAGACCGTTGAGGGAGGCGCCGAATGCGAGGAAGGGGTCGGAGAGGGCGGAGCCGACGAGTTTACCGGTGTGAGCGGAAACGTTGCCGCCTTCGTGGTCGCTTGGGTGGTGTTAGTTTGTGTTGATTAGTATAAACAAAGACGTACGTGTGGATGGTGATGTAGAGGCGAAGGAGCTCGACGAAAGCGTCGTTATCACCAAAGCCGAGAAGGGTTGCGAGGTTAGCGGAGTAGTCTTTGCTGCTGTCGATGGCAGGGAGTTTTCCATCACCAAATACGTTGCGGTATATGCGACCTGCAATGTTGGGGAGTTTGGCAATGCTAAGGGGGAGATGAGGATTGGTCGACTGAATGGAGGATTAATACTGACAGATCCATGGAGTCCTCAAATGTGTAACCCCAGTATTCCTTCTTAGAGACACCGTCTTGGTATGCCTTGGCAAAGGCAGAGTCATGGTTGAGTGCGGTGACTGCCATGGAGAACTGGCTCATGGGATGGAGGGTGGGAGGGCAGCGGTCGATAATCTCCTTTACGAAATCAGGTATCTCGGCGCGAGCAGCCCAGTCACGGCTAAGCTCTGCAACCTGTTCCTTGGATGGAATTTCGCCAGTGAGGAGAAGCCAGAAGAGACCTTCTGGAAGGGGTTCCGAGCCACCTGGTGCTGCAGGTAGAAGGCTCTTGCACTCGTCGATGGACTTTCCACGGAAACGGATACCATCCTCTAGACAGGCGCGTGAGATGAGAAATATGAGAAAGACAATATGACAGACCTGGGTCGAGTACGGAGCCATCCCAGATGAGGGCTGGGAGACCACGCATACCACCATAGAGTTGGTCGACTGTTACGGGACCGAAAGCCTTTTTACCATGCTCTGCTCGTATTGCTTTTACCTGGGAAGGAATTAGCGTCACGAGGGTGAAATAATAGAACACAAACCTTTTCTATTTCTGTAGGGATGAGCTCGGCAAGACGTTCTTTTAGAGTAAGGTGTCTTGAAGCTGTTGTTGAAGAGAATCGAATTGAGGTACGTGCAAGTAGTGGAGAGCGTGACTAGGAAGATTAGTGTTAGCTTTTACAGGGTTAAAGTTAACCTACGACATTGAAGACATTACGGAGAGCAGCGACCATGATGGAGAGTGGAGAGAAGAAATTGAAAGCCGGGGTGGAATTGAAATTGAAATTTAAGAGGGAGAATATCGGAAAACATCGGACCACGGCCCACGGGAAAAATGGGTCGACGCGGGAGCAACGCGGGCGAGAACCGAACGGTGACCGAGGAAAATGCCAAAGCGAAAGAGAACGACATCGACGGCGGCGGCGGCGGCGGCAATGATGAGCAACGCAACTTCAGTGCTCCCACAGGTCAGTCCAGTCAGATCTGATACATAAAAGACTAAATTTTGAACAGAAAAAACATTACAGACAACGAGCGCATGCGAATCCATTCTCTGACCATTCACTCGTGTATCCGTCATCACCTGATTCAATCGATTGGTCAATTCATTATCCAGCCTTTGTGAACCAGAGACCATCGTTTGCAGATATTGGATGTGGATTTGGTGGTCTGTTAATCACACTAGCACCTCAATTCCCTGACACTCTCATCATCGGTCAGTCAGTCAGTCATATGTAAACCCCTTTCTTATATCCGCAGGTCTTGAAATTCGTGTTCAAGTAACACAGTATGTCCAAGATCGTATCACCGCACTCCGCGCAACCTCAGACAATTATCAAAATGTATCAGTCATCCGCGCTAACGCCATGAAATTCCTCCCAAACTTCTTTCAAAAAGCTTCCCTCACCGCTCTCTTCTTCCTCTTCCCCGATCCCCACTTCAAAATACGCAAACACAAGGCACGCATCATATCACCCACCCTTCTTGCAGAATACGCGTACGTCCTCGCACCAGGTGGAATCGTCTACACCATCACCGATGTCGAGGATCTTGCACAGTGGATGCGCGCTCATCTAGATGCTCATCCAC
Organism: Suillus plorans; assembly: GCF_016647745.1. Lineage (NCBI taxonomy): Eukaryota > Fungi > Basidiomycota > Agaricomycetes > Boletales > Suillaceae > Suillus > Suillus plorans. Next base: position 213,379 of record NW_024537402.1, read on the forward strand.
TCTTTCAATTTGTTGAGGAACAAGAACTAAGGAATGAGGGAAAAGGTCCCATCTTGGATGCAGTGTATAGTTCAACGGAAGAAGGGAAAAAGGTCGAACGCAACGCTGGCCAGAAGTGGCTCGCATGCTTCAGACGCATCGAGGTCAAAAGAATAAATACGTAGTATGTAAGATAAGATAACAAATGTACAATTTTTTCGCAAGACTTTTGGAAACAGGCTCCTCGAGCTTGACCGTCGTGATTCTCAATTTTGACTGCTCGCTTCGCCCTGCCACGCCACTCCGAGATCGACCAGCCTAGCTACACCACTTGTGCAACCGTGGTAGTATACGCCAGGCTGGTCACGAGCCTAGAACCAGCAGTTGTGAGTGATGGGATGGCATCGCCTTGTCGCACCTTGTCGTTCAAAGCTCAACGACAAAGCATCCTGGCAGTCGTGCATGAGAATCACTGTAGCATTAAATCATATGCATCAAGGAAGCACACCAAGGATCGTCCTCATGTCTCTTGTAAATCTACTCCAGAACTGATAGGTGAGATTTCGACAGTTAGCAGTTAGCAGCCCGGTCAGATGGGTGAAAAAAACTGATACCCGATTTTCAGCACTGTAGCACCGGAGCCAGTGAAAGAAAGAACATTGTGAAATGAGTTCCCCGCACCGGTGATGAATAAAGACAGCTTTTGATATGTTGCGATGTCAGATGTCCATTGTAAGATGTCCCTGGAATGAAGTCACGATAGTGACTGCGTCTGGCAGGAGTGATATACTTGAAGGACGAAGTGGTATCACCTGATAGGAAGTAAAATTTCGGGGTATCCGTCAAGCGTAATTCTTCGGAATAATATAGGGGAATAATCAATGCCGTGCTGAAGCCTGGACAGAATGAAGGAATTAAATATGACAGGCGTTTAAAGACAGATGCTGATTCGGATAAGGAGCACGATGAGATGCACGCTGGAGCAACGTGGTGTGGAGCAAACGATATATAAAGAGCCTACATCAACTGGGTTGTGGGCAGAAATTCAGCTCCACTCACGACACATAAGATCGACGACTTAACTACAAAGTACGCTCTTCATCAACTTCAAACGCTACTGACCATACATTTCCCTGTTCAGGGATATGTCAAGATTTCGCCGCAGCGATGGATCAAAAGAAGCGTCTCTTATTATGAGAAGGCGCTCGACGCCGGCGCAGACAACCCAACCGGTGCCAACACACACGATACGGGTGCACACAAAGACAGTGCGGGCAGTTGCATTCTTCAAAGATAGTCGATGGATCGTCACTGCTTCGAAGGATAGAACCCTGCGAATCTGGAACGTGGAGAAAAGAGCATGTGTGGGAGGGCCATTCGAAGGACATAGTGACGTCGTGACGTCAGTTACCGTATCTCCAGACGATAGACGAATTGCGAGTGGTGGAGATGATGGAGCCATCATCATCTGGGATGTCCAGAGCAAGCAGATGCTGTTCAAACCGCTGGAGAAGCATATGCGCCGGGTGTCCTCGGTCTGTTTCTCCCCCGATGGCAAGAGACTTGCAAGCGGATCATGGGATGAAACAGTTATCATATGGGATGCGGAGACCGGCGCGGTCCTCTCAACCCTCGAGTGCTGGAGTTCGGTGTCGTGTGTCGCCTTCAGCCCGGACGGGCTAAGATTAGCATACGGATTATATCGCAATATTCGGATTTGGAGCACCAATAACGCAGAGGTTCAGTTCGACATCAAAGCTCATGACAATGATTGGGTTTATAACAGCATTCAAGTTGTGTGGTCGCCTGACGGCCAGCAGCTTGTCTCTGCATCAAATGACGAAACAGTCAAGTTTTGGGACTCCTCAAATGGGTCACAGATCGGTCAACCTTGCACTGGTCACACTTCCTCCATTAGGTCACTTGCCATCTCTTCTGATGGGTTCTTCAATGCAACCGCCTCGGACGACTATACTGTGCGCCTGTGGGACATAAAGTCACACAAACAGATAGCACAACCACTCAAACACACTGCACGTGTTTTCTGCGTTGCAATTTCTCCTAGAGGAGAACTGCTCGTGAGTGGAGACGATGATGGGAATGTTCATCTATGGTCGATCGAGAACATACTTTCTGCAGCATTCGGGACGGGCTCCTCATACCTTGCGCATCGCAGTAAGGTGAAGTTGGGCCAAAAGCTTTATGCAGAGGCTCTTTCGGATGCGGAAAAGGTGCGGACGATATTCGTTGTTGTTTTCACATTTGTGATAATGTTCGTAGGTTATCGAGCTCAACCCTTCGTCTTATCTCGGGTACGAGTTGAAGCATGCAGCGCTTCATGGATCACAACGCTATGATGATGCATTCAAGGCCTTCACAATCATGCTCTCCAAGTTGGATGATGCACTCGACCCACAAATACGACGTAAGCCTCAGACAACTCAAGCGCAGACTTGAAGACGACTTACAATTTTTGCAGAGCTACGCCAGAAATATGTCAGTCCATCTGAAGTAGAAGATGCTATCCGACGAGCCATTCATGCTCAACTGGAAAACGCCCCCCTTCGTCTACTCAACACCTCTACTGGACGTTTGTGCGATCGAGATGCGCAGATCAATGCGTTCATGCAGAGTACAGAGTACAAAGAACTTTTACATTCATTCGGCATGCATGCGCCCCTCCAAACGGAGCCCATCAAAGAAGCGGTTGTAAAGTACTTCAGTTGGGTCATGTTGTCCCATAGGTGGGAAAGGAAGGAACCGCTACTGCACGACATTCAGGGCAGGGACATATATGACTTGGATCCGGTTGGAACCGTGGTGAAGTTGCAGAAGTTCTGCGAAGTCGCTCGTGATGCGGGGCATCGTTGGGCGTGGATCGATACGTGCTGCATCAACCAGAACAACAATGTGGAGGTCCAGCAGTCAGTGAACTCTATGTTCGTCTGGTATCACTACTCAGCGCTCACCATCGTCTACCTATCGGACGTGCCTCCTTCATCAGAGTCTGGCGCGCTCGCAAGCAGCATTTGGAACACGCGAGGATGGACCGTTCAGGAGTTCCTCGCTCCTAAAGTTGTTCTCTTCTACCAAGCAGATTGGACCCTATATCTTGACGACCGCTCACGCAACCACAAGCATTCCCTCGCTATCACGCAAGAGTTGGAGCGTTCGACTGGCATAAGTGCGCGGGCGCTCGTCGACTTCCGCCCGGGGATGAGAGGTGCCCGAGAGAAACTTCAATGGGCATCAACGCGTGTCACTACTTTGCAGGAAGACATCGCGTATTCGCTTTTTGGGATCTTCGGTGTCCACCTCCCTGTAATCTACGGAGAAAAAAGACAGAACGCGCTCGGACGACTTTTACAGGAGATCATAGCCCATTCGGGCGACATCACGGCCCTGGACTGGGTGGGACAATCGTCCAACTTCAACAGTTGCCTGCCAGCCAACATTTCCTCATACAAGGCTCTGTCGTGTGCACTGCCATCTCTATCTGAACGCGACATGCAGAATTCGGTCTCCTCATCACGAAATAATATTTTCGCTGTGGAATCGGCCTCGAAACTGTATACCATCCTTGAGAACCTCAGCGTTCCTCGTTTCGCAAACGCAAGATTGCAATTACCTTGCATCGTATTTCCTCTCACAGAAGTCAGGCGGAGGCCTGGTCAAGACGGGGATACATGTTTCATTTATGACGTCAAGGCAGACGGGCTACAAGACCTGCTGGTCATAACGGAAGACAAGCTTGGTCAATTCTCGCCTGCAAGGCGTACTCGGCGGACATTCCTGCTCGTCCGTCCGTGGAATAGGCATGATCTCGGGCTGATTAACTTCGCAGACGAGACGCATAGCACAGAAGATTGGCCCGAGCCTGGGTCTCCCGGATACAACGAGCAAACTACGCGAGAGTTGAGGTTGATCGTTCGCCTCGGACAGCCTTTTGGGGGACTTTTGCTAGCGCAGCAGTGGGGTGGGGAGTATAAGAGAATTGCTTCGGATAACAATATCATCGCGCAAGTTAAGGACACGGCATCTGTTGACGACATGATGGATATCAGAATGTTGGAGATATTATAGCTGCGAAGAACGGGTCATTTTTCTTTCATACTTTGACAACACACCTGTATCGTATCATACATTGTCTCATATTACAGACAACATAATCCTTAAATCAGACGTCCTACGAAAAGGACAGCTCCGGCGCAAGCGCTCACAGGTTGGTGTCCTTCTCATGCATTGATTGCTGTAACTGAAGCGCACCTGTGATGCATCGTAGTACTGCGTGCTAATACATATGCTATGCAATTCATCCCTTCCACGCGAAAATCATCAATACGGCGCACTGCTGACAGTAGTACTCACGGTGTGATGCAACAGATACAATTAGCTACTATCGATCTGCCGTGACATCCATGGCATACCCAGAATGATTCAAACTCTCCGGGTCTGCGCATAATGTGCCTCGAATGAGGCTGCTACTAGTTCTCCGCATAAGTGTGCCTGACGCTTTGCGTTTGCCCCTGATGTTCCACGCTGGTTGTATAACATCATCTCACCGTTCATCTCAGCATTCTGCTTCCCACCTGAAAGCTTTTGGGTCCCCCAGTTCACCCCAGAGTAGGTTTGTCATTGAGCAAATATCTTTGGGTGGTGTGTCACAATATGAGGCTGTAGCGCACAACAAGACATACCTCTTCTCCGCAGACAAGTTGTCATTCTCATTGAACAACAAGATATGGCTGCCATTGACTGGTACAGCTCTCAGTGCTGGGCTTGCCAGAAATTATGACACGAATGAACGTTGGTCCTTGGAGGGTGCAGTGAATCATATGGATGGTCGTGGACGCCGGTGGCATATGTGCAGACACTAGGGCACGACAGAATATCGGGGAGAAAACTGTTCTATATTCAGGTTTGTTCGAATACACATATCATAGACATGCACGAAAGACACATACCGTCGCCCCACACATAACGAGAGATGTGTGATCCTTACCGCTGAAGTATCTTGTGCCCATGGAATCCGCAAGGTGACCTGTAGGCAGACTCGGATAGTATGGTGTGATGGCGGAGAGTACTAGTAGGCGTGTAGTAAGATGAGTTCAAGAGCGAGGCTGACCTAGGCCTAGAAAGCAAGAAAACGAAGTAGATTCAGAAGTTCAGTACTCAGTGCTGAGCTATATGATAGGGAACAGAGCTACCAACCAGATCTTACTTCACCCGCGATGACTAATATTCCTCGCTTCCTCACAGATCGCTAAAACAGGCAAAAATACAAGCTTAAGGTACGCTTGCACAGTGGATGCGCGCTCATCCACTCTTTCAGTTTGTTGAGGAACGAGAACTAGGGAAAGAGGAAAAAAGTCCCATCTTGGATGCAGTGTATAGCTCAACGGAAGAAGGAAAAAAGGTCGAACACAATGCTGGTCAGAAATGGCTCACATGCGTCGAGATCAAAAGAATCCTGTATAAGATAACCAATGTACAATTTTTTGCGTGAGACTTTTGAAAACAAGCTCTTGACATTCATATTGACCAACCATGGTGCGCCCACTTTACTCAATATTCCCAACATAACCGTCTTCCACATATTCACATCCAGTCATCCCGCATCGAACTACTCAATGCTGGTCTTCTTCGCAGCGACGGTCGTAGACCTTATGAACTACGGACATTAGCCATCAACTTTGCACCACAAGGAACAGCAGACGGCAGCGTCACCTACTCACACGGCCTCACTCAAGTACGCGTCTCAGTACTCGGTCCACACGAACCAAAACAAGGAACAAGACGCGAAACATTCCACGATCGCGCAACACTAAACGTCGAAGTACAACTCGCCCCTTTTGGCGTCGGTGAACGAAGAAGAAGAGGCAGATCCGACAAGTAAATGTTATTGACACCCACTTTATTACGTATATCGTTAATACCACTCAGGCGTCTCCTTGAACTCGCAGCATCAATCAAAAGCACATTCGAACCAGTCGTCCAAACCCATCTCTATCCACGCAGCACAATCGACATCTTCGTACACGTCCTTCAGCTCGATGGCGGCCTCCTCCCCGCTTGCATAAATGCCTCCACCCTCGCTCTAGCAACAGCAGGTATCCCCCTCTTCGACTTTGTCTGCGCTATCAGCGGTGGCGTGTACGGCACCCAACCCTTACTCGATCTAACCACAGTCGAAGAAAACGACGTCCCTAGCGTCGTGGTGGGCGTGATGCCTCGTACCGGACGCGTCACGCTCGTCCAGATGGAGACCAGGTTGCATATGGATCGCTTTGAGGAGGTATTTAGAGTTGCTTGTGATGCGGGCAAGGTGTTATGGAGTGAGATGAGGGATGCGCTCAGGGAACGGACAGGTGATTTGGTGGATAAACTTGAGGCCGGGCCCGGAATGGTTGTAGCGAAGGAGACTGAGACATAGGATTGATGTCAACTGTAGCTAGCGGTTCCGGTTAAACTGTTTTGTATGATCGGTAATCGGTGCCGGTAATTTGAAGCAACACCAAGTTTTCTTACTCTACCTATCATCATCATGACGAGCGCTAGCGTCCAGTCTGAATTCAAGGTCGTATCGATCCTTGATACTGACTTGTACAAGGCATGTATCGCAGTAGCGCCATCATGGTCACCTCTTCTGATGCAGTTGTGCAGTTCACGATGCAACAGGCTATCTTCGAATACTATCCCACTACCCAAGTCGTCTATCGATTCACGCACCGCGACAAGCACCGCCAGTTCTCCAGAGCATGCATACAGAAATTTCGCGAAGCGCTGAACGGTTTGTTTCTCTGACTATTCAATTTTGTGTGCTGAATTAATACATGCAGGTTTCGCCGATGTACAACTAACACAAGACGAACGCGCATGGCTTCAAGATAAATGCAAGTTTTTCAAGCCTGCGTACCTCGATTATCTCCAGTCTTACAGGTTCAAACCTGAACAAGTGATTACATGCCCGTCAAGCTCCGTCCTTGCACTCCATTGACACGCACCCGTAGATCTCCGCCACCTTCCTCCCGTCTTCCGATGACCCCGATATGGGCAGCGTCAAGATCGAAGTGAGGGGCCTGTGGCTGGAGACCGTTTTATGGGAGGTCCCGCTCATGGCGTGTCTGTGTGAGATGTATTTCCGATATGCAGAACAAGATTGGGATTATACCGGCCAGGAAGGTGAGTCAGATCCCCTTGTTCATTTTTCATTCTTTCGTGATACTCAGTACGTGCACGGGTCAGAACAAGCCACGCATAAAGCTACATCCCTTTTAGACGCACGATGTACGTTCAGCGAATTCGGGACGCGGCGCAGGCGGTCGTTCGTCACGCATGATTTAGTGGTGAGAGGCCTTATCAAGGCGAGGGATGCGCATGAGTGGAAGCAGGGTTTTTTTGGAACCAGTAATGTATGTTATTCTTCATATCGGTGGTCTCCTTCTGGTTTTTTTTTGACGCAGATGCGCAGGTCTACTTCGCTATGCGATACAACCTCAATGCGATAGGCACGATCGCTCAGTATGTAGCTGTTCTTTTTTTGTTCATTCTGACTTCTGACTTGTGAATTTTAGCGAGTGGTTCATGGGTGCAAGTTCCACTCTCTTGATGATAAAATCTCCTCTGATCAAAAATATACTTAGATTGCGGCGCTGGGAGATTACAAAGACGCTGCTGGGACAGCTCTAGACCTCTGGTCCAACCTCTACGGAGACAGTCTGTCAGTCACGCTCACGGATACGTTCTCCACTGAAGTGTTTTATCGGGTACGCATGTCCACTTTATCACTGCGCAGCGTCTCTGATTTTCTTTTTATTTCTATTTCTATCTTCATTCTTGGTGATTATTTTTTATTTTATTTATAGGAATTCGATCATAGGCGCGCTAGCCAATGGAAAGCCCTACGTCAAGACTCGGGAGACCCAAAAGTATTCGCACCGAGGGCTAAGCGGATGTACGAAGAGCTCGGGATGGATCATACGCAAAAAGCTATCATCTTCAGCGACGGGTTGGATTTCAAGAAGGCGAAGGAGTTGAATGAGCAGTGCCAGCTGCTGGGATTCAAGTGTGCGTCGTCGCCTTATATTTGGCTGCTCGTGGTCTAATCGCACGTGCAGGTTCGTTTGGGATTGGAACTTGGCTGACCAACGACTTCAAGACGAAGAGCAGTGGGTATGAGGAACGGAGCAAGGCGTTGAATATCGTGATCAAACTTGGGTCGATTGATGGGAAGGAATGTGTGAAGATTAGTGACGAGCTTACAAAGGTGGGATGTGTCGTGATTCTCGGGTTTGTCTCATCATTGATCGCCTTTTTTTCATTTTTACAGAATACGGGAGTTCCGGAAGTTGTAGCAAAGGTTAAAGAGATGTTCCAGATATCGGTCTCGTAGACCCAGTGTAGACCAGTAGCTGTGTGAGTGATGGTACTTTTGTGAATGAGAACTTGGATTGACGATGGGATGGCGTTGTCTTGCCAATCCAGGGTTTCCAAAGGCCAACAACGAATTGTCCAGGTGGTCGTGTATTAGAATAGAATGACTGTAGTATTAAATTATTCATGCCAAAGCCACGTAACGAGCCCTGATCATCAGTTCATGGGAGCATCAGAGAGATGCTTTCGGACAGCCACAGCATTCAGATCGCCCAGCGCTGCGCGGCTGCGGCGCCAGAACCGGTGAAAGAACGACCATTGTGAGGTGAGGTTCTTACACCAGTATGTATTATGTACTAGAAAATTATGCGATTATATTTATAAAGACAGCTTTTGAGAGGTTACGATGCTTGAAACATAGCGTGACGCATCGCTCTCGTCTACAGCATTTTCGACTACCTGTGTAGTTTCAGATGTCCATGGTGGTGTGCCCGGAAAGTAGAACAACGTTCTAACTTCTAAATGCTGCGGGAAGTCCTCCACTAATGGAATGAGCGGAAAGAGATCCACGTTGAAGCAACGTGGTCTAGAGCAAACGATATATAAAGAGCCTAAATGAATTGGTTATAGAAATCCAGCTCTACTCGCAATACATCAGATAGACGGCTTAACCATAGAGTACACTCCTCGTCAACTTCAAACGCTACTGGCTGTCTATCTCCCTGTACAGCGATATGGAGTGGTTGCGCGATGTGGCAGAAAAAGTGTATCCTGCTGTCAGAAGGCGAGGGACACCGGCACAGACAACCCAGCTACCAACACACACGATGCGCGTGCACACGAAGGCAGTGACGGCAGTCGCATTCTTCAAAGACGGTCGACGGATCGTCACTGTTTCAAAGGATAAAACCCTGCGAATCTGGGACGTGGAGAGAAGAGCATTCATGGGACATTGGGAGAACTATTCGAGGACACAGCCGCGATGTGGCTTCAGTTGCTGTATCGCCAGACGATGGGCGAATTGCAAGTGGTGGATGGGATAGAGCTATCATCATCTGGGACGCCGAGAGCAAGCAAATGCTATTCAAACCGCTGGTGCAGCATAGAGGTCGAGTGTTCTCGGTGTGCTTTTCCCCCGATGGAAAGAGACTTACAAGCGGGTCATGGGATAGCACAGTTATTATATGGGATGCAGCTATCCTCTCGGTGACCTGGATTGGGTGTCCTCTGTCGCCTTCAGCCCAGATGGGCTAAAATTAAGTAGCACACGGAACATTGCGCAACATTCGGGTTTGGAGCACGAATAACGGCAAGCTTCTTCAAGTTCTCAGGATCGACGCCCACCAAGATTTTGTTCAGGGCGTTGTGTGGTCGCCTGATGGGTCTCTGCATCATACGTGAGGATGGACCTTATATCTCAATTACCGCTCACGCAACCACAAGGAGTCTATCAGCATCATGAGGGAGTTAGAGCGTTTAACTGGCATAAATGCGCGGGCGTTCATCGATTTCCATCCAGGTACAAGATATGCCCGAGAGAAACTCCGATGGGCGCCAAACTGTGACACCCGAGGGAGGAAGACATCGCCTACTCTTTGTTCGGCATTTTTGATGTCAACCTTCCTGTCATCTATGGAGAGAGAAGACAAAAGGCGCTCGGGCGACTATTACAGGAAATCAATTAATCATAGCCCATTCGGGTGACATCACGGCCCTGGACTAGGTGGGACAATCGTCCCAGTTCAACAGTTGTCTCCCAGCCAAGATTTCCTCATACAAAGCTCTATCATGTACCCTGCCATCCCTATCCGAAGACGAGATGCGGAATTTGATCTTCAAGTTACGAAACAATAGTATGACTGTGCAGTCGGCTCCGAAGCTGTATGCCACTCTTCAGGAGCTCAGCGTTCCTCGTTTCGCAAACGCCAGACTGCAATTGCCTTGTATCGCATTTCCTCTCACAGAAGTCAGGCGGAGGCCTGGTCAAGACGGGGATACATGTTTCACTTATGACATCAAGGCAGACGGGCTACAAGACCTGCTGGTCACAACGGAAGATAGGCTAGTTGAATTCTGGCCTGCAAGGCGTACTCAGCAGACGTTCCTGCTCGTCCGTCCGTGGAATCGTCATGATCTCGGGCTGATTAACTCTGCAGACGAGACGCATAGCACAGAAGATTGGCCCGAGCCTGGGTCTCCCGGATACAACGAGCAAACTACGCGAGAATTGAGGCTGATCGTTCGCCTCGGACAGCCTTTTGGGGGACTTTTGCTAGCGCAACAGTGGGGTGGGGTGTATAAGAGAATTGCTTCGGATAACAATATCATCGCGCAAGTTAAGGACATGGCATCTGTTGTTGACATGATGGACGTCAGGATGCTGGAGATATTGTAACTGCGATGAACCAGACGTTTCCATTCTATACCTCGACAACCCCTCTACATACATCCCTTAGAATTTTGCATCGTATCGATATCGTGTCGTGTATTGTTCCATATACAGACCAGACTGTCAATCCCCAAATTAGATGTCCTTATAGGTGACGGTCCCACATAGGGAAGAGGACAACTTAGAAAGCTCCGGTGCTGGCATTTCCTAAAACTGCGCTCATTCAGATTGGTCCAGTCATGGTGACGCAGCGGTGCACGATTCAAGGCTATCTTCGAATACCTCTCACCGCAGAAGTCGTATATTATTCTCGATTCACGCACTCTCGTAGACCTCGGTCCTCGTGTGAGTGACAGTACTTTCATAAATGAGACTCTCAGTTTCCCGGACGATGGTCTTACGCTGCCTTGTCACTCTAGTTGTTCAAAGCTCGAGCGCTCAAAGACGAAGTGTTCTGGTGGCCGTGTATTAGAATGACTTGAGCATTGAACTATCCTTGTCAACGTAACGAACCCTGACCACCAGTCGCATTGGAGGGATACTACTTCTGGATAGCCACAGCATTCAAAAGTGTCCTGGTAGGCAGTGGTAGCATTAAACCATCGACGTCAATGCAACGTAATAATATTATAGCCCTGACCTGGACCACCATATCAGGCGACATCAACGGAATACTTCTGGACAGACACAGCAAATATTCAGGTCGCGGCCCCGATAAAGATCAATTATCAGCACTGCAGCGTCGGAACCAGTGAAAAAAAGGCGCGTTCCTCGCACCAGTTTTCGGAAATGTATGCGATTGTGAAGGTGACGGCCTGACGTCTACGTACCGCTCTCATCCACAGCTGGCTTAGTTCCCACCACCATCGTGACAAGCGCCTGGAATGAATTACAGCTGTTTGCATATATGTTGGCAGTCGCGTCGTTTTTTTCGTTCAATTAGAAAACTTTAGACTTGGTGAAATCCTTGCATATCTGTCGGGGGTGGTACCACTTGACGGAAAGCATGTAGGAGGATATGATAGCAAGCATATAGGGGTATAATCACAGAGGCAATTGATTGTGGCTCACCTGCCATATTTATGATTTACTTGGCGGTCTTCAAGCCTATGGACTCAGTATGCATGTTATATGTCAGTGTAATTAGTGGCAATGTGGTAAGTACGCCGTGAGCCAGAACGGACAAGCGCCTACATGAGTTGCAAGGTTTATAAACGAGTAGAAATCCAACTCTACTCACGACACCACATAAGATCGACGACTTAACCAGGGTATGCTCCTCATCAACTTCAAAGTTTAACTGCTACTGACAGTCTATCTTCCTGTTTAGCGATATGGAGGGATTACTCGATGCAACAAAAAAAGCATATCTTACTGCGAGAAGGCACAGGACGCCGGCGCAGACGACAGGGCTGGCGCCATCATACACAACGCGAGTGCACACGAAGGCAGTGTTAGTAGTTGCATTCTTCAAAGACGGTCGACGGATCGTCACTGCTTCAAAGGATAAAACCCTACGAATCTTGGACATGGAGACAAGAGCATTCATGGGAGGACCATTCCAGGGACATAGTGACATAGTGACATCAGTTGCTGTATCGCCAGACGATAGGCGAATTGCGAGTGCTGGAGGAGACGGAGCCATCATCATCTGGGACGTCAAGAGCAAGCAGATGCTATTCAAACCGCTGCTGAAGCATACACGCCGGGTGTCCTCAGTGTGCTTCTCCCCCGATGGAAAGAGGCTTGCAAGCGGGTCATGGGATGACACAGTTATTATATGGGATGCAGAGACCGGCGCTGTCCTCTCAACACTCCGATGTAATGCAGGTATGGTGTTGTGTGTCGCTTTCAGCCCGGATGGGCTAAAATTAGCATCCGGCGGATCTCAGGGTACCATTCGGGTTTGGCGCACCAGCAACACAGAGCTTCTTCTCAAGATCGAGGCTCACAACGATTGGGTCGAAAGCGTTGTGTGGTCGCCTGATGGCCAGCAACTTGTCTCCGCATCGGCGGACAAAACAATCAAGTTTTGGGACTCGTCAAATGCGTGCCAGCTCGGTCAACCTTGCAACTGTCACACTCGCATAGTCTCCCTGGCCATATCTTCTGATGGCTCCTTCATTGTCACTGCCTCGCACGATAAGACTGTGCGCCTGTGGAATACAAAGTCACACCAGCAGATAGGACAGGCACTCGAACATACCACATTGGTTTTCTGCGTCGCAATTTCTTCCAGCGGAGAACTACTCGCGAGTGGAGACGATGATGGGAATGTTCATCTCTGGTCGATCGAGAACACACTTTCCGCAGCATTCGAGACAGATTACTCATACCTTGCGCATCGCAGTAAGGTGAAGTTAGGCCAAAAGCTCTATGCGGAGGCCCTTTCGGATGCGGAAAAGGTGCGGTCGATATTCGTCGTCGTTAAAACATTTGTGATGATGTTCGTAGGTCATTGAGCTCAACCCTTCATCTTATCTCGGGTACGAATTGAAGCATGCAGCGCTTCTTGGAGCACGTCGCTATGATGATGCATTCAAGGCCTTGATAATCATGCTCTCCAAGTTGGATGATGCACTCGACCCACAAATACGACGTAAGCCCCAAACAACTCAAGCGCCGACTTGAAGATCACTTATATTTTTGCAGAGCTACGCTATAAATACGCCAATTTATCTGAAATAGAAGATGCTATTCGACGAGCTATTCACGTTCAACTGGAAAACGCCCCCCTTCGTCTAATCAACACCTCTACTGGACGTTTGTGCGATCGAGATGCACAGATAAACGCATTCACGGAGAGTACAGAGCACAAAGAGCTTTTGCATTCATTGATGATGCATGCGCCCAACCAAACGGAGTCCATCAAAGAAGCGGTCGCGAAGTACTTCAGCTGGGTCATGTTGTCCCATAGGTGGGAAAGGAAGGAGCCGCTACTGAACGACATTCAGGGCAACAATGTATACAATTTGGATCCGGTCGGAACCATTGTGAAGTTGCAGAAGTTCTGCAAAGTTGCACACAATGCGGGGCATCGTTGGGCGTGGAGCGACACATGCTGCATTGACCAGAACAACAATGTTGAGGTTCAGCAATCAGTGAACTCCATGTTCGTCTGGTATCACTACTCAGCGCTCACCATCGTCTACCTAGCGGATGTTCCTCCTTCATCAAAGTCGGGCGCGCTCGCAAACAGCACTTGGAACACGCGAGGATGGACTGTTCAGGAGTTCCTCGCTCCTAAAATTGTTCTCTTCTACCAAGCAGATTGGACCTTATATCTCGATTACCGCTCACGCAACCACAAGGAGTCTGTCACCATCATGCAGGAGTTGGAAAATGCAACAGGCATAAATGCGTGGGCGCTCGTTGACTTCCATCGAGGGACAAGAGATGCCCGAGAGAAACTCCGATGGGCGTCAAACCGAAACACCACGAGGGAGGAAGACATCGCCTACTCTTTGTTTGGCATTTTTGATGTCAACCTTCCTGTCATTTATGGAGAGAAAAGACAAAAGGCGCTCGGACGACTGCTGCAGGAGATCATAGCCCATTCGGGCGATATCACGGCCTTGGACTGGGTGGGACGACCGTCCAACTTCAACAGTTGTCTCCCTGCCGAGATTTCTTCATACAAGGCTCTGCCATGCACGGTACCATCTCTGTCTAAACACGACATGCAGAAGTCGGTCTCCACGCTGCGAAACAATATTGTGGCTGTGGCGTTAGCTTCGAAACTGTATACCATTCTTGAGAACCTCAGCGTTCCTCGTTTCGCAAACGCAAGATTGCAATTACCTTGCATCGTATTTCCTCTCACAGAAGTCAGGCGGAGGCCTGGTCAAGACGGGGATACATGTTTCATTTATGACGTCAAGGCAGACGGGCTACAAGACCTGCTCGTCATAACGGAAGACAAGCTTGGTCAATTCTCGCCTGCAAGGCATGCTCAGCAGACATTTCTACTCGTCCGTCCGTGGAATCGTCATGATCTCGGCCTGATTAATTTTGCAGATGAGCCGCAGAGCGGAGAAGATTGGCCCGAGCCTGGGTCTCCTGGATACAACGAACCAACTACGCGAGAGTTGAGGTTGATCGTTCGCCTCGGACAGCCTTTTGGCGGACTTCTGCTAGCGCAGCAGTGGGGTGGGGAGTATAAGAGAGTCGCTTCGGATAACAAAATCATCGCGCAAGTTGCGGACATAACATCTGTTGATGACATGATGAACGTCAGGATGTTGGAGATATTGTAGCTGCGATGAACGGGATGTTTTCATTTCATACATTGACAACACCTCCACATGCACAGTATCCATAAAATTTTACATTGTATCGCTCTCAAACGCTCAAACCCGACGTCCTTAGGAAGAGGAGAAAGCTTCAGCGCAAGTTATGTGCAAGCGCTTTCTAGAACTGCCAACCTTCGTCTAGTAGTAATCGACTCAATTATAATTACATAGCGTACGAGTAGGTAGACGATTATGGCTAAGAATTCAAAGGACTCCAGTTTCTTGCCAGTTACCGTAGTCAAGTCGGCTCGGCTCGAACGTACTATAATAATATGGCATTGAATTATAATGGCAAGCGCAAAATAACTCTTCCAAGAGAATAGGGGCGCAATCCAGGGAATCACATAATACCACGACGAGCTTTAACCCCTTGGAACCCAAATAAGAAATTTCCGACATCATCCACCCGTGGATGGGATTCCGCTATCATACAAGTAGTTTGAACTTGAAACTCACATTTTTAAATCAGCAGATATGCGAGGACCCTCACCGGGAGTCTTACCTTCTCCACTGATGATGCGTGTCTTAGCGGTACACGGTCGAAGCTGTGCCTGCATAGCATTTCTCACTTTTGAACGCGTCAACAACTGAAAGCTCTGCGTCTCTGAAGAAATGCAGAGCCTTGAACTAGAAACGAGGAAGAGAAAAGACCGAGGGAAAGGAATATTCTAGACACTGAATATTAAAGGATCGTTGAAACGGAGTGAACGTGGATAGAATGTGTATGATAGGTGAATGTGCATGTACATAGATACGTACGAAGGATGTATCGTGATAGCGGCAAGATGCAACGAAAAATTGTCCTGGTGACTGTGCATTATAATTACTATTGCATGCTAAACCATCCCAATCATGAAAACGTAACGAGGATTGCTTCTGTCTCTTGCAAGTCTATTCCAGAACTGATAGGTAAGACATCGACGGTTAGTGGTCCACTAACTCTACCGTCGCTGGTCTCGTACGTCTGACCTCCCCAGGTCAGATTACTGGTGTCGGAGGCATAGCTACAGATAGCTTTAGCATCCAGGTCGCAATGATGATGAAATCAGCTCATACCCAATTTTCAGCGTCTTCACGCTCGTATTATTGGGAGGATATCCGAGACCCGTGAAAGAGAAATCGATGTGAGTCGAATTCCTTGCACCAGTGCCGGAAAAGTACGCGACCGTGTTTATGAAAACAGCTTTTGAGAGGCTTCCATGCTCAAAAAATGCATAGCCCGATACATTATTTTCATCGATGGAGATTTCGACTGCCTGCGTGGTCCCAGATGACCCGATAGCCTCTGCGACGATGATAGCCGCATAGTATGCTGGCTGTACGTGCGGTGCCAGCGGTGTAATCGGGGAACCGTCCAGAATTGAGTAGTTAAGCGTCACGGGTTGAATCTGCTCATAAGGGGATTGAGTAACGCTGCATTGACTCAGCTGAGTACTAACCAAATTGTACTTGTAGCCAATGCCCTCATGAAAGTGTATGCGACTAATACCAACTTGTGTGGCATACAAAGTATAGTCAAGTAACCAGAGGGCGGCGCCGGCTGTATTGCTGACATCTGGTAAAAAGGACGATCACATGTAAGTCATTGCGACCACTGTTCATGTTGTCGACCTTACTAGGTGCACCGTGGCAACTGATACCTATGAACAAGTTAGCAAGTCTAGTGCTGTCGGACAATTATCAGACAATAACTTACTGTTTGTCTCCCCGAGGATGTACTTCAGCCCGTTGGCCAAGGTCGCCTCAATATCTGGGACAAACGCGGATAAATTACCACGGATATAGCTCTTGGTCATTAAGTCCTGCAGCGCAGCTCCGCTGCCAGTGCAGAATGAGCCACTATAATGGTGCTGCGAAATGCTAGCCATAGGATTCAGCACGCCATCCAGATTCTGAGGTTGTGTTTGACATACGTCTCGATCAGTTGACCTGCAGGAGATTCAAGAATGCCCAGATTAAATATAGCTTGCGGAGAGAAACCGCTAAGGTTGTTGTGAGAAGACCCAGCGAAAGCGGCTCCGATTAATTTTGTGCAAGATAACTTGGAAAGGTTGGCGGTTATCGATACGTTATATGCAAATTCCTCCCACCTATATATCGGTCAGCACTAATGAGGAAGTCGTCGTCATAAACTTACTCAGAAACATATTCTTGTACATTCCAGCTGCTGTTACGGCCCTCATTGTCGTAGTAGAGATCGGCCTCGTTGCCAAGTTCGATGAACTTCAGAGTAATATGTTTCTCTAGGACAGCAGGGGAAGAAAATGCGTTCATGAGCGCAACAGTTTCGAGGTAGGCTGTCGTGATGTTGTATTCCCTCAAGTTCAAGCCCCAGTGAACTTCCGTCCCTGGAAGTAAAGCAAATTAGTCGCTTGGCAAGTTGAGAGCATCTAGAAAGTTAGATTACCGTTGGGAAGATGAGAGATGATATCATAGAAGCCTTGCCCAACAGTGATATTAGTGGCTTCTGGGTATGGCGTGATTGTGCTCGAAGGAGGGAAAATATCTTCTTCGTACTATGCACCAGCTAAACATACGAACTGATTCAACATTGAAAGAAATTTACCTCAACGTCATAGCTAAAATCAGTATGGTCCTCCGAGTCAGCACCTATTCTTACGAAGGGAGGAGCATTCGTAATTTGGATAAAGTTATCAAGGACGTTGTTGAAGAATGTATTCGGTTCTGTCGTGCCAGCCCAATCGTTCCATCTATCTTGCTCGATTGAAAGCGAAACGAGGTTCCCCTTGAGTGGTGCTGCTCCCAAGGGCGCAGTAAGAGGGATTGCGACCTCTATTGCCGAGACGATTGGAACGACAAGTGTGATTAAGTGGGTACCCCACATCATAAATCGTGGCATGAGGGGCATCTTCTTGGTTCTGGTGCAAGCCTAGAGTGCAACTCCGAGATCCTCTATACTGTTGTAGGCGGGATGACGATACGATTGGCCGTCTTATGACCGGTAAGGTGTCGTGGAATCTGTACAAAAGTGAAAGATGAATTGTGCATCACGATGAGGACGCGAGCAGGGTGCCAGGCTTCGAAATCTATTGCAATTAGCGGGGATTACGAGACCATGTCATAGTAGCTCTGTTGAGAAAGAAAAGGGCGATAAGGCCATCACCCGCCACATTTACTACGACTGAAAACTTTGATTCGATTCACGGTTGGTGACAATTCCATCAGGAAACGCACTACCGAGCGAAGCGACTTGTAGCAGCGCGTAACACAGTGCTTCACGGTAGCTAGTAGCAGTTTCAAGTTGTAACCAATAATAAGGACTAATATCGGAAAATCCTATTTTTGGTTGGAATGTCCCACAATGGCTTGAAAGGGCTCAATTTACCGGCGGCATTGTCACTCACTTGGAAGCAGACCCGAAAATTGTGGAAGCTACTTGGAAGACAGTGTTTCTACCGCCAGTGGCAAGCCACTGACTAGCCAGGAAAACTTGGCTTAGCCATTGGCGGTACGGCAGCGGTTGGCTTTTCCCACGCTTACTAAGCTGGAAGAACACAATATCATTGGCAACACTAGATTGTACTACTCATCATGTTGTCCAATGTTTGCTCGTCGTCTTCACCTTCCACATCCATGTCAACTAACTCGTAAAACTTGAATTCATTGTAGATAGCGACAGGCACCTGGAGAGTGAGCTAGAACAAGTAGAGAATCTCAGTCGTTGCAAATGGACTCTGTTTACATTGAGTATGTACCTAGAACAAGTAGAGACTAGGTACTTGTTAGCTTTTGGAATATAATAAGTGAGATAATGTGCACGTACATCTCAGTCGTTGCAAACGGACTGAGATGCTCGAATGGCTGCACGAAGCCTTTTATCATCACAAGTCCCTGTAAGGCTGATGTATCAATTCTGGTACTTATAAGTGATAGGTAATGCATCAACTATGTACATTACCAAGCTTTCCGATGCATCATCAATGCATCAGAACATGCTAACTAGCAGACCTTTAATACTGTAGATTGTAGCACTTTCAGTCAATGATATTTCTTTTTTGGTCCTCGGCAACCAAGACACCTATGAAGATCTAATATTCAGTTCGTTGAATCTCAGTTCGCATTGTGCCTTCCACTTTGCTGAGCTTCTATTTGGTACCTTGTTCAAAACGGATCTCATTTGAAGCCGCTTGACCAATGACATATCCCAAATAAGTCAGACACGGAAGCAGGTTTGGAGCGGGCATATTTACATCTAGATTCTAGGGCACTCACTCGCACATTTCTAGTCAAAATTAGATGTAATGTATTCCAGGTATTGATAAAGTAACAAATGTAGATAACATACATAAAAATGCGAAAAATTACCTATAACAGGCCCATCTGGATTCTGGGTTGTAGCTACAGCGTGCAGCCATACAGGTGGATATGCATTGGCACGAGTAAAGCTGCGCGTCGGACGCCAGATGGGAAAGATATACTATCTATGAGAGGTGAGCGAGTGAGAGATGGCGGGTGAGAGACAGTGGCCGAGAGCAGACAGCGGGCGAGTGAGAGACAGTGGGCAGGTGAGAGACAGTGGGCGAGTGAGAGACAGCGGGCAAGAGACAGCGGGCAAGAGACAGCGGGCAAGAGCAACTAGCGAGTGAGAGACAGCGGGCGAGAGAGACAGCGAGCGAGAGACAGTGGGCGAGTGAGACACAGTGAGCGAGCAAGAACCAGCCAGCAAGAACAGCAAGCGAGTGAGAGGGGATGCACTGAGGTGGAGGAGGGAGTATCAGGATAGGATTGCGTAGTATTAGTAGTTAACAGATAATAGTGGATTGATGACGCACCTTAATGGACAACTCATTAATAGACACCTCAACTGCTAAAAGTCCCACTGTCGAGCGATGATTGATGTAGTGTTTGAAGTAGCTGGGTAAAAAGAAGTGTAAGCAAATGACAGATAAAATATATCAGAATGAAAAACACACCTAGTTGACCTTAGTCGGACCATAACAGTTGTACATCGTTGAATTATGTGTGAAAGGCTCATAAATATGATTCAGAGCTATTCAGAGTTCACTGTAACAGAATTAGTATATGTTAATGATTGTGTAGTAGATGAAATTCACATACATGTATTAGAATTTCGAGTGACCGTAACTGACGGGATGGTTCAAGTTGAGACTCAAGAGACCGGTTCGTCTAAATTGGACTCTATCAGTTGATAGGACTGAAAACATGTACCGGCTCGTTAGCATTACTCTAAAATCTAACTCAGACCAAAAGTCATTGATAATAATCCCATTTCGCCTATACATAAGCACAAGGCCACAAGAATTACCAGTACATAGTCTATTACTAGTAGTTGTTTGATGTTCGAGTTATGGTCCTACCATGGTAGGACCATAACTCGAACATCAAACATTGAGTAACACAGACTGTTTGATTCTTCTTCCTGCCGTCTCGTCCTGGGTCCTAGACCCTCCAGCGGTGCATGTGCCTCGTCTCTGCTTCTGTAACAATGTTCCATTCATTGCACACTGTACTAAATATTGTGCTGCACTCTGCAATATAACTTCATTGTTAAAAATATGTATGGTATAGCAACTTAATTGTGATGTACTGTGTGACGTACGAGACAAAAAACCTTGGCAGAATGGCAGAGTTGAGGACTTAGTGAATTCAAACGGAAAACCTTGGTGGAATGACGGAGTTGGGGACTTAGCAAATTCACAGCTCAAAAATTGCATCATTGATGGGACCTGCCCTATTACTAATATGAAAGGACAACTAGGACAGCAAGAGACCTACTAAAATGGATGCTGAGTGGCTGGACGCCAAAGGATTCGAGTAGGAACGGCAAGAGGCCTACCAAACTGAATACTGAGTAACCGGACACCGAAGATTTGAGTAGGTAAGCAAGGTACCACCAGGAACAAGGTACTACCGGGAGCAAGGTACTACAGGGTACTACCAGAAGCAAAATATTGCCGGGGAGCAAGGTATATATAGGTACAGCGCGCTGAATATGGATGGACGAGTGCTAAATATGGACGGCGCAGCCCAAATATGTACCGGATGGATGATGCATAACTGTCAGATCCCTGATGCATTAATGATGCATCACGCTGAAGGTACAACTATTCAGAGAGTGAGTCTGAACAATGTTGGGTCTTGCAGAACCTAGCTGCTATTTGACCCTAAAGGGTTTCTGGACCAGGCTCAAGGCTCAGAGGAGAGGAAATATCATGAAAAACTGCTGAAGACTCAGACTCATACTGATAACTGGTGAAAAGATAACTTGCTTATGTAAGCTACAAAAGTGCCAACATAAGGTAAGGTAAAAACAGTCTCTACAAGCCCAGCCAGAAATGAATCCCTACATCTCATGGGAACTTTGAATCATGACTGTCCCCAGTAGTGTTGCCGCCGAAGCGAAGTGACTTCGAGGTAACTTCACTTCACTTCGAAAACGTGAGAATTTGGTTGACTTCGTTGTTCCGAAGTCAGTTGAAGTGCCACTTCGTCCACTTCGAGAGGTGAATCGAAGTTATCACATAGATTAATCATCATCACTGCACGTCTGAAGACCTCTATGTGCCCCCTGTCTCTATCATATTTCAATCATAAGACATCACTGTACATACTATGTACATTCAATATAAGCTTTTCGTGCATGATCTCGAACATTCGCCAAGTCGGCTCCACAACGGAATCAAAATTTATGCCCTAAAGACTAAAAGTAGGCTCTCACTGTCCGTGTCTCGAAACAAAAAATTCTCTACTCCCATGTACCATTCAACAGCAGGTTTTCTTCCTAGTAGTCGGTCACAGTTTCCTTCGCACTCAGCCGCACAGCCTACAAACAGTCATGGTCCATCAGTTTCGCCATTAACAACACCACATGGTTCTTTCGAGACTTTGCGAAACCTCTCTCCGCCCCTGCATGTACCTCCTGGTAATCACTATGCCCAGTATATGATGCCCATGCAACACGTTGAGCTGTTGCAGCAGATGTGGGGCCCTGCACAACCTGCTTCGACACCACCAATCCTAATGCAGCAAGATGCAGGTGTCCTGCAAGACTCGACTGCTCCTGTTGGACATTCACCAGATTATTGAAGTCCCTCACGCAGCTCAAGAGCTACTTGCAAGTGAGCGTACTCCGACCCTGTCAATGGCCCTTCCTGCATATGAACTCCTGCAGACAAAATGGACCGAGCTGAAGGGAACCATTTGGGAACTTGCCCATTATATCGGAATCGGCCTTGACAAGCTAACTAATTACATTCATCAAGCCAGGAAAACACGAATCTATGCACTAGCAATGAGTCCGCTCAAGATTCTTTTCGTGTCTGGAATTTTACTGAACTTTAGATAGCTATCAATCCGAGCTTGAAACTTGAATGGATGAAGGTTCACTGGGACGAGAATGATGTGAGAAAGGCACGGGAATGGACATTAGAAGCGGTATGTTCAATTTTCATTGTCTTTTGCAATGGTAGCACTGATGTCTGATTTACAGATGACATCATACCGTACAGCAATGCGCTTGGAACGGGAAAGAGTACCTACACCGTGCATATCAGCATTACAGCTCCCTTACTCCGCTGACAGTTCTACGTCTGTGGCTGCGCGATCATTGATGGCAGGATTTGGGCGCTTGACGAAAATCAACACGAGTGTTCGACGTTCAACAACTTCATTGTCAACCACAACCTTAACTGCCGCACCAAATCGTTCCTTGACATTTGGCCAGTCAACTCCGACACTTACGCTGGAAGAGCAAGCACAACGAGATTTAGAGGAAGACAGGAAAGATGCTGAGCGAGAAATGCAGCGCTATGAAGAAGCAGCGCTTCTTGATGCCACGGCTGAACGCACAGCTGACATTGTTCGTTTTTGGGAGGTGCGTGCACGATTTTATTTTTTCAACTATCCATTGAATGAATATAATATATTTTGTAGCAAAAAGAACATATATTCCCGCTGCTTTTCCGTGTCGCAATGGATGGTCTTCCCGCGCAGGCTTCATCTGTCCCTTCCGAACGAGTCTTCTCATCTAGCAAAGAGACATGCACAGATCGGCGTGCCAACCTCTCACCAGCAGTTCTCGAAGCTCTACAAATACTCAAGTTCTCTTACAAGCAAGACCGGTTGAATTTCACATCCCACCTCGTTGCAGAAGAAGTAGATTATAATATTTCAGGGCCAGTATCTAGGAATGCCATAGATGAGCTCATGGCAGCAGGCAAGCTCGATGAACTTGCGCAGCTGCTCGTGAACGAAAACGAAAACCAATCTCTGTCTTAGATTATGCTGTAGGTAGCTACATATGATTAGTAATCTATTCTGCTTGACTTCGCGAAGTACTTCGAAGTGCACTTCGAATAACTTCGTTGACAACGAAGTCTACCGAAGTGTGTCAAATTTCCACTTCAATTCGCTTCAGTTCGCTTCGCGGCAACACTAGTCCCCAGTCATCTACCTATGCAAACCAAAGCTAAGCTAAACTAAGAAAACTACTAACCTGGGGGTCCTCAAACACCTTTTGTTTCCATGACGCGTATGCCAGGTAAACTGCGCCAGTGAGTGAGGGTCAGGGCAATCCAATAAAACGATGACCCCAGCACCTGTTTTCCCTGACATCTCTTGTGCCAGGCGAACCGCATCAGTACTGGGGGACTGGTAAAACGATAAAAAACGATAAAATGCGAAGTGGTGGTTGCGCGGATGACGATGGGAAGTAGACGGATCGAAAGAGCCGAACGGGGGCTTCGAAATGAGTATAGGGTCGACTAGGTTTGGTGAAGAACTGAGGGAGATATGAAGGAAATGGTGAAAACATGCGAAAATAGCGAAAACGGCGAGTAGCGAGGGCGCGGGTGGGCGTATCGGAAATCGGATCGGACGGATGGAAAGCGCGGAAAAATGCGGTCAGAACGCGCCTAAGGCGATGGGCGCGCGATCACAGGGCGACGAGATATAAAGAAAACGCAAAAAATGGGGCGAAACAAATGGAGGGAACGCGAAAATGCGGATAGCTAGCGAACAGCTGAGCGCGCGAAGGCGCGGATATGCGCGAATGAAAGCCATGAACGAGGGCTTCAAAACGGGTATAGGGTCTATGGGGTTCCGATGCAAAATGGGCTGGTGAAAGTGCGAAAAAGTGCGGAGGTGCAAGAGGGAGGAGGAGGAAGGGGTATGATGCAGGGCAACAAGGGCTGGTCCTATCAAAAAGCGGATTGGGGCAATGGACAGAGCCACTGAGGGATGGTAAATGGCCAAAAGAGCTAGATGAGACAGGCCTTTGAGCACCCAGAAAACCCTTATCTCCCCTCAACTTCTCAAAAACACCAAAAACTCAATAACTCCACAACTACTGCTCCAAATTCGATGAACCAGGGCTCAAAATGATCGGACGGACGTGGGGAATACGACCCTAAGTTTGCGAGAGATCCGCTCGAACACCGCGTGGGAAAAACACCTATCAGTGCGCTGGTGAGGAGGACAAGATGCTGAAAAGTGGGAATTGTGGGAGAAGCTGGTAATGAATGACTGTGGTTGGATAATAGGCGAATTTGGGGGATGATTGGTGAGCTTAGAGAGCCTAGAAACACAAGAAACCCTCGCAGTGGGCTCCAGTTGAAGGTACTACAATTCAGAGAGTGAGTCTGAACAATGTTGGGTCTTGCAGAACCTAGCTGCTATTTGACCCTAAAGGGTTTCTGGACCAGGCTCAAGGCTCAGAGGAGAGGAAATATCATGAAAAACTGCTGAAGACTCAGACTCATACTGATAACTGGTGAAAAGATAACTTGCTTATGTAAGCTACAAAAGTGCCAACATAAGGTAAGGTAAAAACAGTCTCTACAAGCCCAGCCAGAAATGAATCCCTACAACGCAATGAGCAAGCTTGATGCATCACAAAACTAGGCTACTTAGCCTGTTTTGATGCATTAAAATGACAGTATTGCCTGTTATCATATGGTAAAAGTTGGAGAGAAAACATATAAGTCTGAAATGACGACGCTCAATGTGTTCGTACCTGGTCTGATGTCACTCACTTCCACGTCTCTTCTGGCTCAGCTTTGGACTTCAACACTCCCCCTCGAACGTGATCGAGGCTCATGAGGCCACATAGCTTCTGCAGGCATGGGCTAGGCAAGGCCTTCGTGACAGATAGTCCCCTAGCAGAAACACAGATCGTCAGCATAGCGCTCAGAGTTCAGCACACCCTCATGTCCATACCCCACAGCATGTACCAACACCCATTGTCACCATCCTGTACAAAACCCTGTATCAACACCCTGTACCATAAAACAACCCCACTCACATACACGGAATCACCAGCAAAAGAAGCGGCATCAGCCAAACACGTCCATTGATAGCCGAAGAACACATCGGCCGCCACAATCCACATGTTTGCACCCCTCCCGATTCCTGTACCCGTGCCTCCGGCAACTGAGTACGTGTCCAGACGTCACATACAATAGTTAAACAAATGATGTAAACACCTTCAAAAGTCGTCTCATCAACAAGGTGGCGCAGCTAAAACGGCTGGCGGGAATGGTGGACTGATGGGGGCACACCTCATATCAGGGCATCCGTGCACCTGCAGATGCGAAAGGGACACTGGGGGTCCCATAGACTAGATAGTAATGTCCTACATAGATTACATCTGCAAAGGACAGAAATTGGATTTTTTTTTTAAAAAAAAAAGGCCTTCATGAAGGCGTTGGCGACGTTGTTGTGTGTAGGACAATTAATAAGCTCAAACACTCCATTTTTGACGTGCGTCCTGACGAAATGGTAACAAAGGTCGATGTGCTTGGTTCAGGAGTGGAATTTGTTGTTGTTGGTGAGAGCTATGGCTGCTTGATTGTTGCAGTGTATAGGCATGGGGAGTTCGGTGTAGGGATTCATTTCTGGCTGGGCTTGTAGAGACTGTTTTTACCTTACCTTATGTTGGCACTTTTGTAGCTTACATAAGCAAGTTATCTTTTCACCAGTTACCAGTATGAGTCAGAGTACTCAGCAAGTTTTCATGATATTTCTTCTCCTCTGAGCCTTGAGCCTGGTCCAGAAACCCTTTAGGGTCAAATAGCAGCTAGGTTCTGCAAGACCCAACATTGTTCAGACTCACCATCTGAATTGTTGTACCTTCATCGGGCACATCGTAGAGCTCCTCGAGGAGGAGTTGAAGGTAGAGTAGTTCACGGTGTAGAAACAACAATACTGAGAGGAACAAATGATGCTCCTGACTGTATCTATAAATGTTGTGAGGTCGCACATTGCCTAGTCTG
Organism: Suillus plorans; assembly: GCF_016647745.1. Lineage (NCBI taxonomy): Eukaryota > Fungi > Basidiomycota > Agaricomycetes > Boletales > Suillaceae > Suillus > Suillus plorans. The sequence goes on from NW_024537402.1 coordinate 239,664, forward strand.
CTATACTTGAGATGACAAGTGCGTTCGACCACCTGTACCTGTAGTGTTGAAGCTTGAAAGTATCAGATTAGAGACAGACCTTGATGCACAAAATGCTCTAAACCTTTGACCGTGAAGCATCAAACAAGAGTGACTGTGAAGCATCAAGCCTGAGGACCGCCCTACCTCGGCCATTCTCGCGAGCTACCCATGATCTGCACCCGATTCCATCGTTGGTGCTTCTTCGTCGTTGTTGGTACCTCTCCGCCATTCATGGTACCAGGAACAAACAATATGCCATTGTTGGTGCTTCTCCGTCGTTGATGCGCCTCTCCATCGTTGATGCTCGGTACCTCTCCGCCGTTCACAGTACCAGGAACAAGTAAGATGAATATGGCAATATTTAATTAACATGCAATACAAACAAAAAATATACAAAAGCTCCCTACGACGTGGGGGATTCCATAGCAGGTGACGGGGACTGGAGAAGAGCTGGAACAATACTCCACATCTCCTGGAACCTGTCACACATAGCCCTCTGAAGAGCAGCCTGGCGTTTCGCGTATCCCTTGATACCCTCCTGTTCGGGTGCGGCTAGGACATTCCTCCAATTCGCTTGCTCCTCCCACCACCCTGCATGCCAGGAAAGAAAGTCAGCTACACGGCGCATCTCCTCTTGCAGGAGCTCTACTTCTTCGGTCCATCGGTTAGCTTGCACCTGAGACTTGCACCACTCGATGCGCAATCCTATTTGAGGGATCAGGTCAATGTTTCATGCCTGTCACGGACGAGGACACATACCTTCAGATAAGACAGCTCCGCCGTCTTCACCAACTCCAGCCACACCACGGGCCTTCCAGATCCAGGATAAGGTACACGTGCCTTCGGATTGCCCCGTTTCTCCCTCTGCCATCCCCCGAATATCAGCCAGTCGTAACTCCGGCAACTCTACTTCCCAATTTGGCTTGCTCAGGACCACGGATAGTGTCTTGATGGCTGACCAGGCTCTGTGATACCGTGCAACCGCAGTTTTCATGGTCTGCTCCACTCGGTTAAGCACCGTGGATGCTCTGGTATTAGCCCGTTGGCCACGGATGTGCGCGTCCTTGAATTTGTAGAGGTGAGTGTGAAGCCGAAGTTGTCGGCGAAGGTCATCCAGAGCTTCATGTGCCTGTGCACGCCATAGCTCCCACTCATAAGCGCAAAGCGGCTCCTCGCATGACTCAGCAGTGTCCTTGACTTTCGATGGAAGCCAAAGTGTGACTTCATGTGCCTTCTCCTCACGGACGGACTGTGCATTTGCAGTTTCAACTGCACGAAGACGGCCGACTGCAGGCATGTAGAGCAACTGAATGTTGCACCACTGCTCTACCTTCCGCAGGAGTGCATTTGAGCGTTCCTGCAGCTTCGTCAATTGCAGATCCATCGGATGGGTACTGAGAGTGGCCAGATCTTGTTGTAGGCGGTGTAGAGACTCATGCCTCTCATGGTGTGATATGGCACTTTTCACTAGGGAGTTCATTGCACGAACTTGCAGCACCATTCTGTGTGCTATCTGCAGCTATCCCTATATGAGGCACAGCTTTCCCGCGCAACGCGCGCCATGCGCGCACCATTCCCGCGCTTCGCGATGTATATACACGCGCGCTTTCCCGCGCTTGAGCGCCCTATAGCGCCAGCCATTTGGAAGCATCCATCCACTGTCCACCAAGTTCTCTAGTGCGTATGTTTCCATTTCTCTTATCTGTGTATCGTTCCACCTTTATTTTGGACCCTTACTTACATATAGCTTTACATACCTTACTCGGTAGCGCTTCGGCTCCGCGTGACAGCGCTTAGGCGCCGTATATAAGCGCCAGCATTACATACTATTGAAAACTTTGGAACTTAGACTCTACCTCCCATTCACCCACTTACTACCTAGCAGAGTATAGTTGCAATCAATTCCTTGGTACCTCGCACTCGCATCTCTTGTCTTGCATCATATCACCACTTAAGCAAACTCACACTTACTCTCACTTGTTTCCGCTCACGCGCGTACCTTCGCTTTCCCACGCCTCGCGCGCACCTGCGCGCTTTATCGCGCTTTGCATCAGCCGACCAGTAGCGCCTTCAGCACGCACTACTAGATCCTTGCTGCACTTGCTTCCCCTTTAGGGTCGAACGCACTTGTCGTCTCAAGTATAGCAGACTAGGCAACACGCGACCTTACAACATTTACAGATACAGTCTGGAGCATTGTTTTGTTCCTCTCTGTATTGTTGTTTCTACAGCGGTATCTATAGATCATCCATTAGAAGCCATTAAAAAAAATGAATTTCAAATATTTACTGTTGTTCTTCGAGGTCGATTCCAGATGATATCAGTACACTGGGTGAGATATCCGCATGCAATGAATTGTTGAATCCATTTTCGAGGTCATCTGCTTCCTGTTGAGATAGTTTGAGATGCACGGCAGCCAGCGTCATAGCTATATGTGGTCAGTCTTCAACCCTAGCGTACAGAGCGAGTCACTTACAGACAGTCGTTATCTCAAACAGATTTTTGCTCGAATGGTCAGACTCCCAGTTTTCAACAACTTCTTGCCACTGAACTACTTCACTCGGTCGTTCTTCGCTTAGCACATGGTTGAACTCGTCAAAGTCGTGTTGGTGTTGTTCACGCTCGGGGATTGCGGTCTTTATCTTACTCAATAAGCTGATACCTGTAGGCCATTATTTTCATGGTCTGCTGCGCTGAGACAATGAATACATACCGGAGTTAGTCACCTTTTTCCAATTATAGTAACCAAAATGGTCGTCAAGGGTATCTCTGCGTGCACCAGGACCCATCTCCCGCGTTGTAGAGACTCATGCCTCTCATGGTGTGATATGGCACTTTTCACTAGAGAGTTCATTGCACGAACTTGCAGCATCACTCTGTGTGCTATCTGCAGCTTTCCCGCGCAAGGCGCAGCATGCGCGCACCTTTCCCGCGCTTTACAATGTATACGCGCGCGCGCTTTCCCGCGCTTGATCGCCCTATAGCGCCAGCCTTCCGGAAGCATCCATCCACTGTCCACCAAGCTCTCTAGTGCGTGTATTTCCATTTCCCTTATTTACATATCATCCCACCTTTATTTATATCATGGACCCTTACTTACATATAGCTTTACATACCTTACTCGGTAGCGCTTCGGCTCCGCGTGACAGCGCTTAGGCGCCGTATATAAGCGCCAGCATTACATACTATTGAAAACTTTGGAACTTAGACTCTACCTCCCATTCACCCACTTACTACCTAGCAGAGTATAGTTGCAATCAATTCCTTGGTACCTCGCACTCGCATCTCTTGTCTTGCATCATATCACCACTTAAGCAAACTCACACTTACTCTCACTTGTTTCCGCTCACGCGCACGTACCTTCGCTTTCCCGCGCCTCGCACGCACCTGCGCGCTTTCCCGCGCTTCGCATTGGCCAACCAGTAGCGCCTTCAGTGCCTACTACCAGATCCTTGCTGCACTCGCTTCCCCTTTAGGGTCGAACGCACTTGTCGTCTCAAGTATAGCAGACTAGGCAACGCGCGACCTCACAACATTTACAGATACAGTCTGGAGCATTCATTTGTTCCTCACAGTATTGTTGTTTCTACAGCGTGCTCATAGCGACAGGATTAATGTTGGCCCATCCTCATTCTGGAGCCTCGCCATCTGTGCGTCCCATACCCTTGATAAGGTTGTGCGAAAATGATATCTGACAGGTGCTGATATGGGCCGGCAAGTGAAATTTGGGAACAAGGAAAGTCGTCGTCTTTCCGTCACACTCGAAGTGTAGATGCGACGGGTATTTTGACATGCGGTCCCAAAGATTTTTGCTCCACTGACAGGCAATGTCGTAAGATACGTTAAGTACAATGACTTCGCCGGAGTGCTGCACGGTCAAGAAAAAGAGATAGTCCATATTCATATATCTGATTCGAAGTTTTAAGTTATGCAGAAAGATTATATAATCAAATATGTACTTTTCACCTCATTGAAGATCTCCCACTCCACATGGCCGCTTGAAGTTGTGACGAGAGCAGTCCACAGTCCCTGCTCCTGTCGCAGCCAGCCCTTGTGAGCTCTTTGTTTCAGCGAGGTTCACGGCGTTGTGACTGATGCAAGTGCTTTTCTAAATTGTTCTGTCAGTGATAACGATATAAAACAAAAATGCTCGCATACCTTTTGTGAGACCTTTCCGACATCCTTCAGGAATAGTTTGAAGCTGGTCTCCTCGACAAAATAAGCCCACCCTTTACTCAAACCAGGGTCGACACTATCGGAGGACACATTTTTCCGTACCAACCGAAAGTTTGCGTCGATGGCAAAATATTGTGCATATAGCCATTGCTTGTCAGGGGACACCATTTTCCAGTCTTTGGGTAAGTTCTTGCCAGGGTGAGGGCAGGCGGGACAAAGTACTGTGCACGCTCCAGGTTCAGTGGTATCAACACCGGCAGGATCATGACCTCGGCCAAAACATTTTAGAAGTGTGATGTTCCGCCATTGTTTGATCATGCGCAACAAGCTTTCATAGCAATCCTATTGATTCAACGTTAGCAAGTCCAATTGCCATAGACACACGACATGCTTACTTTGCAGGGCTTGATTCCTGTGTTATCAGTAAGACGAACGAGTGTTTGCCAATATTCGAATGCGGATGCTTTTGACTCGAAGGTCAATATCTGAAAGTGTTGGAGAAGTCGAAATGTGGCAGCTGATTTGGGTTCAGAGCATGTTGCAGGGTACAAGCGGGCTCGAAGAATTTGAGTTGTGTGACTTTGTGCATATGAGCACCCGCAAAAATCCAATGCGACCTCATGAACACGATCAATGTCCAGAATCACAAAGTCGTCGTCGAATGCCCTGGATTGATTGAAGCACCGTTCACCAACTGCATGGCCAAGCTGAATTCAGAGTCCAAGATGTTTGAGAGTAGTGTCCTCGAAGTAATCGCCATTCCAGCACTAAAACAACAGTTAGCGCACTTAAAAGATAGACGATTTAGGCTACGTACCTCAATCCTGTGCAGCAGATTATCGTGATGCCTCTCCACCGTGCAATCCTTACAGTACAGTTCAGTACCAAAACAGTCCTTGCAATGATCCTCTGGCTCAAAGGTACATTCACAATGTCCATGACAAGCCTCATGGGAAGTATAATCACCGCGGCCTTCGAGTCTAATAACCTCCATAAGATATTTCTCTTGCTCCTTTACCCACTGAGCCATGGCACGATCCTGTCCAATTCGAATTAAACAAGAACATTGTACAATTAGAAATTACTGTACACCTATTGGCCTTACACACTTCTTAGGCACCAGAGTAGTTTCAGCCAAGTGGTTCTCATATGCAGGATCATTGAAGTCGCCGTCAGGTGTACATGAGTCAAAATCGAAGTTGAATTCCCCCATGAGCGTCTCGGAGGCCAATGGAAGTGCATGTGAGGTGTGCGCGACAGTACTTTCAGATACATGGAAAAATTCTGTTTCAGTGGAGATCCTGCCTGAAGCGGTTCGAGAGAAGCAAGAGTGCTTATGATAAAGTTCGTGGTCGTTGGCCACATGAGATGAGGACGAAGCTTGACAGCGTGCTTTCTGATGTGCTCGCTGTGCTTCTGCTTGCTGAGCGTGGATATTGCTATTGAAGTCTCTCTTTAGTTTATCCATTTCACGTCGACGTTTGCCACCACCCATGATGGCAGTTTGTAGTTGTGAGTTTCAAGCTTCAAGGGCATCATACTACTCACGTGATTGATGGCGACATGGAGCGTAGATGGCTAAATATAAAAATCCAAAATTCAAAATATGGATAGAATATTATCTAAAGAAAATGTGATTCACTTTAATGCCTTCCGCCTTGCTTCTGCCACACAAGTCGGTCATGCTGGAGACACTCGAAGTATTTGTCTATACTGTCATCCATCAATGTCAGTCCTTCTTCCAATGCATCACAGTGCAATTCCACAGCATCAACAGCAGCTGCAGAAGATGTAAGAAGATACTCTGTACATGCACCATCCACCTGCAGCGAACTTGCGAGCAGCTCGCGAGCTTCGGAAAGAAGCTCCTGTGCCTCTACCAACATTCCTTCACAACGCGGTCTCACAGCATGCCATCCTTCATTATCAGCTTCACGAACGAACTCAAGGACTGCATATTGGGAAGGACCTGGCCAATACCCTAGGTTGAGCCATAGGCAGTCTAAATTTAATAAAAGTTGTTGAGTAGCCTGAGTTGCTTGTTAGCTGTGCCGTTTGTGAGGTATAGAATATATGCATACCTTTGTGGCTCCAAGACCTTTACACCAGCGGCCACAAGATTTCAAGTGTTCGTCTAGCTTGTGCCTATAAAGACATGAGACACAATCCATATTGACTGATGATAAGGAAAACATACCTTTCATAGTACCTTTGCTTTGATTGTCGTCGAGCCTCAAGGCGCTGTTGTTCACTTTTGTACTTAGACGGCATGTGAAGCTATGCAGTGGATTGGTGTGGATAGAGAGTAAGTGCCATTGGAAAGTAGCGATGAATCATTAGGAACTTCGAAGTGTATCAGATTGCGCATGTGACTTACTTGAATATACAATGTGTGGATGGAGAGTAAGTGCTGTTGGAAAGTAGCGATGAGTGCAATGCGTGGATAGAGAGTAAGAAAGTAGTGATGAGTGCAATGTGTGGATAGAGAGTAAGTGCCGTTGGAAAGTAGCGAAAAATCGTTAGGAACTTCGAAGTGTATCATATTGCACATGTGACTTACTTGAATATAATAGTACGTGCTTTGAATTCCGCACGCACGGACACTTCGGGACAGTTAAAGAAAACATCGAGTCAGTCAATATTCCGCGTTGCAAGCACATACAGATATGATCAAACAACTGATTTTAATTTGTGCTCACAACTATTTGAATTCCGCGAGCACGGACACTTCGGGACAGTTAAAGAAAACATCGAGTCAGTATACTCAAAGTCAAAGGTCCGCGTTGCAAGCATTCAATTTGAAGGAGAATGCGCCATGTGAACTTCAGAATGTCAGAACATATTTGAGTTTGGAGAGTGACACGATCAAATTCAAAACAGCCCGAACATATTCGATCTACCGTGACAATATGTACAGATGCCACTACACAATAAATCCGGGCCAGATGATCCCATCCTCCGCTCAATCTACTATAATAGCACTGCTAGGAGATGAGCCATTGTTTTGCATGGCGGGTTTATGTGCTAAAAATCAAAAAAAAAATAGAATCAGAGCTTAGGGAAGAGCAAAGAACTCACCAGCGGTACCAGGCTCAGACTTATATTCAGGAGGTTCGTCAAGAATTTGAGCATTGCAAACATAACACTGGCGGCAGTGTGCATGCAAAACACAAGCAGGGCAATCATTGGCAGTAAGAGGAGAGGGTGGTTCCACAGTGGAATTGTCGTGTGCTTGAAAGATTTCTGTATGAATAATCAAACAGTGAGTGTCAAGGAACAGAATTAGAGTTTACCCACTATCCTGGTCCCTGATGAGTTGCAGAGCGGCAGCGAGCTCATTGATGGTGAAAGTTAGTGGCTCCACTGAGGATGGAGCACACTGCTGGACGCAGACTGTACAAGTGTTATTATTGGAATCACTCATTTGAAAATGAACCAACGATCGATGTCGTATAGCTACTAAATGGGGGTGAGGGCGGTAGCTTTTCATTTTGGACTTTGTCATAGATTATATATATAGTGCGAAATTTAACTCCGATCCAATGTACTATAGGAATAGAGGAACATGATTGGTCCCTTGTCGATGGCTGAACCTTAATGAAGGCTCGACTGTATGTTTAGTTTGGTCAGACGCACCTACAACTGCCCAAAAATCTGCCAACCGAAAGCAAAAAAAAGTAAGCAACGTTTAAAATCCTACTGATATGCTGTGATCAATTACGGCACTTTAAAGCCTTCCAGCCGATTAACCGGACCCAGACCAAAAAAGACGAAGTAAGCGATGACACACGCCTAGCAATATGCTGTCATTGATCACGCTACCATTATGACAGATGGTTGGAACCCAATGGACCAGCGCCGAACAACAGGATTACTTAGAGTCTCAATTCAGCGAGTTCCTGAAACAGCAACTTCAGGGTACTTTGTTGAACTTCTGGCCCACCGTTAGCGTAGAATTCTTAAATCGATGGCCCAAAATTGATGTGCTATACCCAGACAAGACGCTGGCACAGCTCAGTGAGGTCGAGAACGTGGAACTGGCAAAGGCAGTCGATGCGCGTAAGAAGGTTAATAGATTTCACAATGATGAATTTGATTTTTAATTGAAAAAATGCTTATTTCAAAAACAGCAACTCAAGAACTGGTTCAATTATAGATCTCGCAAGGGTGGTCGGTCGCAACTCAACTCACTGATGAAATTGATTACCAAGATGATTGGCAACAAGGCCAAAGGAACTCGGGTTCACACCGAGGTGGAAATATTTTCGAAGATGAATTACGACACTACTGTACGGTCGCAGATTAAGGAGAAAATCGAGTCTGGGTTGCTCATGACTAAGAACAAGAAATTGATGGCAATCAGGGAGTCGACGAAGGTGGTGTAGGGATTCATTTCTGGCTGGGCTTGTAGAGACTGTTTTTACCTTACCTTATGTTGGCACCTTTGTAGCTTACATAAGCAAGTTATCTTTTCACCAGTTATCAGTATGAGTCTGAGTCTTCAGCAGTTTTTCATGATATTTCCTCTCCTCTGAGCCTTGAGCCTGGTCCAGAAACCCTTTAGGGTCAAATAGCAGCTAGGTTCTGCAAGACCCAACATTGTTCAGACTCACTCTCTGAATTGTTGTACCTTCAGTGGCATACGAGGCTGCACCGCCAGAAATTCAGTCATTGTGCAGGGCAAAGGCTGCCGAAGAACGTGAAGCTAAGGCTTCTGCCATGGTTTCCGAAGCTACTGCAACCAGAACTTCACCTACTACCAATGCGCAGTATGCAAAGTAAGCAAAAATTGTGTGTCTCCATGTCTCAACTTACAGTGTACACTATATCAGGGCACTAGAAGACTGTATCGGCCCAATATCGCAATTTTTTGATGCAGTAAGACAGCTAACAGGTTGGGAGTGGACAGTTATTGGTGGAGGCCCTGATCCTCGCCTTGGCAGCATGCTTAATGTATCGAGGTATGTATAATTTGATATGTACATTTATTATTCCTAACACTGATCATTTTTAGCTACCACACGGGTGTGAATCAATCCGGCCTTACGTGGAAGCAGGCGACTTCAAATTTTACGGACAAACATCTCAACCCATACTTGAGTTATCTTGGGACAGTTTTCAGTATGTATTTGATTCGTTTATGTAAAGAGTCATCTGCTAATGTAGTGTACAGCTGAGGATGACAGGAAGAAGCGCGCATTAGACTATGTGCCCCCTGCGGAACAAGAAGAGACCATGGCTCCACCGATGTTGGATGCGAGTACCTCATTGCAGGTAGCTCTCTCATCACCTGGAGTGCCTGAGGACCTGTTGCCCTTCGACTTGCCAGGGCCCTCACGTCTCAGCTTGCAGGGATTTGACGACCCGTACTCTTGGGTTTTTGATGCCAGCCTTCTCAGCCAACAACCCTCACCACCAGGACCTCGGCCTCAAACACCCACACTCCCCGCATTTCCATCAACATCATTGCTACCTACCACCTTACTGCCTGATACTCTCATCACATCGTGGAGGAAGGAGTCCGAGCTTTGGAATCCAACGAGGACTTCGACCCTGACAACATCTCCTACCGCACCTTTGACCATACTGCCAACGTTCAACTTCAATGGCTGTTCTTTCCCCACCCCTGGTATCACATCCAGCATCAATCCACCGGAAATCCCAGTTCCTCACCCCATAGCAACTGACCTTCTCTCTGATGACTCTGTCATTCGTCCCGCCGCCGCTGCAGGCCAACTCACGGCACTCACAGCTGTCACCGATGTTGACCTCATTACTATGGATGCACCTACCGCAGCAGCTACCTCTCATGTTCACCCTGCTGCTATGGTCCAGGGGAATGCTATAGAACTCGCCGCCATGGAAACAACTACCACGAACGCACCTACTGTACAAGTTGAAGTACAAGCCGAAGAAGACGAGCATGTGGCCATAGACCAGGGTGTTGTGAGGGATAGTGAGGGTGGTGAGAGATGTATCAAGCAGAGGCGTCCGCGAACAGCACCCATTCAACCTTCTACTAACTCCTCAGTCAATATTCCTCTTCGAAAGACAGGTAGGGTTCGCCACGAGTCCACACGCATGGCACAAGCAAACATGATAGGTGAGAGCGCGAAGAGACTGTGAACAGGCGATGCTGAGAACACTATTCAAAAGAAGTATGTGCTCTTCCTGTGGTTGTTGGATGGCGCTAATTTTATGAACAGGAAATGCAAATCCGGCACCTGAGTTGCCTACCCATCAAGATATTGTAGTAATGCGTTCATTATATCACTCCATACCATACTGCATGTATTGTGATAACCCTTAGGGCACCATTGACTCATTAATGCACATTGACTTCTTGCTGCAATTCTCTGGATATGTTAGACTTAGTGAAAATTTCGTGCACACAGCGCTATTTCATTGTAAGTCATATGTGCAGCACTGGATATACTAGTGGGACTTGGCAAAATTTTGATTCGCACAGCTCTGTATACACATTTGTACATACTACTACAGACAGGACTTAGTAAAATTTCAAGTAATAGTAAGTGGCAAATCTCAATCCCTCGTTCGGCATCACGGACTTACTCGGCATCAAGGAAACATCATGAGAAAGTGTGAAGCTTCAGAGGTGCAAAGAAGCCGGGAAGGGTCACGCACCTGCTCAAAAAGGGCGAGACCAAAGGAAGAAGCCAAGAGGGCAAGCCAGGAAGGAATTAAGACGCTGGGAAGGGCGCGTACCTGCTTAAAAGGGTGAAATCGAATATAGAAAACATTGTGAGAAAGTCTGAAGCTTCAGCGCAGAGGTGCAAAGAAGCTGGTGTAGAGACTCGTGCCTCTCAATGCCGGACATACGGCCCTATGAACCACATATTCCTTACATATTCCAGCTCTTATCCGAAGGATCAGTCATACGCACTCGCGCGCTTCCGTGCGCGTCCGTGCGCCTCCCCTTAGGTCTTCTTGCGCCTACCCGTCCATCCGTCCGTCCTATGTCCTCACTGATTTACTGGTGCGTTGTAGAAACAACAATACAGAGAGGAACAAATGATGCTCCTGACTGTATCTGAAAATGTTGTAAGGTCATGCGTTGCCTAGTCTGCTATACCTGAGACGACAAGTGCATTCGACCCTAAAGGGGAAGCGAGTGCAGCAAGGATCTAGTAGTGCGCGCCGAAGGCGCTACTGGTCGGCTGATGCGAAGCGCGAGAAAGCGCGCAGGTGCGCGCGAGGCGTGGGAAAGCGAAGGTACGCGCGAGGCGCGGGAAGCGCGCGCGCGCGTGAGCGGAAACAAGTGAGAGTAAGTGTGAGTTTGCTTAAGTGGTGATATGATGCAAGACAAGAGATGCAAGAGCGAGGTGCCAAGGAATAGATTGCAACTATATTCTGCTAGGTAGTAGATGGGTAAGTGGGAGGTCCAGTTGAAAGTCGGAAAAGTCCGTAATAGTATGTAATGCTGGCGCTTATATACGGCGCCTAAGCGCTGTCACGCGGAGCCGAAGCGCTACCGAGTAAGGTATGTAAAGCTATATGTAAGTAAGGGTCCAAAATAAAGGTGGAACGATACACAGATAAGAGAAATGGAAACATACGCACTAGAGAACTTGGTGGACAGTGGATGGATGCTTCCAAATGGCTGGCGCTATAGGGCACTCAAGCGCGGGAAAGCGCGCGCGCGTATACATAGTAAAGCGCGGGAAGTCGTGTGCGCATGCTGCGCCTTGCATGGGAAAGCTGCGCCTCGTAAGGGAATAGCTGTGGATAGCACACAGAGTGATGCTACAAGTTCGTGCTATGTACTCCCTAGTGAATACTGCCATATCATGCAATGAGAGGCATGAGTCTCTACAGCGTTATTCTTATCTCTTTCACTGAATTGACGTGCACTCGGTCCGATCCTCGCGCTTACATACAGAAAGTCTATCTTAGACTTTAGATTATATTTAGAGTTGATATGGTTACTCGGTTTGGTACCGCGCTTGGAAGCACCGCATAGTGCTATCTCCCTTCTTAAATAGAGGGAAGTTCTTTTTACTTCGGTTACTACTTTTCCCCCCATTTATCTCAGTATACTGCAAGTTGTATAGTGCACCTTAGTACTTGAAATCAGATTATACTTCTCCATCTGCTACAGCTCGTGTCTCCACTATACTTGAAACCACATCCCTTATCACTCATAAGTGCGCTTCCGCATATGCGCGTGCCCCTCGCATCTCACGCGCCCTCGCATCACTCACGTGCGCCTTCGTGCGCATTATCTTCTCGCGCCTACCAGCGCCCATCTAGTTGACAGAGTTTCCCTCCACCTTATTCACGAGGAACTTCTCTCAGTAGCTGTCCTTTGGGTCGAGTTGTATTCTCGTATCCAGGTCTTGCTGTAGAGCCCCCTTCTTTTAGTGTTTTCACCCACAGTCAAGATTCCTCACCTTCACCGGGAAGGGGCGCGTACCTGCTCAAAAAGGGCAAGACCAAAGGAAGAAGCCAAGAGGGCAAGCCAGGAAGGAATTAAGACGCCGGGAAGGGCACGTACCTGCTCAAAAGGGTGAAATCGAATATCAGAAACATCGTGAGAAAGTCTGAAGCTTCAGCGCAGAGGTGCAAAGAAGCCGGGAAGGGGCGCGTACCTGCTCAAAAAGGGCAAGACCAAAGGAAGAAGCCAAGAGGGCAAGCCAGGAAGGAATTAAGACACCGGGAAGGGGTGTACCTGCTCAAAAAGGGTGAAACTAAAGATCTTAAATGTCATGAGAAAGCGTGAAGCTTCAGCATAGAGAGCCGGGAAGGGGCGTACCTGCTCAAAAAGGGTGAAACTAAAGAACGGAAGCATTGTGGGAAAGTGTGAAGCTTCAGCGCAGAGACGCAAAGAAGCCAGGAAGGGGTGTACCTGCCCAAGGGAAAGCATGAAGCTTCAAGGCAGAGACACAAAGGCTTGATGCTTCATGAAGCATCAAGCTGCAGATGTCAAGGAACTAGACACATTATGCTTCAAGGTGTGTCTCTTATCACACACTTTGAAGCTTCAATATGACAGTATTGCCTGGTTCGACCCTAAAGGGGAAGCGAGTGCAGCAAGGATCTAGAAGTAGGCGCTGCTGGTTGGCTGATGCGAAGCACGGGAAAGCGCAGGTGCGCGCAAGGCGCAGGAAGTGAAGGCGCGTGCAAGGTGCGGGAAAGCGAAGGTGTGCGCAAGGCACGGGAAGCGCACACGCGCGTGAGCAGAAATGAGAGAGTAAGATTGAGTTTGCTTAAGTGGTGATATGATGCAAGACCAGAGATGTGAGTGCGAGGTGCCAAGGAATAGATTGCTACTATATTCTGCTAGGTAGTAAGTGGGTAAGTGGGAGGTAAAGTGGAAAGTGAGTTAGTTGAGTAATATTATGTACTGCTGGCGCTTATATACGGCGCCTAAGCACTGTCATGCGGAGCCGAAGTGCTACCGAGTGAGGTATGTAAAGATATATGTAAGTAAGGGTCCATGATAAGAATAAAGGTGGTATGATATGCAAATAAGGGCAAATGGAAATACACGCACTAGAGAACTTGGTGGACAGTGGATGGATGCTTCCGGATGGCTGGCGCTATAGGGCGCTCAAGCGCGGGAAAGCGCACGCGCATATACATCGCGAAGCGCGGGAAGTGTGTGTGCATGTTGCGCGTTGCACAGGAAAGCTGCGCCTCATATAGGAATAGCTGCAGATATCATGCAGAGTGATTGTCATATCCCGCATTCCGGACCAACATCCGACGACGTTCCCACGCCTCATCCGGACCTCCGGACCTCCTGTCCATGTCTCCAGACCCAATCCTCTATCCGTCCGGATCCCTGTACTCCTGCATCTGATATCTGGATGCCAGATCTGATATCCACATCTCCGGATCTCCGGATCTCCGGATCCGACCTATCTGTCATGTCCGAACCCAAACCTTAAATCAGCGCCCATCCCCTTATGGTAATCACCTGTCTCCGGACTTCCGAACATCCGGATCCGACCCACGTCTATCTTCCTTGCCTTTTCCCTTTGTATGTTCCTGTCATATCCCACGTTCCGGGTCCGGACCTATCACACTCATCATTTCTGGATTTCCAGATCCGGCCAACTTCTATGTATTGTCCGGATCCGACCCGCGTCTAACTTCCGTGCCTTATCCCTTTGGTATTTCCCTTATCAGTTAGTACACTTTATTTTCCGTCCCTTATTCATTTCCATCTTCATTTTACTAAGTTCCGATAGACTAGTGATAGTCGTCCCATATGTTTTCTCCATAGCTTTACATAGCCTCGCACTGCACTTACTGTTCTCCGTTATGTCCTCAGTAGTATATAAACCCTGTACAGTCTCTGTAGTTTCCTCAGTCTGAATATCATACACATATTAGTCCTCGCACTAGTCTTCACACTAAGTCCTCGTAACAGTTCTAGTCCTCTGACTTAGTCATTATCCATCTCAGGCCTAGGGAGGAATTCCCTAGGCCGGAGCTCTGCTCCTCTGCTCCTCCGATCCACCATTCCTCCAAGTTTCCGGAAGTTCCTCCGGAACTTTCCCGCGGTCCTCCGGACCTATTCTGCTTCGGACTTTGTCCTTGCAGCCTTTCCTCTGTTTGCTTCTACTCAGGACTTGTCCTGAGTAGCCATTACACATATCCCCGTCAGGATGAAACTCCATCGTAATTTCTGGAAGTTCCTCCGGAACTTTCCCGCACTCATCCGGAAGTTTCTCGCACTCGTCCGGAAAGTCCTTCCGAAGTTTCCCACGCTCCTCCGGAAGTCCTTCGGACTTCACTGGGCTTTCTCCGGACTTCATTCTGAAGTTAAGGGCACATACTCGGGTAAGGGGCGCAGCGCACGAGCTGAAGCCAAGCCCCTTGGAATCAGTCCTACCCTTTGTGCATGGTCTTAACAGTGATGCTACAAGTTCGTGCCATGTACTCCCTAGTGAAAACTGCCATATC
Source organism: Suillus plorans (assembly GCF_016647745.1). Classification (NCBI taxonomy): domain Eukaryota; kingdom Fungi; phylum Basidiomycota; class Agaricomycetes; order Boletales; family Suillaceae; genus Suillus; species Suillus plorans. The sequence goes on from NW_024537402.1 coordinate 254,793, forward strand.
ACACAATGTGAGGCACAAGTCTCTACAACGGCCTACTGTCGTCAGGGTGATGTACTCTGCCTCTGCCGTAGAGAGAGCAATGAGAGGCTGCTTGCATGCACTCCACACGACCGGACCACCATTAAGTATGATGATGTACCCTGAGACAGAGTGACAATGAGCCTGTGATGCCCAATCAGCATCTGCATAAGCTTCCAGACCGCCTCCACCACCACCCAGGGTGATCCCATAGTCAGCTGTTCCCTTCAAATACCTAAACACCCATTTGGCAGCCTCCCAATGGGCTATGCCAGGATTGCGCATGAACTGCGACAAGGTTGCTATACTGAACGCAATGTCTGGTCGTGTGCTTGTAGCTGCGTTCATCAGAGATCCTATTGCGCGTTGGTAAGGGACATTTTTCATCACCTCGGCCTGCGAATGAGTGGCTGGCGAGTGAGCATCTGAGAGAGTGGTGCCAGTTTCCATGGGCGTGTGTGAGATGTTGGCATTGGTAAGGTTGAAACGTTCAAGGATAGTATCAATGTATGCGTGCTGGGAGAGTGTGATAGTGTGTGCCTCATGGTCTCATTGAACCTTGAGGCCGATGTAGGAATACAACACAGAGTGGGGCTATACAAAGATGGCTCCAAACTGATATCTTTATGTTGTGGTCTTGCACTGCCTAGTCTGCTATACTTGGTGAGACAAGTGCGTTCGACCCAGGGGTCTGCGGTCTGGGAATAGTTTTGGGGGTCAGTGAGTGATGTGGGGTTAATAGTACAAGCGCGGGAAACAATGTCCGAAGGTATAATTATGATGTCCGATGCAAAAAGCGTCGGGTCCGATGTTTTTGGGGTTTCGGGTTATCGGGTTCGGGTTCGGGTTCGGGTTGTTGGAAACTAATAGTAACACTATAGCAAGCATCGGGAAAGCGAGAGGTATGCGCAATAATAACAATGACTGATACGGGCGGTGAAGGAACAATGATATTCGCAATGTCAACTAAGAACTACGAAATATCGGGTTTGACCCCTAAGCGTCGGAGAACGGCTCTCCTCTACTTGGATGATGGTAATGCTATGGGGAGTCCAATATTTATGTAGATATGTAGAAGTCCAGAACCATATAGGCGAAAGTAGTAGCGCAATAATTTCGGGTCCGATGTCCTATGTAATAAGACATGAGGTGCTGCAGACATGTAATAATGTGGTCTACAATGTTAGCGATGGGAAAACAAGTAACTATGCACCTAGTGGGGCTAGCAAAGGGACACAGGACATAGGTAGGACGAGTGGGCACGATATCCGATAGTCCAATGCGACATCCGATAGTCCAATGTCCAACGTCCAAAGTGCGAAGTGCGATGTCCAATGTCCGATGATTTTCGGGTTCGGTGCATATTGAGTCGGATATGATAGGGAATGATTCGGGTAATGATTAGCATTCGACACACATCGGAAATTAGACCTCTACGAGGCCACAGAGATGTCAGTCTCTACAGCATGTAAGTGCAGCGCGAATTACGCAGCGTGTGCAATAAAACCGATGTATCGTCAACCATTCGATGTTTGAGAATGATATGTCAAAAATTGATTAGAATAAGTACTCTGTGTTATCTTGAGCAAATTCTGACCTTGTAGTCTCTTTCGTTATCCCTCTTGTTGCGCTCGTCCCAATATACCCTTTCTCACATGTCCTTTAGGACCTTCTCATTGACAAGAGATAGGTCGTAAGGACCAACTGAGGATTTGACCACTATGTGCCAGTGTTTACGTTGTTCTGATTGATAAACCAGCAGCGATTTCTGGGCTATGGGATCCCTCAATGAGTGAAACTGGTGAACCTGGATGTTCATCCAGAATCGTGCCATCATCCTTACTCTGTCTTGTGGCCATTCCGCTTCCTCTATCGCTGTTAGGAAGCGCGGACAAGCTTGGCAGAACTCCTCAAAGGGTAGATTTTCGTCATTCACCACTGCACGAGCACTCCTCATGGATGCTGACGAGACCCAAGCTGTCGAACCATCCGCCAATGTCGAGAGAATCATAGTGTCATTGTTGACAGTTTTCTTCTGCTTGGCTTCATCTAGGCCATCATTAGTGAAGTACCAGAGCTCCACATACTCGCCGTTGTCTAACTTCCTCAACACGTAGGAGCATGGTGTGATGGTCAGATCGTCCGGTATGCCGGTTTCTAGGATTGGAAGAAACTTGTGCTTGTTTTTCTTCTTTTCCTCTTTGCATGCTGTTTCCTGCTCCTCAACCTTCTCTTGATTAAGTCTCTCTTGCTCGTCTTCATTTACCCTCCGAAGATGCTCTTGCTGTTCTCTGTCATTGTCGACTTGCTGTTGCCATAACACCTTGATAGCATTATTGTTGGCTTCCCAGATGTTGTGGAGCAATTGCATGACCTGAGCTTTGGTTGTGTTGTCATTGACTAGTTGCGCTTGAATATTGGCGAATACTTCTGATACGTAGTCTGGGCATATGTTAAGATTTGGATCGTTCCAGATTCTCAGCATATTGAAATAAAAAAGTTAATTCTTATCAAGTAAGAAAGAATGCGACGCAATGGGAGAGTCATCGAATGAGTGGAGGGGTTGCAAGTACTAACGTGGTAGTACAAAGCAAGAAGGTGGGAAACACAAAGGTCCATGTCGCCACATACACTTAATTCTATCTAAGTCCTCATGCCTCAAACTTAAAATAGAATACAACTCAGCTTTGGAGGTTGCTGAAGTCAAACAGGAATGGGCAAGAAGGAGGGTATATTTGGAAGACATGTACGACCACGAATGGTGCGTAAAATGGAGCTGTGGATGCATGATATAGCACTATGGTTAGAATAGCGAGAAGGTGCAAGCTAAAAAGAAGAAAAGAGCACACAGGGTAACACTTGAGTGTGATTTTGGAGGGCTGTTAGTGTGCGAGCAGTGCAGGGTGATGCCAGAGGGTGTGGTTGGGCACAGTTGGATGCGGTTAGGCGCGGTTGGGTGTGTTATTCAGACTGTGATGGCAGCTGTAGAAGAAGTCTGCATAAAAAGATGTAAATACACATTGGCAGATTAAAAAAATTACCTAGACTGATTGGTGCACTTTGAGGGTGCATCATGGATGTGAACATGCTCATTGTTGAAATGGAGCAGCAGGACGATAGGGCTGAAATGTCACCAGCGACCAGGCACCCCAATGGGCTTGGTGACTTGAAGTACCTGTGAAGACACCACCTGAATGAGGTGGTAAGGATGACCTGCAGTATGGACTGTACACTTGCCTCAATCTTATCCTTATGCATATGAGTGGCTATAGGTGGCATGGGTGTTGTGCAAGAGGTGCTTGAAGGTAGGTGTTGGCCTATTGAGAGGTTGGATGTAGACATAACCAGTGCAGGGCACTCCTGCAACCCCGTTGAAGGGAGTACATAGATTCAGAAGCACATAGGACATACAACCCATGTTGAGTCCAGTACACAAATCAATCATGCGACTCACAATACGACATGAATTTGACATGAATTTGACGTGAATTGTTTGTGAATCATATGTAGAAGTTTGTAGATCAAGTTGAGAAGCTAGGTACTACTAAGTTTTGACCAAGTTAGGACTCAAGAGCATCTCATGAGCATCTGGAGATGCTCTTAAGAAGCTTAAGCAGCCAATCAGATGCCAAATAAAACTCCAACCAAAACATAAAACATTGATTGTGAACTGAGTATTAATGATAGTAGCACCTTGAATGGTCTGAAATAACATCATAGCAGTCCCTATATATCACAAGACCATCATCAAGTATCATTGTAAGGCAAATGACCCAGGACACTGCAAAATACAGTGTTATGGACATTTACCTTTCAAGAGTTTGAGGCTGGCTAGTAGCCTTAGTGTCATATCCCGTGTTCTGGGTCCGGACCTATCACACTCATCATTTCTGGATTTCCGGATCCGGCCAACTTCTATGTATTGTCCGGATCCGACCCACGTCTAACTTCCGTGCCTTATCCCTTTGGTATTTCCCTTATCAGTTAGTACACTTTATTTTCCGTCCCTTATTCATTTCCATCTTCATTTTACTAAGTTCCGATAGACTAGTGATAGTCGTCCCATATGTTTTCTCCATAGCTTTACATAGCCTCGCACTGCACTTACTGTTCTCCGTTATGTCCTCAGTAGTATATAAACCCTGTACAGTCTCTGTAGTTTCCTCAGTTCGAATATCATCTTAGACTCTGCTCATTCTCTCCTCCGTCCGACTTGAGTTTCTCTCTCGTCGACTTCTGCTCGTCTTAGGATTGACTCCTATAGACTCATCACCTCCGCCTCTACCTTTGGTAGTCCTCCGCTGTTTCCTTTCTAGTTCGGACTTCGTCCAGATTAGTCTTATCTCTTGTTCCCGAACGTCCGCTGGAATTCCCGCGCATCGGACATCGGACTCCGGACATCGTCCGGTAAACCTTCGGACATCGTTTGATAGCCCTCGGAAGTTAGGGACATGTACTCGGGTAAGGGGCGCAGCGCACGAGCTGAAGCCAAGCCCTTTGGATCCGACCTTTGAGCACGTTCTTAACACTTAGGACTGAAACTCATCTCACTGCGTCGACAACTTTGCTCTCCTGCATTGTTTGAAGCCACTGCTCCCTGCTGCCTCATATCTAATCACCTTACTGTCAGCAGAATTTACATGCAGATACTAATGTATAAATCATATAGAAGTAGCTATTACAAAAACATGTATTCTACTACTACAGTCTACAGATAATACCATCCTACCCATTCCTTGCCATGAGAGCAAGAGCATAGCCAACAATTGATGAAGAGGTCCACAACTGTGCAGCAGGAGATAACAGGAAGGTGGCAAGGTGTGGTGGAGGCACTTGGGTGCTGTGGGAGTTATCCACAAGAGGAGACAATGCACCAGCTACTTTGAGCCTTCAGCGTCAACAACTGTCGCATCCCTCCTGACTCTTGTATCCTCTAAAGTATATTGTGGTTGGCATGGAGGCCCCACCAGCTTCATACAGCGCAACAGTTTGCCATATTGAGGATCCCATGCGGTTTGAGTGTTTGTACCGCACCATTGACATACCCTCTCTCACTGAGAATGAGAACTCCACCAGGTTCACAAATAGAGTTCAGTCAATTGAGGACAAAAGGATTGCCAAGTACCACCTTGACAAACTTCCAGTTAAGTGCTTTGGACTGATGAAAGAACTCTTATGCCGCTCACACATAGTAGCCGAGCACTTTCTGCACCGAAGAGGAAGAAGACGCCTGTGATGGGTGGATTGGAGTGAAGGAACATCAAACAGTGAAAGATCGCACATCAAAACACAACCAACGTGACACACGCATGTGCCATTCGGATACTTCTTCAAATTCTACTCCAAATCCTAGCAGCCTTACGCACATCCATGCTATTGAACGTAAATGTCAAAAGTACGAAATTGAAGATAATTGATGACATATTGCAGATTGCACAGTGGATGCCTTCCGTTTCTGCACATACACATCCATTTAGATGTGAAGATACCAAAAACACAAGCACTCACTGATCACAACCACACTACACCCATTCCTTCACCCCCCAGCGTGTTCCAACAACTCTAACCCAAACTTCCTATCGCTGAGCACAAGGTGAGACATTCCAAGGCCTAAATACTACACCCCAGACCTGAAATGCATGTCTATAGAGGGATCGGGAGGTATGACATGAGTGTATGTAGATAGGTACTGGGAGGGTGCAGCTGTTGCAGAAGATAGGCACAGCATGGTGTACGCAGCACAAAAGTGAAAATAAGGCCAAACCTGGTTGAACACAGTAGTTTGAACAGATGACTCACCTCTCCCATGAGTCGGGCCTCAGCCTTGTCATTAGGGTGCAGCGACCACACAACATTTCCTGCACACCAAATCTTTTGGTCGTCGATCTCCTTCAGCTCTTTGGTAAGATCTTGGTGGTACATCAAGCAGCCGTTGAATTCGAAAGACTTGTGGGTGCATGGTGTAGAAGGCTTGTACGGTCTTGTTAAGCCCTTTGGGGCCTCATAAGACCTGAGCAGTTTTACGGATGAGGTAGGAAGAGTTAAAAGGCAGAAACTGACCTAGGCTGCCACACGAACAGCCATGAATGGTGTGGAGAATGGTGGAGACTAGGACAGCTGGTTATATTTGCAGACTTACTAGTATCAGTATATAACAAATACTCACTAAGGCACAGCTCTACATACCTGGGACAGGATCATCTGGCGAGGTCGGCAAGGAAGATAAAGTATCCAGAGGATCAGCAGAGGGCTGTGAGGCTTGAGGGAGGTGCTGCAGGAGGATTCTGGAGGAAGGAAGATGTGCTATAATTAGAACATCAGTGAGGCTGGGTCTCTTAGACTATATAATCTCAACATAACAATACCGTCTGAGAGACCTCTAATAGTTCTGAAAAGTGCTGCCTGAGGTGCCATGTCTATGGTGTCCTCATCTTCTAATGACTTATGAGCACTGTGCGAGAATGGATGTGATGTGCCCAAGTGATTGGTCATTGTCACTGATGTCTCCATCTTGAGTTTCCAGCTGCTCAGACTCTGATGATGGATCATTAGGAACAGAATCCGAGTCTGCAGGAGTTATAGTTACAGTGGCCAGTGGGGGTAGTGGGTCAGGGATAATTTTCCTTATGTGACATTAGAGAGGCTGCGTCTCGACACTGGGTGCCAAACAGGTGATGGTTGGGATGTGTGTCTACCCTGGGAAACTGTTACTCTAAAGCTCTGCCAACCAGGTCCGAGACCTCAGAACCCTGAATCCTAACTAAGAATGGCTCCTAGGAAGCCTCCAGGAAGCCCCTGATGCCAAACATCCTAACACAGATACCCCTCTAAAAATGCGACACTCTGGGGTCACTGACATCCTCACTGTGCAGTGACCATAACATCAGCTTCGTCGACTTTCTTGTTTTCCATCTCTGCTAGTAGGGTGCCTGTTCAAGGCAAGAACAAACATAGATGTCGTGCATGATACCATCCTGGTATAGGGAACCCTTCCAGGGTCTCCAACAAATAGGAGTTGGTTCGCTTGGTGACAACTTGACGTGGGGCTGACCAGCATGAAATGATTTTGTGGGAAGACTTAAAATTATTGTCAATGTCACTAGCATATGTTTGAACGAGCTGCCCAGGATGAAACAATACCTCACCTTGGTACGATGACAGAACTCGTTTGTTGAATGTCGCCTTCCGTCTTATGGCATTGGCCACTGCATTGCTGAAGGCATCTAGATGTTGTTGCATTATGTATACAGAGTGGACGTAAATGTCTTGTGGGATGACGGAACTTGTCGTGTCATCGAGCAGGGTGTGAGGGGTGTTATCAACAAGGCCCAGTAGTAACTCCTTGGGCGAGCAGCCTATACTGTTATAAAGATGTATCTATACTGTACTATAAGCCAGAAACTCTGATACATCATTCAGTTTAATCGTCCACTATCTGTTACGCACTCAAATAGGTCTGTTATGCGGAGCCCTAAGAGGGGCGTCGTCCGCTAATGTTCATGACATAACTGGAAGAGTCTGGTATAGCGAGTGAGACAGGCGACATCGAGTCGGCAGATATCACAGACATGCGTGTCATGTGACTTCTAAGATGGATGTCCTTGAAGTCACTGAAGTCAAAGTAAGGACTGTCTTGTCCTAATGATGACTGTTGATCGAGATAGACTTAGATGCAATGAGCACCTAAGAAAGTCATACTAGAGACAAGAGCTGAGGGAGCTCTTGAAGAAAGTAGTTTCAAGGGAAGATTGAGTAGATTCAAGTTAAAGAATCTAGTACAGGGTGACCGACTACTTATACTAAGTGGAAAGGGTTGAGGGCTGGGTTACCATACTGTAGGTAAGGGTAGAGGGGAAATGGAAAGGGGTATAGGTACGCTGGAAACACAGCCTAATTAGTGATGGGAGGTTGAATGTGGAATGAGACTGAGAAATGTTGGTATGACCCAACGGTAAAGATACAGTGCACAGCAAGTGCAAGTCAAAGGAGACAGAAAAGGAAAGCCACATTGGTGGCATGAGTCAGGACGAGTCATAGTGCCAAGGCATGTGCACACGTTGGTGCGTTATTAGAGATAAGGGCGAAGAGGAGGTGGAGATGAGGGATGGGAATGGTCCTGAGGATCCGGTAAATAGATATTCGGTAAAGGAGTGTGAGCCGGTAGATGGTGAGGGCGAGATGAAGGGAAAATGATAGGGTGGCCACGTGACTGATGTTACTTGTAATACTATTGAAACAGGATGTATCCCTAGGGCAGCCGCTTTATGGGCTTACTAATCATAAAAATGGAGGTTGAATGCTATATATGGACATTGTCCACCTGTTGACCCTTGCCTCCCATAGGACCCAATATTTGGTTCTTCTGCATTGGCTTCCATTGACTGGATCTTTCAATGAGCAGGTCCATTGAGGGCAGATCTCTCTTGAATCTCAGGTGAGTGCCTGTACCTGCCTGTACCTGCTTATGATCTTGTCTTTATAGTATTTTCATCTATCTTTTTGACTTCACCTAGTGCCTATGAGGAACTTCCCACACTTGGTATGTTTTTCTTTGCACATCCACTTGTTTTGTTGAATTCCTCCAATTTCTCAGTTCACATCCTTTTTTTCTTTCTCCTAGATGCACTGTCCTCATGTGCTTGCATTTTGCCAGGTTATGCTTCATCCTATCCGTCATTCTCGCCATGTAACTCACCACTTCAACTTCATCTACAAAATGTTCAACTCAATCCAGCTCGTTAAAACAAAGTATTTCACTCCAGCACTTCAACATCATTAAGGTTCTGCTTCATTCCATTTATCATCCTCGCCATTGTAACTGACCACCTCAACTTCATCTAGAACTGCAAATTCGGCCACAATGTTGTCAGGCGGACAAGGTAATCTCAGTATGAGATTTGGTCAAGAGTGGAGGTGTGCACATGAAGGAAATTTAAGTTTTATTGTGGTTTCGTGAGTGTCAATTGCCACATGACCTTTAGTAGTGTGCAGTATCTCATTTGTGATGTTCAAACTGTGTCCAACTATATCATACATGCGAGAAAACAATATATTGCGTCTTTTTGGGGAGGACATGTCTTTATTACAAGTACTATACTATGCTTGCATTACCAAAAATTAAAACGGTGCAGCCAAATGATGATAACAGAATGAGCAAGATATGTTGAATGAGTGACTCAGGACCCATCACACTTTTGCCCTCCTGTTAATTGTATCTAATCAAGTTGAGAATGAATATTGGATATAGCTGCAACTCACTTGGATCTGTGGTCTGAAGACATCTCAGACCAGGGGCACTTGTTTTCCTTCCAAGAAGCGCTGATCGCATTTGCAGTGTCGTTGCATGTTGATGGCTTGGGGATGTGCTTGGTCCTGTGTGTTTCAAGCACTGTTCCATCATTGATGTCTATGTCATCAAGATGGTTGCTTCCTGGGGTAGGTGCCGATGGATCCACATCAAAGGAAGGAGTTGTCGAAGTGAGAGGAAGTTTGCTAGTGAGTGACTCGGTGCTCGAGCTGATATCTGGAGGGTGACTGGAAGTAGTGACCGGTTAAGGAATATGAGAGATGGCGGGCAGTGTGTTCAAGATGGTGTCTGGAGGGGGAGTGGAAATAGTGTCCAGTTGAGGGGTGTGAGAGACGGCGGGCAGTATGCTTGAGCTGGTGTCTGAAGGCAGGGTGGCAGTACTAGCAGTGAACAGTGATGCAGGAGGAAAGTGGGACCATGGTAAGAGTAGCAATTTCTGATGCACCAGCTAGCGGCTCCAACCCAATCTGAATATCCAGATTGGAGAGAAATATATCTAAGTTTGGGTTCGTCTAGTCATCGCAGGTGTCATGCAAAGGGGGCAAAGGGGGCAAAGGCACCGTTGTGAGTGATTCTGGAAGGATGGGAGATTGTAAGAGGAGTCCATCAAGGGATGTATCGTGTTGCATTGATTGCATATCAGATTACTGTAGTGATACATCCCCAATGGACAAGGCATTAGAGACACTACCGCTGGTACCTGACGATGATACATCAATCATAGATAAGTAATGAATGATGCTGCTGGTACCTGATGATGATACATCCCAAAAGGACAGAAGCTCACTACCCGACTTATATATATCCAAGTATGACGATGAATCCCTTGTGTCACCACCAGTTCCACTACTACCCTCTTGCTGTTGTGGGCTCGATACGCTAGCCTCAGCTATTAAATTTAATGCCTAGTCAGTTCAATGAATTCAATTGCTCAGAAAAACTCACGGTGTACTCAATGTAAAAAGTCTTGAAAGGGCTTCATGACACTGGCATCAAACCCAGGGTATGTGGTGCTAAAGTTGTTACCTAGCTTCATTTGACTGACATGAAAACTGAACAAGTAAGATATGGTTTTATTTTTTTCAGTAAAATGCAAGCTTGTTAAGAACATGCTCAAGGGTTGAATCCAAAGGGCTTGGCTTCAGCTCATGTGCTGTGCCCCTTACCTGAGTATGTGCCCCTAACTTCCAAGGGCTAATGGACGACGTCCGGGGTCCGGAGTCCAATGTGCGGGAATTCCGGCAGACATTCAGGAACAAGTGATAAGACTAATCTGGACGAAGTCCGAACTAGAAAGGAAACAGTAGAGGACTACCAAAGGTAGAGGCAGAGGTGGTAAGTCTATAGGAGTCAATTCTAAGACTATCGGAGGATGATGAGAGGAGAAACTCAAGTCGGATGGAGGAGGGAATGAGCAGAGTCTAAAAGAATATTCGAACTGAGGAAATACAGAGACTGTACAGGGTTTATATACTACTGAGGACATAATGGAGAATCAGTCAGTGCAGTGCAAGGCTATGTGAGGCTATGGACGGAGCACATGGAACACCTAACACTAGTCTATCGGAACTCAATAAAATGAAGATGGAAATTAAGCAGATACGGAAATTAAGCATATAGTCCGGTTATAGGTATAACCGGATGACCGGACGCAGGGGCTACCTGAGAATGGACATACCAAAGGGAAAAGATCCGGAAGATAGAAGCTGACCAGATCCGGATGTCCGGAGATGATTGCGTGATAGGTCCGGGTCCGGAATGCAGGATATGACAAAGCTTACCTATAGATATCGATTGACCCAAGTGCTTCTGGAGACAGACCCCCAGCAAGGAGGGAGAATGATGTAATGAGACAACAATCACTGGACACTACATGAAGTAAGTAATCAGCAATATAAAATGTTGTGGTCTTGTGCGGCCTAGTCTGCTATACTTGTAGACAAGTGCATTCGACCCAAGGGGTTAGCTATCTGGTATTAGTCCAAAAGTAGTGAAATGATAAGTGATCAAAAGTCCGAGTGCAGGAAACAAAGTCTGAAGGTATAATCACAAGTCTGGTGCCAAAGTGTCAGGTCCGATGTTTTCGGGTTAGCAGGTTTTGGGTGCGGGTTCAGTGTGTTATGGAGAATAGTGATAGTGAATGTCAGGAAAGTGAGCGGTATGTGGAGATATTGATAATGATGGGTATTTCAGATAGAAAGAGTGGTAATATTCGCAATGTCAACTAAGAAGTACGAAATATCGGGTTTGACTACAAAGTGTCAGGGAACGGCTCCCCACTACTTGGATGATGAATAAAGCTTGAGGTCAGTCCAATATATATGTAAGTACGTAGAAATACAGAACCTGTAGGTGAAAGTAGCAGCGGAATATTTCGGGCCTGAAGTATATGTAAAATAAACATGAGGCGCTGCGGACTATGGGAAAACATGTAAAAGTGCTTGCTGCGACGTGAGTAATGTGTGAAATGATCAACTACGCACCTAGTGGGGCTAGCAAGACAGGACGGGACATGGATAGGACAAGTGCACAGGAAGATATCGGGTCCGCTGCGGCCGAAACATCAGGTCTGCTAGTCAAAGCATAGGGTCCACTGTCAAAGTGTTGGATTGAGTGGGAAGTGATTATCGTGCAACAGGCATTTGACATGAATCACGAATCAGCTGGATATGAGCATAGCGCGAGCTCGAGTGCTACAACGACATCCCAGTTGCTTCTGCCAGCCCTTTCAAGAATGAGTTAGTGACTGCTGCAAGTTTGTCGAGGTTTCTTTTCGAAGCGGAGGTAAGTTGGTGATATGGTGCCACTGAATGTAATTAACACGAGCTCACCATGAGTAATCACCACATGTTTGCCTCCATCTGATTTGCTTATCTTGGATTCTCTGCTGCTTCTGGTCTTTGAGATACTGCTTCACTTGGTCCTTGATATCAGGCGACTCCTGGGCATATAACATCACAGTCTCCTTCTTCACAAGAGTGACGTGTTCACCATTGGTAAGTGTCCTGTGTTCATGAGCAGCTTTCTCCAGGGATCCTTTAACAGTTGGCTGAACACGAGTTGTGTAGAACATTTTTGAGTATGCCTCCTGTTCCTGGAGCATGCGCATGGGCTTTTCACACTCAGTAATGCTTTGAACCATGGAATCGATCACACTTGTTGTATTTGCCTTCGCCTTTCTGCCCAATCTTGAACCTCCTAAGCTATTTTTAATCAAGTATATAATTTCTTTGTTGTATGTATTTAGTCACATCATTACCCATAGCCTAATGGGTGAATACTCACTGTCTTATGTGCATCATGAGCCGCACCCATCTCCATTGATGTCACAGGTGTCCTACCTGTGTGATGTGACCCAGTGAAGGTGAGGAATCTTGACTATAGGTGAAAACACTAAAAACCAATGGGGACTCTACAGCAAGACCTGGATATGAGAATACGACTCGACCCAAAGGACAGCTACTGAGAGAAGTTCCTCACTAATAAAATGGAGGGAAACTCTGTCAACTAGACGGGCATGAGAAGATAATGCGCGCGAGATGCGCGTGTGAGCAAGAGGTGCAAGGGTCACACACGCGTAAGTGGAGGCGCGCTTCGAGCGATAAGGGAAAGAGTCTTCAAGGAATAGCGGAAGCGCAGGTGACAGTTGATAAAGGAGTATAATCAGATTTCTAGCACATAGGTGGATTATACACTTTGCAGTATACTGAGATATGGGGGGAAAAGTCGTGTAAAAACTAGTCCTAAAGAACCCTCCCTCCTTTTAAGAAGGGGAATTGTGCCCAAGAATTATGCTATGTGGCGCATCCGAGCGCCGTACTGAACCGAGTAACTATATCAACACTAAATATATTCTAAAGCCTAAGATAGGTGTTCTGTATGTAAGCGCGGAAATTGGACTGAGGATACGTCAATTCAATGAGATTGATAAGAATAACGCACCAGTAAATCAGCGAGGATGTAGGACAGTCGGACAGACAGGAGCATGAAGACCTAGGGTGGGGCGCATGAACACGTGCATGAGATGCGAGTGCAAGTAAGATGTGCACAAGACTGATCCTATGGATAAGAGCTGGAACATATAGGGGATTATGTGGGTAAAGGGCCGCATATTTAGCATTGAGACGCATGAGTCTCTACACCGGCCTTGGTTCTGGGAACTCTTCAAACCATTGTTCACAAAGGTCGGCAAAGAAATTCTTGTAGTTCTTGCTTTTTTCACCCTGCTTTGCCTTGAATTTTTCATACCAAGGTTGCAACCATGCCTCTTGTTCAACTGGCATCCACCTAGGAGGGGCCATGGTGTTTTTGGATTTAGTAATATTCGCATAACAGTGATGTGTTTCATGTACGTTACACTGACTTGATATGTTTTGCTGGGGCAACTGAAATGAAAACTTTCAGTAAGGAGCTGTGTGTTATTTGTAACATGCCATCATTATCCCATGCATAAATCTCCCTCGGGCACCACCAACCAGGGCCTCACATGTAGTAAATCTCCCTTGCACACCAACCAGGCCTCATGTGTAAATCTCCTTCACGCACCAACCAGGGTGCATATACAGACTCAGGTATTTTCTTATTATATTTGAATGGATAGCGGTATTCAACCTAGGCATTCAGAACACGCAGTAAATTTCCCTTGCATACCAACCAATGTGTATAACTCCCTGGCACACTCACTATGGGCTGACCTCAATTGTACAACTCATCTGAAGAAAAAGCAAGAGCTGCTGGTAAGTATAGATAGGCATATAAAGAAAGGTATGTCATCAGCTAGCTACTGTAACTCCACTCATAAAAATTTTGTCTAGGAATACGAAATCTATAAACCAACAGCTATTCGCAGTGATCGGCAACTCATCCTGTGAGTTCACAGAAACCTTATGCTGCGCATTGATTCAGTGTGAGGAGTCTGAAGTGACGAATGTGCTCATCAATATCCTCGCAATGCTTGATATAATTGAGGATCTAGAACTAGAGGCACGCAAGGTAGGAAGCGCAGTACTCACATGTGTGTGAGAGGTCAGGGTGTCACTACAAGATATAATTGTGTGGGTTAGAATCGATATGGATGCCTTGGATAAAACATATGAAAAGGGGGAGATTTATCACCAATATGCCGACAGTATCTGTGTATATTCGTAATCCTATTAGACAAGTCAATGAAGTTGCTATTGGTGGCTGATGCATGTTGTATTACAGTTGATCCTCCATTCCCTCTCAGCACAGAAACTTCTATCCCTTTCTGGGTCTCATTTCCAGGCCCAATTCACGATGGACCATACACTGGTATACATCCCTCTGCCAGTCCCTCACATATCCTTGCTGATTCGTCTATTTTCCCAGTCTGCATGATCATCATGCTGCGTCCCCCCATTCATAAAATAGAACAAGCAAAACTTGCAGCGAGTCAAGAGAGACACCGACATCATTACGAAAAGTAAGTTTGATTTTTATTAATTGTCTTTGACAGACGGCAGTTCAACTGATGTACAAAGACACAGAGATGGTATATTGAAAAGGCGAGGAGAGCTTTGCCTCACAAAGCCATTGCAGGAGGTACAGGAGATTCAAAGAGCACTTGCTGTAGCCTTGGGCTATGATGAAGATCCATCTGAGCTGGAGACAAGTGATGATGAGAATGACACACTGTATGTCCTGACTTTTTTTATTCTATAAATAGCGAAACATAATTTAAATATCTACAGATCACTAGATCTCCCATTGTGCCTGCTCACTTTCAAAAGCATCAAGGACAAGATGTTGGTGCTAATTAAAAAACCCTGCACATTTACAGAGAGTCTCCTCCTTCAGTACGTCAAAAGCTTGCCAGATGAAGTGCATGGCAAGGGCAACACCTCAATCATTCAAAATGCGAAAACCAAGGTCAAATGCTTACTCCGCCGTGCAACTCAAGTGCAGGATCAAATCATTATTTTCTGTGGAGTCTCAACCAAGTCTCGCGCTACTGAATCAGTCTCCCGGTTCTCAAGCACTACACTTGCTTATATAGATGATGTCCAGTATTTTTTGGACATTGAAGGACTCACTGAGTTGACGGTTGCTCACTCAATGGGAGAGCTGATGTACCAGAAGGGTATCCATATTTAAGGCTTACATTCACGCATTTCGCTGTCGACTTTTCAATACATTCATGTACTGTTTCTACTAGTGTGAATATCACATGATCGGTCACATGCCTGATGCATTGTTTGGTGAGCCCACTTCCTTTGAAGCTCTAGTATCGCAGATTCGCCAATGTCATCATACTATCAGCCACAGGGATATATCCCTGTAACTTCCAGCCCCTTGTCACATCAGCATGTCGTTCAATACTGTTTTTCTTCAGGTGACAATCTCTTAGTCATATCAGCTGGAGGTCGCCCATCCAAACACCCAAAATTCATTCACCATATACATAGCGAAACTGTTGGCCAGGCCAGCACCAGACATTGCAACTTCAGCCTGCAGGTAAATGGAAATTTCAATCTCCGGACATCATACTTGTCTGCTTCCAGACCTGCAATAGAAGAGAAGGAGCAAGTGCTATCTCAACAAGCTGTTGGCATGGACTTAGACCCTTGGAATGAGACTCAGTTCTGCCAGGCAGTAGAAGATCTGCAGTCTCATTTGGATGGGCCATTTCAAGTATGGTGCTGGAGAACACCAGGTGTGAGTCTCTTATGTAGTTTTATTGTAGTATTTTTTTGATCATCTTTTAGGATGATCCCATCGCCCTTTGGCTGCCTAAAGACAAAACATACTTACTTGAACTCATTTGTCTTGAAGGGCAAGGCAAAGCACCAGTGAACCATGCTCATGCAGGGAATTTTTGCCGTCTTTCAGATGTCAAGACTGTTTATCCCCTCTGCTATCTTGTCATGCATGCCTCTTGCAGTTGCACCTCAGAATGCCATTCCATAGAATTGAGGTGGAGTAATTCTCATTCGTAATGTATCTGTATCAAATTTTGTCGTGCTTTAGGAATGGCAGGATGGGTTTTTCCATGCTGTAACCCTCAAATTTTTAGGGCTACATATTCAGCTCGGTCACAAGGCAGGAGAAACTTGTCATCATCTGAGCCCCACCTTTCATGACAACTTCATTGTTATCAACACTCATGGAATTCATGAAGTCGGCCTAGACTTCTGTGGTTGCGAGCACGAAGCTTCTCATTATAAACAGTTGCTTTGGGCGCGTCTTTTCCCTGCAACAGCCACTGATCCTAGAACTGCTGCAACATTTGCGGTGTTGAAGTTCTTTCACCTGCTTTCCTTCAAGTCCAAAGTATCCACATACAAATTCTATCATAGTTTGGCGCTGTAGAAACAACAATACAGAGAGGAACAAAACAATGCTCCAGACTGTATCTGTGAATGTTGTAAGGTCGCGCATTGCCTAGTCTGCTATACCTGAGACGACAAGTGCGTTCGACCCTAAAGGGGAAGTGAGTGCAGCAAGGATCTAGTAGTGCGCACCGAAGGCGCTACTGGTCGGCTGATGCGAAGCGCGAGAAAGCGCGCAGGTGCGCGCGAGGCGTGGGAAAGCGAAGGTACGCGCGAGGCGCGGGAAGCGCACGCGCGCATGAGCGGAAACAAGTGAGAGTAAGTGTGAGTTTGCTTAAGTGGTGATATGATGCAAGACAAGAGATGCGAGTGCGAGGTGCCAAGGAATAGATTGCAACTATACTCTGCTAGGTAGTAAGTGGGTAAGTGGGAGGTAGAGTCCCCTAGTGGTCCGTGATGCTGGCGCTTATATGGCGCCTAAGTGCTGTCATGCGGAGCCGAATCGCTACCGAGTAAGGTATGTAAAGATATATGTATGTAAGTAAGGGTCCATGATATAAATAAAGGTGAAATGATATGTAAATAAGGGAAATGGAAATACACGCACTAGAGAGCTTGGTGGACAGTGGATGGATGCTTCCGGAAGGCTGGCGCTATAGGGCAATCAAGCGCGGGAAAGCGCGCGCGCGTATACATCGTAAAGCGTGGGAATGGTGCGCGCATGGTGTGCGGGAAAGCTGCGCCTCATATAGGGATAGCTGCAGATAGCACACAGAATGGTGCTGCAAGTTCGTGCAATGAACTCCCTAGTGAAAAGTGCCATATCACACCATGAGAGGCATGAGTCTCTACAGCGCACCAGAGCGACAATACCAGAATCACACCAATACGGATGCATCATATTGTCTATGTTTTTATGCAGCTAGACTCATACTTCATCTAGGATCGCTACTCAACATTTCTTAGGATCATGCATGAATGGAGAAACCTTCATTCCTTGAAATGCACTGGCCATGGCCATGATCCAGCTGGTGTCAACACAACTCAGGAAGGAGAACTCGCTCTTCTGTGCCCAGCATGCCCACACCCCAGAAAAAATTTACCTGACGGGTGGGAAGCTTCAACTCAACAGTGCGTTTTTCTATTGTCGGTGGTAGGATTGATGCTAACATATTTCAGGTGGATGTATAGTGTATTTCTTGCAATCAATGCAAATTTCCGTCTCAAGCGCTGAGCCATCTCCTCCAACACCAAAGATCCAGGTCTCAGCAGTGGCTGGGGCTATTTCGTCAATGAGAAGCATTACAAGGCCTACATAGGTAATAGTTCTGCTGTCATACAAGAGGTGTGTGCTATTCATCATGTCCATTCTCACAAATTAAAGTAGTGTCAACAGAGGAGCACTTGTGTGAGCCATAATGCCGTGAACATGGCAGATACAAAAATATCGAAGGGACTTGCTGCTACAGGTGTTGGCACTGTTGACTGTGCCCACTGTAAAGACTGACATCTCTGTGGCCTCGTAGAGGTCTAATTTCTGATGCATGTATCAATGCTAATCATTACCCAAATCATTCCCTATCATATCCAACTCAATACGCACCAAACCCAAAAACATTGGACATTGGACATTGGACATTGGACTATTGGACTATTGGACTTCACATCGGCCTATCGGATATTGTGTACACTCGTCCTACCTATGTCCTGTCTCACTGTGCTAGCCCCACTAGGTGCATAGTTACTTGTTTTCCCATCGCTAACATTGTAGACCACATTATTACATGTCTGCAGCACCTCATGTCTTATTACATAGGACATCAGACCCAAAAATATTGCGCTACTACTTTTGCCTATAGGGTTCCGGACTTCTACGTATCTATATAAATATTGGACTCCCCATAGCATCATCATCATCCAAGTAGAGGAGAGCCATTCTCCAATGCTTAGGGGTCAAACCCGATATTTTGTAGTTCTTAGCTGACATTGCGAATATCATTGTTCCTTCACCACCCTTATCCATCATTGTTATTATTGTGCATACCACTCGCTTTCCCGATGCTCGCTATCATGTCACTATTAGTTTCCGATGCCCCAAACCCAAACCCGATAACCCAAAACCCCGAAGACATCAGACCTGACGCTTTTGCATCAGACATCATAATTATACCTTCAGACATTGTTTCCTGTGCTCAGACTATTGACCCCCAAAACTATTCCCAGACCGCAGACCCCTGGGTCGAATGCACTTGTCTCACCAAGTATAGCAGACTAGGCAGTGCAAGACCACAACATAAAGATATCAGTTTGGAGCCATCTTTGTATAGCCACACTCTGTGTCGTATTCCTACACCGCCATGACATGAAGTTGGTGAATGGTGTTGGCGACTTGCAGAAAGGTGAAAGGTACATGTATAGTATTCAGTCTGCATCTTTCGGGCACTCATGGCATCATGCTTTAGATATGTAAATATGGATTACCTCATGTTTTCAGCTTTGTCGACATTTTCGAGCCTCAAAGTCATCAACTTCTCTTATGATATCGTGTGCCAATGGCACAAGAAACTCTGGGGCCATGTCCCTTCACTTCCTCTTCGCCTTCAACCAGATCCTGTTGGAAAGACTTTCTGGTATTTTGTACCAAAGTTTCATCTCGCAGTGCACATCAAAGCTTGTCCTCACTTAACTGGTGTAAGGATCGTATATCCTCTGCACCCTGACCAAAGCTCCAAAAGGAAATCAGAGAACCGTCATTCGCAAAACCTCCACATGACCAAACAGATGTGAAGAAGTGTTACTCTTCACATCCGAGTCATGCAGATACATTTCTTCTTTTCATTATGTACCTTACTTTGCGCTCATATTTTCCTTGCCACCAAGTATTTTCCTTGCCACCAGTTATTTTCACTACGCCACATACTATTTTCGTATTTGATCCGGCCCAGACAGGTATTGCAAAACATATATATACATCTCATGTATTCTCATTGATAGCAGCGAAATATACCCTATCAGTCACCGCTCCAAGAACATCAGAAAGTCTCTTGAAAGTCGCGTCCACATCGCATCCTTTCCTCTTGTTTCGCTATCTGCTTTTACTTGTGCACTTTCCCCTTCAAGCTCGCACCACGGCCTTACATATTGGAGCCCACCGCGAGGGGAATTGTTTTCGAATGTCCCTTACGCACTTCAAGTTTGATTTGTGGATCTACCACTGATCCTATAGTCTTTCTTTCAGTACTCGGTCGTCAGACCACCCATTTTCGCTATTTCAAAGTATTGTCATCCTAACATGCAGATTTACCTTGAACAAAAGGAGAAGCCACCTGCACTGGCCCCAAAAAGCGTTACTCAGTCCAGAAAATGTAGGACTCAGGCAAACACCCTCGATGCTCCCGTTACCCCCTTCTTCCCAGAGTCATCTACATTCAAACCCTATTCCAGACCATCCAGTACTCATCAGACACCTACCCGTTCCAACTTCGAAGCACATTTTCCAGACACATCAAACGCTCCTTCCGAATCATCTCTCTCAGACGACAATACTGTTAATCTGCTTCAACATTCAAACTCCTCACTGTTCCCTGCTATACCTCCATCCTTTTCACTCAGACCAGCAATATTTGACCCCACCACACCCTTGCAGCCATCCAGAGCTTCTAAAAAGGCAACCATTGAATCTATTGTCCCGGTGCCATCGGCTCCTCCCATTCCGAAACCCCAATTCATTCCCCAAGTCAGTATGCTACTGACTCTACCTACTGCTTCCTCCCAATCAGGTCCAGCCACCACTACCCTTCAAAACCCCGCCGTTCCCTACGCAGCATCCGCAACCTCCTTCATACCTCCTCAACCATCCGCCACCATGTCTAACCCATCGAAAGGCATTAATGCCATGCCCGGAGCCAACTCTAGCAAAGTGCTGTCCTTCAATGGCGAAACCTCGGAGCTCCTTGAATTCTTCGAGCAATTCGAAGACATGGCTAACGGTTATGGACTTACAGGTGCAGAAAAATGTAAAACCATCACCCGCTACGTGGATAACCCCACAAAATGTTTCTGGGTCATGCTAACCAGGTATGAGAGCAAGGACTACGCTACGCTAAAAACTAGTATTTTAGATCAGTATTCGGGAGCAGCCAAGGGTTGACGTTATACCCTTCGCAATCTCGAGCGCATCGTCATTAGCAACGCGGACAATGACATTTCATTGGAGACAGAGCTGCAACAGTACTATATGCAATTTCGCCCTGTAGCACATTGGCTTGTTACTAATGGCAAGATATCCATGCGAGAGCGAGACCAATACTTCTGGCAAGGATTGCCTATGGCTGCTCGTCGTGCTATCGACAGGCATCTGGAACTTACGGACACGAATTACTCAAGGACAGAAGCCACGGACTTTGACGAAGTCCTCAAAGCTGGACGTTTCGTATTCTCAGATGATACCTTCGATGATCTTAATGAGCCTATCGCATCCAGGATTCGAACCATTAGAGAGTCCGGGGAGCCCCCACACGCTAGTCAAACAAGGAGCCCAGCACTGCTAGAAGACTCTGATGATGATGAAGAAAAGAAAAGAGACGTAAAGCGAGAAGTTCAGACTAGGCGCGTAGCCTTTGCCCCCGTCAGATTGACAAGAGACGAAGTAGAAGAACTGGCAAGGAAAATGCACAGGCTCGACATTGCTGATGTCGCCTATGCCATTTGTTATACAAATCTTGCAGGTCTACTACCGTCCGCAGCTCAAGCTTGGCCATCCCCAAAAGCACATCACCTTGTCAGTACCGTCTCCAGCCAGCCATCCCTGTCCTACCTTCCCCTTCCTCCTCTCCAATCCTCCACTAACCATCAAACGAACTCCCAATGCTTTTTCTGTGGCGGGCCTCATGCCATACGCACATGCTCAGTTGCTGGAGAATATTTGCAAGCAGGACGTATCATTCGAGATGGGCAGTTCTTTGCCTACCCTGACCAAACGCGGATATGCCGAACCGGAAACGAGACCCTAAGGCAGGCAATTGATGCAAGATACGCCATCCATGCACCTCCCACACCTGCCTCCGGATCCAACACTATTCCCATTGAAACGTCACAATGCGAAAACACCCTCCCGACTGCCACCATTTCTGAAATCCCCTCCTCAGCCTTTGTCTCTGAATCGTACTTCCTCCAATGCAATTCTGTCATCGAAAACCACACGGTTGTGGTCACTATAGAGGAAGAAGATGTCCAAAAAGGAGAAGTATTAGCCGTAACCAGGTCCAAAGCTAAAGCCGTACCTACCATAGAAAACACGCCCAAGGAACACACTCTCCCTCCACCAGTCATCTCACCTTCGAAACCTTCTGAGCCACTCATCGTCGAAAACCTCAAAATTCCTGCGTTCAAGTACGAATCTAAGGCCAGAGCTCCAGATGCGACTCAACGCATCTTCAAAACCATGCTAGAGACAGTAGTACTGAACCTCACCATCTCTGACCTTCTCACAGTAAGTCCAGAACTAAGAAAGGAAGCAGTAGATCATTGTCGAATGCACCAAGTCCCTGTGCCAACCACACCTCTGTCAGTCAACAGCGTCACCACGAGTACCTTGCCACCAGCGCAGATCGAGCACGCCACACCCCTGCGGGAGCTTCGTGTCACTATCAATGGTGTCCATTCTGAGCTAGGGCTACTGGATGAAGGCTCTGAGATTGTCGTCATTCGAGAAGATGTTTGGAAGAAGACCAATGCACCTATCAACCAGAATGTGCGCATGCGCATGCAGACCGCAAACGGAGGGAGCCAAGAGATGGCTGGATGCTTAGAGATGTTGGAAATAGAGGTAGAAGGTATCAAAACTTGGGTGCACGCTTACGTCATACCAGATGCGCCCTACAGGCTACTCTTAGGATGACCCTGGCAGAAACTCGTCCGCCTCTCCAAGTCCGAAGATAACGACAATGTCTACATCACCATCACAGATCCCCTCAACACCTCTAACACTCGCACCATCGCCACTCTTCCTCGCCCATGGCCATCCCCACCAAAATCCCTTGCACTAACAGCAGCTGTCTTCTTCATGTCTCCCCACATATCCCTTCCTACACCATCCTGCCAACAAGCTTGATGGACATTTATCATGCTATCGAACCCTCTTTCCCCTACACCATCCTGCCAACAAGCTCGACGGACATTTATCACGCTATCAAACCCTCCTTTCCCTATGCTATCCTGCCAACAAACTCAACAAACACCTACCATGCCATCAAGTCATTCCACCCTTTCTCCCATTCCAGCAATAACAATCTCCGCCTTCACTGAACTCATGCTACAAGAAAACTTTGACATTGATCCTGGCCGTCATATTTTTGTTTATAAAAGAGTAGCTAACAAAGTCAAACCTGTAGCAACAACAATGCCCGCCCATGCCTGCATCATTTGACGCATCCCAGAAGACCCACTCCAATCCCTCCCATGTCTCTCCCCAAATCCTCCAACATTTCATCCCGGCTCCTGTTTAACCCAAGAACGTATGGATGAACTCGGAATCCTCAAGAACGAGTTCCTATGGCCCGAGGAACATAAATTAGCTGCTCAAGTCCTCACCAACAATGAGCTGGCACTTGCCTGGGATGAAACTGAGAAAGGCCGCTTCCACGATGACTACTTCCCTCTGGTCATTATTCCGACCATCGAACATACTCCTTGGGTCCATCGCCAGCCTCCCATTCCACCTGGCATTAAGGAAGAAGTTATCAAACTCATCAAGTCGAAGATAGCTTCTGGTGTGTATGAAGTGTCCAATTCATCCTACCAATCCCGGTGGTTCTGTGTTGCAAAGAAAAGTGGGGTCGTCCATATCGTCCATGACCTCCAAGAATTAAACTCCGTAACTGTCAAGGACGCTGCTACAATGCCCTATGTTGAACTCTTTGCAGAACAATGCGCGGGACGCGCCATCTACTCCATGATGGACTTGTTTGTCGGATTTGACCATCGCGCACTTGCAGAAGAATCCCATGACATCACCACATTTCAGACTCCCCTCAGCACCTTTCGACTCACCGTCTTACCGCAAGGGTGGACAGACTCACCTGCTGTGTTTCAGAACGATGTAGCGTTCATTTTACAGGAGGAAACGGAGATAGCCCCCAACTTCCAAGACGACGTGAACGTACTCGGCCCTCACACCTGCTATGAGCTTAGCGATGGTACATATGAAGTCCTTTCTGCAAACCCTGGCATCCGAAAGTTTGTCTGGGAGCATTGCGTTAACGTTAACAGAGTCTTCCATCGTTTGAAACACGCCAGTGCCACTGTTTCAGCATCAAAACTCTTCTTATGCGTTCCCGAAGTCCTTGTCGTCAGTCAGCTTTGCTTGTACGACAGATGCAGCCCAGACTCAGCGAAAGTGTCGAAAATACGACACTGGCCACCATGCACATCATGCACAGAGGTCTGCGCATTCTTGGGCACCGCAGGAACCGTTCGAACATGGATTGAGGATTACGCGCGTATCGCGCGCCCTCTCACGAATCTTACCCGTGCTAATGTTCCTTTTGAATGGAACCAAGACACTCAGAATGCCATGAACGAGTTGAAGAATGCCATCATCATCTCCCCGCTATTCGACCCATCAGCTACACATCCTCCAATGAAGTAATCCTTGCGGTAGACTCTTCCTACCTTGCATGTGGTTGGATCCTTCTCCAGCTCGACGACAACGGTCGTCGAAGACCGGCTCATTTCAGTTCCATCACGTGGAATGAACGCGAGGCACGCTATTCTCAAGCAAAAATTGAGTTATA
Source organism: Suillus plorans (assembly GCF_016647745.1). Taxonomy (NCBI): domain Eukaryota; kingdom Fungi; phylum Basidiomycota; class Agaricomycetes; order Boletales; family Suillaceae; genus Suillus; species Suillus plorans. The sequence continues at coordinate 279,200 of NW_024537402.1, forward strand.
TGGACTTTTTCGAGCCTTGCGCGCAGCTAAAGTTTGGCTCATTGGACTTAAAATGTTCACGGTCGAACTCGACGCAAAATACATCAAAGGCATGCTCCGAAATCCAGATGTTCATCCTAACGCAGCAGTCAATAGATGGATTGCTGGGATCGCATTATATGATTTTAACCTTCGTCACGTACCTGGAGAGAAGCACGCAGGTCCGGATGGATTATCTCGACGGCCCAAAGGACTGGAAGAGGATGACGGATTAGAAGAGACATCAGAAGAAGTGGAAGAGTGATTGGACGAAGTCATTGGATGCATGGTATGGAAAGAAGAAGACTTAGAGGAGGTTCTCATCGATATAGCAACGGACACACACCTCGTTTCGACCATGCCACAGGAACAACAAAACACGGACATCGACTTTCAAATTCCCATTGATAACGATGGGCATCAGCGCGACAATGAATTGCATCTGATCCAGTCCTTTCTCGACAAGCTCATGTTCCCATCCATGCTGTCAAGCGCAGATCGTACCCGGCTTTCCAAACGTGCATGACAGTTCTTTCTCCAAGGCGGACAATTATGGCGCAAGGATCCTGGAGGGCGCCATCAACAAGTCACATTCAAACAAGATCGTTTGCACATTCTACGCGAAGCTCACGACCGTCTGGGGCACAAAGGAATTTACTCTACTCGACGCACCATAATTGATCGCTTTTGGTGGCCCACGCTCGACAAAGACCTAGCATGGTACCTCAAAACATGTCACCAATGCCAGACTCGTTCCATGGCCAAAGTTGTCCTACCTCCCTCCGTCTCCCTTCCAGCCTCATTATTTCAGAGAACCTACACGGACACCATGTTCATGCCCACCTCGCACGGATACAATCGTATTGTACAGGCTCACTGCTCGCTATCCGCATGGGCAGAATGGTGTATGCTCAAAACTGAAATGGCACGCACCTTGGGATCATTTCTTTTCGAGGAGATACTATGCAGATGGGGAGTCATCGAGGAAATTGTGACAGATAACGGAACACCTTTCGTCGCGGCGGTCGATTGGTTGGCGAAGAAGTACAGAATCCATCATATCCGGATCTCAGCATACAACTCTCAGGCTAATGGCATCGTTGAGCGTTCGCACCGTACCATCCGCGACTCACTTGTTAAGGCATGCAACAGCGACATCACGCAGTGGCCCAAGATAGTGCCGCACATATTCTGGGCGGACCGCATCACTACCAGAAAGTCCACAGGTCATTCTCCATACTATCTCGCTCACAGAATTGAACCTCTCCTACCTCTTGACCTCACGGAAGTAACCTTCATGCTCCCCGATATTTCCACGCTGTTGTCTACTTCAGACCTAATCAGTCTACGCGCACAATAGTTGATGAAAAGAGACGACAACCTGGCACTTGCCCACAATCGACTTCTCCAGAGCCGCGTCGCATCTGTCAAAGACTTTGAGAGACGATTCAGCAAGACAATCCACAACTACGATTTCAAAATGGGTTCCCTGGTCCTAGTTTTAAATAAGAAGATCGAGCTGGCGTCAAATGCTAAGTGCAAGCCACATTATTTTGGCCCAATGATCATACTCTCACGCTCTCAAGGAGGTTCCTATCGACTTGCAGAAATAGATGGATCCGTTTTCAAACTTAAATTCACCGCTTTCCATCTCATTCCATATCATCCTCGCTCTCAAACATCCATCGAAGTCACACAATTCATCGACATTCAAGCCCTCTCCGGTATTGAAAACAAACAAGATTAAATGTGTCTCTCAATTTTCCTTTCCTCAATTCTACTCCTTCTACCTTACTATGCACTACATTTTTAGTTTATTTTGTTTGAAGATTGACCGAGGACGGTCGATATTCGAAGTAGGGAGGGGATGTAAGGATTGTATATCCTCTGCGCCCCGACCAAAGCTCCAAAAGGAAATCAGAGCACCATCGTTCGCAAAACCTCCACATGACCAAACAGATGTGAAGAAGTGTTACTCTTCACATCCGAGTCATGCGGATACATTTCTTCTTTTCATTTTACCTTTCCACTTTTTCATTATGTACCTTACTTTGCGCTCATATTTTCCTTGCCACCAAGTATTTTCCTTGCCACCAGTTATTTTCACTACGCCACATACTATTTTCGTATTTGATCCGGCCCAGACAGGTATTGCAAAACATATATATACATCTCATGTATTCTCATTGATAGCAGCGAAATATACCCTATCAGTCACCGCTCCAAGAACATCAGAAAGTCTCTTGAAAGTCGCGTCCACATCGCATCCTTTCCTCTTGTTTCGCTATCTGCTTTTACTTGTGCACTTTCCCCTTCGAGCTCGCACCACGGCCTTACACTGGTCACCCGGCATTGGTCGGACAGATGGAGAAGCCCCTGAGTGTGGCTGAGCAAACATCAATCATGTTGCTATGAGCACTAAGGAGATGGGCCCTGGAGCTCGTCGAGACACACTAGACGACCATTTCAGAGACTGGAATTGGAAGAAGATCACATTGCTAGGTATTTATCTGGTCTTCGCTGCTGACGTGGTTGACTCACATCTCGTCTTCAGGTCAAGTGTTGTTACAGAAGGTCATTGAAGCCGTCAGAGCCGAGCAAGAGCATCGTATTGCACTTTCCGAACTTGAAGACTCTATCCGAGAGTCTGAACTAGGTGCCTCCTCGCTCACAAAATGGAGATAAGAGATAGAGACTTGGGAGGTTGACCATACAAAACCTAATCCTTTTGAGAGACACATCATAGTATGTATTTCTTTCTTACAAGGATTGGTGCACTAACTAATAATCTTCTAGCTATGACACAGGCAGCCGTTCAGCTGGAGCTCACCAAACAAGATACCAAGGAGTTGGAGGATGGCAATGCTGTGTCTCTTCACTCCGAGGTATCTTGCAGTATCCTCATCAGCACCGGCATTGATCTTGAACATGCCCAGTGAGTGTCCCAAGTGGATGACACAATGAATATGCACTTATTTTTTTTTTCTTCAGATGTCAACTATGTGCAGATGCAGGATTACTTGGTCAACATCCAACTGACACTCAACAGACAAGCATTTTGACCCATAGCAACACCCTCCTCTGCCATATAGATGCTTGGACAATGATCCAAACTTTGTACATGCCATCAGTCGCAAACCTACGCGCCAATAGGTTGATTGATTTGTCAAGTGATGACAACAACAACAACAGTGGCTGTCCCAAGCCAAATCCCAACTCCGGAAAGGCTGAAGACTTGCAACTCCTCCTGCCTTCTGAGATCTGTGATCACAAACTCCTTAAAATAAAATGGCCTCTCCGGCTTGCACAAGCTCACGATGCACTCAACAAGTGTCGCACTCATATTCACCTTCATCAGCAGCTAGTGCAATTCAAAAACATCACATACGTGGTCAGAATCCCAACACTCGATGCTGTGGAAGAATGTCTGGTTATAAGCCACACAAAATACTCATGTGCACAAAAGGCACTCATTGCTCTATCCAATCACCTTGACCATGTTGGTTGGGAATGAAAACTACAGCTGCTCACGAGATCTCACCTCTGTCCTATGGGAGACTTCACGGGGCAATCACAAGGCAGGACCATCATGTCCTGGATCTGGTTGACGCATGGAATCTCCAATGACAATGCTGAGAGTTTGCAAGACAGTAAGTCTGCTGTCATTTAAATATGCTCATATCTAATTTGAGACTACAGTGCTTCATGTTGAGTGGTGCAAGGCCAGGGCACGTCAAAACTGTTGGTCCGAGGAAGTTCAACTTTTGTTGGAAGAGATGTGGCGAGTTCTTGCTTTTTTCAACTGGCAGGTGCAATGGTAGGAGGACTGCATCAGTTTGTGAACACTGGCTAGGTTGGAGGAGACCCAGGGCTTAATTGCATATGCAAAGTGGCAGGCATTTATTTGACGCAGGCTATCAGCATCATTCAGAGAGAAGTGGAAGGATATTCCAGTGTTGGTGGCCACTGGGATGGGTATCGATATGACAGGCAACGACAAGGATGAACATCTGTGCCTTGACATCCCTCCTCAAGAAGATTTAGTACATGATGATCATTATTAATTTTGTTGGTACCTGAGTTATCTTGACCTTTGTTTGACCCAGTGCCGAGTACCTTAGATCTACTTGGTGATTTATGGTGATTGTTGATGGGGGGGCAGTGTTACGCACTCAAATAGATCTGTTATGCGGAGCCCTAAGAGGGGTGTCGTCCGCTAATGTTTGTGATGTAACCGGAAGGGTCCGGTATAGCGAGTGAGACTGGCGATGTCGAGTCGGCAGATATCACAGACGCGCATGTCACATGACTTCTAAGACGGCTGTCTGTGAAGTCACTGAAGTCAAAGAAAGGACAGTCTAGTCCTAACGATGGCCGTCGATCGAGGTAGACTTAGATGCAACGAGCACCTAAGAAAGTCGTACTAGAGACAAGAGCTGAGAGGCTCTTGAAGGAAGTAGTTTCGAGGGAAGATTGAGTAGATTCAAGTTAAGGAATCTAGTACAGGATGGCTGACTACTTATACTAAGTGGAAAGGGTTGAGGGCTGGGTTACCATACTGTAGGTAAGGGTAGAGGGGGAACGGAAAGGGTATAGGTATGTTGGCAACACAGCCTGATTAGTGATGGGAGGTCGAATGCAGAATGAGACCGAGAAACGTTGGTCCAAACCAATGGTATTGATACAATGCACAGCAGGTGCGAGTCAGGGGAAACAGAAGAGGAAAGCCACATTGGTGGCATGAGTCTAGACGAGTCATGGTGCCAAGGCACATGCGCACGTTGGTGCATTATCAGAGATAAGGTGGATGATGGGGTGGAGGCGAGGGACGGGAACAGTCCCGAGGATCCGGTCAACGGATATCCAGTAGAGGAGGACGAGCCGGTAGATGGTGAGGGTGAGGATGAAGGGAAAATGATAGGGGGGCCATGTGACCGATGTTACTTGTAACAGGCAGACAATACTTACCTCGCCCAGTGCTGCCTCCAATAGAGAAATGCTCACCGGGCACAGCCTCCAATGGATAATTGCATAGGAATGATGTATCTATGCATGGATAGCTAAAAAAAAAGATGTATGGGGGTTTTTGGCTAATAAGCCAGTTAGATATATCCTTCCCCCACTGATAGGTGGGGTGAGAACTGGAATGAGGGCAGAATACGGCTATTGAGGTGTTCGAGCACTGTTTCAAAGTGGTCTGACCACTTGGTGGGAACAGATTCGGGGTCGATGGTTGCTCTGCTGTCTTCTCTGAGATGGGGTGCACACATGTACTTTAGCCTTCCTAATAGAAGTCTGTTAGTTCCTTCCACCAGCCCATTTACCCAAGGCACATAAGCAGCTGTGACGTAGTGTTTCATGCTGTGCTCTTCACACCAAGCCTGAACCTCCATGTTATTGAAATGTTTCCCGCCATCAGTCATAAGTGTTTCTGGCAAATTGAACTCATGTCAGATCTTCTCCAGTCCCACAATCATTGTCTTTGCTGTCCTGTGCGTTTTGACCTTGAATCCACAAACACATTGTGAGTACGTATTGATGATCAAAAGAATATTAGTAAACCCCCCTTTTGATTGCGGCATTGCTAGATACTCAAGCTATAGTGTCATATTAATGCATTAATTGAATGGTAGTTACAAGACTCATGTTGTGCATTAAGTGTTGTAACTATCAGTGCACCAGCCTTTAATTTACTTCTAATTCCGCTTTTCACTTTCCAAGACAGAATATAATCATAGCTGACCACTAACTAACTAACTAACCACTAACCTCTAACTAACCAACAAACCCTCTAACATCTAACAATACAACCCCCAACCTCTAACTAAAATTAATAGTTATCATTATGTAAATGTGTCATAAGTCATTACAATGATTAATGCACAACATGTGTCTTGTACAATAGTAATGTATTATTCCCACAGGATCAGGTGAGTATTGTGGGAATTATAGGTACATATACCACTGTATTTTGGGAAGGCTTGAGTAGTGCCTGTCATCACATCTGTTCTCACAGTCATGAGTGCATCCTTCAACTTGTTACTTCTATTATCTTCAACAAAAAAACAATAGCCTATAGTGCTTGAGTCAAGTTAAGCTTAACTTTCTTTCAGTCACCAGTCAATTTAGCACCTGCCTTGTATTTATACATATGATTCTGTCTTCTTGCAGGAACTGTAACTTGTTGGTACCCAATTGATTGCAGGGCTGCAAGCATTGAGCTGGAGGGTCCCACTTGCCCTAAGTCCATTCTCTCTGAAAAAATGAAGAGCCTCGGGCTGGGGATGAGGGAGGGAAAATTCAGTCTTAGTTGGAATGACTGAGGGAAAGGAGTATTGTAGACACTGAATATTAAAGGACCGTTGATACGGAGTGAACGTAGATGGAACATGTATGATAGGTGAATGTATTTGTAAATAGATACGTACGAAGGATGTATTGTGATATCGGCAAGACGCAGCGAATGATTGTCCTGGTGACTGTGCATTATAATCACTGTCAAGAAAACGTAACGAGGATTGCTTCCGTCTCTTGCAAGTCTATTCCAGAACTGATAGGTAAGACATCGACGGTTAGTGGTCCACTAACTCTACCGTCGCTGGTCTCGTACGTCTGACCTCCCCAGGTCAGATTACTGGTGTCGGAGGCATAGCTACAGATAGCTTTAGCATCCAGGTCGCAATGATGATGAAATCAGCTCATACCCAATTTTCAGCGTCTTCACGCTCGTATTATTGGGAGAACATCCGAGGCCCGTGAAAGAGAAGTCGATGTGAGTCGAATTCCTTGCACCAGCGCCGGAAAAGTACGCGACCGTGTTTATGAAGACAGCTTTTGAGAGGCTTCCATGCTCAAAAAATGCATAGCCCGATACATTATTTTCATCGATGGAGATTTCGACTGCCTGCGTGGTCCCAGATGACCCGATAGCCTCTGCGACGATGATAGCCGCATAGTATGCTGGCTGTACGTGCGGTGCCAGCGGTGTAATCGGGGAACCGTCCAGAATTGAGTAGTTAAGCGTCACGGGTTGAATCTGCTCATAAAGGGATTGAGTAACGCCGCATTGACTTAGATGAGTACTGACCAGATTGTACTTGTAGCCAATGCCCTCATGAAAGTGCATGCGACTAATACCAACTTGTGTGGCATACAAAGTATAGTCAAGTAACCAGAGGGCGGCGCCGGCTGTATTGCTAACATCTGGTGAAAAGGACGATCACATGTAAGTTATTGCGACCATTGTTCATGTTGTCGACCTTACTAGGTGCACCGTGGCAACTGATACCTATGAACAAGTTATCAAGTCTAGTGCTGTCGGACAATTATCAGACAATAACTTACTGTTTGTCTCCCCGAGGATGTACTTCAGCCCGTTGGCCAAGGTCGCCTCAATATCTGGGACAAACGCGGATAAATTACCACGGATATAGCTCTTGGTCATTAAGTCCTGCAGCGCAGCTCCGCTGCCGGTACAGAATGAGCCACTATAATGGTGCTGCGAAATGCTAGCCAGGGGATTCAGCACGCCATCCAGATTCTGAGGTTGTGTTTGACATACGTCTCGATCAGTTGACCTGCAGGAGATTCAAGAATGCCCAGATTAAATATAGCTTGCGGAGAGAAACCGCTAAGGTTGTTGTGAGAAGACCCAGCGAAAGCGGCTCCGATTAATTTTGTGCAAGATAACTTGGAAAGGTTGGCGGTTATCGATACGTTATATGCAAATTCCTCCCACCTATATATCGGTCAGCACTAATGAGGAAGTCGCCGTCATAAACTTACTCAGAGACATATTCTTGTACATTCCAGCTGCTGTTACGGCTCTTATGCTTGTGGTAGAGATCAGCCTCGTTGCCAATTTCGATGAACTTCAGATCAATGTGTTTCTCTAGGACAGCGGGGGAAGAAAATGCGTTCATGAGCGCGATAGTTTCGAGGTAGGCTGCCGTGATGTTGTATTCCCTCAAGTTCAAGCCCCAGTGAACTTGCGTCCCTGAAAGTAAAGCAAGTTAGTCGCTTGAGAGTCTCTGAAAAGTTAAATTACCGTTGGGAAGATGAGAGATGATATCATAGAAGCCTTGCCCAACAGTTATATTAGTGGCTTCTGGGTATGGCGTGATTGTGCTTGAAGGAGGGAAAATATCTTCTTCGTACTATGCACCAGCTAAACACACGAACCAATTCACATTAAAAGAAATTTACCTCGACGTCATGGCTGAAATCAGTATGGTCCTCCGAGTCAGCACCTATTCTCACGAAGGGAGGAGCATTCGTAATTTGGATAAAGTTATCAAGGACGTTGTTGAAGAATGTATTCGGTTCTGTCGTGCCAGCCCATTCGTTCCACCTATCTTGCTCGATTGAAAGCGAAACGAGGTTCCCCTTGAGTGGTGCTGCTCCCAAGGGCGCAGTAAGAGGAATTGTGACCTCTATTGCCGAGACGATTGGAACGACGAGCGTGATGAAGTGTGTACACCACATCATAAACCGCGGCATGATGTCTTCTTGGTTCTGGTACAAGCCAGGCTAGTCCAACTCCGAGATCCTATATACGGTTGTAGGCGGGATGACGATCCGATTGGCCGTCTTCTTATGACCGGCAAGGTGTCGTGCGTGGAATCTGTACAAAAATGAAACATGAAATTATGCATCACGATGAGGACGCGAGCTCGGAGTAGACTAGTATACCATGCTCCGAAATCTTTGCAATTAGCGGGTTTTCTCTTTTTGGAGGTTACGAGACCACGTCATACTAGTAGCTCTGACTGAAAGATTCGATTCACGATCGGTGACAATTCCGGGACCCTGTTGCAAATTATGGCATCTGCGCATTCTTGATGTTGTCATTCCCGAAGATCCAGAGTTTCCGACCGTCCGAACGTTTGAAGAGAAGCTTGATATTATCAAGTAATGGATGAGTCCAGATTCTCCAGCGCAGGGGAGCATGTGTTTGTGTATCACAGTGCTAGCGAGCTGAAGAGTGTAGCCGCATCCACATAATGCAATGCTGTCACGTTTGATAAACAAAAGCCGAGGCGAACAGGATAGCCGAAATTCTCGGCAGAAACAGCAGGCGTCAGCATCAGAAGACCCCCGCGAGAACAGCAAGCACGATTACAAACTCCAGAGTGGAAAGACTGTCAGGCTATCGATATTTAAAGGGTCTTGGGATTCCCGGAGTGCTGTTCAACGCTATTCACAATCGGTGAAAAGACCATTCGACGTGACTATGTACGGTGTCTCCGGATTATGGCAGTTGCCTAAAGTAGTATGCTGATATAACCAACTCCGTTCTGCTAAGGTGCAACTCTCTATCATGGCAGACGTCCGTGCCCTACTTAAAGCCAAACGCCAGGAAGCACGAGTAACCCATTCACTAGCATCTTATACGACAACTGGACAGTTGCGATGCTCCGTCTGCGGAACGAATATCAAGCATGCATCTGCTTGGGACGGTCATCTCGGCAGCAAAGCACACCGTACGAACGTGTCTCGCGCTAAAGAAGAGGAGAGGATTAGGGAACAGCGACAGGCTGCACAGGAGGCTAACGCCGCTAAAAGAAAGGCAGTCGAAGATGTCCCTGGCGGAGATGCAGCCAAGAAGCAGAAAACCGAGCCTGCTACCTCAACTCCTCGTTCTAGCGCGTTTCCGTCAGACTTTTTCTCTGACCCCTCAAAAGCACCACCATCCCTTTCAGATAACTCGGATGACGAAGAGATCGACTTTTCTATAGTTGCTCCCGCGAAGGAATCGGGGCCACACACTCAGGCTGTTGCCGTTACTCAACCAGAGCTTGACCAAGAGTGGATCAAGTTCCAACAAACGGTGATTAATGCGCCTGATGCACACGAGACATATGACCGGGCGACTGTATTTGCAGAACCGAATCTGGTCTCTGACGTGGCAGAAGGTTTCCCTCCCCTGCAGGGTGAGAAGGATCCTCCAGAGGTTGAGGCTAAATCAGATCCGGACGAGGAAAGGCGGAGGAAGGATCAGGATGAAAGGGAAATGATAATGGACCGCTTATTAGATGAGGAGAGGGCACAGGAAGAGGCAGACATGAAAGTCAGTGTACTGAAAAGTAGGTTGGAGGCATTGAGGATAAAACGAGAGGCTGCACGGACAAAGCCAAAAATTGCGGTGTAGCAAGGTTTTCGATAATTCTTTATTTCCTCGATCGACTCTGATCATCACATGTTCTAGGTGTAATATACCATGATTTGATTGCACGGCATGTATTTTGGCGTCTGGCCACCGCCAGTGCTCCATCCGAAATCTGGCCCTCGTCCACGCGCACTTGTTCGCACATTTATTTTTTAACACGGACTATCGTCTTACGCTTTCACCCATCGCAAGTGAATTCAGTGCACGAATGAAGACTTCCACTTTCAATTATAGCTAGCATTGCTTGCACGAGCAGATCATTTCAAGACTCTAAAAGCTAATGCAGATCAACCTTGACACTCCCGCTTCCCTTTCACAAATACTTGGCTCAGAAAGTACGAACTTGTTCAGTTTCTTGACAATGTAATTACATCTCCAGCCCTCCATCCGACATTCCGCCGACATGAAACTCGTTTGAAATCGGAATTCCCGAGTCAGGAGATATGCAATGATGATATGTTGGACGCGTCTGTGGCCGCTTGGATTAACGCGAGTCTGAATTATCTCGATTGTGGCAGGTACGATATGCTGCAAAATAATCAGCTGTAAGGGACAGCAACCCGATAGTTGGGGGACGGACCGACTCGTTCAAAAATCGATGGTGGAGAACTATGTGCGACTTCAAGATGTACTCCCTTGCGTACGGGGGCGCCCTGTGCCTCGCGGGATTAGATGTCTAAGTCTGGAAGCACACATGTGGTCCTCTCGATCAGGGTTTAATAGCTGCCAGATGAATGGCCCGCGAAGTAGAAGGTGAAACAATACCTCTCTGTAATGTGGCTCGCCGCAGATCTAAAAGCCACCATAACTTCCAACAACGGCCGGAATGTGCGGACCACGTGCCGGGCTACAATGCCAGCATATTGCAACATGGCGCCCAACAACTCATGCACGCTCATTATTTTCCGGGTATAGCGTAATAGCGCTGGAGATTGGTGTGAGGGACGTAAGGAGGAGAGAAAGAACAAGCAGGATGTTGTCATAGACGATTGAATTTTATATTTGGCCATCTACGCTCACAAGTACTGGCATAACCTCAGGTAACTACTAGTTCCTCGATATGGCTCAACTACCAATGAAACAAAAACGTCTCGAATCAAATCAAACGTCTGAAATCAAATCAAAGCTCGCAAACTCGCTGGTAACAGGCACGCATGAGTGTCCGAAGACACTATATCATCAGAAGGAACGGCATTCAGAGACCTTATACGTCGTTTGTACTCTCCCCAAATACGTCCTGCAAGCCGAATACTATGCACGTGCCATGCCTGCGCTAATCGTGACAACACCTTAGGTTCTATCGTCGTACTATCTAGCTGCGGGGGTAAGACACCCGCATTACCACACGCAAAGTTGCCCATATCATGAGACTGGGGGTAATACACCCATTTCTGTCTCAGTCATGTTGCCCACAATACGCGCAAGTGGGGGTAGCACACCCACGTAAAATATTGTGGCCAAAGCCTCGCGTCGTCAGAAAACAGGCACTGAGCCGCTCGCTGGTGGCTCGGTCACGTGCGAAGTTCAGCAGCACAGCGGACAATCTTGGCCCTTGGGCAGATGAATTGAAAGTAAGTTTGATCTGACGTGTGAAAACTTGCAGTGGCTATAGGCATAATATGTCAAGATTAATTGGACAGCTTATACTTTTGGCTTTGGTATATCTGCTCCATCTGACGGTACCTCATCTTGCATCCCTACCCAACGTCTCCATTCTAGCCCTTGCTTGTGAACCATCATCAGGGCCAGCATCACCGGTAGATACCACAGGTAGTTTTGGAATGATGTCCTTGCTTCCTTTTCTCCACAACGCCGCCACCAGGCCCAAGAACCACGAACGCAAATTGCGTTCGGGACTAAGCTTGTGATAGCAAAGGCCCACGTAGTCAATCCTGACAGTGGGAATAAGATAGAACAAATAGGGACAAGGAGTAAGGAGTGGCGCAGAGCCACGAGAGCATTCTGTTGTGGGTTTAGCACGCACAGCATCTTGTAGCCTGCTTGAGCGTAGGAACCTCGAATAAAATGCGACAATGAGTTGAAGTGAGGGAATTGCCAACTGTAGAGAAGCATGAATAGTGCGAACGCGCCAAAGGGGTTGTCAATCATGGACATGTCTAGTGGTGCCTCTGTGAAGTACGAAGGAAGGAAAAGGTGAATTGGGTAATCTGCAGATGGGAGAATTTTTCCACCACAGGCTGTCCAACCCATGACCGGCGGGATACCACCAACGACTGCGCCCACCCAGGTATTGGAGATGCTTTTACGTTTTAACCAAGTGTATGCCGCTGCATAAAGTACAATGTTGGCTGCGCCTAGACATGCTGTAATTGGGCTCGCCATGAACCACAGTACTGCAGGACCTGCTACTCCTGTCACAGCGGCAAACCCTGCAGCGTGCAAAGGGGAAATGGCTCTGCGAACCAACGGTCTTTGGCGGGTGCGAGCCATTTGAGCATCATAAGGTATTTCTTGAAGTTGATTCAAAGTATTCGCCGAGGCTGAACACAGGGCCGTGCCAACAGCTGTGGAGAGAAGAATTGGGACCGTCGCAGGAAGTGGTGAGAGAGCTACTCCTGACATTGCGGTCAATACGACCAAGATAGTCAGGCGTGACTTGGCAAGCTGCGCGTAGATCCTCAGTAGGCGTCTCGGGGTGAGTACTTCAACTTCTTTGAAGCCTGCGGGGGTGACGTGAACTGCATCTGGTTCTGCAACTGCATGTGCAATGCCCCGGACGCGAGTCATATCAGAAGGCTTTAGCCCATCACTGCGAGCGGACCACAGTTGATTGTGGCAAAAGAAGGAGGTAAAATCTCGACCCGCAGAAGACACAGTGTATGGTCTACTGAAAGCCGCGGAGGCCAGAAACCTTTGGCTAGCGAGAGAGCGTGATGTACTTGACGTGCGGGAAATAAAAAATTTGCTACATGACTGGAAAGCATGTATTTTTCTCATTTCTGAATACAGAGGAGTGATTTGTGAATGAGCTTGCTGTCACGGATAGCAGCGACCAACTCACCTGCACCAGCGCACAGACCAAGGTTTCAGTCAGCGGAGTTTGAACGCCGTCTCACACTACGACTCGTTACACGTTTCTAAAAAGTTTACAACGAGCAGCTTAGTGAGCTCTTGTAATTGCACCCTCAGCATTGTCGCAAGGTCCCGTCTTAATACCTTGCCATGCCTGGCACACATCTCCTCCCACCAAATCTTCTAAAACTATTTGCACCACGACCGCCTCTTCCCTATGCACGACCAGTTGGCAAAGACATTCATCGTGTAACCTCCAAAAATGTTGATGGTGTTGCAAGTATCCTAGCGCGACTCAAGGAAGCCTCAACTGCAACATTAATCGCGGGGAATGGTGAAGTTGGAGACGGGATGGAAGAAGGCGAGGAACCTGCATTCACACTGGCCGAAGAAACCAAACGGCAAATTCGGAGAGAGGAACGCAAAAAGAAAAAGACAGAAGAGTTCAAGATCGCAAAGGAGACCTGTGAGTGATCATTTTTGTCGACGTGATATAGGTCCGCTAAGCATTTTCATATTTCTAGACAAGCCTGCAGATGATGCGGAAGCCATTGGAGACCCATATAAGACGCTCTTCATATCACGTCTGGTTAGCTTCATCATCATGTTAATTCTGTGCGTTTTGCTCACCTTTTGATGTAGAACAAAAATGCAACCGAAAGCGACCTTCGACGCGAATTCGAGAGTTTTGGCACCATTGAACGGGTAAGGCTTGTGCGGGACCAGAAAGGCCGTTGCAGAGGCTACGCATTCATCGTCTATGAACGCGAACGAGATATGAAAGGTAATGATGGTAAAAGTGTTGTTTCTTTCATTTGTACTGAGCTCTTTTTAGCGGCTTACAAGGAATCTGATGGTTTACATATCATGGGCAAACGCATACTTGTCGATGTCGAACGTGGTCGGACTGTAAGAGGGTGGAAACCCCGTCGTCTTGGTGGAGGTCTTGGCGGACGCCCCAAACCAGTCGAACAACCCGTATTGCCCCCTCCAAGAGTTCCCGGTGGACGAGGCGGTTTTGCAGGCGGTGGGGGAGGGGGTAGGGGTGGAGGATTCGGCGACCGGGGCGGATTTCGTGGCGGTCGCGGTGGAGGATTTAGAGGGGGCGGTGGTGGCTTTGGGGAACGAGGTGGCGGTTTTGGGGACCGGGGTGGTTTCCGGGGTGGAGGTGGAGGTGGCTTCCGAGGTGGACGTGACGATGGCTACAGGTTGGTTCAAACATTTAACATTATCTTCATTTGTGACTTATCTCTCTACAGGGGTGGTCGAGGCGGGGGCGTTGGTTACCACGGAGGTGGATTTGGCGGTGATGCTCCTGCTAATGGCTTCGGCCCTCCAGGTGCACAAGCTCCTGGTGGTCCCGGTGGCTTTGGCGGTCCTCCACAACAAGGCTATGGACCACCAGGAGGCGGCTTCGGTCCAGGTAGAGGTGGATTCCGTGGAGACCTCAAACGTGAAGGACCTGGTGGGTATGATGACAGGGACGCCAAGCGACCGCGATATTAGTTGCGGCTGGGTGAGATACGTCCAGTTTTTTTTTCGGTTCTCTCGAGCTTCTTGCTTCAAGTCCCATGACTCTGCGCTAGGTGGGGTGTGTAAGTACTGAACGCTTTTGTTGTCACATTGCTCTGCAGCCTTTGCGTAAGTATCACTATTTTATTACTAGGAGATTGCCTATTTTTATGGGTGATGATTAAGGCAAGCGTGAGTGTTATACTGTTACGACGGCTTGAGCAATAGCAGTCATGATGTACAGATCTGAGAAGCGTAATAATGACTATTATGTGAGCTACGTACGTTTTATTCGGAGGATTTTCGGGCCAATCAGCGCCTATCAGCGCCCGCCTCAAGGTTCGATCTGAGATCACTGACAGGCCCGTGGTTACGGTCCCTATACGGTACTGTGACGGTAAGTACGTACCCCTTGGTATCGCTGGCGGTGGGCAACCTTGTGCAGCATGCAGTGTTACAATGTCGGTTAGATGTTATGCGTGTCATCTAACTCAACTTTGCTGACTTCAGATACAGTACTTGTGATCAACGGATCGCCGGTAAAACCAGACTAGCTATCGGCTTCTTCGGGAGAGAACGTCACGGATCACAGGCTAGCACAGCCTGAGGCAAAACGTTGACATGTCCGATCGGAAGTCGATCCTTTTGCCTTCAAAAATCTTTGCTGCAAAACATATTTTTGGGGTCTTTGGTATGTTATTATGTAAGTATTATGACCACAGACAGTGAGGCATGCAATACCCTGTTTTTTTTTGAGCCGAAACTGTCCGCGTACTTTTGCTATCGAGAGACACATGGAATGTTATTCGCGAAAAAAGGTTAGTTCTCATGTTGATCATTTCTTCCGAACTGCATAGCAACTCCCGGTGCCGCAACTTTTTTTGTTCAGCCGCACCTACCATCAGTTTGTTTCAGAGACCGGATAAGAAGCTGAATTCTAAGTGCCAGCACACTAGATCGTGATGGCAGCTTCGGGTGCGGTAAGTAAGCTTTGCTTGCTTGACAGACAACGTACAAACATGCGTATCTGCCCGCCAATGGTAGCAGTTCCTGGGACCCATCAAAGATTCAACTCAGCCAGCTACCCGAATCCGACAGATCATTCCAAACTAGTCATCATTGCAAGCAGGATTACAGCATACGGACATGACCCTACCCAAGGATTCCGCCCGTTTAGAACACTGACCATGGAGCAAACTTTATAACGCTCTGCGCACCGCGTTCAAGTTTATCTCACTCTGTCGAAACTTGCCCAAGAGTTTTCTACACAGAACATCAAATTTTATGGATGCGTAGTTCAACCGTCGCAGCACGGAAGTAGACATCTCCCCCAACTACGGTTCCTTGGTTGGTACCCCGATCCGGTGAGTTCCATTATTTTGGCTTTGATTCGTACCTTCCTCTCTCCTTCCATGCGTGAATCTTCCTGCGCGACCCATCATTCTCCTTTCTGACTTACCTTTTGAGTAGGCTGCGTGATCGCCTGATCTGGCGTACGATTGGTCTGCCACCTCTCTGACCGTTTCTGGCTACCTTGTCCTTACAAGGGCCTGAATTGCGTCTCATTCAATTCAACAACTTGACATAAGGGCAATCGATCTCCGGGTTTTTACAACTGCACCAAAAGCCGCCCAAATAAACAAGTAAAAGGGATAACCTCCCTTGCTGCGATCGTCTGCTTTCTGCTTCCTACCTCTGCCGCTGGACTTGGAAGCTGGGTACGAAACCTGTACTCCAGAGCGCATTTTGTGCGTTCGTCTCTGGATGCCTATGGCACGTGCAGGCTATGTTGGGCAGGATGAGCTGCCAAGGCATCCTTTACACTGCGAAAATCTCCATACTTCGTCAGACTGTTCGCCTTCTCCCATTAGTTCATCAGCTCAGTCTCCGGTCAATGTTGGGGCCGTCCGACCCAGCTCCGCGTCGTTATCAGACAGCAACGAGGCAGATTCTGGCAAAGTCCCATCTTCTGGTCCAGAGAGGTCAAAGTCCATCAGCGGCGTAGGTGCCAAGTGGGAAAGAGAGAAGCGGAAGCGTTCACGTGTCACTCCTGAACAACTTATCCATTTGGAACGCTTCTTTTCGATGGACAGAAGTCCCACCGCAGCGAGGAGGAAAGAAATCAGTGATTTGTTGGGCATGCAGGAACGACAAACACAAATTTGGTTCCAAAACAGGTCTGTAAATTCTCTGCAGCGCACAAGCACCGCTGATAACGGCCCCTCAGACGCGCAAAGGCCAAATTGCAAGATGGCAAGAAGGGTCGAGGGGACGGCGCTGAAACCCCACCAGATACTCCCCCAGAATTGGCGACCGGATATGAAGCAGAGTTACATAGCCTCATACACGAAGACGAACGTAAGTTGCCAAACTTTTGGAGCCTGGTTTCTCTACTTATGCCGTCTTTGCTACCAGCGGTGACTATCATTCCATGTAATGATTTGTCTATAGGGACGTGGCGTCGTATTGCAACCGCTGTAGGGAAGCATGATCTCGTGGCCTACCTGTGTGACGGCAAGCGGTGCTTGACGTGGTTCATCCACTCGGCGGGCTATGGCTTTAAGATGGAAATTCCTTTCGACATTATCGTTCATACAGAATTTACAAACGCGGCGCCAGGGTCAGGACTGGCTTCATTTATCCTTTCACAACCGCCAACTTTTTACCTCGAGTCCTTCTCGAGTCCTGGGCCTACCCGGCAGTGGAAAAAATGTGCGGATTGGACGGAAGGACAACAAGCCACTAAGATCCTGCGTCATGACTTGATAGGTTCAGCGGTACAGCTTGCACACCTTCTGCGCCATCTGAATGCCCATGCTTCTGGGTCGGATATTCGTCTTCATTCACCGTCCTATTACTCCCAGGAGCCACCGCCACCTCTCATGGAGGTCCCCCAACCTCCCATGGCAATTTTAACAGGACCCGCATACCCGTACGGTGGAGATGTCAGCGACTCTAGAAGGGCAGAAGGTCCTGTCCACATAAGGAGAAGATCCTTTTCAGGTGGTACCATGCAATTGAGTCATCTCCATCGCCCTAGTCACCAGCCTCTCGCTGTTGACTTGCCTGTCAATCCGACCCCAGGGCCACACTCAGCCCCGTACGCTTCATCATCCTTCTCACCGTATTCTAACCGTAATCACCCGTCCATCCACCTATCGTCTCATTCACCGATGTTCTCGGAATATGCGAACTCCGCGTCATCGCATAGTGCATCGCAACAATCTCAATCCCCAGTCGATTACGGTCCAACCGATACCCATAGTGTCCCCCCACGTTCCTATTCATCCGCACCAGTGCATCATATGTATGATGGCACTATGTCGATGACTTCTCCATACTCTAGCAATGGACCAACCCCTAGTTCCTCTTCCCAGACACCATTCGTTTCTCCTTCGCCGCCGTTATTGACAACTCCATTTTATCCTCCCACAAATGACTACAGCACACGAGGCTGAGCCTCATTAACTCAATACCTGGTTTACTATATGAATCTGAGATGAACCCTTTGATCAAAAATTGTAACACCCTGGACCTTTGCGCTACTTCGCATGGGTTGCCCAATAATTTTTCGCCTTCATTTGCGGTACAAACTTCATTCACCTTCGCTTTACAAGTTGACTTTTAACATTTTAATACCCTGCACCGCTTCGCTTCCACATCTTTGGTACGGGGTCTGTCATTCCACGCTCCATGGGAAGCATACCTTCCTTCACTGAACGCTGGTATACATCTTTGTTTAATATCTTACTTGTAAACACAAAGACACCTTTTCGTACACCATAGCTTGCACAGTAGATGGTAATAAATCCTCCATGCCAGCCTCGTGATTTCAGGGTCGAGAATGGAGCCGCCTTGATGACATGCAGGTGAGATTGATGAACAACTAAAATGAAAGCACGATTGATGGGACGAGGTGGTATAGATACAATATGCCGACTATATCTGATTAAGTTGCCGCTGCTCGCGTTCTCTGCTCAAGCGGGCACTGTAGGTTTTGCTAATTATGTTGACTGCGAGACCGTGAGCAGCTGCATGCCAAGGTATCTTGGTCAGACACTCACATGTTTCCAGGTAACGTTCGAGGCATCGAGACAAACATGTCTAGATGTGAGGAAATGTCAGCATCTACCTTGCGAACTCTGTGGGCGCACTCACCTCCTCTGAGCTAGACAAGGAGGTCCCAGGTTTCGCTATGCACTTAGCGAAGCATTTCTCGTTCGTTTTCTGAAAGCCTCTGTTACTGTGAATACTAGTAGCGATAGTAGGGACCACACGTTTATAAGCTCCTGCGCGCTAGCAAGGGCAATCTCGGAGCGCACACCATTCATCACGGCTTCTTTTTTTGCAGTCATGTCTACAAAGTACTACGTGCTGAGTAGCAGTTAGAATATAGCTGCGCGTCACATACCTGACGGAGAACTAGACGATGACGACGATTTGAAGAAGTCGGACATGTTGCAGACAACGAGGAGCTAGTGGGATAGCTTGGAAAGTTCCTTCGAACGACTTGGTTGAAGGAAATTTCTTGATGAACTTTGAAGTGACGACGGGTCCTGTACGTGTGTGATTTCGGGAGCAATTGGACACTCTAATGGGCACGGAATTCCGACTGTACTGCGATCGCAGTGATTAAGAGCATACGTTCATGGGTGCACGCGAATCCACCGGACGCAACACTGAATCTGAAGATGCGGTCCCTGACTACTACGAATTGCTGGGTGTCGAGGAATCGGCAAACGGCGACGAGATCAAGGTATGATACGGCTCACATCAACTTTTGTGTCACTGATTCAGTGTCTGTGGTCTAATTATCCTCAAGAAAGCCTTTCGAAAATTAGCCCTTGTTCATCATCCTGACAAGAATAAAGATGATGTCGAAGGTGCTACCAAAAGATTCGCCGCTATTCAGCAAGCATATGAGGTGCGATTTCTCACCCTCAAGGTCCAAGGATGAGTCAAAGGCTCATCGCATGTCGGATCAACAGGTGTTGAGTGATGACCAGGTTGGTACCTGCTATTTATGCGCTCCTCTGTGTCTCTCCTGACTGTACCGTGCAAGTAGGAAAGAGCCTGGTATGACTCTCACAAAGCATCTCTGGCACCAGAACCTGATGCAGAGGCTGTCTTCGAGGAGATCCGAAAAGGCGCCCCACCTCCCCGTGCCCGCGACCGGGGGTTGACTGTCAGACATCTCGCTCGATTTTTTGATGCGACAGTCTGGTCAGGCTTTGACGACAGCGAGAATGTGCGTTCCACGTATAATGCATTGCCCCCATAACCGCAATAATCCATATACTATAATCACTACTCATACTCACCACCACCAGAGCTTCTTCACAATCTATCGCAATCTCTTTACACGCTTGGCACAGGAGGAGAACCTCATCTCCCAGATCGAGTATCCCAGCTTTGGAGACGCCTCCTGGCCTTGGTCCACACCCAAATCAACAAATACGCCCGCCGCACGCAATTTCTATAATGCGTGGCTTAACTTCGCGACTCTCAAGGATTTTGTATGGACGGAACAGTGGAATCTTGCAGAGGCACCCGATCGCCGAGTGCGACGGTGAGTGATAGTGTCTTGTCGCATTATGTGGTCGAACACCTTTCAGGCTCATGGAGAGAGACAACAAAAAGGCCAGGGATGAGGCGCGAAAGGACTATAATGAGACTATCAGAGTGATTGCTTACAGTTACATCTTACTAAAACATTTTCTAAATTTCGGTGCGCAGCAACTGGCTACTTTTATTCGCAAGCGCGACCCGCGATACAAGGTTCATCTCGCTGCACAATCTCAAGCCAACAAAGTCTTATCCGAAGCTAAAGCCCCCACATCTGGGTCCTCCACTCCACGCCCCCAGCCTGCCAAGCCTTATGTAGAGCAAGCTTGGCAAAGAACAGGCGGTATGGATCATGATGCGGATGCTGACCTCGAATGGGCGGCAGGTGAAGGTAACGCAGAGGAATGGGAGTGTGTCGCATGCGGGAAGACGTTTCGCAGCGAAGCTGCATGGGACAGCCACGAGCGTAGCAAGAAGCACATGCGTGAGATAGAGAGACTGAAGAGAGAGATGTGGCAAGAGGAAGAAGCACTCCAGCATGGGCCGGAGGAGGGAGAAAGCGACGAGATCCAGGAGGTGGATGGAGACTTCGATAGCGAGTTCGTTCCTCCACCCCCACCAACGCCTCCAGAGTCGGTACTCGAAAACAGAGACGAAGATGAAGTCGGTTCACCCACAGAGGAACTCCCGGCTGAGGATGACCAACTAGTACGCAAAAAAGAAAAAAAGAAAAAATGCAAGCCCCAAACAAGACCATCAAGCGATGCGCCAGCATCCTCCCCCCCACCAAAAAGTAGGGATGATTCTCAGGAAGTGATGTCTTCCCAGCCTGAGCTTTCAAAACGGGAAAAACGAAAGCTCCGAGAGGCGAAGAAAGCCGCCAATGTTGTCGAGGCAGAACACAGCATGGTCTGCACAATTCCATACGCGCAATGGTTCTCTTGTGTTGACATACTTATAGGTTTGCAACGTGTGCAAATCACCCTTTGAGAGCCGTACAAAGCTATTTACACACATCCGCGAAACAGGACACGCGCTTGCTGAATCCGCCGAAGAGCCGGTGCGAGGGAAGAAAGGGCGCAAGGGGCGATAGTGGCCGGGGGTTGACGATGAAGATTGCCATCGTATACCAGATAGAAAATGGGTCACCGGAACGCATAGCATTTTGACACCCTAGAACTTACACTAGGATGTGCCAAGCTATGAGACATATAATCAGCTTAATAAAATGTCCAGTACAGATGATAAACACACAAGCACTCTACTAGAGCAGCATAAACACGACCAACGTAAACTCAACTATCCCATAAGCTGTGAAACGTCCTCTGGTGGGTATTTTGTCTGAGAGAACGTCAAGAGCCTGAGAGGATGCATCAGCCGAGTTGGCACTTGGAATGAAGCAAGATGAAAAGGAACTGTACAAAAGGAATGAGACTAACCGTTTGAGGCTCTGTATATATTTCCTGCTGACTTCGTCATTCAGCACATGCGCAACCTGGTCTGTGGAGATCTTTTCGCGCGCGGAACGTTCATGGATACTAGCAAGTCATTTAAATGAGACGAACGTGATGGTAAGAGTGGAGGACAAATACGCACCCCACCATCGTAACACCAATCGGCCATGGAGCATTTCCAATGGACAGTCGAAGGTACGAGTCATTTGCTCTCTGATATTGCCGCTTTTGCATGTAATATACTATTTCAGCTATGCGTACAAGCATGTCCGGCGGTAGATTCTAAGACAATCGAGTGTCAGCTCAATGGTTCCACTTTTAAAAAGCAACAAGTCTGTGATGACAACAAATAACGTTTATGTGTGAAGTTTTTATGAGTGGCATAAAGTAAATTCAACATTATATACAAAGACAAGAAATGAAATGATCGAGAAAAGTGGAAGGGTAGACTCACTCGTGAACGAAGTGTCTTAAACAGCGGCTTTAGATACTCGGCAGACTGGACTTGCGTTGCTGCAGCCAGTTTGCCCTGGTGAGTCCGCTTGACATTTTCTGTATCTCCTGTTAGACATAAATTTCACACCTGTGCAAGACATACCTGGTCGTTCATCCATTGCCTCCTCCCATTCCTTGAGCGTCCGCTTGAGTGCGTAGTATATGACGGGGTACAATTTGTCCGGATCTGTCTTTAACAACCCTAGATCCACCATGGCTACACTCCCGGCATTGTTGCTCACTTCTCCGTCATCTTTCTTCTTCCCCTTATCGTTTTTAGCCCTCAACTCCCTCTCAACACTCTCAACATCTTCCAGTGCCTTCCTAAAGTCATTTGTGCCAGCTTTCTCGTGTCCGCGCTCTTCGATGAGTTCGAGAGCACGCAAACGCAGGCGCCGGTCGCGGTCGCTTTCACCAAAAAGTCGGATCGGCTGGCCTTTGGCTCGCAGTCTGCGGATGGCTTCATTGCTGGGAATGTTAAATGAACCCTCTAAAATTGTTGGGTCTGGATCCTGACTTTCCGGTAAAGGGGTGTTAGAAGTGGAGCGCGAGGAAGTGTCGACCTGCTACAGCCCATGAACATACTAGCAGTAAATTTGACAACATGATGTCACCTTTTTCTTCTGCTTGCTTCTGGCTAGTGCAGCGTCCCTCTCTGCCGCCTGCTCCGCTGCCATTTCCTTTTCTTTCTCCTCGCGTGCTCGCCGTTCTTCTTCTTCTTTCATGCGCTCAAGTTCACCGCGACGCACGTACTTGGACGGGCGCATTTCTGCGTCATTCTGAACGTACTTGCGCTTGAGTGCAATTTCAGCTTTGAGAGCATCCATGACGATGTTTAAATAGGAATTAAGTGTCTGTGCAGTTGTGTCACGGTGAAGTCTAAGGTGACATGCTGACTAATCGACATACTCCGTCCAAACCCGACTCAAGTTTCTAAGACCGCATCCATCACACAAAAATGTCTGACTCTGAGGCTGCTGATCTGTCGAGGTCCGTCTACATTATTCTTGTCGGTCTTACTCTATGCTTATAGAGTATTAGCAAATACGTCCTTCAAACTGCTGGCTTTGACGGTGCGTCCTACCCTTCCTTGGTCCATGTTTTACCCCAGCTAACTGGTTTCGGTTGGATACAGCTCGCTTTCCGAACACCAACCAGACGCGTCATTGGTGAGTAGCGATTTATCTCTAGCATGCAGTGTGTGCTACATTACAACAGTTTCCAGAATTACACGGACTACTTTAAGTGCGTCGCCGCCAAGGGTGAAGACTTCGCACCATGCAAACAATTTAAGCGCGCCTACAACTCATTGTGTCCTAGTATGTTCCTTTTCTATTCTGTTGCGTTAATCGTCTTGACTCTTGTTCCTTTAGATGAATGGGTAGGTGTTCAATACCTTGGTGCAGAGCTTGATTCCTTATATATGTCCAGGTAGCGAAGTGGGACGAGCAGAGGGAGAACGAAACATTCCCTGCATCACTCGAGCCTTGATAGTCTATGCTCTTGCACCTTTCTATTCAATGATAGACTCTTGCTTCAGTGATTTTCTGCGAACCTTTGTACGCTGCTTCTAAATTTCCAGGCTTTGGGAACAGTTTCCACTGCCACAATCTGTGATTTACAGACTCCCGCTGTAAGGCATTATTGGCAAATGAAATTGAAGTTCTGAGCTTGACTCCGACGTGTTGTTGGCACGTGAGATCATGGTCACACCGATTTCAACTTAAGCCTTAAGACTTACGTGCATGTCCACACCAAACGATGGATGGGATCAACCTCAACGCTCTGAGCGAGAATGCAACACGCCTTGGGATGAGGATTCAAGAGACAATAGCTGAGCACACCCGGGATTTGTCGTTAACACGGGGCGGGAGCTCATTGTTTGACATGGCGGACGACAAGGCGAAGAATATAACAAAGCAGCTCGAATCAAGCAGCGACCGTGAAAAGTTGGACGCCATGAAACGACTGATCGCGGTTTGTGCCAGTCGGTGTAACATCTGTATAGAAATTATAACATTGCTTCTCCTCAGCTCATCTCAAAGAACCGGCCAGTCTCCTCATATTTCCCTGCTGTAGTCAAGAATGTAGCCAGCCCGAACCTCGAGCTACGCAAGCTGGTGTACATCTACCTCCTTCGTTGTGCACCATCTGAACCTGATCTGGCATTGCTGTCGATCAATACTTTCCAGCGGGATCTCGCTGACCCCAGCCCTCTCATACGCGCTATGGCTCTTCGCGTGCTGAGCGGCATTCGTGTTCCTACTGTTGCTACCATCGTACTTATGGCTGTCCGCAAGTCTGCTGCAGACCCGAGCCCATACGTTCGCAAGGCAGCTGCGTTGGCCGTGATCAAGGTATACAAGTGAGCCTAACCTAGTTCAATATCCATTTCACGAATCACAAAACATATGTATAAAGAGTAGACCAGGCGCACCATCCAACTCTGCTCGATATTATGACAACTCTTCTGCGCGATCGCTCTCCGCTTTCACTTGGGACTGCTGTTCTTGCTCTCGACACCATTGCGCCATCTCGCCTCGACCTTCTCCACGTACATTTTCGCCGCCTCTGCCGTGCCTTGCCGGACATTGATGCATGGGGGCAGGTCGACGTTCTCCGCGTACTCGTGCGATACGTGAGGACCATGTTACCCAAGCCCGTTCCCGCCAACGAGAGACAAGGTGAAGAGGTTGACAAAGATTTGAAGCTCCTGCTAGCCTGCGCGGAGCCACTTTTCATGAACAAGAACCCTGCCGTGCGCACACTGATCTACTTCCACCACGAAAATCTTATTGACCAAGCGATTAGGTTGTTCTTGCTGTCGCACGAGCATTCTACTACCTTGCTCCTTCATCGATGCTCTCAAAGATTAGCGCGCCTCTCCTTCGCCTCCTCAGCGTGTCGCGCGAGGTCGAGCGTGTGGCATTGGCTTATTTACTCGTCGTCGCACGTTCGCATCCAGTACGTGTTTCTGCTAAGATCTGGATTACGGCATTCATCGGTTGACCATTTCATTCTCCTTTCGACTTGACCTTGCATGAATTGCACATCCACCACCTTTGTATCCATATTTAGGTTTTATTCATTACTTCACACAACCGCTTTCTCGTGCGCGTAGATGATGCAGAGCAGGTGAAGCGGAGAAAGATTTCTGTTCTCTTGGCATTGTGCACAGTTGACAATCATCAGACATTACTGCGAGAATTCATGGTACGTTTAGTTCACCTATTTGGAGGTAGGGGTTACTAATTGCCATCCTTTTTGGTTTTCTTCCAATACCCTTTGACTCCACGCCTGGCATTTGATCATATGTCGTTTTGTCCTTACTGTTAAACTCCCATCGGGTATACAGGACTATGCTCAAGACACAGATGACTCTGTTGTAGGAGATGCGATTCACGCCATTGGACGCATTGCCAGCCTCGTTCCCTCATCCACGCCCCAATGCCTCACTGCACTCATGGGAATGATCAACAGCAAGCAAGGTCGGCGCGGTCTTTGAATCTCCTTGTATTTCGAATTTACATGATTGCATAGATACCATCGTCTCAAATGCAGTCCTCGTTCTTAAGTCCCTCGTCCAAAATCAACTTCTCACACCTTCCTCTACCTCAACCACGACCCTCCCAACCCCGTTCTCGTCGCAGCAAGCTCTCCTTACATCATCCATTCCCTCGCTGACGCCATCAATCTCCACTTCATTGTCAGCTGCACCTTTGTCCTTCACGAGCACGGAGTCGACCTCCGTAGCTCAGGCCCCACTGTCCATTATTGCCCAGCTGGCTCAGCGCATTGATGATATCCGGCACCCCCACGCGCGGGCTTGCGTGCTATGGCTCGTCGGTCAATACGGGTCAGTCACAGGCACGAAAACAGCGGTTGAAGGTGTGGCAGACTGGGCGCCAGATGTACTACGCAAGGCAGCGAGGAGCTTCAACACTGAGGTGGGTTTTAACCCACTTCATAATATCCCTGCTCATGCTAACTCATATCAGGCTTCCCTAGTCAAGCTTCAGACACTCACTCTTGCCGCGAAACTAATACTGCTCGCGCCCACGCACCGTATACTGGTCTTACTGGCACAGTATGTTTTCACATTAGCTCGGTACGATGAAGACTGGGACGTGCGTGACCGCGCGAGGATGTTGAGGACACTTCTTGTTGGTGCAGTTACGGGTATTATGGGCAGTAATGATGAGGAAGGCATCGGGGAAAATTGGAATAAGGAAGAGCAGGCAGGAAGGCCGGGTGTGGTGTTGAGAAGGGAACAGGTGACACGAGTGTTATTCGAGGGAAAGACTGGGACGATTGAAGAGGAGCTAGTGGCTGGTGAGTGTGTTTTTGAGTTCTGATTTTGTCGACGAAGGGCTCGTTTATGATTATGACCCACACTTACTTTTCTCACTTTCTCTTCATGTCCAACTAATCCCAGTCCTCTGCAGACGCTCGTCCACTCGGAACGCTTTCTCTCGTGATGGAGAGTGAAAGTTTGCATCTGCACGATGACGATGACGATGAGACTGTAATAGATCTCCCCGAGTGGCTGGAACAGGGAATTGACCCCGCGTTGCGTGATAGTGATGACGACGCACCCCAAGTTGCCTTGTCGGTTCAAGCGATTTCATCCCAGGCAACCTCGTCCCAACGTGTGCCCACACCTGCAGGTTCAACACCAGTTGTGCTCACGCCCATAGGGGGATCGACACCAAAAGACACCAAGGACTGGAGGGATTTGAACAAGTTCTATGCAAGTGAGAGCGAGTCTGAGGATGAGGAGGAAGAGGAGGAAGAGGAAGTTGAAGAGGGGAGTGGAATTGGTGAGCATAGCAGTGAGGACGAGGAGACTTCGGAGGATGAGGAAGATGAGGAAGGAGTTGCAGAACACGATCCTAGTTCGAGTCATGAAAGAACATCATAGCTAATTATCATTGGATCTCAGAACCTCAATGCATACAGCCGTCGTGCACCGAGGCACTCGATGGCTATTAACTTCCCGCCAACAATGCCTAAAAGGTGGCCCACGACAACAAAGCCAAAACACCTTACACGCTTCTTTTCGGAATGAAAGCATACAATTCACGATGTGGAGCAAAGTGTCGGACGGCAATGCCTTGTCATACAGCAAACATACATACAGTAAAGATACCTAAGCTGAGATGGTGACTTCAACCTCAACACCAGGCTCCAAGCTAATAGAAGTCTAATCAAAGAATGAGGAACCGGTAATGGGAACAAAAAAATTCAGACTCACGATCTGCTTAACGACTTCGCTGGAGGAGTGCAAATCAATGAGACGTTTGTGCACCTTGAGCTCGTAGCGGTCCCAGGTCTTCGAACCCTCACCGCAAGGCTAAGGAACACAAAAGTCAATGAGATACAGGTATATCATATAGTTGTGGTACTGACAGTCTTACGGGTTGTGATCTTCAGGACCTTGGTGGGGAGGCGGACAGGGCCCTTGACACGGAGCTGCTTGTCCTTTGCACGGTTGATGAGGTCGGCGGAGACTATATTTGATGGTTAAGTATATCTTTGTGATAAACTGAAGTGCACAAACATTTTTCCAAGTTTTTGACGTTGCTGCTCGTCAAGGTAATACGAATTTTATGAATTTTGGCAGCGGGGACAGCGCCTGCTGCGTCATACTCCTTGTCCTTAGCGACGTAACTCATTCTGGACTAATTTTTTTTGGAATAAGTCAGAGGTGACTAGACAGATGATTAGCAGTTTGAAAGTGATGCTCAAGATATGCGCACCTAAGGTTTGTGTGTTGATGAGAGAGATAATTAAGGTTTACTGAGATTGCTCTTGTATCGGCAAACTCCGGGAGTTCCCATTAGAAACAGTCATGCAAGGCAAGTGTTAGATCTAGCGTACGACAGATCGTCAACTAATCCTGCTCTCCTTCTTAGGATTTAACAAGTATTATCCGCCAGATTATGACCCAGATAAACACCAGAGCTTAAATGCGTACAGAGGTATGCACAATCAATTTCCTGCGCAAAGTTGTTTCTTTCATGGTTCACAGGCAAACATGCGCTCGGTGACAGAGCACGTAAACTGGACAAGGGCATTCTTATAACTCGTTTCGAGCTTCCTTTTAACATCTGGTGGTATGCCTCATAACCATAGCATCTAGAAACAGCGATTTCATAGATTTGTAGTGGAACATGCAACAACCACATTGGCATGGGCGTCCGGTATAATGCGGAGAAGAAGAAAGTCGGTGCCTACTATTCTACTCCAATCTACTCGTTCCGTTGCAAATGTCATCTCTGCGATGGCTGGTTTGAGATCCAAACAGACCCGAAGGTGAGTCAAGCGTGGTTGGCCCTATTTTATAATGTTAATATCACATAGAACACTCGCTACGTCGTGGTTTCAGGTGCTCGTCAGAAGGACGAAGATTGGGACCCCGAGGAGAACGGCGGGTTTGCTATTCACGGTATGTATCGATTTGCATATCCTTCATCATCATCTTACAAAGATTGCAGATACCGAAGGGAAAGCTGGTCCCGCGGATCCCCTTGCAGCGCTCGAGAAGACAACCGAGGCCCAAAATCATGTCGTTAAGGTGCAAATACCACGAATTGAGGCCTTACAGGGTGTTTCAGATCACTATAATAACGATCCTTACACACTTTCATCAATGGTGCGCAAGCGTTTTCGTGCAGAGAAGAAGATCGAGGCACAGAAGCGCGCCGATGATGACACGATCAAAGACAAATACGGCTTACCGGAGGAGTTGAAACTCGTTGAAGATGATGCGGAGGCCAAGCATCAGGCACGAGACGAATGGGCGAGGGCTAGAATGGATTATGAAACAGAGAGAAATAGTAAGAGACCTCGCTTATCGATATCATCTTCACCTGGTTCCCAATCTCGGCCGACATTGGACCCTGTATCTTCTCTGAAGGCTCGCATCCTTGATAATACTCGACGGTCAAGTACACTTGCAACCAAAAGGAAGCCCCCCGATCGAAAAGTACTTATCAAGTAGAGAACACAGATAAAGGACCACTGTACACTACCGTTTCACGCAAAAAATCATTATACTACTGCTGTCTAGATCAGCAGCTCATTAATTCCTACGTTTCGATGATTTCGGAGCAAGATACGATAGCAAATCAGAACAACATTAAGAAATACAGAGTGAGTGAAACATGAAACCAAGATACTAGTAGTATGAATGACAGGACGTAGAGTTGACAAGTCTGATCAGTGTAACGGAGGGCATCACGGACAAGCGAGTATATCCAGCATATAAAAGAAAAGAAGATTCATAAATAAGCAACAAAACAAACCAGGATTCCGCCCCATAATTCCTATCATGAAGTTTGGTAAATTGCCCACGGTTGGTCAAGTGCGGGCATTACACCGTCCCATTTCCAATCTGATGCCTGGTAGTAGGCGGACTCGCCGCCGTCAATCTCCTTGAATGCTCCCATATGAAGGATATCGAGATGGTTGCTTTCCCTGGGCTCCTCGATCTTAGTTTTGCCGGGGGATGATGCACCCTGTGACTGATCAGCATCCGGATTGGACTGTGGGCTAGGGTTCGTGGATGATGGTACGAGGTCGGGGGTAGGAGCTTTCGAGTCTTCCTCGTCTTCAAGAGTAGTGAAACGACTATAATCAATAAACTCGTGGAACTCCAAAAACGCATCGTTAGGGGCCGCTGGAGGCGAGAGTTCCGAAAGTGGTCCACCGATGCTTGAGGGGAATGCAGAGGTGGCGATATGTGTTGGATCTTGAGCTGCACCTTGCAAAATCCGGTCGAGAGTGTGAGCGATGTCGTCATACACGCCGGCGTCTGTCGAGGCAGTCATGGCGACTAGCTCCTTCATCTTATCCATGAAAGCGTTTGCGTCCTCGGCCGTATTGATATTTTCAACCTCCTGGTGCCTCTTGGCGAGTCCCTCGCTAGGCTCTCCCTCCCAATCTTCAGTCTTCACTTTCTTGGGAGATGGTGCGCCCATAGACTCGGGCTGGGTAGAGGGACCTGCGGGAATAGATACATCCTCATCGGCTTGGCGCTTTACGCCAGGGCTAAATGCAGCTGGGGGTTCAGAGGGAGATGCAGTAGGCTGCTTGGGAACACGCTGGACCTTCGCCTTTGGCGGTTTAGACTTGGGAGACTTTGGAGTTTGTGGAGAAGCGGCTGCCAGAGGAGTGGGAGCAGTGGAAGCCGTAGTTGCAGGTGGTGGAGTAGGTGACGGCACAGCACTTATTGTGGCAATGGCCGCAGGGACGGAAGGGCTTGGGGGCACGCGCACAGGAGGTTTCTTGACCATGGGCGGGTGTGGCTGAGGATGCGAAGGTGGGTGAGACTGGTTTGCGGAGGGATGGCGACTTATAGCAGGGGGGGGTTGAAGGGTTTGAGGAGGCGTGGGCTGTGACGGGGGAGGAGGTGGGGGAGGTCGATTTATATGGGAACCACTATGTCCACCCATTTGCTGCGATGTGAGGACAGTTTTCATCAATTGTAACCTTTGTTCGTATTCCTCGTTTGCCTTTTGTATTTGGGTATACATGCTCTTTAGAGTCTGAAAACCGATTATGACTTGTGGCGACCCCACTGGAAAACGAGTTCTTTGATGTGCCACCGTTAACACCTGGAAAGAAAATGTACTTAAGGTGACAAGATGTAGATACAAGCGGAGAGCGCTTACGATTGCAACGAGCCTGCGAATCATCTCATCTGCTCTCAGAACAATCCAGTACATTGGTAGTCTTCCGTCAAGGTCCCGAGTCATTTTTTGAACCTCATCCATTAGCCGGTTGTACTCCATTCGCTGATCATCTGGCAGTGTGACCAGTTGCATTGTTTGTAGTCCTGCAGAGGGTTAGAATCTGGGGCGAGAATGTAGATGTGACGAACCACGGGATGTGAAAATGTGTTTCGTCTGATGGATTATGGTCATTGCATGTGTGATCTGTTCTTGACTTAGTGGTAAAATTCCTCCCGACTGAACAGGCTTCATCTCAGTCATCGGTGATGGTTGCATGCCGTTGGGCATCATAGATGGCTGTCCTCGTTGTGGCGCGGGTACCAGGCTGGGACCAGCAGTCGACATCTGGGTCGAGAAGCCTCCTTGATGTACGGTGGACATACCCGATTGCTCACCGGGCGCCTCGTGATTGGTCACTTGCTGATTGGCCTTCGTTGCCATCATCCGACTGTGCTGGTGCCAACGCATTATGTCCGAACGGTGCCGGTCGATCAATGCGACCGTCTGCTCTGGTAAGCCATTTGCACGCATATCACCAACTGACATATGGACGAAACGCGCAGCATTTGCCATGGCTTGCGGATTGAGAGGAGGGCGCATCACGGGGTGGGCCATTTCCCCTGAGGCACTTCCAGGCACATTGTTCTGAGCACCGTTCTGTGACAAATTGTTTTTTTGTGCAGCGCGAGATCTAACGGTGAAGACGAGCATGCTCTCGAAATCCTGCAAGTGCTCTTTGTATGCATGAGCAAGCTGCTGTGCGATGCCGGGGCCACTCTTAGCTGGCTCAGTATCTGTGCCTGGAAATTGTACAAAACCCATGCGACCGCCTATGACCGCCCACCAATCACGTTGAGTGACCTGATTCGTGACCTATGAGTATGCTTCGAACAGTGCAGATTGTCCTGAGCTTACAAATTGAGCGCCGCCTTCGCGAAAGACCTGAACATGCAGGTTATGCAAGTCAACAGAACGATTATCAGGTAACAGAACGTGCACGTTGGGCTCCACGTGACGGTTCTTGCAAAAGGACGTGTACATAGCATCGAAGTGTGACTTGTCAAGAGGGGAGACGCCGAGTGTCGATAAGTTGACCATTCTATTCGGGATCTGACCATTAGCAGCCGATTGGGGATTGAATGGAGCCATGTTCTGTGGCATCGTATTGGGCATGCCCGTAGGGAGCTGCTGGGGAGTAGAGCCAGAGCGTGGGGGTACAGCAGCCGGGCGTTGCATTTGACCACCCTGTCCGGACAGCTGTGAATTCATGGGATGGGCTTGACCTGGCGTTGGAATCTGCGAAGGACCACTAGCTCCAGTGTTCATCCCGAAATTTGAAGCGGGACTGGACGACTGTGGCCAGGGTTGCTGAGGTGCTCCACTACCCTGGGTAACACCTGGTCGACCAGCAGCAGGGGCCATTGCACCTCTACAATGCGTAAATAGGAAGCTTGAACAATATGCCGACCTAACTTACAGATGTACTAGATTTGCTCCAAGTATGCCAGGAGTATTTGAAGCCAACTGGATAGCCTGATTAACTCTGAGGAAGAGAGTCTTGCGGTTTTGAAGCTCCGTGCGCATCTTTTCCAACTTCGCGGTCCATGTTTCATCGGGGAAACCTCTCGTTTGCGTGAGTACATTTTGGATATTTTGCTCCATGATATTTATGGCTGATTGCAAATAATCCCTCCTTTGCATCAGCTCTGCGAGGGTAGGTACCTTCGAGGCTGGTGCCGCCCTCATGTTTGGATGGCCCATTTGGGCCCCGAGAGGTTGTGCCGCCAGATGCGGAGAACTATGCATTGTATCAACGTTAGTCATATTGGAAGATGAAAACATGTCCGAAGGATTCGGCGGACTGGAGCCTGGCTGTGCGCCCATCTGTTGCTGCATATGATGTGGCATTGCAGACTGTGGCGGATGCTGGTTTTGTTGATTGGGAGGACGATCCATGGGGTGCAGCGGACGGCTAGCCAGAGCCTGAATCGGATTGCTGGGTTTCATTTGTGGGGTATTCATAGACATAGAGGAGAAGTTGGGTGGTATGATAGAGGGAGGGTTTGAGGACTGAGGGTCATGAAAGGACGAAGCGGAGGGAGGGACACGCTGGGCGGATGCAAGACCAAATTGCTGCTGAATCTGTTGGACCAAGGGACCTTGTGAGTGATGACCGAACCCCTGGTTTCGAGCGAGATCTGCCATCTAATATATGGAGTCAGCACACGTAATTACGGAAACTGGACCTGAACAAGGCATCGACTTGACTGGACTTGGGAAGCATGAATCTCAGAATAGTATAATTTATGATAGCAGATACGGTGATCGATTAGACGAGAACAGTACCCAAACCGACCATCAGTAACATGAGTGGGGGTGGGTCCTGTGAGCGAATGCAAATGGCGCAGGAGGGGGAACATGACTTTGGAAGATTGTAGGAGAAACTCACTTGTGAGTTCATCTGAACGGAATTTGCATCACCATTCGGCTGAGCTCGATAGTTGTTCTGCATTTGAGTCCACATACGACTGTGTTCGGGGTTAGGGAGCCCGGGGACCATCTGAGGGTCTTGTTGTTGCTGCTGTTGCTGCTGCTGCTGTTGAGACTGCTGTTGCATATGCTGCTGGGAGATGAAGTTTTGCAAGGAATTCATTTGGTACTGGGGCATGCGATCGGCCATAATGCAAGGTCGTAGCCTTGCACCAAGATGGGTAATACAAGTTAATGAGTTCTACGACGGTGACAGCGAGCACGACGTGTTCTGTAACGTCGTTGGCGTTAGCACCTACGACAAGGGCACTGTTTGACGCAGTGGACGCTGCTTGGGATAGCGTGCAGCTGGGGAGATGCTGGCAGTCACAGTGGGAAGCAGACGGCGCTTCACACCATGAAGCGAATGCTCGGTTGGCCTGTGCTCAGCTCGTGGCCGTCGGACTTTCAATCTTTATTATTTTTTATCATTCAAATTCGTATTTTCAATTGCCACATTCTCTAAAAATATTGATTTCCTAGCCTTATTTTCTCCAGTCCTTCTCCGCTTCCCATCCGCGAGATCCCTCTTGGTAATGTTGCTAGCGATGGGAGAAATTATTTCGATGATTAATTTCATTAATTCATTATTTAATTCCACTCCGCGAGAGCTGGCTTTAATCGGCTTTTGCCGTGCCTCCGGTATGTTATCTCCACGTACTCGGGGCACGCCGTTGAGCTCGAGCCTTGCTTCCAACTCAACATGTGTGGAGTAAATGCACATCATGAAACCTCAAGGCATGTATTACAGGCGAGCTCATATATACCTCGGAAACCTGCGAGCACAATCCGATTTCCTTGTACCACATTTGGTCAATTCTGTAAAATCAGGAACAGAAATGCTTGACCCTTTGTGGTCTGCTGCTAATTAATCATCATGGCTGTTTCTCCTTTCCACGCACGGATTCCTGTCGAGAGCAGTCTGTCTCGTTTATCGTAACTCCACAAGTTCCTTTCGGTTTGGGAATTGCTTAAAAATTGGGCATCGGGCTACTTAAAAATGTGTTGTTAGTCTTGCGTTTTGTTTTCTGTCGAATTGGCCTAACAGTTGGTGCGGTGCCATCGAGCCGCCGGGGCCTTGGCTTTGTCCAGGCTATACATTGCAACGTCTCGAGCTTGACCATTTCGGGGCATCACCCGACAACTATGGAGGACACTCCCGGCGTTTACTCTAAATGCCTGGATAATCGTCAAGTTCCGAAATAACCTGTTATTTCAGTGCCTGCAATGAGGCTTTCAGCTGGCCTGGCGCCCGAAGTTTTGCCACACGAGTGCTTGGGGGGTATCCCGTGGAAAAGGAGTTCCGATGCTATATTTGCGTCTAAGACTGGATGCGAAGCTGCAGGGGCTTAGCTAGTAGCAACGTCTGTGATAATCTTGACTTCAGGGTCTGTTTAGCATCTGTCGCTCTATGGAAAAATGAAGGGGCGAAATGCTATGTTCCTGTCATGCCGTCTCAGGGAGTATTACAACACAGGGGTATTACTCCTCGCCCAACAGTCTCCTAAATCGTTGCACTTCGCGGGGCATCACCCTGCTAGTCGTGTTCCAACCATATCCCGCAACTGCATAGGCAGCGAGGTTTGCGAGTCCGTGTCCCTGACGCCACCTCCATGTGATGCCCCAATCGAGTAAGTTCCTTCCGCTGGTCGAATCGTGATTGACCATGATAGACGATATCTGTCGACACCGTATACTAATATCTCAGGTCGTATTCGATCCCTCGGGACGCACAACGAGCACCTGGATTACAACATTCATCATGACATGATGACAACACCAGGTGGGCTCAGTGGTGGTGTGCTTCTTAACTTTTAAGAAACAACATCGGTCATACCTAGACTGTGAGTGCTGGCTAGTATTAATACTTACAACTGCATGCTCAGCAACCGTTAACCCAACATATCACCCAGCTAGAGATGTTTAGCCCTGAGACGTATTTGCTGGATCAGAGCATTGTCAAATATCGTCTACTAGATATTTACTTAGTAGCAATCCCTTCAATTGGTATTTAGACCGCTTGTCACCGTCTGTTTTCCCATGACGCAAACTCAGGGAACTGTACTCGCCTTTGCATCAGACCTTGTATGGAGAGAAATCGTGGTGATATGAAACATTGATACAATGGTGCATCCCAAGCTGTGGCTATGTCACGATATTTGTCGAAGCGTTTCAGAATATTGGGCCTCGTATGATATCTAGACACAGTAATTTGGCTGGTAAGCAGATAATGGCACATGTATACATATTACTTGTACAGTCCAGATACAGTCTAAACATGGAACTACAGATATGATTAGCTGATGGCATAGGGAGAAAACGGTAGGAATACCAATACACGCAGCGAAACTGCGCATCATCATGCTATAGGAAGTCAATACGTCTACTACTACCACCTTGTTGTATGGGCTCCTCGGATGCCTTGATAATAATAGCTGGGCCTGCTTCTAGAATAACATCGTCTTCGTCCTCAGAGTACGCATCGGTCTCTTCGTCGGAAAGCTCAACCAATGGTGTTGCTCTTGTTTTTTTGACTCGAGCTCTTGGACCAGCTGCCAGGATGTGATCCTCAGTCTCTTCAGAAAAATCTTCTTCCAACCCTCCTTGCTCTACGTCGGCCACGGAAGCAATCTCGCGCTTGAAATAGTAGCGTAAACCCACCGGTATGAGGACGCCTACTACCACTGCGGATAATAGGAAGAAGTTGCGCCACGAAATGAGATGGAAATCAGCAGCGGACGTCATCTCATCTAGACCGCCTCCAATCGTCGTGTGTATGACAGTTACGCCGAAGATACCCAGCCATGTGCTGATCCAGAAGGGGACAATACCAATGCCAACATGGGGACAGATTACGTTGACAACCCAGTGCGGAGGGAGGGGGGCAATGCGGAGGACAATTAAAAAGGATATGATGTTGTCTTTTTGTGCGCGTATCTTGTCTGACCACTTATCTAGACGGGCTTTCCACTTGGGTACGGTGAGAAGCGCAGGGCCAAACGCAGCACTGATGAAGTAGCACAAAGTTGCACCAGTAGCAACACATGTACAAGCAAGTGGGAGCGCGCGCGGCACACCCCATACTGCTCCACCAAGTATAGATAGATACATCGACCCAGGAAGAGAAAACGCTTGTAGGCTAAGGAAAATGTCAGATTGTCTACTTCACAGAAAGAACAGACCTCACAATAAATATGTTATAGCATAACATATTACGATGCGGAACGGGTAGATGTCACGGTATTTTTTCAAAATGGCATTGAGAGCCTGTAGTTGAACAAATGATTTCGGTATGCGGAGTGACGGCCGGTCGGCTCTACTTTTCGATAAGATGTGCTAAGCAAGAAGGAAGTTCGAAGGACATACTCGTCAAGGGTGGGAAGAGTCAACCACAGAGTTCCACCTAGGAGAATCGTACTGAGTATAAACACAGCTGCCATCCTTATGGCTGCCTTGAGTAATAATCTTGGGGAGGATGTATGGGATGCCTGCAAATGTGCAGGAGTGGCTCCATAAAGTGAGCCAGTTTCAGATTCTGGTGCAAGGAGGGGAGCTCTATCGTCTGCAAACTCCATAATTTCAGGATCATCGGGATGGACGGTAGTAAGAGTGTAGGCTGATGCATTTTGGTGGTGCATGGCTCCGAGCAGTGAAGGTGAGGGCATGGTTCCCGACGATGAGAGCACGCACTCGAAATTATATAAATTATATTAGAAATATGTCATACATAACTTGGCTAAGTACGTGGGAATATTATGGCATTTTCCACAAAGCACGGAGGAT
Organism: Suillus plorans; assembly: GCF_016647745.1. Classification (NCBI taxonomy): domain Eukaryota; kingdom Fungi; phylum Basidiomycota; class Agaricomycetes; order Boletales; family Suillaceae; genus Suillus; species Suillus plorans. The sequence continues at coordinate 316,492 of NW_024537402.1, forward strand.
GATTAGCCAAGTACTTAGCGCGCTGAGCTCGTGCTGAACAACGAACGACAGGTGTCCACAGGCCCTGCTCATCGTCCAGCACAGCGTGCAAGATGACTCACATCCTGCCTCCGCACACTGACCTCAATCTTGTACCATCGTCTCTTCATTCAGCCCTTCATATGGACCCAAATCAACAGCAACAGCAGCTTCAACAGCCTAATCAGCCTCATCAGCAACAGGCGCCGACAACCTCCAAGAAGAGAGGACGAAAGGCGGACACAAATTCCGATGAAGCTGGCTCACCGTCCGAACCAAGACGGCTCAGACGCTCCCATGAGGCTTGCGCACGATGCAGGAGCAAGAAAATTAAGGCAAGTCCCGTCGGTAGACACCGACCGCAAATCTCCGTCCGCCAGTTCAGCTTCTCTTCTGACACAACGATGAATTATACAGTGCGACTCGAAACATCCTAAATGTACAGCGTGCGCGACTGCCGGTGTCCCTTGCCAGCAGGAGGATAGACATAGACAGACCCTCACTCTTAGAGGTCACACCGAGTTCATCGAGCGCCAGATCGCTCAATGCGATGCTCTCTTGAAACGCCATATTTCTGATTTCAGTATGGCAAATCTTGATGAGATATGTCGGAGGGAGGGCATCGAGGTCGACGGCCATCCCGCCCCTGAATTTGCTCAATCGAACCCACAGTTCCCACAGCAACCAAGTGGCCCTCCTCCCGGAGCGATTTACGGGCCTCCTTTCGTTCACCCCGCATACCCTTACGGTGTGCCTATGCCGCATGGGTACCCATCACATATGCCGATGCCAGGACCCCCTGGCGCTTACGGACCTATTCATCCTGGGTTTCCCCCTCCCCCTCCTCCACAGCATATGCAGGCCCCGCCCCAGGTGCAACAACAGCCTCAACCACAGCCACCACAGCCACATACAGTCCCGCCTCCAGTTGTAGCTGCTACGGCCAATGTTGAAGTCAAAGGTCAAGATCCGCAGTCTTTGGATATGTCAAATACGAGGGTCGGTCTTTTTTTGTGCGACGTTCGTGCCCTCATCGTTCATCTTGCTGACAGGCAATAGCCAAGAGCTTCGGCGTTCACCCTCTCATCGTAAACGACAGTCACCTGGGCTCAGGTGACAAGGAAGATCTTGCAGTTGGCTCAAATGGCTTATCATCGGGGCGTGATCGTGGCATCACGGAACAATCGATGCCCCGTGATCTTACAAAATGGATTTCTGTTTCTGTAGCAACCAGCAATGCTGGTGGCTCTTCTACGGTATCCACCTCTACACTAACATTATGGATGCCCAAGGATCGCTCGTTGACGAACAAGATCGTTGACGTTTATTTCACCCACCTCAACGTCCACCGCCCTGTCTTCTTCCGGTCAGACTTTGAGCGCAAGTTAAATGCGCTTTATGACGGGGAGAATCTACAACATGATCCAGGCTTTATTTGTAGCATGTACCTCATTCTGGCACTTGGAACGTTGAGCGAATTGAATCACCAAGGGAGTATCACTGATAAGGACAAAAAGACGCCTAGCGATAGTCCGATTAATACCAAGAAGCTGCTCCCTGCTATATGGCCTGAGCACGATGAATTTTTCGAGCGTGCGCTGGCCGTAAAGCCTCACCTACGTGTCACGATCTCCAGTCTTCAGGCACTGCTTCTGTTACATTGGTATCTGTACACCGAGGTATGTCCATTCTAACTTTCCATCACGGGTTTTAATGCTGCCATCAATTATCAGCGACAAGGCCGCTCCCTTTGGCGCTTGGTCGGAAGTCTTGTTCGTCTTTCAATCGAACTTGGTCTGCACCATGATCCCACAGCGCAACCCAACACCTTCACAGATGAAGAATGTCAACTACGCATCCGGCTTTGGGGTACTGTCATGGTGCATGACCGAGGCACTTCTATTCTTCTCGGACGTCCACTTGCCATCGCTCCCTATGACTCCAACACGCCTCGCCCCACACACGGACTCAAGGGCCAGACTGTTGATTTCTCTGAACATTTCCTTCTTTCTCACCCCATCGCCGAGATACAAGCGGATATCATCAACTCCCTCTATGCTCCTTCACGGCAGAGTGCTGATACCATCATGAGGCACGCATCGAGGATCATCAAGAGTATGCTCGAATTCAGGAGACAACTCCCCGATAGCTACAAGTGGTACTTCGGAGGAACTGAAGATTGGCCTTTGGAGAGGCGACAGAAGCTAGTCCAGGACATCTCAGAAGATCAAGGACTGACGTTACTCAAATTTGGTATAGCGAGGATCTTACTTCTTCGTGCCCTGTTCAGTCTTAAGGAACTCGACTACAACCACCGTTCGAAGGCACTTGTCGATGGTATGTTTTCAGCATGTGCCATTTGCCATTTTTTTGACGATTTACTCACATATTAAAGCTATCGTCACGTCACACAACATTATCATCATCCACAATCAGCTCATTCGTTTCCCCGACATTGCCTTTTTCGTTTCTCCCATCCCTCTCCATATCGCGGCAATGGTCATCCTCTACGGTCACATGTCTCACTGCGAGCGCCTCTCACGCCAGGTGATGATCGAAGACGTTTGGATGGCACTTGACATGCTTCCACGCTTCCGTTGGCGTTGGGAACGAAAGGACTTGAATGGCGGACACCCTCTTATCTCCAAGCTCGCTGAGAAAGTTCTCAACGTCAACCTCCGCACAGTTGGACCTACCAAAGATCCTGTCTTACTGTCTGAGCTCGATTGGGAGACAGATTCACCTGGGATGCTCTCATCACCAGCGTTGAGTGGTCAACAGCAATTGCGCGTGCATCCGGGGACTCCCACGATGTCACACCCACCTTATTCAAATGGCGGTGTCGGGCCCGGTGTTTATGGTCCGCTTCCGCGTGGTGTCACTGTAAGCACGAACCCTGTTAAAGGGCTTCAAGGATCTGTGGGTAACAGTAATACGCAGGACAAACTCGCAGAGGTACCCCCTGGGCTATTTTACCCATTTTATCCTGAGAATCCGATGAGCGCTACCCCCGGTACCGTTTCTGGCCCTCATAGTGACGCCGGAGCTACCGGTGGAGACGCTGGTCAGGACCCACAGGGTTACAGCCACCTGCTGGCGGCGGCGGCGCAGCCAAATGGAACATACGGGTGCCAGCCATCGTCAGATTCATACATGCTTGAAGAGATTGTACCCGCTCATGGTAATCAGGTGTGGATGAATGTCGTCAGTCGTTGATGCTGTCTTTCCACTGGCTGTTACTGAATCGTCCATCACAGAGCCAGAGGTCTATGTCGTTTGCGCATCAAGGTTAATCACCTTATCCATGTACAGTATCTGTTCGTTCTCTCCCCGTGTCTCAGCTTTCACGCTGAGGACAGTTCTTACAAGGCTCTCTTTTTGTATTCCTTTTTATGAACCTAAAATGTTTCTTTTCTCAAATTTTACATTTTGATTCCGGTCTTTCCTCATTTGTCTTTGTCTTCATCGTCGTTCTATCCCTCTCGTCTAGTCAAGTCTGAAATCCACCTATTTTATCCTCATGTCTGAAGAGTAATATGTGGGAGAATGTACGATTATGCGATGTAGGCTGATTAATTTGATCATTTCAAGATTAATGGCGTGTGGTATGAATACATGCAGGTGGCAGAACATCAGGAGTATTGTCTATAAAAGTAGTCTATGCAGTTAGGCCAAACTCTACAATGTGAAAGACAAATGAAACGTGCATATATAATTGTCAGTAAAATCAGTGTTTGAAGAATGCCAAGTCTATCCAAGGATCCGTTCCATACGGTCCAGGACTACGTCAATGGCCCTGATGAGAAGAACTACACGCCGGGGAAGCAGGGCAAATTTATTTGTGTCCTTGTCGCGGTCATGGTGCGTAGGATGAACAGAGGTGGGATTAGTGTATTGAGCTTGCATGGCATTTTCGAGAGTAACAGGTAGGGAGATGGTGATGCGTGTTAGTTGGATAGTGAGCCGTGATCTGCCAGCGATATCAAAATAAGGAAGCTGGCGGAAGGCGCTTTGTATCTCTACAGCGCGACAAAGCTCGCCGTGGAGGGCAACAACACAGGTGCGGCAGGCTATTTGTTGATGATGTGAGATCAGTTATACATTGTATGGCAGGTGATTTACTCAAGATGCGTTCACGGACACTCAGGAGGACCGAAAGAACAGAGTTTACACCGTCGTCACCCAATTCAAGTGATGGATTTAGATCACCGATAGCCCCTGAAGGTAGAGACATGAGTATGTGAGACACGCAAGCAGACATGTGCTTACTGAGTAATGTGCGTATCATCTCAAAATCACCTTCGAGAAATTCGCTGAAGACGCTCAAGAGAACACCTTTCAGCGTTTCATCCGCATGGGGCGAGGACTGGGTAAAGAAGTCATATTTAAGGTGTGAGTGTGCAGGACGGGAGTCGTAAATGCGTTTCGAGGACGGATTGCTGAGGACATCGTATGCGACGGAGACTTTTTGGAAGGCGGACGTCGCGTCGGGATTTCCGGGAAATTTGCTGAGTTCAAAGTGAAAATGAGATATTACTACTAAGAGTGACAAGGAACATACTCTGGATGGCAAACCCTGCTGCGAGAAAGATAGGCGCGTCTTATGGTCACTCTGTCGATTGTTTGGGACCTAGTAACACCTAGAATACAATACAGGTCGTCACTGGAAAGGACTTGAAGCATTTCTGGGGTGTAAAATATATCATCATTCGGCGAAGACTTGAAAGTGTCGCAAGATTTTTGTTCTTCAGCTGATGGATAGGGTTGTGGTGACCACGTAATATGTTTTGGATGGACAGGCACATTGTCTGTGGCATTGTGTTCATCGTCCGTGGCCCGGAGATGAAAGAAGGAGGATGCTATGGTTGTACTGTCAGTATTACTTGTCCTATTGTCAACTCTGATTGACTGACCTGTCGAAAAGACATAGGAGAACATCATCGTTCATGAACATGCATTGCCCTGGAAACATGTGTGGTGCAGTGAGAAAACGTTCTCCAGTCTTATCTCTTGCAGTCGTCGGCGGTAATCAAATTTCAATTAGACACGTATACGTAATCTAATCTACATCACTTGAACTTGGAGATCGGCACAAAACTTCTTAACCGCCACTGGAATCGGTTTGCGATCCAACTCGTATTTGTCTCCCATCATGGTGAGTCTTATGGACGCATCTCGCATAAAAGATGTATCTCCTTTCAACAGTGTGAGATCGTACCGACCAAATGCCCAGTTCAAGATCCAAATTGCAGAATCTAACCGAATAAATCCCTTGACTCGCCAAACGCTCTCCTTGCTTAGAGAAGCGAGAGCACTCTCGAGCATACCCTTATCCACATCCACCTCAATATGCGAGGTGCACGATTCTCTATCGTGATGTTCATGGTTGTGACAGGTCGGCAGGAATCCCCGGTATGCTGTGAGTGTCTTTACTTCATCATGATGATCCTCGATACCCTGGGGAATTGGGTCTCTGAAAAGCTTGGAGTCGATACCAAAAAGAACGTTTGGGTCCACACCGTTACGACCATTGCACTTGATCTTGGGAGTGTCGAGATTTAGGGTATTAAGATTATCGATCAGTATGTCTAGGGCTCGTTCATCAAGGTGCTCGTGCTTGTTCTGGGCACTTGTATAAGATTGCCTCATTATAACGAGGGAGATACGTACGATAAGAATAATATCCGAGTAGCTTGCCTGCATCTTGGCTGTGGGAGAGGTATCTTCGTACCCCGTGAAGTTCTCGGCATCGATGACGGTAACTATTGCGTCAAGTCGAAGGTCATTGTTTGTCTGTCGCTCAAGCTCACGGATCTGGAACGCCAGTGTGGCGGGAAAAGCGGATCCTCTGACTCCATGACAGTGAGTACCGAGCTAGGGGTATTTGGATGAACTTACGAGCATTCAATAATGATTCGGTCAGGGCGGTATTTGTCTGATATATATATAAGTGCTGCGAGGTTATGTTAAGTCAGACTGCAAGTACCTCGGATCTCGCGAAGGGCTGTTTCCATCTGGCCGACGAGTACGCAGCACCTACGCATGATACGGTCGATTAGGAATTGCTAAGATGATGAAATGTGGACATACATGCAACCGTTCAAGATCTCACTGACGGCAGTCAAACTGGATTGTTTAGCCAGCTGGCTATCCACTGAAAGGTAATGTATATTCCCTCTAAATCTCCAGCGATCGCAGCAATTATGCACACCTTGAACGTCTCCAAACTCATTCTTGAGTAAGACCACTTTATAATCCTTGGGAAGTAGTGGAAGGAGTGACAAAATAATGGAAGTCTTTCCTGCGCCAAGAAATCCAGTGAAGATAGTGATCGGTATATGGGGTGGTTGTCTTGAATCCATCTTCGTGTGAAAAATTGACGGTCCTTTCGGTGACGGTTTGCAGTCTAGGCGAGACTGCAAACGTGACACGTGACGACTCAGCCACAGCGCTGCCTTACTCGTTGGGCTCGATTGCCAATCGCGCTCCACCTGGACCTCGACCACCAACGATCAGGACGGATCATCAGCGCAATCGGCGTGGCCGGACGAAAATCGGGCAGTGCCGTTGGTGAGTACTTGAGTGCCAACTGCATTCCATTCGATCTGGCAGCTGCCTGTGCTGCTCATTCATCATCTCATCTAGTGATGTGCACGGCCCGGCTTGAGGCCCTGGGCCGGCCCAAGCCGGGCCCAAATAGGCCGGGCCCAGCCCAGGCCTAAGTCACGGCTTGAGGAAGGCTTGGCCCTTGGGCCTGGGCTTGGGTTTCGAAAAGCCTGAGCCGGCGGCCTAAGTCACGGCTTTGGCATGTTCAGTGGCACTGCCATAGAAGCCTTGCCGGAGGTACGTTTTCCAACTCTATTTTTGTCTTTCTCTGACTTCCATCAACTCTGTCAGCTTCGACTCGGATGGTCCACATGTCACAGTCAAAAAGCCTGCATTGGACAACATATCCAGCAATTTCAACGCCTTATCTCTTGTCTGTTGCTACGGAAAAGCCATGGTGAGCTGCCAGTGCTATGTCCTGTGCTTCGCGAGCTCGACATAGTAATTCACTACTCATTTCATACGTTGCACTGCTTGCGCATGCAGACTCGACTCTAGATGGGGGACTAATATGTTTGTTGGATTAAAGGTGTGTGTGTGTGTTTTTCCAACATCATGCGCACGGCTCACTTGAACATGTCTGCACTTGCCCATGCCTCCACTCTTGTAACATATAGCGAGACGGTCATGTGGGAGCTAGACAAAGGTACGCCAACATCCACTCCTCCTTCTTGACACCTGTGCCATCCACATATGTTCGAGTCATGTCAGCATTCGCTGACATGTGCTGGACATATGTGCCAAGCACTGGCGGCTGACCCGCAGGTTTACCCTTACATGTAATAGTTCCCTACAATGCCCTCGTCCCATCCACCACCTCTCTCTCGTTCTTGTTCTCCTCCTTGTCTTCTTTCTCCTGCTCTCGTCCATCGTCCGTATCCGTCTGAGCCACGTCAGCAGTTGCTGACGTGTGCTGGGCGTTTGCGCATGGTGTTTGTGGTATTTGGAACGGCATGGTGGAGCTCGGACATTGATTACAAGCAATTCAGCATGTGGGCCGTGGCTTTCATGGGCCTAAGCCCCAGCTTTGGGCCGGCTTGGGCTCATGGCTCAGGCTTGAAATTTGGTGAGCCTAAGCCCCCCTCAGGCCGAGCCTAAGCCGGGCCGGAACATCACTAATCTCATCATTGCTAGGCACGCAGGAGAGGCTCGCGAGTGCTCCGTCCACGCTTATCCATCTGTGGCCCTCTCTTGTTTATTCGTTGGATCAGCATGCTGCACGGTATGAGGGTACCCTCGCTGGTTCATGTGAGTTCACTCTGTCTCTTAATACTACCCATGACGCGCCGTTTGACTTTCTGACCATCACAGCACGCCTATCCCTCTGTGGCCCTCTCTCGTTTCTTCGTTGGGATCAGCATGCTGCATGGTACGAGGTACCTTCACTGGTTCATGTGAGTTCACTCCATCTCTTAATACTACCCATGACGCGCTGTTTGACTTTCTGACTATCACAGCTGAACGATCAACAAGTTTACACACCTATCCCTCTGTGGCCCTCTCTCGTTTATTTGTTGGGATCGGCATGCTGCATGGTACGAGGTACCTTCACTGGTTCATGTGAGTTCACTCCATCTCTTACTACGCATGACACGCTGTTTGACTTTCTGACAATCACAGCCGAACGATCAGCAAGTTTGGTGAGCATAAACAGGACTGCACCAATGTGAGTGATATTCTTCTGAGATGGCCTTTCTGAATCTGACCTTCGTTTGTCACGGGCAGACAGGGAATTGAGGACATCACAAGTGAGTCAGTCCAGCAATGGCCATTCCTTTCTCCAACTGTTTCGATGATGACCAGGGACGATCGATGACATCTGGAACGAGAAGTTGGAAACTGGAACTGACATTCATCGTCATAGGTAAACAGTGAGCTCAAAACTGGAGCTGACATTCATCATCATAGGTAAATGGCATGCGAGCCTGCTAAAGTATGGTACTTGATTAGGACTTGGATGTGCATAGTATAGTCAAATAGAAGTGTACCGGCAGTCTGGGATACAGATGCACAAGTGATACAATATGGAGCAGCAGTGTCTGTTAGGTTTGTATATGAGTGAAATGGCTGAAGATTGAAAACACTACCGAGAGGAGGATCGAACAGTTGAAGCACCGCTGGTAGTAGCACTCAGTGAGATGTCTGGCCGTGTCGCAAGAAGTCATCAGCAAAACCCGGATAGGTTGTGCGGCACTGCACAGTACCATACAGTGACACAGACATCATAGGGAAGTCACCCTCTGTCTAGCCGAGTCACAGCGCTATATATTACACTTCAGATGTGTCATGCTGTGCCTTCGATCATGTACGGCACAGCCTGGTTATCACCACACAGTGCCTGTAGCGCTGTACAACACTGTATAGGCTGTTTGTGATGTACAGTGTTTTACAGTAACATATAGTGTTCTGTAGTAGCACTACATAGTAACCCCTAGTTATGATACCTTCCTGTACTAGTAGTAGTAACGATCATTTGCTCCAGTCTCGGCGAACTTGAGAGTCAATTGACAAATGTATTCAAGGGTTCTGTAAAACATGTGTGATGCCAATGATACTACTACTACCACCACTACAGTACTACTAATCGAGGTCGACGTCCCAGTCCGAAGTGTTGCAGCCTCCTTCTTCATCACCAAACACAGCACCACATGTATTCCTTGAAGTTTCTCGATGGTTAGTATACCGGTATGATTAAAACAAATACTTACAAGCCCTCCGCAGCCCAGGATTGTAACATCTGATGGAGCTTTGGACTGTGATACGAGTCCTTGTTGACACACTCATACAACGTTGAGATCGACTTGTAACTGGCTTCCGAATCTGGAATAGCTGTCTGCTTGCTAATGGCACCAGTCACCTGGCCATGCTTAGAGTAGATTTCAAGAACATTTCGAACCTTGATAGAGTGGTTAGCTTAAACAACGAGGGGGATAGGCACGCTCACAATGGTTGCAACGAGGATGAGAGCTTTGGGTGGAATGGTCTTCTGAAATGCGGGGAATTGCCTTAACGATTTGGACCCGCTATCATAAAATGCCTTGTGACAGACAATTCGAAGTGCATTGTGGGCAAAATTTGATGCGCGACCCTGTTGAGAGTTGGACGTCAAGGGCAATTAGAACCTACCTCGTCATCACGATCACCATGCAAAAACTTCGTCCTCTTCAATAGATCACTCGCTTTTGTTTTGATGTTTGCAATGGTGTTTCCCTGTACAAGTGCAAGTCCATATTCGATCGGGACGACGGCAAGTGCAACTTGTTTGATCCGGCTTCGGAAGGTCGCTGCATCATTATAAACCTGTGTCCGCACGAGTGATAAGTTAGTATATGAGCCACAATAGTAGTGTGAGTAGGGGCACTCACCACGATAGCCATCTCTCTTTTGTATTTTGGGTAGTAACCTTAATAAAAGTATTAGGGAGGGTAGCAGACGACAGAGCAGTAAAACACGTCACCTTTCTCAACTTGGCGTTTTTGGTCTTGCCAGTATACAATTGCTTCCGTAATTGCTTCACCACATACACCAGAAATGGTGTCCTCTTTTGTAGGGAATGGGACTGAAATAGTGAGATAAAGCCTGAAATTGGCCTTGGCATAGTCAAGAAGTTTTCCCCAGAGGTGTGGAAAGGAACTGAGGGTAGTTGGGTTGGCAGTGTCTCCCTTCTTCTTGGCATTGCGGCGCTTCCTGCCAGTATTAATATCATCGTCTTCTGAGTCTTCATGCCGATCGTCAGTATTGTTTGATGAGGAATTACCTGTGCGAGCGCGCTTAGACTTCGGGTGTTGGTTTCGAATGCTATTTAAGTAGGCAGGGGACAGAGAACACGGGCGACAGTTCATCGTATGGTGAAGTTGAAGGAGATCATAATCAGTATCAGGCTGAGAACGTAAACAACTTAAATACTGAAAATATAAGCAGGTGAGTACTTACTATGGTCAGAGCATTTGAACAAGCTGATTTGGTTGTGCCTTGCTGGCAGCGATCTTTATCCACATTCCTGTTCCGGTTGGCCTTCTTCCCTGCTTGTCCTGGGTGGTGCTGGACACGGTTCTGCTGGTCGTGGTCCATGCGGGCTGATGCTGTGTCGTCGAAGTCCTCGTCCTCCATCCCTGGATCAGGCACTGGCGTGGCAGAGCGTCTGGCCTGACGATGGCCAGAATTGGCCTGGTGATTGTGATCCAAGGCATGCGTGATATATTCATCCCTGTAGTCGGCGTAATCCATATGGTTATCGTCATTGCTTTTAATGCCAATGTCTTGCTCGACATCAATATCTTCTTCCTCGATGCCGATGTCTTGTTTATCGAGGCCCATACTGCCATCTTCATCGTCCCAGTCGCCCATTCTGTCTTCATCACCTATTCTGTCTTCATCAATCTCCCTGTCCGCCCCATCACTAGCATCATCTGAGTCAGCAAACAAGTGACTTGCAGACAAAGCAATATCAGGAAGGGCAGGGGGTGCCATGATGAACGACTTTGGACGTTGGTTGCTGACCCGTGGAGAATGAGAAATAGTATGGCCACTGAGTGGGACATGAGCTATGTCAGACTGATGGTCACTGTGAGAGATGCCACGACCAGCACCATGAGTAGCACCATCACGATGAGGAGCATCATCACGACGAGGAGCACCGTCACGGCGAGGAGCACCATCACGATGAGGAGCACCAGCACTACAAGCAACATCACCACGAACAGCACCATGACCGACACCATGAGCAACACCACGAGTACGAGCATTGATGCCGGCCTGGACAACAGGTGTCATTGAGTCAGGCTCAGGAAGGGTTTGATGGGACTGCAGGAGTGGCTTGGAACTGACATATCCCGAGGGAATCGGCTGATCCTGCAATCTGAATCTTCTGCTGTTTGCGATGTGCAGAGCAGGTAGACCTGTAATGGCTGGGTTTGACGTCTCCTGCAGAACACCATTGGATGTTAGTACTACTCAGGTGACACATGTCCCAAAAATGAGGAACAAGCAGACACCTACTACTATGGTGTTCTCCTGAGACGCTTTTGCTCTCCCCTTCTTCTTTGTGGGAGCCATTGCATTTTCAGGCTCATCTGGAGGGACAACAACATTTTGAGCCTTCGCGTTGGGCACTCTGGCCGGAGTCTCGATAGTGTTTCCTACCTTCCTCAACTGAGAAAGCACTCTTCCAGCGCCAGCGCCAGCCCGCTGTATATGACGTGGTGGAGGTTGAACATCCTCATCCGAATCAGGGATTTGGCGCTTTCTCCAAGTCTGTTTGCCCATGGTATACTAGTACCAGTAGTAGTACTACTACTAGCACAAGACTAGCAGTACTAGGCGGGAAAAAACAAAAGACGAACCTCAGGCTTCAAGTTCCGAGTCCGAAAAAATTACATAGCAGTAGTAAATGTATGTAATAAGAGGTGCACTGGCTGCCAGGAAGTGAACCAGTAGTAGTAGTATGCCAGTGTATTACTATTGCATCCGAAATTAATTAGTGCTGTGCTATACTACTAGTACTAAATTATGATTTGACTGCACCTGAGTATGTCGTTACCTGCAACTCCGTTCCTACTGCTAGATGATTGCCTACTGTCCTAACTGTCTCAAAGAATTTGCGAATCCGTGGGCTGTTACACGACACCTGAACCAACCTCGTACTTCCTGTCTACGATGGGCCAACCAGCTTGAGAGTGCATCACAAATTTTGCTCGACCCTACTAGTCAGGAAGACGAACACACAACTGAATCGTCACCCAATCAAACTCCAAGCTCTTCTCTTGATTTTCCAATGGACTTGGAATATGAGGTGCTGCTTGGGCACTGGCAGGATACTGACATACCTGTGGATGACCTGGATTGCCTCTACTCTGATGAGGGAGTCGCAGTGAACTTGGAGAGTGATGTTCCAGGGTTTAGTGCAGAATCTTTGGGCAGTCAGGCTTCGGGGCCCCGGCCTTTTGTTGAATATTTCAGAAGCGCTGCAAAGGTATATAGGCGTGGCCAAACCTTTCAGGATTGGTTCAATGTGGATGCATATGCAGCCCATCACAAGGAAAACATTTACTATCCATTCGCCTCCCTTCAGGACTGGGAGCTTGGCAGCTTCCTCTTGCGCTCTTCATTAAGTATGGCAGCCATCGATGAATTCCTGTGGCTCGAACTGGTATGTCTTGATTTGGTGATTGTGTTGTCACTGGAAGTTCTCATCTCTCTGAAGGTCAAAGGATTGCCGCTCTCCTTTCGCACAGCGAAAGATCTTCGGGGTCATGCAGAACTTCTGCCTCCTGTTCCTAAGTGGCAGTACCGTGTCATTTCGATAACTCACCCGACAAAACAGCCAGTACATTTTTACTGGTGCGATCCGTTAGATTGTATCGAAGCACTTTTTAATCACCTGCTTTTTGCAAAAGAACTCGATCTTACACCTACACGTGTATATGACACAGTGGAACGTACAATGCGGATATACAGTGAATGGATGATGGGGGACACCACATGGTCAATGCAGGTATGTACCTTGGAATCTACTGAAATAACTTTGCTAACTCTCACTTGATCATAGTCGCAACTTCCGGATGGTGCGACACTCTTAGGTGTCATACTTTCTTCCGATAAAACCAATATCACAAACATGACTGGTGGACACCTTGCTCACCTGCTCCTCATCAGTCTTGCCAATGTCAAGATGGTGACTCGAAACAAGGCATCCTCAAATGCCTTTCTTCTTACAGCACTACTTCCAATCACTGAATTTCTGCATCCAGTGAAGCGGATGCAGAGCGTCCTTGAAGCCCGCTTAGTCCACCAATGTCTGAATATCATTCTCAAGCCACTGAAGCAAGCTGCGCGCATTGGGCGGATGATGTCAGACCCGCTTGGGAATCTTAGATATTGCTTTATACCCCTGGCTTCATACATTGTTGATATGCCTGAGGCATGCATGCTTGCATGTGTTCGAGGCAAGACCTCACCAGTAACCCTCGCTATGTACAAAGAATTCGGAGATGACTTCTGTCACCCACCATGCACAGCTAAATCGACTCTCGACCAGCTTGCAAGCATCAAATGTGATCCCCTCGACGTCGGAGGCTACTTTGATGAATGCTCTCTCTTCCGCCTAAATGGTGTGTCCTCACCATTCTGGCATAACTAGCCACTAGCAGATCCATCTTCATTTCTGACACCTGAGGCCCTGCATCACTGGCATTGTGAGTTCTATGACCATGATGTTCGGTGGTGTCTTAGAGCTGTTGGTGCACAAGAATTGGATTTTCACTTCTCTGTACTACAGCAACTCATGATGTTCCGACACTTCAAGGATGGTATTTCAAATCTCAAGCAAGTCACAGGAAGAGCACAGCATGACATGCAGCGTTATATGGTTGCTCTTATTACTGATGCAGCTCCTCCTGGTGTCGTCATAGCTGTTCATGCACTTATGGACTTTCAATATCTCTCGCAAGCAACAACGATCAATGAAGCGCATTGCCAGTTGATTCTTGACACACTCAAGGAATTTCACGACCACAAACAAGAGGTCATTGCATGTGGTGCACGTCGAGGCACAAAGAGCAACAATGTTCTCGATGACTGGTATATCCCCAAACTAGAACTGATGCAGAGCATTGTGCCCAGTATACGCAACATTGGCTCCCTTGTGCAGTGGTCTGCAGACACGGCAGAGCATGCTCACATCACCCTTATCAAGGATCCTGCAGATTCCACCAACCACAACAACTATGACGCACAGATATGCCGGTTTCTTGATCAGAATGAAAAGTGTTGAAACTTCCGAATTACAACATCTATTATCGCTCAGTCTCAACCCCACCAACAGACCTCCGCATCTCCAATGATGGATGATGATTTAGACATTATAGGTCCAGGCATCAATGAAGCAGATCCATATGCAGTTGCCGATGATTTCTGGGGGCCAAAGCATACAGTCACCAACTTCTTCAAGAAGGCACAGCAAGTTTCTTCGGATACTGAAGCAGCCAAACCTCTCCATACATTTTTGGTTGGTCCTAGTATAGCAGTCCACCTCAATTTCGACGCTTCCATACAACACATACTGGTCAACATTGTGGCTGAACAATTCTCCCTGCCTGACTTGCGGGGAGCACTCGCTGACTACGTTGAGTGAGAGGGTTGCACAGGTCTGCCAACCTTCCACAAGCTGTGTGGACCACGCTGTGCACGACCTGATGCTCCTCTGCCATTTAATAACCTCAGGGTCTGGTTCAAAGTACGTATACAGCAAGCAGCGTACCATGGCCAATCGACTCCTGGTCCTGCCCTCATGGTGAATGCATTTCCTCCGAGTGCTACTTGGAAGTATGGTCGCTATGACGCTGCAATATTCGCTGTTGATGACACTAAGCTTCAACAGTGGCCCATTAGTGGGCTTAAAGGTGAGTTTCAAGTATCTGCTTGTGTGCCATGTCTGATGTCTGAGCAACTTGCAGGCCACATGGTTGTTGAAGTGCACCTTATTATGCAACCGCTTCCTCCGCAACGAAAGTCCACCATTTGGGCTGCACACTTCCTGGCTTATGTTCAACGCCTGGATGTCATACCTCAGCGACACGGAAGCTCATTGGAACACACGACACACATGCACATTTTAAAATGTGCAATGCGATCAGCAAGGGTTCCCTTTGGTGACATACTCCCACTGGATCAACTGTGTTCTTTTGCTCACATCGTCCCCCGCTTTGGTCCTGCTGCGTCTGACAGCAGAAAATAGTACTCACTCTGTACAGGTGTTTTTCTTGAACAAGTATATTGACAAGGAGTTTTACTATGCAATCTCGAACTCGTAGTACTAGTACTAGTAGTTTTTAGAGCAGCCTCAGGTACTAGAATACTATCACTGAATAATATTGGTAGATATCGTGTACTACTAGTATTTTTTACTACATATGTGTTGCTGTACAACACTGGACATCATGAACAGCCTATGCAGTACCAGGACGCGCTGGGCAGTGCTCCACAGCGCTGTAGAGCGCTACTTCTCATGATGCACGTGGTTTTTCTAGCTGACTAAACTGACATTGGTGGGGCTCACAACTGACTGGGCTGTGGCACATTGACAGCCCAGTTGTTGTCATACTGTCTCAATGCCTCTCACTACCATTATGACTCTTCCAGTCATGTACTCTAAGCTCACTATGAGCTCTGGATCCAAGGGTTGGCTCCCAAAATTACCTTCCAATCCTACTAGTAGTCCCTTAATTTCCTCTCCAAGTCCATTGGCGGGGTGTGCACTACTTCAGGTTGAACAATTTCAGAAACCAGCAGAATCTACTAGGACTATCACACTCCCAATAGACAGGCAACTTCCAGACAAACAAGTACTCGCAGACCTCAAAGCAGCAATGCAAGCAAGACTTGACATCACAGATGATGATCAAGCCAGCTTAAGCTTAGGTTAATATTTCTCAGATCGCTTATCTCAATCTTCTTTCTGACCATCCATCATCCTCATCATCTTACAGAGCATTGTGCAATTATTCTTGAAGCTCTTCAAAACCCACAATCAAACACTATCATAGGTTGTCTTATCATTGTCGTTGTTGATATCTGACTCGGGAACTTTTCAAGGTCATCGCTGGCATCACACTTGCAGAGTACATGGCAGTATTAGCATTTACATCTGAAGAGAGAGATTTTGAAGTTCAGGCAAAGTGTGCGCTGTCATCGACTATCCCTTACTACTTACGGTACTCATGACATATTTACAGATTCACCTATTTTGAGGACACACAGGAACTTCAGATCATGCCTCCCCTCCCTGTCCATGAACAACTGGCTGCCCACCTTTTCAAGGCCATCAACAAATTCACAGATGCTCTTCCATACAACAAACTCTTAGTCGACGTGACCGTACACCTCAACCACTGCATCCAAAACAAGGACACCACAAATATCCCAGATTTACACGTCGTTGTCACGACACAACCACCAGAGGATGACAGTTCGGATGACATGGAGATTTCGAAGCCTGTCTCTAAATGGGTTGGTGAATGTGGACTTTCATCAGACTACAACTTCATGGTGCAGAAGTTGAGAATCATGTGTGACGGCCATCGTGACATTGATCTTGCCTTGATCATGTCCTTCAAAGAGCGGGTTAGATGGCAACAGCCCAAGAAGACGAGTATTGCCACTCAAACCCTTCATACGAGTCCCGTATTAGAATACGAAGAATTCATCCCTGTGCGCATCAAGAAGAATCTCAAGTTTGGTCCAGTCACCCTCCACTCACATGTATGGATCGACATTAGCAAGGTTTGATACAGTGTATTCAGACGTGGTGTGGATGGCCACTTTGATTTTAACAGCAGGAATCCAGACACGTTTGGAGGGGGGTACATTTACACAATTACTATCCACGTCTTCTATATTCTAATCCCAGCTTGCTCCCTGCAGACTCTTTACCCGACAGTAGAGATGTCTGACGTCGAACACATGCTGAGGGATGGCGCCAATGCATTGAAGGAGTATATTGTTTCATTGATGGAAGGGATGAGTTTAGAGAAGTCTGCAATCCACCTTGTGCGCAATTCCAATCCCTCTTTCAAGCTCATTTGGGGGGCTGGTGTCAATCAAATATCTTCCACCATATATCTCACAGCTTACTGCCGTTACTTGGATTGGTGCAATCACAAATACAGCAAATGCAAGATCTCACCGACTGCCCAATCCTCAAGCACTGGTGATCAGAATATCGCCGCCTCCATCTCGTCTGATCCTACTACATTGGCCTCCTCGTCTGATCCTACGTCGGCCTCCTCGTCTGATCCTACATTTGCCTCGTCTGATCTTACAGTCCGTTCAAGTTCACCCTCTAGGCTCTCGCTTGATGTGCAATCTGAGCCCTTGGTAAAGAAGGCCAAGACCAAGCCTATTGAGGAGCCCGAGGTGAAGTCGAAGTCGAAGAAGATAAAGACAAAGACTCGCAGAAATGGAAAGGGGAAGTCGGGGCTCTAGGCTGGAGCTGTATAGTGAGTCATCCGCGCATTTGAAGTCCATTTTCTCCAATGCTCTCATAGCACATTATAACTTAGATGGTTGCCTGGGCACTCGTTGCAGTACTAGTACTACTAGTACTACTTGTAGCCTACTCTACTCAGCCTGTCACCATCATTCTCGCTTACATACTGTCATGTTACTCTTAATGTACCTGCCAATGTCTGTGTACTTGTAGCTTCTTCGCATCAGACTACAGTAGCATTACTAGTAGTGCTAGTGCACATTGTATTTGAATCATTGTCACATCACGACTTAGTAGAGCTGTCACTGGTCAGTCACAAGTGCTCGGCGTGACGACAACTTCTCAGTCAATGTCTTCCAACATCCAGCCTATGACATCTGCATCTGTTAAGAGCAGCGAAACTCTTTCAAGTCCCCGAAGACACTCACACAAGGCTCAGACCCTTGTAAGTGCACATCGTGCTCAGGCTGGAGATAGTATTTCGCAAAGCATTCTGCCTTCTGGGTTGTCCAGCACACCCAGACCTGTGAACACTACTACTACTATCTCCTCTGAGACCATCTCTCGCAAAAAAACCCTACCTAGCACACAAGGGGCTTCAAACTTCAAGAACACTCAAGTTGGAACTCCCAGGGCTATGGGCACGCTCCGAGACTGCCAATCCCCTGCATTATTGCATCATTTGACCAGCATGCCACCGAGCATTGCGCATTATAGGTTCAGCATGAAAAGTATCCCATTGCCCAAATTACCAGCAATGATGCAGCCAGACCACGAAGACCAGGACCATGAAGATGAAGATGAGGACTGCAAAGACAGCCTGAGTGTAAGTTCATAGGTAATGACATGCACTATCTGAATGACAATGTCCCTTAGGAATTTACAGACTCCAGCGACACTGACCGCACAACCAATGAACTCAAAGCACAGCTAGTCTTGAATGCAACCCGAGCACAACAAGATGTTCGCCTTGCGGAGAAGACATTGGCAGATTGCATTCTGAAGGAGAACACTGTGCTTGGGAAACTCTACAAATTTGAGGCTACAGTGGCTGAGAGGATGCTGGAGGATGCTAATATTGACATCAGCTTTGTACGCCATTCTGTCCGCAAAAGCGGCATCACTTTATATGAGGACTCTAAGCCTCGAAAACAATGTCGTCAATCTACTAGTAGTCAAGTTGACACTAGTACACTCAGGCCAGAAGGAGACTCAACTCGGGTACCAGGTACCAGTAGTTAGTTGTTTTTATCTAACCACTTCCACTTACACATTTTTTACTGGCAGGATCTGCGAGCGTGACTCTGTCCATGACATTCGAATCTGAGGCTGCAGGATTGGACTTGGAGTGTGTGTATTAGTTGTTGTACATCATATCGCAACAATTCATGCATCATAGTAGTACTACTAGTGCTCACTACTACTACTTATACCCTTTGGATATAGTAACGTGGAATTGTACTCTAGTAGTAGTACTATTGCAGTTTGTTTTATATACTACTGGTACACTTGAAAATTTCAAGTGCGGTTTCAGTCTGAATCCTGTTCCAGTTTCAAAAATTCCAATACTCAGGGTTTAATTTTATCAAGTTTGAAACCACTTCCTAGTACCAGAGTAGCAGACTGGCTTGCTGTAGTATGCTATGTAGTACTGCCTCGATCATGTAACACTGTACCGTCTGTAATACACTACAAGATGCTGTAAGTTGCTATAAATATATCACTACACATTGCTACAGGTGCTTGTGCTGCTGTAAGATGCTGTAAGATGCTGTTAGTGGCTTGGGCAGCTGTGATAAATTTAGGGTTTTGCTGATGGTTCATGCCACTTCTTTGCAACGGCATCATCCTTGCTCAATATATATGTCTTGCTACCCTTGGCATAGCGGAATGCACCCTGAGCCAATGGATGGTCAAGATTTCCACCAAAAAATGTGCGTGCATTATTGCATCTCAAGCTGCTGCTGAAGTCCGCTGCTCTGCGATGCTGTTAAGGATTTGCTGATACAAAAACCTCTTGCCATTTCCGTCGCTGAATGCATGCCAGAATGAGGCAGTGTCTGGGTAATGCTGGCGCTCCTCGGCAATGAACTAGACAAAGGTTTTGATTAATCAAGAAAGTGGAGCTTGCGGCAAATCAAAGTGAGAACACACCTTCCAGTTCCCCCACTCAACCCTTAGAGCATCCCAGGCTGTTGTTTTGACCCCCTTTGCCCTTTTGTAGAACTTACCCCAGTGTTTTACAGGAATTCCGCGACCACCCACACAGAGCAAGTTTGAACTCTCCCACTCCTCGCACAACCTGTCAATATCCTTCAAAAGGTGAATTGTTGGTGGCTCTGGGACTCGTGTTTTGTCATACTCAAACCGTTCATCACCAAGCAGAGCAACTCCAAGTTTAGCTGAGGGAATGGACTGCTGAGGTATGGCACGAAAATCCAAATGGCCCGGGGGTGAACTGACTTGCTGACTTGACAGCAGTAGCACTGCAGTAGTTGTACGAGCAGCCTGAGCTTGACCCATAGTAGGCTGTGCTTGGTGGGGAACATGGCTCTTGTGAACCAGAGACAGTGCAGAGCGGCAGACCAATGTCCGTACTGTCTGAGCTTCTCTCTGACATCAAACTTTGTCATTCTTCAGTTTCTGTTGGTGAGCAAATTCAACTAATGTTTCAGTATGCTGTGCACATCTTAGGGGCCTGGATCTGCTTACACCAGGAATTGATAGGTGACGAGTGGTGTTCCAGGTGTATACTCCTGGCCAAGGATGGGTAGGCAGAGTATTTCGTCACTAGATTCCGGCATGATTTTGCCCAGAGTGAGTAAGGTGTGTCAAATAGTAGCTCTCACACTTAAATGCAAATCGAACCAAACCATTTCTGCACTATGTCGGAAGCATCCGCATGTGAACTAGTCTGAGCCGTCTCACACCTACACTTGTTACTCACTATGTCTCTAGCTCAACTCAAGGGTGCCACTGCTTATCTTGTTGACTCCCAAGGCATTAGTGTCAAAGCTGCAGCTGAAGACCAAGATGAGGAGGTAGAATCCCTCCTCAATAGCTTCGACGTCGACAATAAGGCTGCCTGTGGCATGCTGCGCATCAGCACAAATGAAACTAACACCCTGTCATCGAAACATAAGAGGACACCTGCTGCTGTCCCAGTGCACCATGACCAACTGTCAGCAAGCCTTGAAACAGCCTCAGCAGGTGTCATTGTTGACACCACTCTGTCAGATTATCAGCGGTACATATCATATTCTGTCTGCAAACCTTGTTAACATGCAGTACAGGTACTGGAACCAATTCAAGGACTTTTGTGTCACTATAAACAAGGTTGTGTTGGCTGACGATGTTGATGGTCTCTATCCTAATCTTCCTGCTGACTTTCCCATGTGGATTGCACTCTGGATAATGGACAAGTGAGTTGTACTACCATTTGGACTTCTTTGTGCTGCACATACTGACTCAGAGTTCATAGATGTGATGAAAATGATATCTGGACTGGCAAGGCAAAGCCTCCGAATTTCCCACGTGTAACATATGGCACTGCACAGAAGATGCGAGCTGCTGTGAGCCACAAGTTCGGTCGTGACCACAAGCTTGGCACACAGCAATGGTCAGAACATCCAACAATTGCTAGAAAGTCAATCGGAAACCCTCTCAGTCACAGTCTCACAATACATGGTTAGTCTTCATTGAAGGAAGGCAAGTATTCTGTACATCTTCCTTTGCAACTCTGGCTGACATCATTTGTCAGGTACGGTCTGGTGAAGCTGTCACAAGTGCTTGAGCCATGGATGAAGCAACCATGAAGCACCTGTGGGATTTTGTCTGGGCAACACCATGCAAGGAGTATGGACCAACATCTCGCAAACGAAAAGCTGAAAATCCAGCAGAGTGGGCAGGGTTTGTGATCCGCAGTATGCTTCTGCTACTTTATTTGGTTTCAATGATCTGTCTCCTGCGCTATGACGAGGCCTTATGGATTACTTGGGGAGATATCACTTTCCAAGTCAAGGACAACTCAGTTGAAGGAAACTGGCTCGATGCTTCCACAGAACTATTGCTCCAGGGTGAAGGCTTCTGACCTGCTGACTTTCGTGTGAGACTCGAGCTGCTGTTCAGGAAAACACATCAATATGGAGGTGTGTTGCTTGACGAGAATGCACAACATATTGGAGCTGACTAGCAACTGTACGGGGATAGGATAGCACCATTCTATGTATATGCTGATGAGCAATGTCCATGGATGTGCTTGGTGTGAACATTTGCAGTTTGGTGGATGCTAGCAAGAAAGAAGTGTGAGAATCTTGATGGGTTTGTTTTTCAGAAGAAAATTGGCACAGACAGTATCAGTGTCAATCCCACTGATGGCATGGTGAGTTTTCTATGCTTCTTTGCTTAGCTTCTCGTAATTTGCATAAATTTTGTAGACCTCTGATGCATTCCTTGAATGTTTCCGTAACAACCTCCTGGATATTGGTGTGGACCCACATCCTTATGGTACTCACTCCTTCAGACAGGGTGGATGCCAATTTTTATACAAGGTATGCAGATGGGACTTCGGGGACATCTGTGATTGGGGAGGATGGGCCAAAAACTTCAACAATCCAGGTACAATCTTCAAGTACCTGCTGTCATGGAATGACAATCCTCATGAGAAGCGAGAGCACTATATGAATCCTAATAGACCACAGAAGGACCCTTGCCATGCTTGTGGTAGAACCTGTCATTGTGCTTGAGACTGTACTAATACACTGGAGAGTAATGGTAGATTGTTCCTCCACGCGTTTCCGTTCCTCTTCCGCCTCCTTGCGCTTGCGCTCTTCTTCCTCCGCCTCTCTCCGAGTGTCCGCCTCGAGCCGTGCGATTTCAGCGACCATTTCCGCCTGTCTCTCTTCGAGGAGTTGTCGGGCGGACTTCTTGTTGCTGGAAGTGGAGTTAGACATGTTAAAAGCAGTAATAGGAGTTAGGGGGAAAGTTTTAAACGTTTCCTGGGCGTTCCGGCCTACTTATATGCTTCAGTGCTATTTTTACGAGCTCCGCCCATCATCTCACATTCATAAAACTCCGGACCGGACTTCCGAATCAGAAGCCTCGTGGGCTCGGCCCTAAGGGGGGGATACTGTCATATCCCGCGTTCCGGACCCGGACCTATCACACACATCATTTCCGGAAGTCCGGATCCAGCCAACGTCTATCTATGTCCGGATCCGACCCGCGTCTAACTTCTGTGCCTTATTCCTTTGTACGTTCCTACTCCAGTTAGACTATATCATTTTCTGTACCTCATTTCATTTCTGCCTTTATTTTCATCTGTTCTAATCTCCGGGTTCATTTACTATTTTCCGATAGACTAGTGTTTGACTTTTCTATACGCTCCGTCCACAGCTTTGTATAGCTTCGGACTGCGCATCTCTGTTCTCCGATAAGTCCTCAGTAGTATATAAACCCTGTAGAATCTATGTACATCCTTAGTTCGAATATCATCTTAGACTCTGCTCATTCTCTCCTCCGTCCGACTTGAGTTTCTCTCTCGTCGACCTCCGCTCGTCTTAGGATCGACTCCTATAGACTTGTCACCTCCGCCTCTACCTCTGGTAGTCCTCCGCTGTTTCCTTTCTAGTTTGGACTTCGTCCGGATTAGTTTTATCTCTTGTTTCCGAACGTCTGCCGGAATTCCTGCACATCGGACATCGGACTCCAGACATCGCCCGACGCCCTCCGGACATCGTCCGGTAACCTTCGGACATCGTTTGACAGCCCTCGGAAGTTAGGGGCACATACTCGGGTAAGGGGCGCAGCGCACGAGCTGAAGCCAAGCCCTTCAGATCCGACCCTTGAGCACGTTCTTAACAATCACTGTGCGTTGTTGTTCTTTCCCTGCATTTGTCGTTAATGTCATTTTTTATCATCTAAGGCTGCAGGCGAAGCTGAAGTGCAGCTAGCATTGATGAACAATGCAGGAATTGTTGATGCTGTCATGACAGATGACAGTGATGTCTTCGTCTTTGGAGCTAAGACAGTCATTCAAAAGTAAGCTCTTTCTTTTTCTCAGTTTGACATTCTCATCTGATGCGACCATCAAGCTTTACACCATGAGTGCTATCCAGGAGCATGTGGAGCCCTGCCTTATTGGTGATGCCTTCGTGACGATGGCTATCTGCTGTGGTGGTGACTACGATACAGTATGTTAACTATCCTACAGACACTTTCTCTCATTAACATCTTTTTCAGAAAGGTCTTGCTGGCTGTGGCCCTGAGACTGCTCTCCATCTTGTTCGCTGCATGAACACCAGCATACTGGCACATGATAGCATTCCACTGGATCAGGCCCTGAAGTGGTGGTGGGATGCTGCTCAATACCATCTTACAGATGATCCCACTGGGAAACTAGGCTGAGCTCACCCTGCACTGGCCCGCTCGCTTGCTGAGTCATTTCCTGATCCCCATGTCATTAATCTGTATGTGCAACCTGCTGTCACCCCGCTCGCAGAGTTGCCTGTTGTGCAATCTCCTGCCCCGCCTGATCTTGCTCCACTGGCCTCAGTCATCCAACAACTCCTGGGCTGGGAGCCGAAAAAACTTGTCAGTGCCTTTCATTCCACCATCTGGCCTATGGTTATCTTGCACGAAATACTCGAAGTGTTACAATAACATGTAACCGAGAACCCCTCCTACGGAGGTCACCATGACCTTAGCCCCTATCCCGCCATATGCACCGTCTTGGAAGACTTACCGACTCAACGGAGACTCATAGAGACGCCTAGAACGGCCTGGATGCCGTTAGATGACCTAGACCAGCCTAGGCAACATCTGGACGGACCTAGATGGTCCTCGACCCGGATCATGGAGAAGCTCTGCTTCATGGTCAGAAGAGAAGCCGCATGCCGCAGCATGCGCAGTTAAGCTACAAGGCATGTTTAGCCTTGAGGACTAATAGAAGAGGCGTGCAACACCTCATGTATAGATAATCACCCGCATGGCATCAGATAAGATGCCCTTGTATAGACACACTTATACCTACCTACCGAACGTAGTATTGGTCTGTGCACACGGACGACAGTATATAGAGCAGACAGAATCATGTATATTCCCTACTTGATTCTACTAGGTTTTCATCAGAACTTCCTCTGTGTGATCATCCCAATCACTCAGTCTAAGCCGCACCTAAAGGAAAGCCGACACTACCTTTAGTGGAACCCTTGAACCTCTCATTCGAGAGAAGAACCCCGTCTCTCCAGTAGCGAGCTCGCTATCAGATTAGGCAATCCGCCTAGGGAGAGCTCGACCTATCCTAGTCCGTAACACGAAGACCTTGCCAGCAATTCGCCCGCAAGTGACGAGGTAAGTTCTCAGTCATTCTACACTACTAGACACACTGGCACATACTGTTCTGCAGAATGATCTCACCTCTTGCTGCACAAGGGCAGTGTTCCAATGCCATGCTAAGCACCCTAAGAAAGTTCTTTCGGGCATTGCAGGACATGATAATGATGTACCTGTCTGTAATCTGGAGCGGGCCACACTTCACCTGCTCGAAGTGCTGACTGGAAGCTCTACTACTCAGGATGATGAGAGATCATCAAGCAAGTATATTCGGGTGTGGCTTGCAGACTGGATCTACGACTGCTGGGTACAGACAATGGTCCTGCTCTCTCCAGGGCCTTCAAATTCTCGTGCAAAAGATTTAATTGACCTCAGAACACACCAGAGCCATACTCCCCAGCCATCTGCTCCTGCCATCTCCATGGCCACCATGTCTTCTGTGGATATCATCGACCTCACCAAGGATGAAGATGTGACTGGTGGTGCGCTCATTGACTTCACACAAGGTGAAGGAGACATAGCAGGGATCATTGATCTCACAGGTGAAGGTGAAGATGCCGAAATCATTGACCTTACTATCTGACTGTTTGTGTAAATGTTTGCTCCAGTATAGTGTAATTGTATGTTGTTCTTCTACGAATATTTTTCGTTTATCTACTCTTGCACTCGGACTCGGACTGTTTCATTATCTCACATCAGAGAAGTGGAAGGACATTGAGGAAACTCGGAGGGTGTTGGCTGAATGCGAGCGGGAGCGTCTGATGAAGGCTAGAGCGGATAATGCGTCGGAGGTGAGTTGGATGAGGTGTTTATGTTTTCCGGAGATTCATAGAGTCTTAGTCCTCCGGTCCGATGGATCCAGAGGTCGCATGCGAGATGTGCGTCACCAGGCGCAAGGCTTGCACCTGGGCAGTAGCGTCCAAAACGCCTAGAGTGAGTGTTTGTTTTATCCGGATCCGGATGATTGCTAATGATTCCGGAAGATCCGGACATGTGACCAATGCCGCGCGTCTAAGGAAAAATGCGTCAGCGGAAATCCGCCTGTCAAGGCGCCGGCCGGCAAAGGCAAAGGCAAGAAATGCGCGCGTCCGGAGGGATCTCCGAGTCCCAAGGGCAAAGGCAAGCGGCGCCAGAGGAGTCCGGAGGACCTTGACGACGACGTGGAGATTATCTCCAGTCCCTGGACAGTTATTGGGGAGGGGCAAGACTGGACGGAGTACGACGACCAGGCCTGGGTCGCGGCCACCAACAATATAGTGGCGGAACTGGCCCGGATGAATGGGCTGATGGAGAGGGGTATTGCAGCGGCGGAGGGAAGTAGAGCTCCGATGGACCGGGTGAGTGAGACCATGCTCCGGTTCATGGAGGAGCAGAGGGAGTTTCAGACTCTCTTCATGGAGAGTCTGAGGGGCGGGTTCCGGATGCATGTAGAGGATGCTCCGGAGGAGGAAAATGCTGAGGAGGCGGAAAAGGAGGCCGGCAGATCCGGTGGAGATATGGAGATGGACTCTTAGGTCGTCGGATCCGAAGTCCGGATATCGGACACCTAAATAAAGTACATATATGCATGTCCTTTTTTACTCTTTGTTAGAAGTTGGTCCCGGCTTTTCCGGATATGCCGAGTGGAAATCCGATAGAAGTTCCGGCGCATTTCCGAGTTCGGTTGCGAGTATCCAGGAAGTTTCTTCGTCCGTCCCTTCATATCCGGCCCAACGTACTAAGTATAGTAGTTGGCAGTGACGTCTCCGGCGGTCGATCTTGGAGTCCAGGATTTCGGAGATTTTGTATTCCAGTTCTCCGTCGACTAATACCGGAGGCGGAGGAGGTTGGATGCGATTAGGAATAGTGTTCGGAGTTGCGGGTTCTAACTGAGAGACATGGAATATGGGGTGCACAGATCGCATAGCGTCCAGAAGATGGATGGTGAAGGAGTGGGTGCCGGGACGAGCGATGATGTGGAATGGTCTGAGATTCTTTTCCGAGAGCTTTTTCGATGGTCGGGTCGAGCGGAAATATTTTGCTTTGACGAAGACCTGATCTCCGACTTTGAAGTCCGGAGCGGGTTTCCGTCTAGCGTCCGCAGGTCCCTGATATCGTTCTTGGGTGTGGGACATTTCTTCTCGGGGGAATTGGTGAAGCTCGTCTAGATCTATGGCATAGTCCCGGGCATGGGTGGATGAGAGATCACGCTCCAGATGTATGGAAATGTTCAGGTGATAACCCTTATTGGCGAAGAATGGTGAAACTCCGGTAGTAGCACTAGGAGCGTTGTTGTAAGCAAACTTGGCCAAGGGTAACAGTTCCAACCAATTATCCTGCTGATAGTTGCAGTAGATCCGGAGGTATTGTTCTAGGGTTTGGTTAGCTTGCTCGGTTTGTCCGTCGCCTTCCGGATGATATCCGGAGGTGAAATGGAGGATCATATCTAACGCTTTTCCGAGCGACCGGAAGAAGTGGGAAACGAATTCCGTACTGCGGTCGGAAGTAACATGAGACGGAACTCCGTGCTTGGAAAACACATGGAGGAGGAATAACCGGGCGAGGTCCGGAGAGGTGATGGTGTCGTAGGTCGGAATGAATATGGATTGCTTGGATAGTCGATCTATGACTACCAGGATGGCTGTGAAGCCGGAGGAATCAGGGAGTTGTTCGATGAAGTCCATGGATATAGAATTCCACGGCTTCTCAGGAATGGGGAGTTGCTTCAACAATCCGTATGGTTTATGCCTCGGAACTTTGGCTCGGGCGCAGGTCGTGCAAGACTTGACATAGTCTTTGACATATGCGCGAATTCCGGGCCAAGTATATTCCCGACGGATAACTTCCAGGGTCCGGTTCTGACCGAAATGTCCGGATAGCGGGTGGTCATGCGTATTCCGGAGCACTCGGAGACGGAGGTCATTGGATTCTGGAACATATATACGGTTGTCGCAACGGAGAAAACCACTCTCGTCCACTGTCCATCTCGGGTCCGACGGACCCGGAAGATGACAGGAAGCGATAGGGTCATTAGAGAGGGCGGACAGAATGTCCTTATGAAGCTGCTCGACATCCATCAGTACAGCTGTCCGGAGCACCGGAATTGCTAGGTGTGATGCCCGGAGGGACGAAGCGAGCTGTTCTGTGGTAAATATCGGCCGGAGATTGTGTGGATTAACTTGAGCATAGTCCTTATCCCCCTCTTTGGGGTAGATGTCCCAACGTCTAGTTAGGCAGTCAGGCTTAGCTCCGAGTTTTCCAGGTCGGAAACGGATAATGAGGTTGGACTGATGGAGGTATTCCGACCAGCGGGCCTGGCGGCGGGTGAGGAGTTTTGTGGTAGCGAAGTACTCAAGGTTCTTGTGGTCCGTGATGACGTCTATCGGCTCGGCAGAGCCTTCAAGGTAGTGTCGCCATGATCAGAAAGCTTCGTAGATAGCTAGGAGTTCCTTATCATGGGTGTCATAGTTGAGTTCCAGAGCCGAAAGGGTCCGGGAGTAAAAAGCAACCGGGTGGAGCTCCTGGTCCAGACATACAATAGAAAGTATTCCGGCGATAGCATAGTCAGAAGCGTCCGTCTCAATGACGATAGGAACATCTGGTATCCAGTGCGTAAGCACCGGAGCGGTAGTGAAGGCTTTCTTGAGAGTTTCAAAGGATTTCCGGCAATCCTCAGAGAAATTCCAGGGAGCATCCTTGCGAGTGAGCCGCGTAAGCGGAACTACAATATCCGAGTAGTTAAAGATGAAGCGACAATAGAAATTTGCGAATCCGAGGAACGATTGAATATCCTTGACTTTCCGAGGTTCCGGCCAGTCGCAGATAGTCTGGACTTTGTCGGAGGACATTGTAAGTCCAGCCGGAGATAGGAGGTAACCGAGGTATTCTACAGAGTCGGAATGGAATTCGCACTTCTCCGGTTTAGCATATAGCCGATGCTTCCGGAGGCGTCGGAGAACTTCAAGGACGTGTTTTTTATGGGATGCAAGGTCTGCGGAATAAATGAGGATGTCGTCGAGATACACAATAACACATATGTCAAGCATATCGGTGAAGATGGTGTTGACAAAGCGCTGGAAAGCCGCTGGAGCATTGGTGAGACCCTCGGGCATAACCAACCATTCATAGGAGCCATAGCGCGTCCGGAAAGCAGTTTTCCACTCGTCTCCTTCCGCCATCCAGACTAGATGGTAAGCGGACCGGAGGTTGATTTTGGTGTAAACTTTAGCGTGGCTCGGAGAATCGAGAAGGTCGGAAATGAGGGGAAGCGGGTAGCGGTCTCTCTTTGTGATTTTATTGAGTCCTCGGAAATCTACACAGAGGCGTAGGGAGCTGTCCTTCTTCTTGACAAACAGGACAGGGGCTCCGTGCGGAGAGGATGAGGAACGGAGAAGTCCGGTCACAATATTCTCATCAAGGAATTTGCGGAGAGCTACAAGCTCAACCGGAGAAAGGGAATAGATGGTGCCAAGGGGCGGAGCCGCTCCTTCTTCCAAATCGATCTTAAGATCATAGGGACGATGGGGAGGGAGCTGTCCGGCTTTGCTTTTATCAAAGACATCCACGTACTCATGATATTCTGAAGGGATTCCGGATAGGTTCGGAGGTTCAGAGGAGAGTGTAGTGGAGCGGAGATTGACACCGGTGGGTCGGACGAAAATACAGAACTGGACTGATCCCTCTAATTTGCAGACCCTGCAAAAGGCAACTGCATTGATTAGGGAAATATTAGGAACAGTGTTATCAGCGGAGGGACTCGGCGAGGTTGAGGAAGGGATTTCCGCCGGAGCTGGCAGAAAAGAGGTCGGAGGGGTCGGAGGCACTCCATGAGGAATCGGACGGAAATCGATGCTGCCCTTTACCCAGTCAATCAACAGATTGTGTCGGGTGAGCCAGCTATATCCTAGAACGATGGAACAGGATGAGTCCAACGGAGTAACATAAAATGTTTCGGAGGTAACCATGCCGGTCGGAAACCGGATCGGTAAATCTACTGCCTCGGTAATAGTGGCATTAGAAGTACCATCAAACAGATGGAGCGGAAGTGGAGGGATTGCATAGGTTGGAATGTTATTTTCTCGGATTAATCTGGTTTCTATAAAACAATGAGACGAGCCACAATCTACAAGAGCCGGAAACGGAGAGATATCGGGAAAAGTAGAAATTGAAACGGATGGTACTAGAGAGTTCGGATCGGAAAAGGAAATAGCATTGAGGCGTAGCTCCATTGCGCGGGTTGAGTCAACGCAACCCTCGTCCCGCGCGGAGTCAGGAGGGTCACAGACTAATTTTTTGTCTCTTCCAAGACCTCCGGTTTGGCTTCCGGAGTCACCGTGCCAGCACGACCTTTGGCCGCATGGGAAGTGGACTTTAGGCAGTCCTGGGCAGTATGACCGGGTCCGCCGCAGAAGAGGCAGAGCTTCTTCTCCATGCGCCTCTGGCGTTCCTCGGAGGTGAGTTTACCATCTTTTCCGAGCTTGGACGTCAAGTCCGGAAGTTTGGCGGAGGAGGAAGCCGAAGCGTTCCCAGATTTTCCGCCGGAGTACTCTTTCCGGTCGGAAGTGGAAGTTGACTGCTTAGCAGGAGGCGCGGATGCGGAGGGTTTGGTTTCGCGGGAGACTTCTCCCTTGCGTTCCCAGTATCGAGCGTCGATAGTCTGGGCGAGAGTTTTGTATTGGGACAGAGTGGTGGGTTTTCCTTGACGACTGATTTCGTCCTTGATGCGAGCCGGAAGTCCATTGTAGAACTGACGGCGCAAAGCTCCATTGCCCCAACCGCGGACTTGGGAAGCTAGCTGCTGGAACTCTACAACATAGTTGTTGATGTGCTGTCCATCGCGCATATAGAGCTGTTCCAGCTGCATTTCCGCATCTCCGACCGGGTCATGAGGTCCGAAGTTAGTTTGGAGTTCTAACATGAACTCGGAGTAGTCATCCATCCAATCCGGACGATCCATTAGATCATCCGAAAGGAGGTCCGGCTCAAACCATTCAAGGGCCATGCCCTTGAGGTATGATTGCGCGAAGTTGACCTTAGTTCGGCCGGTATGGAAAGATTTCGGCTTAGCTTGGAAGTTAAGCTCACATTGGACAAAGAATGCCCGGAGTTTCCGGGGCTCAGTGCCATCGAAGGTATCCGGTTCTCGGACTTTGACTTTAGGGTCACCGGATCCAGAGGATTGGCGGTTGTTACGCGCCAGGTTATTGATGGCTTGGGATAGCCGGAGGAAGACCAAGTCTTGTGGACCTAGACCTTTGTTTTCATCGTCAGTCGGGTCTTCCGGAGGTTCATCATCTGGATCTCCGCCACCTCCTCTCGGCGGGTTACCGCCTAGGGCAAGTTCATCGTCGGAATCATTGTGCGGAAGATTTCCGGCAGGTGTGGGGGTGGGCATAGACGGATGTGGGCAATTCATGAGTTGTGAGATGCTGGAGGCAGTGCCTTGCGCACTAGCACGGCACTGTGAAAAACTGAGGAAGGCATTGACTATGGGAGTAGAGTCGCGTTGGGCGGTTACTACACCTGCTGCATTGAGAGCAGTCTGCGCCCGTGTAGGTGCCATGAAGTCAGATGTAAGTATACTCGGTAAGGTGTGAGTTTGAATATACTGTTAAGAACGTGCTCAAGGGTCGGATCTGAAGGGCTTGGCTTCAGCTCGTGCGCTGCGCCCCTTACCCGAGTATGTGCCCCTAACTTCCGAGGGCTGTCAAACGATGTCCGAAGGTTACCGGACGATGTCCGGAGGGCGTCGGGCGATGTCTGGAGTCCGATGTCCGATGTGCAGGAATTCCGGCAGACGTTCGGAAACAAGAGATAAAACTAATCCGGACGAAGTCCAAACTAGAAAGGAAACAGCGGAGGACTACCAGAGGTAGAGGCGGAGGTGACAAGTCTATAGGAGTCGATCCTAAGATGAGAGAGAAACTCAAGTCGGACGGAGGAGAGAATGAGCAGAGTCTAAGATGATATTCGAACTAAGGATGTACATAGATTCTACAGGGTTTATATACTACTGAGGACTTATCGGAGAACAGAGATGCGCAGTCCGAAGCTATACAAAGCTGTGGACGGAGCGTATAGAAAAGTCAAACACTAGTCTATCGGAAAATAGTAAATGAACCCGGAGATTAGAACAGATGAAAATAAAGGCAGAAATGAAATGAGGTACAGAAAATGATATAGTCTAACTGGAGTAGGAACGTACAAAGGGATAAGGCACAGAAGTTAGACGCGGGTCGGATCCGGACATAGATAGACGTTGGCTGGATCCGGACTTCCGGAAATGATGTGTGTGATAGGTCCGGGTCCGGAATGCGGGATATGACAGTGATCCATTGTGTGTTGAAGGCATTCAGGATACATTGCATGGGCTTGACCATCCAATGGTCTCTTGTAGACACGTGGTGGCCTCTTTTGACCTCTGGCCACTGGTCACCATCATAGCAGAAGACGAGTTGCACCGGTGTAGGACTGGAAGTCCTTACAGCCTCGTAGAGGCTATTTTGCAGTGTCCCTCAGCATCCTATTGCTTTACTATATGAAGCGCAGCTTTCCCGCGAGCCGCGCTTAGCGGCTGCTACTTTCCTGTGACGGCTGCAGTGTTCCCGCTCGCGCGCACAGCCGCACTTTTCTCGCGCTTCATCGGCCGACGTTCCGCATCCATCCATAGTCCAAAACCAACCCAATGGTATGTTATTCCATGATTATATTTACATATCAGACCATTTCTGCATTGCACCACCTTTATTTCGTCATAGACATATAGCTTTACATACCCTACTCGGTAGCGCGTGGGCTCGGCTCTGCATGACAGCGCTTAGCACAATACTTAAACACTAGCAGTACATATCATTCAGTAGCTTGTTTTCCGGACATTCCAGTAGCAACTCCCATTAGCCTACAGTTAGTAGCTATTGGCAATCCATATCCGTTTACTGCTTGCACCGCGTCCGTTATCGTCCACTTTACATCTATTTCTATTGTCTATCTTCTCTATCATCATCCGAACCACTCGTGCATCGGCCGCTTCGCAGCTGCATTCTTCCCGCGCCTTCGGCTTTCGGCCGCCGCTTTGTTCCCGTGTGCGCACCCGCCGCTTTCCCGCGCTTTGCATCGGCCGCTAAGCAGCACCTTCTGTGCTCATTTCTAGACCTTTGCTGCACTAGCTTCCCCTTTAGGGTCAAACGCACTTGTCCTGCAAGTATAGCAGACTAGGTGTTGGATGACCTACAACATAAAGATATTGGTTTGGAGCCTATAGCACCACACTGAGTTGTAAACCTACACCGGGAATTGCGCAAGCCAAGCCAGGCGAAATAGAAAGGTCTGGAGGGCAGGATTCATTCCAGTCTGAGCGTGTGCACGCTGCCATTTGCCTTGTTGGCACTGTTCAAACCATCCACTGCACATGTAGCAGTGATAATTATTAGCATCAAATGCAGACACACCCAACATGCGACCACTGACCTTGCATCAATGCCCACGACGTAGGACAGGTGAGGGGCGGGTTCTGCATATCGATCCGAGAGGGCGAGGGACACGATGGGCACTGTTGTCGTGGCAGGCTCGAGCACCTGTGAAGCCAGAGCATGAGGTCTCTGTCCAAGTGAAATACTAGCAGGGCAGTACATAGTACATACCTCCCATAAATGATTAACACCCATCGCGGTACCGGAGAAGGACGAGCTGCAGCTGTTGTATTTGCAAGAGAGATAGTTGTGTGCTGTGGCTGTGGATGTTGAGGAGGAGGATGAGGAGAGGACAATGTGGTAGGGCATACCTGTATTATCAATCGAGTGGCTATGCTGCAGCCGCCATGACTGCAAAGCTGAGGACTGTCAATTTGAAGTCCATCAGCCTGACAGTCGTTTTTTCGTGAAGGAAAAGACAAGTACTCACCAAAACCTCAGCTCCGTCCAGACGGTAGATTGATGGTCTGATGTGGGAAATTTGCAGTCAGTTCGGCATCTTCCTGGATGCATTGGACTTTGGCTCACCCAGTCATTAATCCAGATCCCTTCACCTCGCCCAGCAGTGGCTCAAGCTCTTCAGCGGCTCAGAAACACCCCATTCTTTCTTCCGTCTATGACGTTGATCACACGTCTCCTCCTGCGGTCCTTTTTTCTCCGTCGCCGAGCTGGTTCCTGCAACTGCCTGGGGTCGTGTCATCCTCAGTTTGGGTGTCGCATGGCATGGTGGCGGTGTTGCTTGCATAAGCCTGTGCGTGATCGTCAATTTGCTCGTGATCAGCTCTTCTTCATGTGTCCTTGGCCCTTGGGTACTATCGATCAACAGAATGTGTGTTTATATTTGGCCAACGTATTATTAATCAAAACCACATGACTGATGGAATATTGAACCTAGTAGTAGTGACATCAACTTGAAGTAGATGCGAAACAGGTTTCATTCTACAGGCAGACTACGACATTGAACTATTACTGGCCATGGTGGGTTGCAAGCAGCTGCCTACTAGCATACCTGGTGTGAGAGCTCAACGACTTGTTATCAATGCATCCTATGTCGCTGCAACATATACGTACCTCGCGCTCACAACGTTTGGTCTTGCCTTGTTACTTGGCTGCACACTGCATTACAAAAAATTGTGAAGAACGGGGTTGCTGGATACCCTGACGAGTGGTTTCCGTCAGTATCAGCCATGTATGTACATTCAAGTTCTGTTCGCTCGAATATTGAACCCGATATGCTTGTACCAGTACCACAGTATCAGTGACTGGTACCCCGAGTGTAATATTTTTTAGATTCTCATCGCTTTGACATCTGGTCAGTTAGCTGCTGTTGCTTGTGAGGCTTGTTTGTGATGGTCACACACAGGTCCACACTTTGCCCTTGTATCTTTGCAGTATTTCCTGAGGTGCTTGCCAAACACCAGTTTTCCGGGTTTCTTGTTTGTTGTAGGTATCGTTCGGACATTGATGTGCAGTGGTTGGGTATATATCATGTCCAACGATGACCATGACATGCATGATGTTCTCATGGTTACATATATCCTGTGCAACATGCCATGGATGTGGGGAGGTGTTCTATGTACTCCAATTGGGCATGTAAAAGTGTGTTGGCAATGGTGAGAATTATCTGAGATACATGCATGCATGTACTGACCAATAATCTACAGCTGCTATGTTGCAACAGGGTTAGTCAAAATATTGAGCCTCATAGCATACACACATGCAGCTTATTTTCTGAGAATAGGTTCTTCGTATCAATCATACCCATGATTTATTTCTTCATTCAGCACAAGATATACCAGATTCCTGGAGATCATAGCTGATTTTCTCAGTGCAGCTAGGGCTGACAATTGTGATCAATCTAGCATATACCCACTATTCATTTTTTGAGTGGTCCTTGATCTTGCTCAATGTTCTATTTGACTTGATCACAGAGCTTGACTTCAAAGCTTCTAATTACAGGTAAATATGAGCAGGCATATCTTAGGTGCTTGGTATTAACTTTTCAATATCCCCCAGATTGTACTCAGTGTTTCATTGGATGCCAGTGTTGGATGTGATAACATGTATAACCAACGACACCATCTTGTATGACCAATGTCTGATGTACTACATAGATTGCCTTTAGTGCCATCCAAAGGGACAAGTAGTGTGACTGAAACCAAACCAGAAGGGTTAGCCGTGTCGTCAAAGAATGAGCAAACAGTCAGCCATGTATCAGAAACTGTGCCTCAAACATTTTTTCAGAAAATGCAGGCTGCACTTACGCTCTCTCAAGATGCACGAGCAGTCATAGGTTTCATCTCAGATGTGTACTTGTGTACGTGTCCTAGTTTAACAGATTACACAGTCATCAAATTTACCACCTTTACAGCTTACTTGTTTTGGTCCATCTTCACGTCCCTCATCACTACCCTGTTCTATTTCTCTGTCTGGCAACTTGCACTTTCAGGCTTGGAGTTATCTTTGCTCGTTCTGCTCTCCTCTGCACTTTTGGGCATCAGGCCGTTGTGCACTTGGGCGCTTACGTGCAGTGGTCAGGTCATGTTAAGGGTGGTGGTGATTTTGACAGGCTCAGGGTCTTATGCCTTGAAGAGCCCCATGCAAAGGTTGATTGTAGTCAACTTTGCGAATATGGTGCTCCTGGTAGGGCAGACCACCAACTGGTCAGCTGGGAAGGATGGATATCAGGGTTTGCGACATAGTCCTTGGTCTAGAACTTGTATTACTTTCTCTAGCAAAACATGTGAATCACTCAACAAATCCTAGTATGTCATTTCAAATTTGTTGTGCTTTCAGTCCCTCTAACTACTTCGAAGTATGGCCAATGCTCAATGAAGAGTCTGGAGGATACAACAAAACAGGCCTTTTCTAGCATTTTGCGTGCTATATGAACTTGCCACCCGCCCGTCCACCATTCCAGAGGAAGAAAAGCAAATAAGTGGTTCAAAAGATAGCAGCACGGTTGCTTCACATGGATGGCTTGCAAGTTCCATTGCGCTCGGCAGCATGATTTTTATTCTCCATTGCTTCTTCATAGACCCCAGTACTAGCATTATGTGGTCCTGAACAGGATACAAAGACAGCCAACCTGAGGGCCCTCTGCCACATCTTCACGGCTCTCTCACTTTGATTGCACAGGCTATAGGTCTTGCATTGCCCACGATCCTCCCTGCATGCTGGCTTATCAATCCATTATGGTTCAGCTATGGCTGCACAAGTGCATTCGTGATGTACCGCTTCAGGGACTGGATGGGCTTTGTTGGTGGGCTGAACCTGGCTGTGTTTGTTATGTTATTGCTCCCTACTATCATTCGACAATCTGCCCAGCCAAATAAGTCTGGAAGGACATATACATATTTCACAGCATTCTTTGTTATGATTCTTTTCTACCTTGCCGATGTGTGGACAGTCACCTACACGTCCATGCCAGGGGGTGTGTACCTGCGTGAGTGCTCAGACTTGTAAGTTCTTTGTGAAAACACTTGTCTTTGTCGCTGAAATACTTTATCACAAGGGTCCTTGTTACACAATTTGTCACAACATCATTGGTGTTTGAATGGCCATCAAGAAAAAAGGACTGCAGCCAATTCCATAGTTCATATTCTAAGCTCGACGAGCTTCCTTGTTCGTCATCTCCTTACACTTTTCTTGCTGTCTGCTGTCCTTGTAACAATATACCGCTGGACTCCTGTTGGACCAAGACCTTATAAATTGGGCACAGGGATAATCAATGCTGGAATATGGACAGTGCATTTTGGTATCGACAATATCGGGCACGACAGCCAGAGGTTGATCTGAGATATGATAAGGTGAGGCAATTTAATCAAGGTCCTTTACTGCTGACATTGCTATAAAGAGATATGAAACTTGACGTAGTTGGCCTTCTGGAGACTGATCTACATGTGAATTATAATGCCAATCAATGAGCTGCTGGTATGCTAATTAGTTGTAGCGGACAGTTTATGGAAATTGTGACTTGTGAGTGTGCTGTATCCTCTGGATGAGCTCGGCTCACCCTCTTATATCAGGATGCGAGTCGCTCTCCAAGACCTTGGATATGTGAGTTTTCCTTCAGTGCAGCCATGCAGGGAAATGACCACACCAAACTTGAGTATGTCGATTTGGGCCCAGGCCCTAACATACATACATGGGGTGCTGCTCTACTTTTGAAGGTTAGTGTGAAATGACTCTTTTCCAATCATGCTTACCCCCCTTAGTTCCCTATTATTCACTTGCAACACCACCTCCTACCATCACCCCATGGTGAGCTCGTGCCAGCAATCAAAGCTGTGCTTGATGTGTATGGGTCAGAGGTAGCTGTAGTTGTATCACATAACGGTCAAGGTACATTCGGCACACTTTCTTTCTTAGTCAATTGTTCTTATGTTTTTCATCTAGAGCAAGACCCGCTCGACTGTAAATTGCAAAGCAAGGAGCTCGCATGCATCATGGCAAAGTCCTACCCTCACCTCATTATTTTCCTTGGATATGTAGTCACGAAACCACATATCAGTAGATGTGTGTGGCTTCCATGTCTTATATTTATTTCAGTCCTGATGAATCCTACAGCAGCGCCCTATGAGATTTTGGTGTATGATGGTATTGTACATGACATCGACCCACAGGACGGGGATCATTGGTGGGTGCTCTCTCAATATGCTGCCAGCCAATGATAATAAAATGCAGGTGTGAGTATATTTTGTACAGAGAGCTTTACCGGACTGTGTATGCTCGTATCTCATGAGGCATCATTACCGATACAGAGCTACAGATTGGACAGTTTGTCGTTCCCTGACATGGCTTCCAGCTTTGCGACCTGAGTATTGTCTCCTGGCTACTTCGTGTTGCTGACTGCATGACAGTGGTTCCCAATGGAATACTATGGCAACAACAATGAGGGAGGTATGAATGGGCATTTTTACCATGTGTTTGACACTGTGAGGCTTCAGCCCATTACAGGCACTGATATGACATACTAATATTATGCTGATAGCCGCTATATTATAAATTACCTGAGAGTGCACAGGTTTAGGAGTGTACCAGTGTGGTTGTCATCTGTATTGTTATTTTGTTGTGGTTTTTGCACCTGGACCTACATATGTGAAAGTTTAGGAAAAAAAATCAAACCATAATTATCTGTCATGCTTATACAGTACACTATCTCATACTGTATAGCGATGGGAGTGGCCTATCTGCTATACAATATGAGATATATACACTATCAAATAATTTCCATAGAGGGGGTCAACCAATATTGGGGGTGTCAATGTAGCAAAAAGGCAAGTACATTGAAATCATGTATTACTACTTGGGATTCCAGAATCTGTCTAATGTAGCCTGCTTTGCATTCTGCAATTCCTTGTGCTGTAGTGTTGCTCGGAATGTATAAAGCTTGTAAATAAGGTCAAGTGACAAACCAGCGCCAGCTTGTGCAATATATGTCATCTCAAGCTTTTCAGAGAGTGGAATTAGTTCTGCAACACAGACCCTGGATTGATCATTGTCATTGTCATTAGAGGGAATCAAACATACCGATGTAATGCTCGGGCTCACATTGGGCCCATATCAGGCTATTTTATGAAGCATGTCAATGTCATTTCATCCAACCATATTTCTAGCTGTCCAATCAGACATTCATCATACCTAAGCATCAGGTTCATCAGGTTTTGCATTGGACATCAGGTTTCATATTGGCATATCAGAAAATGTCCTCCCTATGTCATGTCCTGTCATATCTATCCCTACTAGGTGTGCAGTTATTCATTTTCACGTCACTAACATTGTAGTCTGCATTATTACATGTCTGCAGTACCACATGTCTTATTATATAGGACATCAGACCCGAAAATTATTGCTACTACTTTCGCTATAGCCTTCTGAAATTCTACATAGACACTATATATTTCACATACCTCCTACCTATTACTTACTTACCTTTCTACCTCCAAGTAGGAGGTCATCCAATATTAGTAGTTCTTTATTGAATTCCACAAATATCATCCTTTCTTTATCTGAAACAGCCCAAAACATCTGATAGTAACATGACATTTGCTATTCCTGACATAACCCAACATAACCCTACATAACATGACACCTAACCTGACCTGAAAACATCTGACCTCACATTTTTGTCTTCAGTGTAGAGACTGATATCTCTGTGGCCTCATAGAGGTCTAATTCCCCAACGTCCCAATCACCTTCCAAGTACAGCGCAACTCATATCTTGTTTCTGTGCACTTGGTGCTCCTTTAGCTGCTCGAGTGCACAAGTGCTTTGGATGTGCATCGGTACATGCATCCTTGGTTCTGTCACTCGTCCTCCATCCATCCATTCCATGTCTGTTCTGTTTGTCGGTGCGTATTCCTATTATATCCCATACACTCTGACATATCTCTGGTGCTTGCACACACATTCCATATCTTGTGTTACAGACCCTTATTACATGTTATCACGTGCTCACTTCATCTCCTGGTTCGCTTAAGTGTTACTTACATAGAATATATATACTTCTGCCTCTCTATACAATGATTATCTTTCTTCCCACACATCATTGGACTCTAAGTCTAAATCTCCGTTGTAACTGCCAACCAACACTAATCGGGTCAAACACACTTGTCTTGCAAGTATAGCAGACTAGGCTGTGCAAGACCACAACATTTATATTTTGCTGGGTACTTACTTTGTGTAGTGTTCAGCAATAGTTGTATCATTACACTGATTCTCACACTGATTTTTGAAGTCAAATTTCAGCTTGATTCTGTGACCTGAATCGATGTCAACTTTGAATACCCCTGATTCTACTTGCAACTTTGCCTCTGAATCATGTGTGATTCTCATCCATAGCACACTCTTACTAATTGGTAGATAACATATTATTATTTCAATTGGATCTTTTTATCACATAGCATAATTCTATGACTAAATGTAGTTACCTATATGGACTCAATCAAATCTAGTGATGTCAACAAAAGTAGCATCAGCCAGTTGTATGTGTTTGGTTCGTAGGGCTTAAGGCCTAGACTGCAAGAATTGCACTCTTCCATTACATATACTATCGTTCCATGGGAAATGCACAATTTTCACTCATTGCTAAATAACAACACAACAACAACACATATTCATATCGGATCTACTGTAGTGTATACCTTAGGTCTCTGTACATTAGGCCCAACAAGAATTTTTTTATTTCATTGTGAGCTCATTGCAGCGGCAGCACTGGAAGTTGAGATGTCGAAAAACAATAGAAATGCACAATTTTGTCACACTATGTCACGTGCGGCACCTTGGCCATTACACAATTGTATCGAAAGTCCGACAGTGCTCATGACGAAGAATTCACGCCATTTAATTAATGCCGAATGCAAACAAAGTGGAGACTCAATCAGGCCAAGAGCGTGATTTCCTGATCTAGCCTGACTGTCACGGTTTGCTCATGAATCGTGAATGGCACGCTGTGGTGGTGTTCTATTGACATAGAAACACCTGGAGTAGATTCAAAATGGTGTATTTTATATATATTGAAGTTCCTATGTTGCTAAGTTGATGGGATCTGGGTGGATCTTGACTTTTAGTGTCTGAAAATCACTCATTTTGAGTACACTTGCGCAATGTTTCATCTCAGGAAGGCTCCACAGCGTCGATTTTAAAATTTTGATTTGGTACACCTATTGAATATATGCTAATACTTGTACTCCAGCTGTTCCTAATGAAATATATGTAGAGTTGTGAGCTCTGGAGTGCATTGTGCATTACCTATTGATTGTGCATTCCGCATTGGGTCATAGTATAGCATACATAGTTAAACCTTTGTTTGTTTAAGGCTGGTCATGAGTCCATAAAAAGGCTATTGCAGCCTGCCCTTATTGCAAGGGCATGGACCATTTGCTCCAGTTAAAATAGCTTAAAAGGAAGAGTGCCTATGTAGAACTAGAAGTACAAGTGGTCAGGGCAGCGTTCAAGCCCCCTGATCAGATCTTTCACAGGATTGAAATCGCTGCCCTCTGCTTTACTAACCCCTCCCTCCCATTGTAGCAGTGCCCTATCTTAGGAGAAGCTGGACTGCAGCACATGTACAAAGGGGTGGTCTGCCTAGTACACTACTAGTTGTAGACTTAAAATCTATGCCCACCTTGCAGCAGAGGCCTCATTTCTCGGCACCCTTCTCAGGGGGCCTAGATCACCATGAAGACATCAGAGTCATGGCCCACTATACCCCATGTCAGCAATATGCCCACTGGCTGTTATATGCCTTTCTACACTAAGTATAGAATTGTGTGGCAATTACCCAAAGACCCGCTCACTGGCTTGCCAGAATTACCACCTCATCCCCCAGATTTTATCCCAGGTACCTGCTTGACGCAAGAAAGAGCCGACAAGCTCGATCTTGATCCCGCCAAATGGCTATGGCCAGAAGAACTCAAGTTAGTCCGCTGGCTCGTCCGCATGCACAAACTCGCCTTCGCTTGGTGTGCCGCCGAACATGGTCGCCTTGACGAAAAATATTTTCTGCCGTACAAGATACCTACGGTGCCACATATGCCTTGGAATCAGTGCAACATCCCAATCCCGCCAGCAATTGTCAGCGAAGTCATCCGCATTATCAAGGAAAAGATCTCTTCGGGCGTATATGAGCCGTCAACGGCTGCATACCACTCAAGATGGTTTTGCGTCATAAAGAAGGACAGAAAGTCGCTATGGCTAGTCCATGATTTACAGCCACTTAACAAGGTAACAATCCGTGACGCATCCTTACCACCGTTCGTCGAGCACTTAGCCGCCGCCTTTGCGGGCTATGCGATATACGTGATTCTTGACTTGTATGCAGGTTACGATCAGCATGCGCTTCATATTGATTCCCGCGATCTGATGACCTTTGGGATGCCGCTTGGCCCTCATCGGCTAACCACATTGCCGCAGGGACACGCTAATGCCATACAAGTATATCAGGGTGATACCGCTTTTATTTTGCAGCACGAGATCCCAGAGTTCACATCGCCGTTCATTGATGACGTACCAATCAAATCAGTCAAGACGCACTACCAAAACGCCGACAGCACTTACGAGACAATACCCGAAAATGCTGGCATCCGCTGCTTTGTTTGGGAACATCTCATAGTGGTCAATCGCATTCTGCAATGGCTAGAAAAGGTCGGCGCAATGGTATCGGCGACAAAGTTTGTATTAGCCATGCCATCAGTGGTCATTGTCGGACACA
This sequence comes from Suillus plorans, assembly GCF_016647745.1. Lineage (NCBI taxonomy): Eukaryota > Fungi > Basidiomycota > Agaricomycetes > Boletales > Suillaceae > Suillus > Suillus plorans. Next base: position 359,093 of record NW_024537402.1, read on the forward strand.
AATGCACATTCAATGGGTGAGTCCCGGAAGACTCAAAAGTTGAAAAGATTCGTAATTGGCCAGAGCCGAAGATGCAGGTGCAAGTATGCAGATTCTTGGGTACATGTGGTGTCCTCCACATATTTATCCGTGATTTTGCGTGCATCGCACGGCCGCTTGTTAACCTCACCAGGAAAGATGTACTGTTTGAATTTGAAGATGAACATCGCGAGGCAATGGATTTACTCAAAGCCGCAATCATCAATTCGCTGGCTTTGCGGCCTATCGATCATGAAAGCGGCCGTGAAGTTATCCTGTTGGTCGACACATCCACCATTGCCATTGGCTATATCTTGCTTCAAGTCGGCGAGGATGGCAAGTGCTACCCAAACCGCTTCGGCTCGATTATGCTCAACGACGTCGAAAGCCGCTATTCTCAAGCAAAGCTAGAACTATACGGACTATTCCGCACATTGTGCGCCATGCACATTTTCATCTTTGGTGTCACCAACCTTACGGTTGAAGTAGACGCAAAGTACATTAAAGGTATGATCAACAATCCAGATTTGCAGCCCAATGAGACCACAAATCGGTGGATCATGGGTATACTCCTATTCCCTATCAATCTTGTTCATGTACCCGCTGCAAAGCATAGAGGCGCTGATGGTCTCTCAAGGAGACTGGCTGCCGAAGATGATGTCCCAGAAGTAGACGATCATGAGGATTGGCTAGACCAAGCCTACTCGTTCGGTCTGACCTTGCTTAATGACCGCGCATTCACAATAGAAGCCGCTGGAGCTCATATTACATGGGAAGCGCGCCTCGCGCTGACCATGACCCCACCATATCGCTTACCTGTTTTCTGAGCATTTCTAGATGTCGCTATATCCCCACCCAACAAACAAATCATTCCCCGGTCAGAAGCCACAATAGTGCTTCCTCATAATGCAAAAGCATCCGCTGGATTTGCCCGACGAAGAATGAAGCGCGTTTGTCAACCACACTGCGCGTTACTTTGTACTGGACGGTAACTTATGGCGCCGCAAGTGTCACGGCAAGCGTCAGCTCATCTTAGCGCCGCTGAGATGCTATAACATTCTCAAACAAGCACACAACGACTTAGGTCACAAGGGAGTATACGCGGTCCATGTTTGGCCAATCTTACGTTTCTGGTGGCTGTCTATGATGGACAATATCAAATGGTATGCACGTACATGTCACAAATGCCAGATCAGGCAGACACGCAAGCTTCATATTTCGCCGATGGTGCTGACGCCCGGTGGCTTGTTCCGCCAAGTGCATATCAATACGATGAAGATGCCCCAAGTGGGTGGATTGGAATATCTTGTGCAGGCGCATTGTGCGCTAATGTCATACCCGGAATGGCGCATGTTGCGCAAGGAAAATACCAAGTTGCTTACAGCTTTTATTTTTGAGGAAATTCTTTGCCGATGGGGTCCTGTGACAGAGATCATTACTGACAATGCACCCACCTATAGATTTGCCACCAATATGTTAGCAGAAAAGTATGATGTTCACCCAATCTGTATTTCGCCATATAATTCACAAGCAAATGGCATAGTTGAGCGGCAGCATCACAATGTCCACAAAGCTATCATGAAGACATGCGACGGCGATGATTTGCAATGGCACCAAGTAGCTCATTCCATGTTTTGGGCCGAGCGCGTTACCATTCACAAGTCTACAGGTTTATCGCCCTACTTTATGGTGCACGACATCGAGCTGATATTTCCTTTTGATCTTGCTGAAGCAACCTTTCTAGCGCCGATGCCGGTGCGTGGCATTGTGTGCGAGGAATGATAGCTAGATGAGAAGGGGTGAAAGGGGAAGAAAGTGGGAAGTGGGGTAATACTCAAATAGACCTCTGGATGCGAGTATGTGATTCAGCCCAAGGGGATTGCTACTGAGAACAATTCCTCTATGTAAAAATGGAGAGAAATCACTGAAACTAATAAGGGGGGTTGAGAATGGATGGAGCGTGAGGACTAGTGCAATGCAATGCGAGCATGAGCGAGCCGCCGTTGATGCGGCGTGAAGCGAGTTTTGAGCGGCCGAAGATATGTTGACGTGTGGCCATGCAGAATAGATATGTGGGTGCCACGAAGCGTTAAAGCGAAGCAGCACGACGGCGAATTTGTAAGTAGCGCGAAGGCTGACAAAACAGGGAATCGAAAGGATAACACGGCTGTTAGATAGACACGCGCGGCGGTTGATGCAAAGTTTAGATTTCAAGTTTGGACGTTAATGCATGCAAGTGGAGGATAGATTCTTATGTGGGAACAAAGAAAATTCCATGAAAATTCCTAAGTACAAGTATATATGAGAGCGCGCCAAAGTGCTATTCGGAGCCAAGTAGGTAGCATTAATAGGTAATAAGGGTCCATGACGAGTGTAATAGGGATATAAACGATATAGCGTCAGGAATATGATCAGTCTAATGCAAATCAAGTAAGATACGCACCGATAGACAAGCGGAGGACATGGATAGGACGGGAAAAGGACACGCGATGGAGCCAAAGAAAGGCCGATGTGAGCCGATACACGCGCGCGAGCCACAGCTGTCGGCTGATAGCAAAAAAGATGCACACCGTGTTAGCATTAGTGTGCACAATGCGAGGACCTATGGGACGCTGCAAAAATAGCCCTTACAAGGCCACCAGGACTCTAAGTCCTACAGCGTATTTACCACCGCTGACCTTATAGCATGGCACGCGCCAATTACAGAAGCGCATGGAGGATCTTGAAGAAATCTGGGATAAGGTAGTAAAGGCACACTTCACGTCAGTATGCGACTTTGAAAAGCACTTCTGCAATACCATCTGAGACTATGACCATGCGCCCGGCACTTTAGTGTTGGTGCGCAACTCCAAGGTCGAGTACAAGTTGAGCAAGAAAACGAAGCTGCGGTACTTGGGACCTATGATCGTAGTGCACCGCACGAAGAGAGGCTCATATATTCTGGCCAAGTTGGATGTCGCTATCTCACTACTACGCTACACGGTGTTTCGCGTTATCCCATCCGCGCAACGGCGAGCGTGTCATGGTAACTAGCATCACTGGCAAAGATGACGACACATTAGATCGGCTAGCCGAAGAAGATATAGAAGAGCCAGATGAAGATGAACCAGAACACGTGCAAGATGATTAGCACGTAAATACCCCCTTTCTGGACATCAACCGACACTCTACCCATAAATAGCCGCCTTCACATCAAAAACTATGAAAACACCAAAAACATCAAATATTAAGAATACTGCAAAAATATATGCTACCGTACATCCTCTCTGTTTTACCCCAGGTTTCGGCTGGTGATCAATTTCTTTCATTTTCTCATATCGACCGCACATAAATGCATTGACCACATATATTCAACAGACTCTACCATTATCGCACCACAAGCCGCAAATTAATAACTAAGTATATATATCACACATATCTCCGCAATAGACGCGCGCGCATAACCAACCCCCTAGACTTTTCTCTTTCTAATGCACGCTGCCGCGCCGCACACATTTTACTAAGCTTAATATTTCTTCACTAATCAGCCACATCATCAGCGGCAACAGCAGGGATAGATGCGAAAGCCATACAAAGAATACAAGTCAGGCGCGCAACCCGCAAAACTTCCATATCATGATTTTCATTGTTCTCGTGCCACCACACCTAATTACTTACTACTAAATTATTTTGCCTTTAGCCCGATAGACTTAGCAGATCAGGACATGGGATGGGGATATAGGCGTGCAGATGGACAGCTCCCAGAATTCACACTATCAGGAATGCCGGAACACTATTCTATTTTGCGCTTCAAGCGCAGGTGTTTCTACTATAAGTACAAGATGACACAGACACTATTCTAATCTTGCCTAGTTGAACAATTCGGCAATCTCTAACTCTAAGGTGCGCCAGCTGCGCGCCGACACAAAAGCCTTGTTAGACGCAAGGAGTCACTCAGCCTCTTGCGCCCGCACATGTTGGCGCGCATGGATGAGGGTGTCGCCGTACCATTCCATATGAATGCGCAATTCCTCGTTCTCCTCCCAAAGAGACACAACCTCAAGCTGCAAGGCTTCTAACTCCTCGCGTTCTGAGGCGTCCAACTTGCACTTTGGAGCAGGTGTGGGCTGCTTTGGGAGCGGCAAGACAGGACACGGCAGGATAGTCTTGGACCCACGGACGAAGTCTTCCTCACCTGCAACATCTCCTATGCGCTTCTCACCCGATTCGTCTTGAATCTCCACCTGCATCTCCACCTCTGACTCATCGCCTGAAGTATCCGCGTTGTTAGCGATAGTGGTCACCGGGTACGGTCGGCCTGGCCGAACTCATTGATTTGGTGCGCACCTTCTTGGTAGGGACAGTACCACACGGCGGTGCAGTACACGTTTCTAGCCTGCAGCTTGGTCTTCGCCGGTTTCGGCTTTGCATCTGCCTTTTCTGAAAATAATGCATTAGCCAACTGCAACAAGAAAACTAGTAAGGTTATGAGGTACTTACTTGAAAAGGAACACACCTGCTTTACGCCAATGCAGTAAGAACATCTGATGCCAGGTGAGCCATCGCACACGCCGGGACGATTGCGGCAGCACATGCATTTCTCCTTAGTGACGGACATACGACTGCCGAATCACTAAAAAAAGAAGTTAGCCAATCCCCAGAAAGAAACAAAGATGGGAGTACTTACTGGTACACCCATATCGGCGACCTCCTTGGAAGGCACAGCATCGACCAAAGCTGTCTTCTCCACGACCGCCGGTTCACCTACATTGTTAGTGGGCACGACAGACTTTTCACGCAGCAGCTTGACGGCCTTCACCTTCCATCCCTTCACCAACTTCTCCAGCTTCTGGTACTCCTTCTTACTGTCTTCTAGAGCTTTGGCGCCTTGCGCATCCAAAGTCAGTTCGACCTGCGCGTTCTGCATGTGGCCAAAGCACTCATTCATTTGTTCCTATCAGCGGCATTAGCACACACAAGGTGAAAATAAGACAAAGAGAAAACACTCACCAATACAGTATGCCAATCACGCATCCAAGACTCTTGCTCCTCAAGGAGTTCTTCCTTGGCATCTGGCACTGTCAGCGTGCAGGATCACAATGTTTCGCAGATCAGGCTCCACACGTGGTGGATGCGATCAGCATCCGATTCCTCCGGAATGGGGTTGTCCACCATTGGTTGGTTGTGAGTAGGTGACGGTGGAGTTTCTGGCTCAGGGGAGGCGGTCAACATAGCAGGGTTGAAGCAAGACATGGTAGAGTGGCGAGAATTATTGATGAAGTGATTGATGAAGATGAAGAAGAAGAAGCACAACACGCGACACATTTTAATACATCAAAATGGCCACAGTTCCCACGGTCAACGGTCCACAACCTGCGGTTCATTTTGTTCTCCACATATGGTGTGAAACGCGCACGGTCACGTGACTTATCTCATCGAAATTTTGCTAAGTCCCTTCGCTCTATAGAGGCTGACTGGGGACAGTCAGAATTCAAAGTTTATATGTGATGTAGGACTTAGAGTCCTTGTGGCTGTTAAGACCGTGCACAAAGGGTAGGACTGATTCCAAGGGGCTTGGCTTCAGCTCGTGCGCTGCGCCCCTTACCCGAGTATGTGCCCTTAACTTCAGAATGAAGTCCGGAGAAAGTCCAGTGAAGTCCGAAGGACTTCCGGAGAAGCATGGGAAACTTCGGAAGGACTTTACGGACGAGTGCGAGAAACTTCCAGATGAGTGCAGGAAAGTTCCGGAGGAACTTCTGGAAATTACGATGGAGTTTTGTCCTGACAGAGATATGTGTAATGGCTACTCAGGACTCGTCCTGAGTAGAAGGAAACAGAGGAAAGGCTGCAAGGACAAAGTCCGAAGCAGAATAGGTCCGGAGGACCACGGGAAAGTTCCGGAGGAACTTCCGGAAACTTGGAGGAATGGTGGATCAGAGGAGTGGAGGAGTGGAGGAGCGGAGGAGCGGAGGAGCGGAGGAGCGGAGGAGCGGAGGAGCGGAGGAGCGGAGGAGCGGAGGAGCGGAGGAGCGGAGGAGCGGAGGAGCGGAGGAGCGGAGGAGCGGAGGAGCGGAGGAGCGGAGGAGCGGAGGAGCGGAGGAGCGGAGGAGCGGAGGAGCGGAGGAGCGGAGGAGCGGAGGAGCGGAGGAGCGGAGGAGCGGAGGATCGGAGCTCCAGCCTAGGGAATTCCTCCCTAGGCCTGAGATGGATAATTACTAAGTCGGAGGACTAGAACTGTTACAAGGACTTAGCGTGAAGGCTAGTGCGAGGACTAATATGTGTAATATTCAGACTGAGGAAGTATAGAGACTTTACAGGGTTTATATACTACAAAGGACATAACGGAGAATCAGTCAGCACAGTCCAAAGCTATGTGAGGCTGTGGACGGAGGGTATAGAAAAGTCAAACACTAGTCTATCGGAAAATAGTAAATGAAGACGGAGATGAGGACATAGGAAAATAAAGCCGGAAATGAAATGAGGTATGGAAAATGAGTAAGTCTAACTCGAGAAGGAACGTACAAAGGGATAAGGCACGGAAGATAGACGTGGGTCGGATCCAGATGTTTGGAAGTCCAGAGACAGGTGATTACCATAAGGGGATGGGCGCTGATTTAAGGTTTGAGGTCGGACATGACAGATAGGTCAGATCCGGAGATCCGGAGATGTGGATATCAGATCTGGCATCCAGATATCAGATGCAGGAGTACAGGGATCCGGACAGATAGAGGATTGGGTCTGGAGACATGGACAGGAGGTCCGGAGGTCCGGATGAGGCGTGGGAACATCGTCGGATGTTGGTTCAGAATGTGGGATATGACAGTGGCCTTGTAAAGGCTATTTTTGCAGTGTCCCAAAGGTCCTTGCATTGTGCGCACTAACGCTAACACAGCACGCATCTTTTCCGCTATTGGCCGATTGCCGCAGTGTAGAAACAACAATACCGAGAGGAGCAAAAGAAGATGGCTCCAAACTGATATATTTGTGTTGTGGTCTTTGCACTGCCTAGTCTGCTATACTTGCCTGACAAGTGCGTTCGACCCAGGGGTCTGCGGTCTGGGAATAGTCTTGGGGGTAAGTGAGTGATGTGGAGTCAATAGTCCGAGCGCGGGAAACAATGTCCAAAGGTATAATTACAATGTCCGATGCAAAAGCGTCGGGTCCGATGTTTTCGGGGTTTCGGGTTATCGGGTTCGGGTTCGGGGTGTCGGAAACTAATAGTAACGCTATAGCGAGCGTCGGAAGAGCGAGCGGTGTGCGCAATAATAACAATGACTGATATGGATAATGAAAGAGCGATGATATTCGCAATATCAACTAAGAACTACGAAATATCGGGTTTGACCACTAAGTGTCGGGGAACTGCTCCCCTCTACTTGGATAATGAATAATGCTCGAGGTCAGTCCAATATATATGTAAGTACGTAGAAATGCGGAACCCGTAGGCGAAAGTAGTGGCGGAGTATTTCGGATCCGAAGTACATGTAAATAAACATGAGGCACTGCGGACTATGGGAAAACATGTAATAGCGCTGGCTACGACGTGAGTAATGTGCGAATTAATGAACTACACACCTAGTGGGGCTAGCAAGACGGAACGGGACACGGATAGGACAAGTGCGCGGGAAAACATCGGGTCCGATGTGGCCTAAACGTCGGGTTGGCGGGTTAGTGTCGGATAACATCGGGAAGTGATTAGCATGTGACGGGTATTTGACGTGTACTGTAAAATAGCTCAATACGAGCCCAGCGCCAGCTCGTGTCCTACAGCGGCTCACATCGGTTTTTCTTCAGCTCTGTCGTGCATCCTTTTCCCATCCCATCCATGTCCTCTGCTTGTCTATTGGTGCGTATTTTACTTGATTTGTATTAGACTGACCATATTTCCGATGCTATATCATTTATATCCCTATTACTTTCGTCATGTATTACCTATTACCGCTACCTACTTGGCTCCAAATAGCACCTCAGTGCGCTCTCATACATACTTGTACTTATGAATTTTCATGTATCTTTCCTTCCCACATAAGAATCTATCCTCCACTTGCACGCATTAACGTCCGAACTCAAAATCTAAACTTTGTATTGACCACCATGTGTGTCTATCTAATGGTCGTGTTATCCTTTTGATTCCCTGTTTCATCAGTCTTCGCGCTACTTACGAATTCGCCATCTTGCCGCTTCGTGGTGCCTGCATATCTATTCCTCACGGCCGCGTGTCAACGTATCTTTGGCCGCTCAAACTCGCTTCACGCTGTGTCAATGGCGGCTCGCTCGCGCTCCATCCATTCTCAACCTCCCTTACTAGTTTCAGTGATTTCCCTCCATTTTTACATAGAGGAATCGTTCTCAGTAGCAACCCCCTTGGACCGAATCATATACTCGCGTCCAGAGGTCTATTTGAGTTTTACCCCACTTCACCCTTTCTTCCCCTTTCACCCCTTCTCATCTAGCTATCATTCCTCACACACACTGGCATTGGCGCATACCCCACCACCACCACCACCACCACCAATGACCACCACACTGTGTCCAATGCCACCAGCACCATGCGCAAATGCCCAATGCACGCCAGCAAGTGCGGACATGGTGCAAACACTTGCGGACGACACCAGGACACCAAAGATACGAAAAGGACAAGATGCGGCACTCATTCTTGCTCATCGCACTCTCATTCTCACTTGCATGCAGCACATGTAGACTCAGCTCTGGATAGGGAGTCGCAGTTCATGAGTGCATTGATCCTCCTTCAAGTTTGAGCCACACTGATCCAAGTTGGTGCCCGCAGTTTGCAGTTTGTGAGTGCATTGATCCTCCTTTGAGTTCGAGCCATGCTGATCCAAGTTGGTGCCCGCTGTTTGCAGTTCGTGAGTGTGTCGATCCTCCTTTGAGTTTCGAGCCACGCTGATAGCATGGCTCAAACTCCTCCATTCTTTGTGGTGATTGGACAGGGTCAACCGGGTGCAGGGAAAGGCAAGGTGCTCTTGGCCGTCGACAGTGAGCTCGTCCCTGCAATGGCCAGACACACTACTATTTCTGGGGATGCAGCCACACAAGCAGGTGCACTCAAAGCTTTACAGCAGAACACCTGGGTAGTGTAGGGGGCAAAACTACTTTGAGCTGAGTTTTGACCAAGTGCTGGCACAACTGGCACTTGGCGCATCGGCAAAACTCGGCAAAACTCCCAGACACTTTACATCGACTTTTAATAGTATTACATCAACAAGACACCCTTCATAGTCAACAGAGACTGCACATCCCAAGATACACCATCCTCCAAGTCACATCCCACCTGTTGAACATCATCTTTGAAAGCTGCAGGGGTGATACATTTGTCAACCTGTTCCAGCTCCACAAGGTCATACACATGTCCCACCAAGATCTCGAACCCTTCCAGCTGGGGGTCAATAGTGGTCGGGAATTCTGCAATGCGCTGCTCAATCTCATCAAAGGCAGCCGCAACCTCATCCTCTGTTAAGCTTTCAGGCCCCTCTAGCTTGTCATCAACCTGACTTTGGCTTGCCAGCGGAGGTGTCCATGCAAAATTTGCATCGAGATCTGTTGCCAGGTCCGTGTTGATGCCACCATTGTTTCGAGTGTGCATGTGTGCATGTTTTTGTCGGACAGGCTTCCCAGTAGCGAGTGCATGTTGGTAGACATGATAGGAATAGTTGTTATGAAGTTTCCCAAGGGTCTCGAAAGTGCGAACTGTTAAGTTGCAATGTTTGACACTCTGTATTCCACCAAGATCCGAAAATAGTCGCTCAATGTCAGCCGCATGAGGGACAATCAAGAATAAGGTGATTGCGAGTGTTTTCAGTGGGTGTGTCTTTGCAGATATCAGAAGGTTCTCCCACCAATCCTTCCCATTGGCTTGACCACCTGTGAATGCACTTTTGCACTGGTAATACTGCTTTAGATTCTCGACAAGTTTGATAGCTCGATCACCATCCCAGCGCCACTGTTTTGCGATGTCGAGTGCAGCTGTGCAAATCTGCTCAAATGTTCGGCTCTTTGCAGCTTGAGACACAGCGAGTTTTCAGCACATCGGATGCAGGAAAATGGCAAGAGCATGAATATTGGTATTCATGGTGTGAAATTCACCATTGAACACAGCTTTGGCATGCATCCAGAAGCTGACATCTTCACCATCTTCAAGTTGAAGATGCATCATTTGCTGAGCACACCGAATTAATTCGAGCATGCAGTCTGCTAAGGTAGCATCCCGTGATTCAAGATTTCCAATCGCATCGACAATGGGCTCACATGTTTTGATGAATTGGCCTAGATGTGGCCAGTATACTGGGTCAGAAAGGACAGTTTTGATCACTTCAGGTGTGACAGGTGAAAGGTTGTTTGTCTTCTTTTGGGTGTCTGGCCGCACACAAATTCTGCCAAGTGGACCTCTAAAAGAATTGAGATTCAATAAACTTGAGGAAACAAATATTTGGACTTACCAATAAGCTTCAATGCTCATAGCTTGCAAGATTAAAGCATACCAACGTGATTCAGTATTAGACTTCATTGAACGATGGATGTTCATGCTTCGGGCTTCATTATCCAATTGGCCACCCCAGTAATGAGACTGGTTGAAGTACGAGACAATGTGAGCAGACTTTGTGGCCACTTTCTTCATAGCAGGGTACAAGGCAATCTTTCCGATGATGGTATTGAGATTATGCAAAAAACATGTGAGAGTCTAGTTGGAATTACAGCCATCAGAATAAATTGATACTTCAAAAGCTGAACTAAACTTACAATGACCCAGTGATACTCAGATTTAAACTTGCGACGGAAAGACTGCATAACAGTTGGGTCATCCATCGTCAAAGCAATTATATTCCTCCCATTTTCTATCTCCATATTTTTCAACGCCTTTTTCACAGTCTCCAAATATTTCTCAGCAGAGCCTCGATGCCCAGTGAGCTCATCAAGACTTAAGACAGTTGGGTACTGCCCAACCTCTGCTGCGACAGAACCATACAGGCTTCGATGGATTTTATCATCCCATCCATCAAAGAGAAGTGTCAACCTTTGCCTCTTCTTTAGACAGTCTATCTCTTTGATTGAAACTCATGCATATTCAGAGTCCTTGATCGTGTGTGATAAGACATAACATGTGGGAGGAATATATAACAGCCGAATGTAATCGATGAATTTGAGAAAGTATGAATTTTTGCTGATGGAAAATGGACTGTTGCTGTGAACTACATAGCTGCATCACATGAAGATCTGGATGAGGGTGCGAGCATGCTTTGATTAGGTTAAGCTGAGCTCACTGAAACAGTTTGAGATTTGCATTTTCCCACTGCACAGGAGTCAATGTATGATCAATGTAATTATTGAGTGGCCCAGACTTCCTTTTTTGGACAACGGCGTGACTTATCCCAGCATCAGATTGAGAATTATCATTGATTTCAGTGACATCTGAGGCAGATGTGTCATGGAAAAGTGGTGCCTCTGTCTGGCCAACAGCAGCTCCTTTCTGCAATAAGGCTTTGCGAGCTTCATTATGAACAGATGGTGGAGCATCTGGGCACTCTTTTTGGTTTGTAAGATGCAAGAGACAGCGGTTATCTCGACCTTCAATGTGTTGACCACTGCCACTGGTTGGAGTGCAATAGTGACACTTTGAAAACTTTTGGCGGGACTTGTTATCAACTCATTCGAGTTCCGTGAAGTTATCAGTGAGGATTTTGGCTGGTGGGTGGCCGCCCGGATGCTTTTCATTGGGCATTTTAAGACGAGTCCAAAGTGCAGGGATGGTATAGTTTAACAAATGGTAAAAAAACATGGTGATATTACTTATTACTGAACTAATAAGTCCATTGATGGTGAATCTATGAAGGAAACCTGTCAGATTGTCGAAGTTACCTTCTGGTACTACAGTACTACTACTAGTAGTTGTGCCAAGTTTTGCCACCGGCCCCTCCGAGTTCGCCGGCAATTGCCAGGTTGGCAAAACTGGTGCGGTGCAATGGTGCAGTATTGCCAACAACACTACACTTGGGTGCACCTAGCTTGTCATGGCAAGCAGGACCCAAAGCAGCCTTACATTTCACATTTCATCATGAGAGACAAATGTTCACAGGCTCACAATCCTCTCTGAAACAGTCACTCTGATAGTTTGTATGTAGCTTATTTTGTACTTAGTACAGTAATCCATCTGCACATCTGTGCCTCTTCACCTTCCCAAACACTAAGTCTCTCTTCAAAGTCCGACTGCGATGCTGAATGGAGCCGTACTTGTGGTAATGTTTTTCAGACTGATTTAACTGACGTTTACCGAGCTTTACCAAGCTTAGCAAGCTCTGTAAAATCTACTTTGAATGCCATTATTATTCTAAGCTGTTATTTCAAAGACAATACATGGAAAATACAGCATTATCCTTGAAGGAACATGTCCAATTTTTGCATCATGCCCCACACACAGAATGTCATGGAAACATGAATTACTTTTTTTTTAATGTTTTGACAGGAAAAATGAGGGGAAATTTCTATCTTCTCAATCAATGTTTTTTGGATGTTTGGTGGAGGAAAATGGAAAAATGCCTGCAGTGTCAGCCAGCATAGCCGTTGGTACCGTGCAGACTTTCTTCGCAACTGGCTTATAGACCAGTGTGTGCAAATCTCGATCATAATAATACCATGAATTGAAAGTGTCGATGGTCGCTTTGTTAACAGCGGATTTGGTGGATGTTAGATGCGCATATTGTGCCGACTGAAGCGGGGTTAGAGACGGAATGGTTAGCGGCGGCGGATGATGCGATGATACAGAAAACGATGTGATGTTGCTCCTTGAGAGCGATAATGTGTTGCCTTCGGTGTTTGCATATTTCAGTGCTTTGGGACTTAAATGAGAATGCGAATTAAAATGAGATGCGGAAATGTGGTTAGCGGAATATAATAACAGTGGGTAGATATCTCCCCGCGGCAGCTGCAGATCATCGATACCTAAAAACCCTTCTCCTCGGCTTTCGCTTTTGCAGAGTGCTCGGCGCAATGTTCGCTGTTGAGGCAATGGTTGCAGCGCTTTACCCAAGGTATGGTCGGAATGTGCAGCTCCTTGCGGGTGTTTGGATCTGTAATGACAATATCTTGATCCCCATTAGGGAGATCGTTAGTGCAGCAAGATGATAACTTAAAAATGGATGGCTGAGGAGGACTTCAAACATTGCGCGGTTGGTCACCTGTACTTGGAAGTACATGGGACCACCGCCGAAATCAAGTGGGATGTTTTTGATGATGCCTAACGTAGTGTCGCAGTGTAGAGACTGACATCTCTGTGGCCTCGTAGAGGTCTAATTTCCAATGCATGTATTAATGCTAATCATTACCCGAATCATTCCCTATCCTATCTGACTCAATACACACCAAACCCGAAAATCATCGGACATCGGACATCGCACTTCGGACATCAGACATCAGACATTGGACATTGGACATTGGACTATTGGACTATTGGACTTCACGTGTACTCGTCCTACCTATGTCCTGTCTCATTGCGCTAGCCCCACTAGGTGCACAGTTACTTGTTTTCCGATCACTAACATTGTAGACCACATTATTACATGTCTGCAGCACCTCATGTCTTATTACATAGGACATCAGACCCGAAAATATTGCACTACTACTTTTGCCTATAGGGTTCTGGACTTCTATGTATCTACATAAATATTGGACTCCCCATAGCATTACCATCATCCAAGTAGATGAGAGCCGTTCTCCAATGCTTAGGGGTCAAACCCAATATTTTGTAGTTCTTAGTTGACATTGCGAATATCATCGTTCCTTCACCACCCGTATCCATCATCGTTATTATTGCGCACACCTCTCGCTTTCCCGACGCTCGCTAGCGCATTGCTATTAGTTTCTGATACCCTGAACCCGAACCCGATAACCCGAAACCCCAAAAACATCGGACCCGACGCTTTTGCATCGGACATTGTAATTACACCTTCGGACATTGTTTCCCGCGCTTGGACTATTGACCCCACATCACTCACTGACCCCCAAAACTATTCCCAGACCATAGACCCCTGGGTCGAATGCACTTGTCTCACCAAGTATAGCAGACTAGGCAGTGCAAGACCACAACATAAAGATATCAGTTTGGAGCCATCTTTGTATAGCCCCACTCTGTGTTGTATTCCTACAGCGGGAAGTATTGACCGACTCCATATTCGCGCGCCACATCTAAATCTTCTTCATCCTCTTCGGACTCAGATTCGGCGATGGTATGAATGAATGTGGACGAGTTGACATCTACGACCACTTCCGTTCCCGGTGGTGCGCGGTAAAACATGTTCACACTGATGCTTGTGCCTGGCAGCGCCTCATTAGCCTGCTGGCTACTATGATACCGATTGAGACGGTCCTTGAGTGTGCCGTCGCTTTGCTGGCCGGGAATCCAATTGCCATTGGGGAGTACAAGCTTATTAAAGGTGACATCGAACTTACATTTGCCAGCCGCGATGTACTGGTCGCATTCATGGCACCTTCCCATGAAATGGTCAGAGCCGCTGCAAAATATACAACCGCTAGGGCCGTAATTTCCGCTGCGCTTTGCAAAGTATTCCTGCTTTACTACAACATTTGGCGCCGCTTGTTGGTGGACCGGCGCTGCCAGCGATGCGGTCATTGCATATGGTGATGCTATTACCGGCATGTTGGAAGGTATTGTACTGGTAACACCGATACCTGGTAGCAAGAAGGTTGTGGCTGTGACAACATCGTTGAACAGGTAAGGGTCCCGCAGGTGATGGTCAGGGAATTTGATCATTAGGCGCGTAAGTGTTTGTGCCTGGATATCACTTGGGAATCCATCTATAAAAATGCAGTCGCGCTCCGCCTTACCTATGCGATCCTTCTCAATCAGCACTCGCGCGACTTTAAGGAATGCACGCTGATAATTGCCCAGTTCTTTTACCGAGCACATTGGTACATTCTTCTGGTTGCATGTGATTGCAACTAGATCATCAACAGTGTATCTTAGGTCGCCTTCGCAGCTGGGGTACATCGTCTTTACCTCTTTTATGTATGCGCGGTAATCGCCACTTTTAGCCTCAGGCATTTCTGCCCATAACTCTTGTTTGCTCGTTGGCAGGTAGCAAATTATGCCTTTGATGTGATCGCCATTTATGAGACCTGCCTCATCAGCAAGGACCTCATAATCATCGATGAAGGCAAGTAGATTTTCTGTAGTGCTGTCAAACTTTGGTGCACCTTCTGTGCCACAGATCGGCATTCTAAAAGCAGGAATGGCGGACATGGTAGGTTGTGGGGCGGCTAGGGGAAATTGGTAGACAGGTTGTTGGATGAGAGGTGACGGTCCATGGGAGAAGATAGCGATGGCCGTGCGGATAGAGTTAGGTGCAAGCGGTGTGGAAGTTGGATAATGTGGATGGGATGATGAAGCAATGGCAGCATTTGTTGGAATGCTTGGGAATTCTCGATCTAGATCACTGAGGGATGTTAGCACACTTATATTTTTGACGTTACGGGTGTTGGGAAGCATCGGCTGTTCAGGCATTGCATAGAATGTGCCGGGTAGGAAGCTCCGAGGGTTATCTAGCACTTCGAAATTGTTGGACAATTTGCCTTGTACTGAATCCTTTGGGGAAGGCATGACTGGCGATGTGGGCACGTGGTTGCATGCTACAAATAGGTTCGGGTCAGGGCGGGTTGGCTCAGAAATGTTGCGCGGGCGGCGCTTACTCTGCGGCACAAAGAGTTCCTTAATTGGTGTTAGTTGCATGTTCGGAAAGGCATGATTAAAACTGTCAATTGCTTCTTGGCGCACTGTGCATTCCTTCGTAGGTCTCAACTGCCTACTAGTTTTCTCAGATAATCCCCTCGCGGTGGGCTCCAGTTGTGTGCGAGGAATGATAGCTAGATGAGAAGGGGTGAAAGGGGAAGAAAGTGGGAAGTGGGGTAGTACTCAAATAGACCTCTGGATGCGAGTATGTGATTCGGCCCAAGGGGATTGCTACTGAGAACAATTCCTCTATGTAAAAATGGAGGGAAATCACTGAAACTAATAAGGGGGGTTGAGAATGGATGGAGCACGAGGACTAGTGCAATGTGATGCGAGCGTGAGCGAGCCGCCGTTGATGCAGCGTGAAGCGAGTTTTGAGCGGCCGAAGATATGTTGACACACGGCCATGCGGAATAGATATGTGGGTGCCACGAAGCGTTAAAGCGAAGCAGCGCGACGGCGAATTTGTAAGTAGCGCGAAGGCTGACAAAACAGGGAATCGAAAGGATAATGTGGCTGTTAGATAGACATGCACGGTGGTTGATGCAAAGTTTAGATTTCAAGTTTGGACGTTAATGCATGCAAGTGGAGGATAGATTCTTATGTGGGAACAAAGAAAATTCCATGAAAATTCCTAAGTACAAGTATATATGAGAGCGCGCCAAAGTGCTATTCGGAGCCAAGTAGGTAGCATTAATAGGTAATAAGGGTCCATGACGAGTGTAATAGGGATATAAACGATATAGCGTCGGGAATATAATCAGTCTAATGCAAATCAAGTAAGATACGCACCGATAGACAAGCGGAGGACATGGATAGGATGGGAAAAGGATGCATGACAGAGCTGAAGAAAAACCAATGCGAGCCGTGGCCATCGGCCAATAGTGAAAAAGATGTGCGCCGCATTAGCGTTAGTGCGCACAATGCAAGGACCTTTGGGATGCTGTAAAAATAGCCTTTACAAGGCCACAAGGACTCTAAGTCCTACACTGGCACGAATGGTGGGGGTGGGGGCGCGAATGGTGATGTGGCGTCCAGTGAGTCGTGTGCCTGTACACAGCCGCTTAGAGGTCTTCATATGATGGTGGGAGGAATTGAGATGCTGAAGAGTGCTAGAGTGTCG
Organism: Suillus plorans; assembly: GCF_016647745.1. Lineage (NCBI taxonomy): Eukaryota > Fungi > Basidiomycota > Agaricomycetes > Boletales > Suillaceae > Suillus > Suillus plorans. Next base: position 375,970 of record NW_024537402.1, read on the forward strand.
TTGTCGTTGTCAATGGTGCTGGTGCTGCACCAGAGTGTTTGTTACCACAAAAGGAAAAAATTTAAACTCCGACCCCATATTTGGATTCCATCACATGGAGTGATAAGCTGATGGATAAGGATCGATAAGCATATTCATATTGGTGTCTCTTGAACCTCATCATGCCCCATCTTTCCCTATGCAACCAGCTGCTTGATGAACTGGACGAGGCAGAATTAGCCTTAACTGTTTCCAAGTACAAGCATGTGCTTTGTACTATGACCCTATCTGACTTTTCTGACTCTGATTCTGATTCTGACTTGGATATGGTCCTCACTCCTCCATCTCCTCTTACTCCACAATTATCTGACTATTTGGACTCGGACTCAGACTCAAACTCGGACTTGGATGATGAAAGCACCCATGTTGCTGCACATTATGACCGCCTTCATGACACTATCACTTCCCTTGTGATGAGGTCTCAAGGGTGTGTTGTAGAGACTCACACGTGTGCCTCACTCTAGGTCTTCGCACTCCTGTCCATCCATCCATCCTACGTCCTCGCTGATTTACTAGTGTGTTATTCTTATCAATCTCATTGAATTGACGTATCCTCAGTCCGATCCCTGCACTTACATACAGAACATCTATCTTAGGCTTTAAAATATTTAGTGTTGATATAGTTGCTCAGTTTGGTACCGTGCTCAGATGTGCCACATAGCATAATTCTCGAGTGCAATTCCCCTTCTTAAAAGGAGGGAGGGTTCTTTAGGACTAGTTTTTCCACTTTTCCCCCTTATCTCAGTATACTGCAAAGTGTATAATCCACCTAAGTGCTAGAAATCTGATTATACTTCTCTATTGACTATCACCCACGCTTCCACTATTCTTTGAAGACTCTTTCCCTTATCGCTCGAAGTGCACCTCCACTTACGCGCGTGCAACCCTCGCACCTCTTGCTCACGCGTGCCCTCGCCTCACTTATGCGTGCCTTCGCGCGCGTTATCTTCTCGCGCCTACTAGTGCCTGTCTAGTTGACAGAGTTTCCCTCCATTTTATTAGCGAGGGAGGAACTTCTCTCAGTAGCTGTCCTTTGGGTTGAGTTGTATTCTTGTATCCAGGTCTTGCTGTAGAGTCCCCATTAGTTTTAAGTGTTTTCACCTATAGTCAAGATTCCTCACCTTCAGTGTGTCCTTCAAAAGCCAGATGCACCTCCTATGTGGGCCCCTCAAATTCACCTCCTTCATGATTTTAGGACATCTCACACTCATCTCTTCCAGAAGAAACTATGTGTCAATCCCGAGATCTTTGACGATATCCTTGATCACATCTCAGGTCACCCCATCTTCACTAATCAGTCCAATAACCCCTAGCTTCCAGTTGCTATTCAGCTAGCTATTTTTCTCAACTGTGCTGGACACTATGGCAATGTCATTTCTCTGGAAGATGTGGGTCAATGGGCAGGTGTTAGTGTGGGGTCAGTAATCAATTGCAGCAACCATGTCATGATTGCCCTCCTTGATCTGCATGATACATTCATCCAATTTCCTACTCCTGACTCCAAAGATGCTGAGCATGCTCGGCAATTTGTTAAGGCTAGGTCCTGCCCTGAGTGGAGAAATAGTATTTTTGCAATTGATGGTTCTGCCATTAATTTGTATGAAAAACCTAGTCTTTATGGTGAGGCATTTTATGACAGGAAGTCTAACTATTCCCTCAGCTATCAGGTATTTTTTTCTCTTATTCTAATGGTTAGAAACTGATGAAAAATTCAGGCAATCATTATGCCCCATAACCTCCTCATAGTTGATTATTCACTGGGTAACCCTGGCAGTACACGTGATGCTTATACCTTCAAATCCACTCGTGTTTATCAGGAGCATGACACTCTTCTTCCAGAGGACCATTGGATTTGGGCAGATAGTGCCTATCTACTTGAGAAGTGGTGCATTGCCCCTTTCAAGAAGCTACATAATGGGAGGTTGACCAGGGACCAGAAATCCTTTAATATTAACCTCTCTCGGGTATTTCTAATTTTTTTGGCTGATTTTTGCAATTTTCACTGATTTTTTATTTATATAGGTCCGTGTTTGTGTTGAACATGCATTTGCAGCTTTGAAAGGATGATTCCAGTCTCTCAAGGAACTTAGGCACCCACTTCAGAACCAGAAGGATCTTCAGGTTACTCTGCATTGAGTTAGGTGTTGCCTAATTCTTCATAATATGATCATCCACTTTGAGGAGATTCACAACAAATCCACACTTGTATGGGCTGTTTGAGAGGGGCACAATACTATTTGCCATGAGGATGAAGGACCAGATGGTCATGAAGTAGTGGGTGATAGGTCTTATGAAGGCACTCCAGGTCAAGCTCACAGGGCAAGGCTGATGGATATGTTGTTTGATAGCCCCTATTCAGAAGCACACCATCAGGCAGATTGAACAAACAAGCAGAGTAACATTGTGTATAGCTAAACAAATGTACTACCAAATGTACTACCAAATCTTACAACTAGTGATCAACTTGTGGCCATATGTGAGAATACTACATGCAAGCACAACAAGACACATAACATCCAGAACATGTAAGAACATAACAATGTGAGAACATAACGACAATGGCATGAGAACACAATGACAACGACATGAGAACTTGATGGTGAAGATGAAGATGTGAGAACATGATGACGACAACGATGCGAGAATGTGATGATGACAATGACGACACAAGAACGTGATGATGATGATGACGATGACACAAGAACGTGATGATGACGACGGCACAAGAACATGATGATGACGACGACATGAGAAGTCAGGTACCAGCAGGTTTGCCACCCTGGGCATTGAGCTGGGCCCACTAAATCCAGAGGCATAGAACATCTGCTTCCATGGCAAAAGCGGTGGCATCCGCTTCATGTAGGCGAATATCTGCTTCTTTAGTCTCCTTCATGCGCTGATGACTATGGCAGTGTCTGCACACTCATCCATACAATGTTCCTTCTCCTGGCGACTGGTGTTTAGTTTCACCATAAGGTGCTTGTTCTTCAGTTGATATAGGGTTAGCTTGTTGGAATGTATACTTTCCAGGTTGTCATTGAGCACATCCATCTGCTCGTGAATCTCCATCTGGAGGCATTTCAAGACCGAACTTGCTGGCGTCGTCGAGACAGATGTCTGTGCTGTTGGAGAGGACTGTTGAGATGACGGCTTATGAGATGATGGCTTTTGAGAGTGTGACAATGAGCATGACCCTGATGATGTCATAGAGCCTGATTTACTCTTTTCACGCATCATCACCTGGCTAACATGAGACTTGAATGTAGCACAATCATGCTGAATGGATGTGCGGGGGGGCATCTGTTGCGTCTGAGCGGTAGTAGTAGTAGGGGAGGGGGGGGGAAGGGGGCTCCTGGCATTTCTTCCCAGCCCTGCGTCTTGGTGGGCTGTTCAGGCTGATAGCATTGCTGTCGTCATCTGTGGTTTCATCTGTGGAATCCATATGAAGATCCTCCATCTCACCCACAAGAGGGTTATCATCATAAATACCATTGAAATTATAATTGTCAGTGGGGGAATGAGCGACAGGAGAGTGAGTACCATCGTGAGATGTAGCACTGGAGGGAAGCAGTGGGAAACAAAAAACAGAGGACCTGGCAGAACTATTGGTGTGAGCGCTTGGGGGTGGCAGCGCATAGTTCCATTGCGAAGGGCTACCACCACTGCCTCCAGGAGCAGAGGGACTGTGACAAAATTGGGGAGAGGTAGGTGGTGCCGCGGCCACAGCACCACCTGCATGGGCACTTGAGGGAAGGCAGCCATAAGTGGGTCCAGTTGAGGACCCAGCAATGCCGCCAGCTTGAGCATTGGGGAGAGGCATGTTGCCAAGTTACATGGGAGAGCCAGGATCAGTGCTGGAGGAAGCAGGGGGACAAAGAGAGCCACCCAAAGGATGGGTGAGAGAAAAGAGATCACTCGTGCAATCAATGCCCAGCTTTGACGATGATGTTTTGGCAGAGAATGATGAATGGGAGCCTCAGATGGAGTAGAGCTGATCGTACCAGGGAAAGTTCTTCTCGTATTTACCTACAATTTTAATTAGGAGAATTTGTGTAAGGAGGAAAAAACTCATAATACAAATTCACGCTTGTCTCTGAATTGATGGGCACAATGCCTGCACCTGTTGATTCAAATTCAGCACGAATGTCACAAAATTTAGTGCAGAGGCTTTGATCAGTCTGATCAGCATTGATAATTATAAAAATAGGGGGGATCACTTACACCACGATGCGATTATATACAGAGTCTCAAAATTTGTTGGGATTTGATGCATAGAGCACTGCATATTGAGGATCCTCAGAGAAAATAACTCTTGTGATGACAGCATGCATTTCATCTTTGTCTTTACCTGAGGGGCGACCCTCAGCTTCACGGACGGTTGGCTGAATTCCTTTTTTCACTGGCAAACAGAATGCAGCAATCTGGTGGGTGTCCAATGAGGTAGTCGACCAGCCTATTGGTCTGCTGGGGAACTGACTGCCAGCTGATAGAAATAGTAGGAGTAGTGTCTCTATCTTTACCTTCTCTGCTGCGTTTTCCCTTTCCCTGTGCAGGAGGAGCTGGTGGTGGCTCTATAACTTTCAGCCCAGTCTTGCAACATTGCGGGGAGGTGATTTGAGAGTGCGTCTGTAGTCGTGCAGAACGACGAAGTTATGGTCGTAGGGCAGGCATGTCTTTTGGGACTCCGCATTGATGCCAGCCCAAGCCGTAGTGTAACAAACCTTAAGTCAGGACCGATTTTACCAAGCTTTACCAAGCTTAGCAAGCTCTGTGAAATCTACTTTGAACACCATCAATGTTAATCTTCTTCTCTGTGTTTTTCAAATATACACAGAACATTTGAAAAACATAGTATATTTGAAAAACACAGAAGAAAATTAACATTATTTTAAGCTGTTATTTCAAAGACAATACATGGAAAATACAGCATTATCCTTGAAGGAACATGTCCAATTTTTGCATCATGCCCCACACACAGAATGTCATGGAAACATGAATTACTTTTTTTCAATGTTTTGACAGGAAAAATGAGGGGAAATTTCTATCTTCTCAATCAATGTTTTTTGGATGTTTGGTGGAGGAAAATGGGAAAATGCCTGTAGTGATAGGTAGGAGGTATGCAAAATATATAGTATCTATGTAGAATTTTGGAGTGCTATAGGTGAAAGTAGTAGCAGTAATTTTTGGGTCTGATGTCCTATGTCATAAGACATGTGGTACTGCGAACATGTAATAATACAGTCTACGATGTTAGTGATGTTGAAACAAGTAACTGCGCACCTAGTGGGAATAGATACGACAGGACATGACATAGGGAGGATGTGCATGCAGAATTTCATCAGCCAAGTCAGCCTAAACATTGGGTTGCATTGGGTTAGCATTGAGTTGAGCGGGTAAGTGTTGGAAAATATCAGGAAATGATTTGTGTGTGACAGGCATTTGACATGCATTGGAAATAGCTTAATATGAGCTCAGTGCAAGGTTGAGTGCTACAATGTCCCTCCTGCAAGAACCTGCCACCCATTTCTCAAACTTCAGCAACTTTCCTCTTGAGGTGTGTGACTCTTATCCTCTGTGAACTGAAGTACACACATGTAGCATTTAGTGGCCACACCATAAGTCCAGGATGTCCAGGATGCCCATTTGGGAGGGTGGAGAGCAAGAGGTATGCAAAAGGAAAATGCCAAACATAGAGCTCAATATCACTAAGCTCATAAACCTTAATATACAGCCATCTGAAGTTTCAAGACATAAGTTCTGAGTTTCTCAGTAGCAGCCTAAATTCTTTATCAAATCACTAGTTGAGTACATAAAGTGTGGTATAATTAGTACTATAGAATAGATCTGGATTTTTGAAAACATGTGACAAAATAAGTAATGACACATCAATATCAATATGACATGTCCTTAATGTCAGATATCTCTCTGTCATCCTACTAGCATCATCAGCTTTCTGAATCAAACCATTAGACTTGCACTACACGATTACATTATGTATTCTACAGCACAAAACAACTACAATAACAAAAATTTGATTCATATTAATATCAGCACACATATATTTGGATCAAATCACATGACAGATGACAGATCAGATTTTGTTAACTAAGATCAATCATCTGAGTACTCCTCTAGCCCAACCTCAGACTTTGCTGTGCTATCAGATAGCGAAGGATCTTCATCTTACTGGCTGCTGGACTCATCTCCAAGTTGGTCTGCCTCACCAGAACCATGTAGAAATCCCCTGATCTCAGATATCAACATTGCTGAACAATTGGCATTAAATATGCCCAAGGGACTTTACCAGGCATTCTGTGCTGGTGGATTACTCACATGTATGAGCGCTCAGCAGTGATGGAGTATCTGCTGCTGTTAAGACCGTGCACAAAGGGTAGGACTGATTCCAAGGGGCTTGGCTTCAGCTTGTGCGCTGCACCCCTTATCCGAGTATGTGCCCTTAACTTCAGAATGAAGTCCGGAGAAAGTCCAGTGAAGTCCAAAGGACTTCCGGAGGAGCGTGGGAAATTTCGGAAGGACTTTCCGGATGAGTGCGAGAAACTTCCGGATGAGTGCGGGAAAGTTCCGGAGGAACTTCCGGAAATTATGATGGAGTTTCGTCCTGACGGGGATATGTGTAATGGCTACTCAGGACAAGTCCTGAGTAGAAGTAAACAGAGGAAAGGCTGCAAGGACAAAGTCCGAAGCAGAATAGGTCCGGAGGACCGCGGGAAAGTTCCGGAGGAACTTCCGGAAACTCGGAGGAATGGAGGATTGGATGAGTGGATGAGTGGATGAGTGGAGGAGCGGAGGAGCGGAGCTCCGGCCTAGGGAATTCCTCCCTAGGCCTGAGATGGATAATGACTAAGTCGGAGGACTAGAACTGTTACGAGGACTTAGGGTGAAGGCTAGTGCGAGGACTAATATGTGTATGATATTCAGACTGAGGAAGTACAAAGATTCTACAGAGTTTATATACTACAGAGGACTTAACAGAGAGTCAGTCAGCACAGTCCGAAGCTATGCGAGGCTGTGGACGGAGGATGTAGAAAAGTCAAACACTAGTCTATCGGAAAATAGTAAATGAAGACAGAGATGAAGACATAGGAAAATAAAGCCAGAAATGAAACGAGGTACGGAAAATGAGGAAGTCTAACTCAAGAAGGAACATACAAAGGGATAAGGCACGGAAGATAGACGCGGGTCGGATCCGGATGTCTGGAGATGAATGCGTGATAGGTCTGGGTCCGGAACGCAAGGAAGATAGACGTGGGTCGGATCCGGATGTTCGGAAGTCCGGAGACAGGTGATTACCATAAGGGGATGGGCACTGATTTAAGGTTTGGGTTCGGACATGACAGATAGGTTGGATCCGGAGATCCGGAGATGTGGATATCAGATCTGGCATCCGGATATCAGATGCAGGAGTACAGGGATCCGGACGGATAGAGGATTGGGTCTGGAGACATGGACAGGAGGTCCGGAGGTCCGGATGAGGCGTGGGAACATCGTCAGATGTTGGTCCGGAATGCGGGATATGACAGCTGCCCTGACTGTGAAGAGTGGTGTCAGACAAGTTTTCCATCTGAAATTTCTCTCTGAGACACTGGGAACTTCAACACTCTGAGTGCCTATCAAGGCAGTAAGAAATGCCTTTGGACTATTGCTTGAAGGAGTAAAGAAGCCAATGAACCAATTACACATTCCCTGTTGTTTGCCTCAGATCACAGCACATACATTTTATTTTGTTCTTTATTGATTGTATCACTTAATCGATCAAACCTCCCAGTTCTTTGTCTGCTCGTCCTGACAATTGTCCTAGACTCATGGTCGTCTGGCCACAGGAACTTCCTCCCTTAGGAACACTATCATGATGGTCTGAATGGGCTTCCCTTCATCATCGATCTCACCCAGCCTAGCACACCTTTGATTCTGTTACACACTCAAATAGGTCTGTTATATGGAGCCCTAAGAGGGGCGTTGTCCACTAATATTCATGATGTAACTGGAAGGGTCTGGTATAGCAAGTGAGACTGGCGACAACAAGTTGGCAGATATCACAGACATGTGTGTCACGTGACTTCTAAGATAGATGTCTGCAAAGTCACTAAGCTCAAAGTAAGGACTGTCTTGTCCTACGATCGAGGTAGACTTAGGTGCAACGAGCACCTAAAAAAGTTGTACTAGAGACAAGAGCTGAAGGGGCTCTTGAAGGAAGTAGTTTTGAGGGAAGATTGAGTAGATTGGGTTACCGTACTGTGTCGACGCTATGCGTATCGACGTCATAAGCGGACCTTGGACTTTGGAATTCGAACCATAATACTTATACCATTTCGCGTTCTCACCTTCCCTCAGTCTGTTCCACCAGCACTGAGGGTAAGCCATTATATTTACTCGAACCGCCGCAGATATTAACGACCTCTTAGGCTAACGTTATATCTAGGTATTTAACAAACTCAGTCTGTTCCACCAGCACTGAGGGCTAACATTATATCTAGTTATAAAAGGTTATGAGCCCTGCTCACTCGTAAACCGAGGAGCGGAACTACCAAACTAGAAATGGGCCTCAGGAACGAACCTGCCTGGTCATCAAACCCTCGGGGGTCTTATCTACCTACGTCGACGTCATCGTCGCATTTAATCTTACCTTCTTCGGTCAAGGAGAATCACTCGTTGGGGATCATATCTACCTACGTTGGCGTCATCGTCGCATTTAATCTTACCTTCTTTGGTCAAGGAGAATTACTTGTGATTATCCGCAGGTATATAAACCCGTGCATCACCCATTTTCTAATCTCCCACATCTTGTCCTCATGCCTTCTACTGCGCATACAAGGCTCCACAGAGCAATGCGGGCGTCATTCCCTATTCATGATAGTCAGCACAAGAAAGGCCATTATATGATTCATTACCTCCAGTAAGACACAACACCCCCTGCATGCTCACAGCCAATGCATTTACCTCCTTGGTATGGCATGTCATTGTAAATTTGTTTGAAAACTTTGGGAGCATCAATGAGAATAAGTCCCCACGAAGGAAAAATACATATGTTCATAGTTGATGGTGCATAAAAATGGGAGTGATCTGATGTGTTGACGTGTTTAAGAATGAACACGTCTGTTACATATCAAGAGTCATAAGGCTCCAAGTGGTTGAATCATTCAATTGTTTCGACAAGGAGATACTCGTTCATTTGGACTAAGATTAAATATACATGATCAACAACAATAAGGAATGGAGCTACTGATGACAACGGACAACACAATACAAAGTGTCAACCTTGGTCATCTAACAATAAACTTACTACAACAGGAGATAATATTCATAGTGAGAGGTGATCGATGTTATACAAAGACAATGACACAATAACTGTCCCATCTGATTTATGTAATGAAGGAAGAAAGACAAATGATTAGCTTTTATCATAATGAGTACTAACCTACCTTCTCGCATGCACAGTGCATGCACCAGGCGGGTCCAACGATATACCAGAGCTTCACCACGCTCCCCCAGATCTCTTGAAGCACATGAGAACCAGGAACTTGAGCGGGGGATCAAGGCATCCTTGATGTCTTATAGGACTGAGACTCAACAATGTAGCCAGAACATTGTGAGTTGGTCCCTGACCAATAATTCATTCTAACTGAAAGATGTCAGAACACCTGCACAGGGTCAGCTATGGATATTGACCCACCCCTGCATTCGGCCAGTGGGACATATGGATGTGTAGACACCACTATGGAAGATGACGAGGTTAGCAAACCCACTTCTGATATTCACTGTAGCTTACTTTAGTGTAAGGTGGGGCCCCTCACTGTTGTCCAGCAGAAAACATTGTTGAGGGTGAGCACGAGTCTCCTGGGGAAAGAAGACTTGTTTGCGGCTTGCAGAGACACACTGACAAGTATCTACAATGTCACCTCGACACACAGGATCCCCGTACTAAGCAGGCGCGCGAGCGCATGCATATTGCACTTCAAGCTGCACTGCTAGGCATCAATGTTGATGAGATCATGAAGTGTAAGCAAAGGTCAATGGCACAAACTCAGACCAATGGCGGTGGCAATAACATAGTAAGTGGGATGATTCACAGTGTGACGATCTGTAAACGACATGTCAATATCAGGGCCAAATAATAGATGACTATCTCATACTATCTGCAATTGCATGTCACATCGTGAATGGTGTGACATGTACAGTCCGAACACTGGGAACTGCACTGAGCACAACCTCAAGGGGCTTCAAACCAGTCTCTAGGATAGGTGAGTCAACATTTATCAAAAATTGTGACATCAATGCTAATGATGAAGCAGCATGTACTACGGTAATGCCAGGAGAATATCTTGAAACTGAGCAGAAGAAACTCTAAACATGGTGATACATGTACAATTATTGATCTGTAATCACAATACGTAACAGCATTGTAGGGGCTTAAATAGTGAATGGAACTCAGCCTGGGTTTTGACAGTGCCCCACTGATATGACTCATGCATATTTTCAGGATGTTTGTCAAAATTCAAATTCAGACATATCCATAGACAATTCAACAATTTTTTCCTCCTTTGCATACCAAACATTACCATACTATGTTCCATTATCAAATTTTGAACAGAGTTTAAATATATTAAATATTTGTTTGTGTAGTATATCTACCATTCATATATGATATATGAATCTTGCAGATAACACATACCTGTCATTTTCATTGTCGTATCATACATTGAACAATAAGGCAGATCCATGCCAACAAATTCAGCAATTGTGTTCATACATATTCCCTATTTGAGTACAAATTTGGCACTAAATCTAATTATGGACCTTTTCAGGCTTTGATCATGAATCTTGAGGAGTGATATTCCATTTTAAAAATTTATAATTTGTTCCTCAATTTGAATGGGATCTGTTGCAGGTACTCATTTGGCTGTGTCTCAGGTGTGATAACCTTTTCATGCACCTCCAATAATGAAGACTTCTTTCCCAATGATGTTGCTGAATGAGTCCAGATTTGTGTTCAATACTTTCATGATGAATTTGATAGGGACATTGACCTGTTATAACTCAGAGACATTTCATTTGAGGGGAATGACACTTATGAGTGAGCAATCACCCTTGGATATCAGAGTCAGGTGTGCATTTGGAAAGTCCACAGTTTGCACAACCCCTTTCTGGAACTCTGGCCTATGGGCGACAGTCACAATGTCTCCGGGCCTAACATCATAACCCTTTTCCTTGGTAAATTGGAGAGTCTTGGGGGGATGAATCTGCTGTACAAAGGCTACGGAATGTTGATCAGCTGGTCCTTGATATTGCCTCCAGCCTGGAACCACAATGTGGTTGCTCTCATAGGAAACCACACTACAATCCCGCATTTCCCCATGTTGTTAGTTATATGATCATTCACCTCTACAGTACATATTTCTATGTCTTTTATGTGTCTTATTGTGCCTTCATACTCATAGTATTATTCCTGACACTTTACTTACCATTTACATGACTTCCTGACCTCCCTAGGATGTCCCTAGGTCGAGTTATTACTTAATCTTTGATTGTGGCTTGTCTGTTTACATTTGTTTACCATATGTCGCCCACATCTCAGAGTCCAGTGCTTCCTGCCTTTTTGGCAACTTACTCTGGACTCTAGTCTGATCTCTTCTGGTCTCTCAGTAGCCTCTAGAAGCGGCCCACTTCACCCCCATCTTAACATCTCTCCTTGCAAAACCCTTCACTGACTGACCTCACTCTTACACACACATCATTGAGTGCCTTTCAGTGGACTGTGATGATGCATGACATTAACCTTACACAACTTTGGTTTTTGTCTGTTGAATCCAAGTGCCCTACCACTGCCCTGGTTGAGTTTTGACACGGCATGAGGTTCATCAGCTCTGGCTTCACAGTATGGATCATTGCACAGGCGAGCCTGGCTCCCCATTGAACATGGATATCCCCCATATTCCCATGCATACTTATGCACTCTATCTGGACCATATTGGTACCTAGTGTCCCTACTAGCCAAGGTTCACATGCCTCAATGCATTCAAACCCTTGATTTGCAGCTTGACACCACTTTTCTGGCATCAACATCCAATTACTTGTCAGCAATCTCAGCAGTTTGTCGCCATTGATAGTCTGCAACTAAATTTTTATGATGGATCACTAATTTCTGAAAGTTTTGATGTCACATTGGATGTTGACAATCGAACAATTCCAGCAAAGAAGCTTACTATTTATCTTACCACACTGGTACAAGTATTCAAATCAACACCCCTTGGTGAGTGTCATATATGAAACAATTTTGCATTAACTCATGTTTTGTACTTAGTTCCGCTGCAATCCTTGGTTACAAGTCTTCCAGCATGTCAAAAATGTTTGTCTTAGGCCTGGAGACATGACACTATCAGAGTGCCAGAAGCTGGAAGCTGCCTTTTGTCGCCCTGAATACCCCTACCATTTGGATATTGGTCATTATATCTAGTAGTATTTGTGTGTGACATACCCACTCATACCCACTCCTATACTACCACACTGCTACTTTTGAACTCACCAAGTGTCCTCTCACGTTACCAATACATCCCAACTCAAACTCACTCCAATACTCAAGTGTCCACTGATTCTCCTCACTCACACTCTGATACTTTTTTCATTTATGACACAAAATATTTGATTGTAGCTTCAAATTCCATTAGTTATACCATAGACACTCCCGATGATCCCCAGTCACTTACATAACCAGATTCATTATGAAGTAAATCACATTGATACACACAAACATTTGATACTGAGCACATACTATATACTATAGTACACCATCGGCAAAGCAGACTATTGCAAGAACATCATGTGAAAATGACCGGGCTGCCAGAGAATTAAACTGGGAATTTCTGGTTCACCATATAAACCCTGAGATTATCTTTAACATCTTTCTTTTCCCCCACCATCTATACGATACCCCTGACACATACATATACATAGTAGCTCTTGACTTATGATTAGATGTTATGTACAATGGCTCAAGCTCAAGCACAATGGTCCATACTATATGGACACATATAGCCAAAAATATATCATGAGAAAGACACTGATATTCATTGATCCGTTTTTAGGCCATGTTGAGCTACAGGGTTGCGCTCATGATCATGATCAATCTGTATGACAATGACTACACCGCAGGGATCCCCACAGTCAAGAGGCGTACAATGGAGAAACCTGAAACACCAACACTTTGCTTACCGTAAGCAAAAACCTTAATCTCAGCCACTTTGGTGTTAGAGCATGTTGTCGTCTGAACTTCTCAACAGCACTTTCAAATCTTCACCAAATCTTTTGGTAACTTGGTGGAGGTGGTGGTTACAAGTACCTTAGAGTAATTTTAGATACCTGTATCAATAAACTGCATAGTTGTAGCTGATTTCCCCTGCAAAGAGCCGCAAGGGAATGAAACTTGTCAATGGTCATACTATCAACAGCGCAGTGCTCGCTCGCTATCTCTCATGGCTACCCAATCAAGATGAGGCTTCCATCCTCAAGCTTCTGAATCCAGATGACCCCCAAGATGTCCCTCGTGCAATTGAATTTGGTATCACACGGATGAGAGGCCAGCATAATTCTGACATGAACTATTCACAGGCACTTGATCGCATCGGCGCCGCCAAGGATATTGATACTGTTTTCAAGAAACACCCAGACCTTGAGTCTGGCTCGTGACGACTCAAAATCACCCGCGTTGAAGGACTCAATCATATTCGTGGGTTGGAGATGTGGTTGTGTCACATTGCGACCTTCCCTCAGCATGGAAGGATGGTTGTGATAAGGCATTGACCGTGCTCACAGATGCCCATATGTCTGCGGTCTGCTGCGCATTCAACGAGTTTTTTTCCCAGGATGGCTGTGACCTTATGCGGCCCTGGGGGGCAAACAAGTACTTAGGGATATCGGATGTTGAAGGTGTTGAGTTGAGCACGAATTCTACTTCCTTTCCCAATACTGCGGTTTCAAGCGAGTCACTACTACTGGTGGCAGGTCCTACCAGTGTTGAAGAGGAGCCTGAGCTAGACAAGGATGTTCTTACCCTGGAGGAAGCTCTTACTCACGATGTTGCATTCGGAAGCCCGAACATTGACCATGACCCTACCATTCCATCAACATCACATCCTGATACTCCAGCTCTCGTTAGTGGCCCTGGGATTAATCCTGATGATTACCTTCTTGTCTATGGGAAGTACATCTACAAGGAGACAATCTGTCGATGGTTGCTCAACAAGCATTTCATTGCGAAGTCTCTCAATAGACAGGAGCGAGTTTATAGCATCAGTTTCACCAAGGTTAATCGTTGATGTGAGCTCCCAGGGAGGTCGATCACTGGTGGCAATACATTCATCATTGGCGATATTTTCCTCACAATCATCCGCATTAACCTCACACTTACTATTGCACTTGTCTGTTCTACGTCAATTGAACATCACAGCATTACCTGTCATCATATTCTTGCCTCAAATGTTTGCACTCCCGACGTCAAACTCACTGGCCAAATCTTAACGTTGATCCCCACACACCAACCTGTTGAACAGTGCTCCTGGCTCTGGATGGGAGATTATGTCAAAACGCGCTCAGAGATCCAAGGCATCAAGCAAACAACAGAAAAGGTTGTCGAAATCACTGCACCAGGGCTTCTGGTAGAGCTTGTTAACCCCGAGACGACGTGTGTCCGCATGCGCAATGACATCAATTCCGACAAGTTTTTCGCATTGAATAATCTCGGGAACACGTGGATAATTGAAGAGTTGGCTCTCTCTCTCGCATGCGACACTCTTTGGCGCAATGCCTGCGGGCATTCAATTAGCATCAAGAATATCCTCCACATCCCTACCCCTTCTGATCCTTCCATGTTTCCTTACACTCTTCCCGATGGTAAGTTTCAATTTTTCTTATATTTGTCATGCTACTAATATAATTACATAGGTTCGGCAGGTATCATTTGTATCGAGGCGAGCAAACGACTTGCTGCCAGTGAATCTGGCCCATCATCAGAATGTCCGCTATGTGGGAACAAGACAGATTCGATGCGTGCACATGTCGGCATCCACATATTGAGAGCGTCTCGTGGTGTAACGAGCATCAACAATAATCTGAAGCAACAGGTAAGTCGTGTCATAATTGTATAGTGTCAAGTGTTGACTTTGATGTTTTAGGTCGGTCTTCATCAGCCATGTGGATTCTGCGGACGATCAGGCCACCAGGAATGCAAGATTCGAATCAAAATCACAAACAGTGGTGCCGTTTCGAAGGTCGAATCATCCTGCCCTTATGCCCACACATTCCAGTACCCAAATGCCGACATTGGCTCGAACAACAGGCCCTGTGGCAATGTCTCTCTCAAATGCGAGTTATGTCACCCGTTTTTGGCGCCCGTCACCGGCAAGAAAAGTCGCACTGTTGCTCCCTTCATTGACGCTGTTTGGCATTACAACATGATCCAGCATCTTGAAGAAGTCCATCCTCAGTATGCGCACCCAGAGAAGCTCATTGGACATCCTCTCCCTGCGCAGATCCTCACCTCCTTCACGCTGACTGCTCTCGAACAGGAAGATGCAAATATTCCGATGGCGCAATGGCTTATGCCTCTTTTTGAGGGTGAGAAGGAAAATGTTCAAGTTGGGTCCAGTTCTCGCAAGCGGAAGACTAATAATGCTGGTGTTGTAAATGCGAAGAAAGCTTGTACTTCTGTCTAGTTTTTTTTTTGTTCCTTCGCATGCTTTCACAATTGCAAGCTCACTCTCACTCGCTATGATTTTGCATTCTTACACTTGCTACTTGATGTTTTCGTGGATTTTATTGCTTCCAATTGCATAGTACTACTTAGGAATCAATACACACATGTTTCTACCTTCTTATATTGCATATGACGCGTGAATATCGAGACACGTCTCTCATGCATTAGTGAAAATTTCAAACATGACAGAATTACCCGATTTGGCCCTGTGACATCACATGATGTCACTGTAACGGTGGTGGTGATGGTCGCCGAACTAAAAGTGTTAGTGTCTGGAACTAACCAATCGCACGCCTCTTGCCCACAGTCTCCCACCAGGGACTTGCAAAATACCCAGCTCACTCCTACAATCACTGACACTCCTTTCAAACAGGGTAGTTCCACAAAATTGCCTTGGACAACCAATGCACATTGCCGGAATCTCACAGTCAATGCCATGGGCGCAGAGATGAAAGGTCATTGCATTGGCCCGATGCCTGTCCAGGAATTTCTTGAGGAGTTCCTACCGACTTCGGAGATACCAGATCTCCCTGCTTTAACTTTCAAAAGTGGTACATTTGATAGCACAATATGTGTCAGAAATGAGGTGCAGGCTTATGAACCATTTGTGAGCCTCCATGACTATCACATTGGGATTGCTGATAGTCTAACTTTGATGTTTCAGATTGCCACCATACAATCATTTGGCCCCGCTTTATCATTTGTTGATACTTCCAACTCTCAAGACACAAATATTTCTTCAACATTCTCATTCACTGTCAAGCCGGACATCAATGTATATGCTGATGGAACATCGCACGGCTGCAATGTTTCTACCACAGAAGTTATCATCAAATTCAAGTGGGATGCCATCCATGATGCCTTTTGTGACCCTCCTCTCCACTCAGATGTTGGCAGATTCTCCTTTATCAACCAGACCATAAAAGGCATGGACACATTAGGGCAAATCACAAGCTACACTGCAGCCCAACTTGGCACCCAATACCATCCCCACATTTTCTTGGTCCTGAGTATGCAAAATTTCGCTTGTATCATCAGATGGGACATGGAAGGAGCCATTGTCACTTGCACCTTCGATTACAACAAATATCCACACTTAGCCAACTTTTTCCGCCGTTTTTCACAAGCATCGCCTGCATTGTGTGGTGTCAATACATCAGTGACACCCACTAGCTCTGAGGAGGCCATTCGCACACGGTTGAGGTTAACCTTCATGCCAACACACCCATGTTTGCGGTTATCATCCCTGCTGCCGAGGGTGATGGTTCATTCAGGCTGATTATTCCTGCACCTGTTCCCCATGGTCTTTCGCCTGTTGGCCATAGGACACGTGCATGTCCTGCATTTGACCCCATCCATGACAAAATTGTCATGTTCAAGGACTTTTGGCGGGTGGCATTGCCTGACATCTTACCAGAGGGTGTAACTTACAAACTCTTGAAGGACACCAATGTTCACAATGTTATGACATGCATTGCATGTCATGATGTACCATCTCTCCCTCAGCAACGCATGCAAACTTTGAAGTTTGCAAATGCTTCATGGGTATGTCATCATGAGCCTCTCACTCTAGCCCTCAATCTTGTTGGCAAACCATTGATACAATTTATGAGCTCTTGTCAAGTTGTTGAAGCTGTTAGTGATGCACTGATTGGTACGTGTTTTGGAACTCACATCACACATCATATTTACATTTCCACAGTCCATGACAATGCATGTAATAAGGCGGGCGTGTTACATCGAGACATCAGTGTTGGGAATGTGGTTATCCATGGTGTTGTTGGCATTCTCATAGATTGGGATCTTGCAAAGTTACACAGCATTCAGGGTCCTCGACAAATCACATGCACATTATACTTTTGTGCTAGGTTTTGTGTCACCAAGGGCACCTGGCAATTCATGTCTGCCAACCTTGTCGAAAACAAACACTCCACACACACCATCGAGGATGACCTCGAGTACAGTTTTTATGTCATTTTTTGGGTCGCCTTGATGTACACAGAGAGTTATATGACCACCCTCACTCGGTCACTACTCATTGAAGAGGTCTTTGAGGCTGAGGAGATAGAGGGGATTGGATCAAACACAAAATCAGCTTTTCTCATCTCGAGATGGCAAATCACCGGGGATGTGTTTGTTGGGCGCAAAGCACTTGACAGGCTTATCTTTGCACTTGCTGAACTCTTTGCTCTTCGGTACATTTTGATGGCTGATGAGGAGCAGGATGTATTTGACCAAACATTCCCATGCCTGGAGCTCACAAGGTCACATGCCAAGATCATAGCTATTTACAATGAATACCTCACAATGAATACTTAGCTTCCTTATGAGGTTCCCAAATGGCAAACTCTCAGTGACAATGAGAAGCACAAGCCACAGGAATTCTTCATGAAGTCACGATATCCCTCCCTGGTACCATGCACTGGGAAGAGACGAAGGTCAAACTCAGAGTTGGACTTGGACTCAAGTAGCTCTTATGGCTGAAGCTGGCAATTGTACGTTCCATTTGCTATGTTCTGTCGGGTGATTGGTGTTTCATCGCTTGACTCTGATTATGCACTACTACACTATACATGTTTTGAATACCCGCTTACTGTCAGTATTACCTACAATGAATTAGGATTTCTTTTTGTGTTGCTCCTGACCGGGTATCTCGAGTATCTCGACTCCTTTGGTACTGAATGCACTGTTTTTTGTGTTGTATTCTTAGCCTAGTCAGTAACTCATCTGATCGTGACCTACTTATTGTTTTTACAAACAAATACAGATTACTTGTAGCAATACCCTGACAACAACAAAGGTATTTATTAAACTGAATGAATTTTATGAAAGACCGCTGTGAGTATGCTACACCGCATTATGTCAATGTCAATAATTTTGACAATTATTCAGCTCGACAGACCTGTATATATAGTTATCTTTGCAGCTTCACAACCCGCGGTGCATCATTGGCTCAAGCTCCACTGTTACTATAGCACTGAGTTCACCTTGGAAGAAAAGTTGAGGGTGCACTATCATACAAGCCCTATACCGCATTCCGTCCATGTCCTGTAAATGCGGGTCCATCTGTCCTTCATGCTCCTCATTCTGCTGCATCTACTCCCACAGTAGTCTTGTCATCAGCATCTCAGTTCCAGTCCTCTGTTTTTGCATTCAATCTCACAGTCCCCCAACCCACCATCACTTTGTCAACTCAGGTAGCGCCTCCTTTCCAATTCTCTATCCCTGCATCGACTGCTGTCACTGTGTCTCTTGAATCTCACCCTGTGACTTCTTTCCCGACTGAATCACCACTTGATTCTTCTGTTGCTGGATCGAGAATAGATCGTAGGAATCATTGAATATACACTCAGCCTGATGGCCTGTCATCCCACAGAGGAAGCAGTCGTTCAAGGAGTCCTGATATAGACAGTCTCGTCGTGCAAGCACTCCATATGCAGGTGAGTGTCAAGGTGCACGTCTTATAATATCGACTGCTAATGTGCTGCTACAGGCACCGGTCGTCAGCCCTTGATTTTCTCTGCATCTCCATGTTAAGATGGGAGTGAAGTGGGCCACTTTACCATGAGTATGATGGCACAATAAGACACATAGAAGACATAGAAATGTGTACTGTAGAGGTGAATGATCATCTAACTAACACTTACAGATGATAAAGTTGGCTCAGCACTTCGGGAATTCCTGATATCAAGTAAATTTGTATTGTGTGGCCACATCCTTGTACCCTTCCATCTAAGGAAGGGAGCATGTACCTTTTGGAAATGAACCAGAACATTGATTGGCAGACAAACCTTTGCATTCCTCTATTGTTCTCCCGCACAGATGCCACTCCTGCGGTGAGGCTGTCATCATGTACTATTCAATGAGGCTGTGTATTCTTTACTGAGGCCATTAACATGTGTTCTTTGCTTGCCCTTGATTTGGTACCATTCTCACATCGACAATTTAATGTACACAATGTTGTGTGATCTTGACCTGCTTAAAGGTGGGCTATTACCTCAAATTAACAGCGACTTCATCATTGATCACCTCATTGTTGCGCATACAGAATAACATGTGTTCTCCCTACCAAATGCACTACGATATACTACATAATTAAATAGTGTGTGACACATGTTCAGAATTGATATAAGGGATGGTGTAAACTGAACTCAGCACTCACAGCTCAAACCTTCCCCTTGCTCTTACTTTCTTAGCATGTCTCAGCAACATGTACCAGAGGATATTGAAGTCACAGAGAGCGGCTCCACAAGCTTTGATTCTGACTCTGACAACCTGTCATCAGACTTGGATGAGGAGCTCATGAAGGTCTGCGCTGCTGTTGCGTCTCCACCGGATGGTGCTTCGATTGCAGACCTTCATAAGGCAAGTGCTGTCTTAATCCTTTCCAGGTGTGTTGCAGGCTCTAAGTTGATTATCCAGGCGCTTGAAACTGCACAAAAACATCTGTTGAACATGCGAGGCCGGCAGCAAGAGCTTTTGAAGTGGAATGTGCTTCTGGAGACTTCATACTGGCATTGAGATTCACTGCTATTTGCACTGAGCAAACTTGAGTCTATGTCCTGATAGATGAAGCCTGTGACTTGGCTGACCGGACAGTATTGCAGAATATAACAGCTTTATCTCACAAACGAACTCTAATGGCATGGAGTGCGTCATTGGCCTAGCGTTCACAGAGGGTAATTTCTTCATTCATGAAATCGGTAAGGCCTAACTTCTTGCACCTGACCTGACCAATGTTGGATGGCAGGGGTATGACAGTGAGCTCTGGTTGAAATATGAAAGTATTGTGTATATCTGGATCAACATTGTGATCATTGTTAAGATCAGAGTAATCTTCACAATCGTCATGAAGTGAATTACAAACAATATTGAGAGGAAAATCCAGGTCATTGACATTAACTTCAACTCCAAGATACGTATGTGCCATTTTGAGAAAGCATGTGATGTGAGTATGAAGCTTGTCGTGGTATTGGGCCACTTTCAATAATTGCATATCTGTGGGATACTTCCCTAACCTTTTCACATCCCTAGAGAGAGAGAGAGAGAGAGAGAGAGAGAGAGAGAGAGAGAGAGATTTTGGATTCCTCTATGGTGAGACTGGTTGCGAGCCAAGTTGCAGCTTCTCATTGACCGGGGGAGTTATTAACTAGATGTTTAGGGTGATTTTGAGCCTGCAGCAGGCGCAACTCCTGCTGTGTTCTCATGGGAGCTGCCCATGTACTGGTGATCAGACCTGTTGAATGACCTGTAAAAATTGACACTTACCCTTTTCTAACCGGACCTCATAAATGTCCATTGCTGTAGGATCCTCTGCTCAGATCACGTGAGCCAGTGCCTCCTCTGCCTCCCAAAGAATGACCATGTCAGGGTGGGCTGTCTCACTGAGATGTTGGAATGCAAGTTTGCTCTCCACAGCACCCTTAATGGCCTCTTTCAACTTTCTGGAAAGAAACTTAGCTACAGGATGAGCCAGCCAGAAATGCATTGTAGACCATATATAAGTTTATATAGTCCTTGAACTTGCACTTCCATTGCTGGAGATATGCATTCTAACTCTGCATGATCTGGTCAGATCCAGACTCTAGAAATGAAGACGACTGCTAATTGCCAGAGATTTGGGTAATTTAGGCTGGAGGATGTCACCTTGGTCAAAGTCAAAGTTGGCACCTTCATAGAGCATGTCAGAGGACCCAGATTGATGCTTTGAGGGAGATTTTGTTGGTGATGATATTACTGACTTTGTTTGGAGACCACAAATCTTTTACCTAAAATGACCCAATCGTTTCTTTATAGGAGGGATGTATGTGATTCTCTTTTGTTTGGTCTTTGCCATATTAATGCTACCACTGGAAAGGATCATTAGACTAGGGAGTGTGCTTTAAACTTGATGACTGGTAGGCACATGACTTCACTGCAGTGCCTTCCATCAATCCCAGACTTCAGGAGATTTGAACCGTCGAGATTACCACATTTTCCCTTGTTAGTCATTGAACATTATTCCTGTTTAGGATATATTAATGTTGGAGTTGATGAGGTTGCCATAGTTGCATCATCTATTAAACACAGTAATCCTGTCATTATCCCAAGTTGTATGGATTTCATGTTCAAGTTAGATGACAATTGACTTGAAAACCTACGTCGACCAGAGGTTACATTTCAAGGTTCAAATACTTCTTTCTAACCAGCGCCACGGGCTTTGGTCTCAGAGAAGTAATCCAGTTAATTAAGAGGGTTTGGCAGTAATATGCATTGGGTTAACTTCAGTTAGGGCACTGGCATTATGAAACATGCTCCGAGAGAACAGTTCCAACCAAATAACTCATTCTACTAACATAAACCAGCTCTTATTTGAGCTTCAGGACACCAGCTGTTTATATCCACATTCATGCTGGCCTCCAAAGGCATTTGTGATGATACTTACTCAAGCAAGTCATGAAGTATAGTTGCACAGGGCCTGTATGCAGTATTTGAGAGTATAGCTATATGCTGCTCACATGCTATATGATAAAGGTCTAAGTCCATATGCTCTTACTGCTCTACATTCTGTGCACCAAAAACACATGGAATGTTGAGGATATCATGTCAATTGACAAGTGTTGACTCGCTGACAGACAATCTCTTGTTCATTTTGCTGTCATATACATTGGTTATGTAACCTAATACTGTGATATACACATACATCCTTTCTTCTACCAAGACCTCAACTGCTTTGCGATATCCTCATTCAACTGAGTTCATCAGTAGACAGCCCAAAGAATAGTTGATTTTCTAATTCTATATATGATTACTGACTTTTATCATGATGTATCAAGATATACCAGGACTGGTTATATAACTGGAGACCTGAAAAGACTCACAAAAAGAAGCCAGCAAGTTGGGTCAGAGATGGACATCCCGGTCGGTGATAGAATAACTGTGCAAGGAGGAGATCATCAAAAAGACCAGAGCAAGGCCAGGATCAAAGATATTTATTGAAAGATACCAGTCAACCCTCACTGCAGTCATGGCCAGTCTATCTAAAGAGCAGCTGAAGGAAGCTCAGAACACTGTGATTGAGTGGTCTGACAAGGCTCCTCCTATAGGCATCTAGGCCGACTTTGTAAAGAAGAAAGCACCTGGTATGATGAAGGATCTGGCGAATAAGTTATGGAAGCAGGCCGGTATAAGGATATTCATATTATCAGCATGGAAAACAGAGGAAGGTGAAGTGAGGATCAATGTGTGAGTTCCACTTTCACACTCAATCACTAAAGATTGCCTGAAGGGCAATAATTTTACAGATACAAAGGACTACAAGCCCAGTGGAATGCCTATGCTGGAGAAGAGTTCAGTGAGCTACTTTTTCAAAATCTTGTGTCATTCAGTCAAGTACTTATCACACTTGGGGGTGATACCAGATGTTGACCTGAATAATGATGACAACAACAATGAGTGGGAGGTGAAGAAGAGCAGAAAGAAAGGGGGAAAGAAGGACAATTATCCTTTGGAGGTGGATAGCTATGGGCTTCCAGTTATACCGGACATTGAAGATCTCAGCCTAGAGAGTAAAAAGTGTCTTATCTGAACATTTCTCACAAAACACTACAGTCAGTTTCACAAATCATGCATCTGGAAAGTTGATAGACCAAGAAGCTATTTTTCAGGGTTTTGTAGCCAATAACCAAAGGCGTCTATTCCTTGGTTCTCAGTGAGGAAGGCTCCGGGTGACTTTGTTGCAGCCAGGTATTTACCTACCGGCACAAAAATGGACAATCCGTCAAAGATTTGGTTGGCTGTTAGAGTTTTGGCGTCAGAGACAGAAGGATAAGATTTGTCCAACCTTTGAATTCAAAGCCTAGGTGTTATGTCTTGGATAGGTCGAGCCTTCTCTAGCCGAATGGCTAATCGTCTAGTGGTCATACATAGACAGCAGGATGAGTTCTAGCTCAGATGAAGCCCAAGGTATCCTCCGACAAGCTTGGTAAGTGTGGTGGCTCGTCAAGCTGTAGGGCTAATGGATGTATGGCTAAGGTAGTGTCGGCTTGCCTTAGAAGTGCGGTCAAGACAGTGGGACTAGAGGTCACACTGAAAGGAGTTTCAAGGGAAAACCAAGTATATCAAAGTAGGGAAATACAATGACATGTGTCTAATCTATATAGGTCTATCCTATAAGGTTCAGGAGGAGTCTGTATCTATGGATCTATCTGAGTTAAGATAAGTACATGAGGCGGGTCCGGCCTCTGAGTCTCTGATGCATGAGGCAGCATGTGTCGGTCCAGTTCTACATGAGGTGGACAGCCATCATGATGAGATTGGGAGGCCTTTTAGGCCAAGACAGTGGTCTATGCTGCTCTAGGTATCTGGTGGCATCCAGGCTGCTCTAGGCTTCTGACAGTGTTCCGCTGTGTCAGTAAGTCGTGAAGAGGGAACATAGAGTAAAGGCAGCATGTTATTGTAACACTGGGAAGACAATGACAAGACGATGAAAGAACCAGTAGATACAATCTCAGGCGACAATTCAGATACCAGACCCAGAGTACCAGTCAAAAAGTCAACCAGAAAGCCCTGCAGGAGGGTGAGACAGGAGTCAAGTGGGGAGGATGAGTGTGATGATGATGATGAGGGAGAGAAAGACAAGGAACACAAGGAAGAAGATGAGAAAGGCAATGAGGAACACATTGTCTGCTCACCTCCTTCAAAGTCCAAACCCTCCAAAAAGCAAGATAGGGCTAGCACAGTTCAATCTGAATTGCAACAGGAAGATCCTCGCCCACCAGTCAAGAATTCCATGCTGGTTGCATCACCACTTTTAAAGTCCAAATCAACCAAGAAGTGAGGTAGGGTTGGTCTAGTTCAATCTGATTCAGAGGAAGATTCTCGACCATCAGTTAAGAAATCCAAGCTGACTGGTGGGGGCAATAGATGGTCAGAAGACAATACTGGTACCAGTTCTGCTCAATCAACTGGTAATCATCTTGGTGATACTGTGCTGCCTTCGCACCATGTGTCTAAAAATCGTGCATTTGGTCCTACATCAGGTGTCCACACCACCTATCCCAGCAAAGGCCACTGGCAGGAAAACCAAAGGACATGATGCCCAGATTTTCCATCCAGAGCCAAAGTGCTCTAGTAGAACTGCAAAGGTGTCTTATAAAGCTCACTACATGCAAATGTAGTCTTGATATTAGTCGACATGTCAGCAATAACTCTTAAGTGCATTCAAGACCTTGCTGTCTCACAAAGGTTTCTTCCAGTGATATTGCACTACCAGCCCTATCAATCTCCAACCGGTGCATTCATCTGCAAATTGCCTACAGCCCGCTGAATGACAAATCCAATGGGATCTGAATGACTGACAACCACTGAATTTAAATCATGAATAGTTTTATATCCGAAAAAAATAAAGACATATATGACTAATCCAGAGCATCATGCACTGGATCCATCTCAAAACCCATCTCTAAAGGATTTTCTTCTGATTGAATATTATTCCCTATGTCTGGAACATCATCTACCGGATGTATGTTGAGCCTCATCTCCAGAGCCCCATATTCTAGTTCAAGATTATTTACAAAGATGAACAAGTCAAATTATTAGATATATAGTGCAGCGACATACCTGTGTTGCCGGAGGGATCACTGATGTCAAGATGGTTTGGCAAACTGTTCGCTGGGTAAGGTGTAGGATTGATATTGAACCCTGCATGAAGTGATTCTCCATCATCTCCAGACTCAAGTAGACATCCCATGTTGAATACATCATCAGCAGACTCTGGAGGACATTCCATTTCCAATGGACCCTCTGACTCTGTAGGAAATCCTAGGTCAACATCTTACCATCTGACCAGTCATCATCATACAAGATGGGGAATTGCATATCCAAGATGTCTGACTCTGGTTGACCATGGATGTCCAACATGCAGTCATTATCGGACAATGAAAACCCCAAGTCTAATGACCGGAAGTTGTCTGCTGTCTGCGAGTCCATCATCTTCAATCTTTTACAATCCTTCCACTAGTCATGAACTGACAGGACATCCAGGTCTGCAAGACAAATCTTAATTGTCCGTATGATAGCTCAGCATGAGAGAAAACTCACATTCAGCCATGCTTGAACAATCCATCAAAGGGTTGTTGTAAGCGCACTCTTGATGTCCTGGCTTTAATATATCAAATACTAGTATGCCAGAAAATGTCAACCAGAACATGCCTCATCAGCAAACTAGCAATTTCGTCACAGGTATCACAAGGTTTCACAAGGTGCCACAAGACACCAGAGGTCTTACAAACTTCACAGACACATAATCAAATACCACACCACTGATAGTGTCTACTATCCTTAACCTACCCTATATTGTTGTAATTTGTAATTACTGAAAATATAGTTGAAATATATATTAATCTTTACTGTACAAGATTTATTGACTCTGAGTGAAAATTAAATAGGATATATATTGAGTAAATTAGTGTATGATTCTATTGCAACTATCTGAAGCTACTATAGTCTTATTTATGTAGTAGTAAATAGAATGGTAGTGTTGTAGTGATAATTGACTAGACTGACTTAGGTCGAAAATTTTACCTCTTGGCTCGCCATATACGGTAGTGTACGTCACGTGACCCCGCCTTCCCGCCGCGGTTGGGGTGCTGCGCACACACAGCGAGAGGACGAAGTCGCGAGGGAACGAGGATGGATGATGGGGAGAAACGGATGGACGTGCTGGTGCTGGTGGGAGGCAAGTCTGGGAATCAATGAAAGGCTTGAGCATTAGGGCTAGGGACGTGTGTCAAGGATGTACAGTATGGAACAGTAACTGGTAGGTAGTGTAGTAGTGTAACAAGCTCATTGAGATGATTAGAATTGGATGGGACCTACGAGACTTGGCCTGAATTAACGAGGGACTCCAATGGCATGCTGGGCAACAAAAAGGGAGGGACTTTGAAGTGTTGGTGCCGAGAAAAAAGAAAAAGAAGAGTCTAAAAATCATCAGCGCAGGTCACTGGCAGCGTGCGCGGGAAGTATCACTCACTACTTTCGAGGGATGATATCCCCGCGCTCCTTCTTCGCGCGGTTGATTGCCCGAAGCAAAGCTGTGTGGCCCACAGTGGCCTCTGGATATGCGGCGAGGAATGCAGGCTCATGTCCATTGAACCTAGTGTGTGTGCATGGAATGATGATGGGTGGGGACAGTGAGAGCAGTTCGTGTGCCAGAAAATTATGAAATCAACTCACCGGTCAAGAAACTCCAGTGCGATCACTGAGTGCTGGTGGTACTTCATCGCAAAAAACTTCTTGTTCTTCCCGCGGATCCACTCAGGCGGCCAATCTCAAAGTGGAAGTAGCAATCCGTGCTTAGGGTCACCATCCGTCCAGTGCTTCACAATCTGTCTCCAAGAGGCAGCTCTGGGGGTGTGGGTCCCATCAGGGTGTCGTGTTGGGACATCAGGGATGACAAGTCCCTTCTCAGGTAGTACTAGCGAGTGGGAACCAACTTGAACGATGCCGCCGTCTGTGATTTGAGTGACTGCAGAGGGCTGTGGGAGAGTGGAGGAGAGAATAGCAGGGCAGTGTGGCTGAGACTCAGAGCTGGGTGGCTGGGACGAGTGATGAACGATGCAGGGGTTGCCTGGGTTGGACAGCGGAATTGACGAGTGCGGAGCATTGCACATGCCTGTGCTGCTGGGTGAGTTGGGCAGGTTAGTCAGCTGTCCGTTGTAGAGCGTGGCTGCAAGGATGCGTAGGTCACTCCGCAAACCTACAACATCAGCTGAGATGCATTCATGCATCAACTGGAGGTCCTGGATGCAGACGGGCTTGACAAGCAAGTGCTCTCCAAGCAGAGATGCATCAGCTTCACGCTGTGTTGGACAGAGGGCATCACTATGGTCGTTTTCATAGGTGGAGAGCTCGTCGAGGAGATACCGGATCAGTGTGTCGCGCTAAAAGTAATTCATTGTCAGAAACAGAAAAGCTCAAGTCAGTCTGAGACTCACATTCTCATTCTCTGCCCATGAACCCCACCACCTGACCCTCGCGAGAGTCCAGCACTGACCGATAGGTGCAAACATCCAACGCCACTGTGCACCACCACGTCGATAGGTGTGGGTCGTGAAGTTGTCACCTGCGCCTCGTGGGATTCCTGCTTCTGTGGTTGCTTCGTCGATCCATGCTTGAACAGTGTCATGCGAGATAGGTTCACCATAGTGGACAATGCCATTTGCACCTATGGCAGGAAAGATATAGTCTTTGGGCTCGAGTTTTCGACCATAGTGGGCAACTTCAAAAAAGGTAAGCCAGAGTAAGAGCCAGAAGAAGCAGTCGCAGCCTGGTAGGTCTGGCTGTGGGTAGAGCTTGTACCGGTTGCCTGATGATGAGGGTAGCAGGAGGTTAATGTTCGAATTAGTATGACAGACAACTGGTGTAACTAGGCACTCACTTCGTAGGTCTGATTCCTTCGTGCCCTTGTCTACTCTCCGCTGCCAGCCTTTTCGGTTGGAGAAAAACACCTTGAAATATGTGTGGAGGTCCTTCGAGCACAGTTTCTCGCCATTTAGATATCTTGTGAATGTTGTGCCAACTTGGAAAAAATCGATGGTCAAGTCTTTCCGTTTGAGTTTGATGAGCTCGAAGCACCTGCCATGGGTTGCTTCAAAATTTAGCAAGCAGTCTGTATTGAGTGAGCTGACCTCGTCCACAGGTTCCAGGCCGTTGTGCTAAATGCTTGGTACATCGTCATCTTTGTGAGCAATTCACGCGATTCCAGTGTGAGGGGTTCCATGCTCGTCGTATCTGCTGCCAGAACTGACCTCATAAGCCCAAGGAATGTCTCCGGCGGGCAGAGTTTGTGGGTCCAGGCCAGGATTCGATCCATGAATCCTTTTGACATTGCAATGGAGTGAGTTCTGTCCCCACCCTCACTGCTGGTCTTGTGCTTGACAGACTTGATGATGTCTTGAACCTCAGCTGACGATGCGGGGTTTCCTTCCCAGCATAGGTGTGCCTCATTGAAATGCCACCTCCCACGGTAGGTATCTCCATCCCTGGACAGTGGCACATTCCGTCAAAAATCATAAGTATGAGACTCACTGACACAAATATGGCACTCACGCTTCCTCCCAGAATTTTTTGAAGGCTGAGTAGGTCCCGTCGCATGTGCTCTGGCCACAGTTCTCGTGGAAACACTTGAAGGAGATGAGGAGTGCGAGGGCCTTGTCAGAATGTTGGTTGGGCATCCTCTCGAGTGCATCTCTGAATGTGGGATCCTCGTAGGCATCAGTACTGATAGACATGGTCTCTGAATCCATGCTTGCCACGGCCCCCCTGCTAGTAGCAAAATGTGCCTTCAGCCATGTCTGTCCTCGTTCCACATACCCATTGTAGTTCTCACGCGTCTTCTTTGCATGCTTGTGCTGTTGCTTGGCCCTTTCCTTGACTTTGTTGATGGCCGGCAGGGTGGTATTTCCTGTGGGCACTGCCCCCTTCCGTCGCTTCCTTGGGCTGGCCTCTGCAGCATGAGGGGAAGGAGGCCCTTTGCACGATTTCAGCTTGGTCCTCACCATGGTTGGCCGAATGGACAAAGTAAGTTGAGTTTTGGGTGGTTAAGGCGAGTTAAGCAGGAGTTAAGTGCAGGACCACCCAAAGTTGGTCATAAATCTGGTAAATCTGTCGTAAATCAGTAAATCTGAGGACCCACCGGTACAGTGGACCTTTCACGTCACTGGTGCTAAGCTCAAGTGATCCATAAATCAACCCAAGTACTTCGGTCTGAAAACATGCTCACTATTATATTCAAACAGACTACTAATATTATCCACTGCACTGTACCGTTGCACCTGTTCGACGATTGGTCTTTCGACGTTGAAGGACGAAAGGGACGACAAAGAAGCAGAAAACCGGCGGGATGGGCGCGCTTAGTCAGCAGCAGCAGGCGCGGCAGATTCCCATTTACGGTTTTTACCTGCCAAGCGTAAATTTCGTCAAATAATCCAACTTAGTAGAATTTTCGCATTTGGTCATGTGACATTTCTTTGGTATATATTGCTATCATTAATGTGGTTTAACAATAGTCTTGTGGCTTAGTGGTTATTATGATACACTTGTAATTGCTAAGGTCTTGGGTTCAATTCCTATGAAATGCAAATTATAATGTGTGAATAATATCACCTGATGTGACATGTTGTGTGACTTATAATACAGTCTAGTGACACTTCTTTTGGCCTTTGTGGTCGAAAATCCACAAGCCCACAAGCTTTACAAAGAGTACAAGGTGACCTTGTACAGTTTGTGCAAGCCTATACAGCAGGGACTTAGCTGTGGGCTTGTAGGCTTGTACAAACTTGTACAAGGGCCCACTAGTTTGCTGATATTGGAGGTGATGGTTTCTCATCTTCATCCTTACTGGAAAAACATAAATTATGCTCAAGAATCACTGATAATGGCATTCTTTGCATTCATTTCTTGAATGCTTTGCGGTTCTTCATCCAATCACCAGAAGAATAAATGTGTTCAAATGGAGCCTGTGACCAGCTGCTCATGAGTCAGTTGGCAATAATTGATTGCTAGTAATGTGTCAACAATAGAATTCATTAAAATATATATAATGATAATGTGAACAATGGACTCAGACATGTCTGAGTCGGCCCACACATTCAGTGATTGAAAGGTTTTACAAGTGTTTTGTACAGATTACTTCTAGGTGTCTTTTCTTCCACTTTCTCATAGCTTAGCTGCAACTCCCATTGTCTAACCAACATGTCTTCCAACTCCATTTCTGCGTCTGCCGCTGCTTCTGCCAACCAGGCTCTCATCGCTTTCGTCACCAGGCTCAATGAGATTATTCAACAGGTTCTCCAGGCTCAATCGCAAGAGGAGAAAATGGAATTGAGCCAGAATATTGCTTACAAAGTGGTATGTTTGACATCCTGTTGGTTGCCTGAATTGATACATAGGGTCACAGAATGAGGCCATTCATTTCCATGGGAGGGTAGCTACCTACATTCCCACTGGCCTGCTGTCACTGGCAGCTGAGATCTTTTGGGCTCAGAGGCACACCACTCAATTGGAATTGGGTTGAGAAGAATGCAGATATGTGCATGAAGCATCCTTTGTATGATGAGATATTGGGTCATGCACCTCCTGTTACAACTGCAGCTGCTGGTACAAATGTTCATGCTATCATTTCACCTGTACTGACACCTCATTGCACCTGCACCAGCACTGTCACCGGTACCTGCATCTGCATCTGCACCTACGCCATTGCCGGCACCAGCACTAGCACCACTCAGCATTTGCATCCCCTGCAATGCAGCATCTGCTGTGACTGTACTGGCAGAACCATCAAAGTCGAGCAAATGACAACTTAGTGCTAGCCCCCCTCTGCATCAGATCAACAGGGCCCGAAAGTGTGTCCTAAAGTCAAAGGTAATCTTGTCGGACACCAACTCTGACTCTGACAAGGCCAAGAGAAAGGGAAAGGCACTGGAAGTATTACTGGCATAGCACACAGCCCTGAAAATCAATATGAAAACCTGTTGTCCCTCCTACAAACAAGGGTACTACACCAAAGGCAAGTGAGCTGGTTGAGATTCAGGACGATGAAGAGGATGAATTGGATGATGATGATGTACAAGGCAAGCAAAAGGCAAGTTCATTTTTTTTATTTTATTTTGCCAGTCCATCATTGATCCTGATGCAGGCCATTCTCAAGCCAGGGAAGTGACAAAAAATGGTGGATTTTTCTTGTCATTGCACTGGTCATATATACCGCTAACATCATCCAATACAGTCCATAGGCAAGAACAAGGACAAGGGCAAAGGGCCAACAACCAGTGAGTCTTCTAGTCAATGCCATGTTTTACTATACTGAGTCTTCATAGCCTAGCCTTGCTCGACCACCTTGTGACAGATGCCGGACAAAGAATGTGTAGTGTAGTGCCAGGTTGATGAAGAAAGGCGAGATTGCCTTATGTTGCACTTTGTGCCATCTGTGGAAGGTGGCATGCATCCGAACTAACCCTTCGATATCAGGTAGCACTGCTGTCACCACCATCACCCCCAAAACTGCCACTGCACCATATGTGAGCACAGTAGCCACTCGCTTCAAAACTACCCAGATCAGGGCAACCAGACAGAAAAAGATCAGTGGGCAGTCTCAAGGCACAGGCAAGTCATTTGTATCCAGTTGTTTTTCTGTGACTAACAATGTGTTCACTCCAGATACATCTTGGATGGGAGGCCAGACTGGTGGTGATATGTTAGGTGCTGCAGATGGCTCACCAATTACAAGGCAAGACCAGGTGCCATCTACTTCCACCATAGCACCTTCACTCACAATGAGGGCATGCAGATCATTTGTTTCCTTCAGTTGGTGCACCACCAGTGCAGCCTCCTATTGTGCCAGTAGCATCCATGCCTTCCACTGGTACCCCTCATATATTCATCACCTGGCCATCAAATGTGCCGGATGATGGGCAGTCCATCTCAGCTCCTTTACTACACACACACAATATATCCCCACAAGCCTTCCAGTGATGTGCTGACGTACTACTAGCCTATATCATTAGTGTTTTTGTCTTTACTAGTGATCTACATTATGTTGTCACCATTGTGTTCTTGCAGTGTGCAAGATAATTTATCAGATAATCATACAGTTGACTTGAATAACCTGCATTTCAGTTGATACGAGGAACATTGCTTTACCAGATGGTATTTTCTTCAACAGAATGTCCATCTACCAGATGGTATGCATCTACTGCATATCATGTGGCCCACTCATCTTCATTGCACCCTATACCTCGGCCCACTCGTCTCCATTTCACCCTATACATCAGCCCACTCGTCTCTATTGCACCCCATCACCTTAGCCCACTCGTCTCTATTGCACCCCATCACCTTGGCTCACTTGTGTCCATTACACCTATTTCCCTGGCCCACCTATTTACATTGCACTCCATTCTTCTGGCCCACTTGTCTCCATAGCACATTGGATTCACTGCTATTCATAATCATAATCTATTATATAGTATATTCCTATACTACCATCTATACTATATATCACTGGCCCATCCAGTTGCATCAGGTACACAACACCCTTGGCCCACTCATCTTTCATGGTACAATTATTGCCATGGGCCCACATGGGCTGGCCTGTCTCTATTGGTACATTATCACCCTCAGCTAGTGTTGCCACAGCTCTGGCTTACTGCCAGTTTTAGCCGTGGCCACAGCCATGAATAGCCAAGTGGAGCATGTGATTGTAGCCATAATTTATGGCTCAGTCCAGCTAAAACCACTACGGTTAACTCGACTTAACAGCTCGAAGCCAGCTCAAACAAATGAAATTAAAAAATATTTTTCAAGTTTATTTTTAAACCATAAGTCAAACAATAGACTCGTCGAGACGCAAGACTTGAGTACTGGAGAGCCAAAAAGGGAAGAAGCTGTAGCATAGCCTCTAATTGATCACACAAAGCCGCAACATACTCTACTCTTAAAATCAACATGTAGCAGACACCGATGGGTCCCCTAAATAATGTGAATAATCCTGTTAACATTGGATCAAAAGCTAAAACAAATGTTAGAAATACTGCAGCCTCGATCACGCATGAAAATTACAAGATTGGGTGATGTCATGGGGGCCTTCACAAAACTATGTGTCAAGGCAAAAACTGGCTGAAAGAGCCGCTGAAAGGCAAAGAGATCAGGAGGAGGTTAGTCAGGAGCAAAGAGAAGCAGAAGGAGTCATTCAAAGGGCGTGGAGATCGAGGTGGTGACGCTGGCTGCTGAAAATGTTGGGTGGCGATGTAGGTTTACAACTCAGTGTGGTGCTATAGGCTCCAAACCGATATATTTATGTTGTAGGTCGTCCAACACCTAGTCTGCTATACTTGCGGAACAAGTGTGTTCGACTCTAAAGGGGAAGCTAGTGCAGCAAAGGTCTAGAAATGAGTGCAGAAGGTGCTGCTTAGCGGCCGATGCAAAGTGTGGGAAAGTGGTGGATGCGCATGCGGGAACGAAATGGCAGCCGAAAGCCGAAGGCGTGGGAAGAACATGGCTGCGAAGCGGCCGATGCACGAGTGGTTTGGATGATGATAGAGAAGATAGACAATAGAAATAGATGTAAAGCGGTGTCTTCTTACTTGAGGTGTCTTATATAAAAGTGGTCAAAAGGCAATGACACCACAATTACACTTTTGATAAGACTAGATGCTGCCAAACAACCTCAAGTTCGCAGTCTACGACTTTTCTTCTTTCGTGGTAGATAACACGTCGTTCATGGGAGGTTACCTGCTATACAGCCCAGTGGTGTGATTCTACTTAGAACAGTAGATGTTCTACAAGAGAAATCTAACTTTATCTGGCAAGACAGATAATGTAGACTTTGTAGAGGAATATCTAGCCTTTCCTATGGCTAGATGGAAAATACTTAATACAAATAAGTCTCTCTAGTCTTTTTTGTTGACTAGACAGATAAGTGATGTGAGGTGTGTACTGTTGTGCAACTGGTTGCAACTGGATGTAGCAGATATTGCTAGAATTTCCCCCACCTAAATATGAAAGGACTTATTGATGGGAAATAGAAAGATTTGTATGACTATGCGATACAAATCAAAGATGCTGATTTGGACTCCTTTGAAGTAAAGTACAAAGGATGTATCCAAAAAAAATAGGATGTTAGTGTATAACCAACTGTGTGTTATACAACTACAATAATACAATGGATGCATACAACTACGAGTTATACGATTTGAAAATATGTATGCAGATAGTCCAACAAAGGAATCTGCAGGCACAGATAAATGGCTTGACTTGATACTCCTAGTCCTCTGAAATGTATATCAGATGCACACTAGACAGTATAGGTACAGTCAAGAAAAGAGTAAAATGATCTCAGAGCAAGTTTAGTTACTTGGTCTGCACTTTCCGGCTAACACAAAGAGTGTCAATGTCAGAGAAAGTGGAAGAATGTGAGGGGGGGATTCCTTCAAATATTTGACAGGAAAATGAATTCTTGTATTTTTGGGTGGAGATTGGTTCTCCTTTTATACATGAGATGAGCAAAACTGTATAGTACCAAGAAATAAGATTGAAAAGAGGAATGACATCAGAATTGCATCATAAATGACCTCATTGTGGAGCAATGTGGAGCATTTGCGGAGCCAAGTGGAGTGGAATATTCTAGCATCCAATGACATCATATGACATCATGGGTGACATCAGGGAAACCAACAGAATAGGCCAGAACTATCTGTGGAGCCATATGACATCATTATGATATCATACCTTGCTGGTACATTTTATGAAGCATCTGGGATGTCAATGAATCATATACATAAAGAAATGAAAGAAAACCATAGGGAAGATAAGGTAGGAATAATCATAAAAGTAAATAAAGCAAAAACACAGGCTTTTTTTGTTAGGGTTTTTGTAGGCTTTTAACTTTTCTCGTTGGTTATTTGTAGTCAAAGTAAATAAGCCAAAAGTTAGGTAATAACCTAAGCTTTTGTGTACCTATGTCAATATATGATTTCTCTATCATATTTGACTTTTCTTCAAAACACCGTACTTTGTGTGATTGGAGCATACAAGGCTATCTGTTGCACTCGAGTCTATACTCAAAGTACATTTTGTGCAGTCTGAGGACAAGGCTAACAGACTGTAGATATGTGGGATAATATGTCATGTATGTGTTCTGCATGATTCCCATATCATGCAGGACAGCGGACGATAACAAACACGATGCGGGCGGTAAATAGATATGGATTGCCAATAGCTACCAACTGTAGGCTAATGGGAGTTGCTACTGGAATGTCCAAAAAACAAGCTCTAATGATATGTGCTGCTAGTGTTTAAGTATTGTGCTAAGCGCTGTCATGCGGAACCAAG
Organism: Suillus plorans; assembly: GCF_016647745.1. Lineage (NCBI taxonomy): Eukaryota > Fungi > Basidiomycota > Agaricomycetes > Boletales > Suillaceae > Suillus > Suillus plorans. The sequence continues at coordinate 411,641 of NW_024537402.1, forward strand.
CCGATGTGCTACTGAGTTAGGTATGTAAAGCTATATGTAAATAAGGGTCTATGACGAAATAAAGGGGGTGTGATGCGGCTAAGCGCGGCTGTGAATGCACATGGGAACACTGCGGCTGTCGTGGGAAAGTAGCAGCCGCTAAGTGTGGTGTAGAGACTTGTGCCTCTCATTGTGTGATATGGCAGTTTTCACTACATCAGGAAACCTACATTTCTGCTGATGTTCCTGTCCCCTACTGAACTATCTGATATCAGACCTACAGGTAGTGCAGTCATGCAGCAATTGCTGAATTCAGTGCCATACCTGAAATCAGTGGTAAACAGCCCTACAGATACTCAGAGGTACTGTTTGTGTACAATTCAGGATGTCAGTTTCTAAGAGATGCAATATATCAGATATGTAGTTTAGTTTGTACAAAAGCCTCACAGCACATCACACAACATCAGGACATCATGATATTCAAAAACATCAAAAATCATATTCAAAGTAGCTACTACATTGGTATATACACTACTAACTAAAAGAAAGAGAGAGAGGACCAAAAATGCGAAAATATATAGCCTGAAAATAAGCAGGGAGTCAGTCTTCAAAGGAGAGGAGAGGAGGGAAGAGAAGAGACTCACCAAAAGGACCAAAAATGCGAAAATATATAAGCTAGAGGTAAGCAGAGAGTCAGTCTTCAGAGGAGGAGGAGAGAAGAGAAGAGACTCACCAAAAAGACCAAAAATGCGAAAATATAATGAGTAAGGAGTTAGTCTTCAGAGGAGAGAAGAGAAGAAAAGAAAAGAAAAGAAGAAAGACTCACCAAAAAGACCAAAAATGCGAAAATATATAAGCTAGAAGTGAGCAGGGAGTTAGTCTTCAGAGGAAAGGAGAGGATTAGATTGGAAACTTACCATTACACCAATCCCAAAGCCCCATCCACACCAACACATCCCAACTTGAATATCTAGGAGCCTGACCTAAGGGCAAGGGAGGAAAAAGAAAAGGATTGAAAAAGAAGAAAGAGAAGAGGGCAAGGAGACTTGAACAATGTCAAAAGACTTGAATTGTTGGACACATTTTTGATTATATAAGCTTTCCCACCTAACTTCAACCAACATCACATGACTGCTTATATCATCAAAAATGCGAAATTTCACTAAGTCCCTGCTACACTATGGTACTAGACATTAACATTAGTATAGTAGTGTAGTATACATTGTATATAATAAAATATCATAGAGTTTATTTTAATATATATCTCTAATGTAACTACTTAGGAATCAGTTAGTAGTAAATTGTTATTGGATAATAGATAAACATCCGACATATTAAATGTTGAGCTCATTGTAGTATGCAGTGAGCGGGCATTTCCTAATTAGGCAATAGGGCGTAAGTGCAGATGTCTGCACTTGCGCCAGGTACAGAAAAATTGTACACACTGCAAAATTATATATCTGTACTTCTGATAATCTAGAGACTAGTAAAGCTGATATTGCTGAATGACTGCATAATTTTCTTTTAAAAGTCTGACATGCCTGAACACTCTGTGATTTTTTTGGTCTGATAATCTGATGTTGCTGAATGACTGCATAACTTTCTTTTGAAAGTCTGACATACCTGAACACTGTGATTTTGTTGGTCTAATAATCTGATGTATCTGTACAACTGATATGTGCTGATTGTTACTGATTGTTACTGATATCAGACAGTTGTCTGATATCAGTCATGCAGGTAAATCAGGACATTCAGCAGAATTGTAGGTTTCCTGATGTAGGGAGTACATGGCACAAACTTGTAGCATCACTCTGTATGCTATGCGCAGCTATTCCCATATGAGGCGCAGCTTTCCCGCGCAACGCGCAACATGCACGGACATTCCCGTGCTTGAGCGCCCTATAGCGCCAGCTATCCGGGAGCATCCATCCACTGTCCACCAAGCTCTCTAGTGTGTATATTTCCATTTCTCTTATTTGCATATTGTTCCACCTTTATTTTTATCATGGACCCTTACTTACATATATCTTTACATACCTTACTCGGTAGTGCTTCAGCTCCGCATGACAGCGCTTAGGCACCATATATAAGCACCAGCAGTACATAATATCACTGAGGGACTGAACCACAGCAATACCCATTTACTACCTAGCAGAGCATAGTTGAAATCTATTCTTTGGCACCTCACATAAAACGTCTCTCAGCTTGCATCTCTCATCTCTTGTCTAGTGTCTAATCATTACTTAAGCAAACTCACTCTTACTCTCTCTTGTTTCCACATACACGCATGCGCATTCCCATGCCTCGTGCGCACCTGCGCTTTCCCATGCTTCGCATCAGCCAACCAGTAGCGCCTTCAGCACCTACTACTAGATCTTTGCTGCACTTGCTTCCCCTTTAGGGTCGAATGCACTTGTCATCTCAAGTATAGCAGACTAGGCAACGCACAACCTTACAACATTTATAGATACAGTCAGGAGCCTCATTTGTGCCTCGCTGTATTGTTGAACCTTCAGCGGCTCACAGGAAAGCTGTGCTTTGTATAGTAAATCAATAGGATGCTGAGGGACACTGCAAACATAGCTTTTATGAGGCTGTCAGGACTCCCAGTCCTACAGCAAGGTACACTAGGGAGAGTTCATCAAGATCGAAGTAGTGGGAGGTGATGAAGTTAGCTGCAAACAGGTAAATTTCAAGAATGCTGATAAATAAATTGGAGAGACGTACTTGTTCCAACAGGGACTCGTCTAATGAGTAATACTGGTATTCCGCAAGGATAATGAAAGTGAGCAGCTGAATGACTCAACGAAGTACTTACCGAAGTATATCTATTCCTGCCCGGTGTGCAGGGTGAGAGGTTGGGTGAGAGGTTGGGTGAGAGGGCATTGGGTGAGAGAGTGTTGGGTGAGGTGTTGGGTGAGGTTGAGTGAAAGGGTGGGTGAGAGGTTGGGTGAGGTGTTGGGTGAGAGGCGTTAGGTGAGAGGTTGGGTGAGAGGATGGGCCAACCACAACCCAATTTATCAAATCTACCACCCAATTTCATTATCTGCCTGCCTACTCACCTCTGATATCCTGAGATGGCCAACCACAACCCAATTTATCAGATCCACCACCTAATTTCACTATCTAGTGAGAGGGTGGGCAAGAGGGCAGGTGAGGCATTGGGTGAGAGAGGGTAGGTGAGAGGTTGGGGCCAATCACAACCCAATTTATTAGATCTACCACCCAATGTCATTGTCTGCCTACCTACTCACCTCTGATATCCTGAGACAGCCAACCACAACCCAATTTATCAGATCTACCACCTAATTTCACCATCTAGTGAGAGGGTGGGTGAGAGGGCGAGAGGGCTATGCATGTTAGGAGAGATGTAGGAGTTGATGTATGATGCAAGAATGTTCCACTGCACAAATATCTGTCCAGGCTCCAGAGTCAAGATGAACTCAAGAATGGTAAATGCGCGCAAAAGTGGAGCAACTGGAGGAGGCTTAATGTGAAGGGCAGAATGAGAATGAATCGAATATAAGATGTCCCTAAGAGGGACGAGGTAATTATTGAAAATAGTCTACAATAAATACAACTGTTGAATCAAGTAAGAATTGAGAGTCAATGAAAATCGAGTGCAAAGAGTGAATGAACATCACGGGGAATAGACAGTAGCAGTGTCATCAATGTCATCACACTCATATTCTGCAATAGCTCTGAGCAGAGCATCATGAGCATGACTGTCAGCAACACTGCCAGTATCAGGAAGTGGGCATTCATTGTCATTGTCAGAATCGTCCAATAACATTTGGAATTCCATCTCCTTTTGGGATGCTGCCCAATCTGGAGTAAAGTTAAGTTGCTCCTTTTTCAGGAGGAACTTGACGATCTGTAGGGCCTCCATCAGCACTGGGGAAATACAATTCCGTTTCTTAGTGTTGGTTTCGCTACTTGCAGAGAAGACCCATTCGTACGGAACAGCGGAGGCCTGTATAGGTAGGTAGTCCATTGCAATAGCGAATATAGTTGGAAAAACTGTCTCAGAAACCTGGCAAACCTGGTGGTCAATGATGAGAGATACAACTTGAGGAGACACACAACTCTCACCTGCCAAAATCTGAGTATATTTGTCCCCTTGCTGCTGAGAGTAGCCATGGTGTACGCCCTGAATTCTTCATTGACTGTTTGGGCACCCTCACGGACACTTTGTAGTGTGTTCACATCAGGAAGTCCATAGTGTCATGAGCCTAGCGAGCGTGGCTGCTGCCATGGAGGCTGGACAGATTCAGTAGGTTTCAACTGTGCACTCTTGGCATGCATCTGGGAAATATCAAATCATTGGTTCAAACTTTGAACAGGCGAATTAGACGCACCAAATCAAGTATGAATGTCTTGACGGCATTACTTTGGGCTTCACCCCAATGATTTTGAACCCATGACATCCGGATTGCCGGATTAATAACTATAAAATCATGAGATATCAAGCAATATTAGAAATTCACTGGACTGACATATTGACACGGCATATGCATTTGTAGTGCCCATTTGTTCACCGTACTTATCTGTCCAGGTCAAGCCTATCTCGATGAGAGGTGCACAGTGTGGGATGAATGTTGCAGTTGCCTTCCACCGCTCGATTAGCTCTTCGAAAGCTGGAACTGCAAGACTCAGCACAGGAGTCTTTTCGCTTGACATAATTTGCTGAGCAGTGTGCGGCACCTAATATAAAATGGTCAAATGCATCACAAGTTTCAAACCCAATACTGACCTCTAAAATTACCTCGAGATCCTCCAGGAAATGCCATTGCATTGGACTTAGCTTTTTCGCCAGCAGGGATTGTTGGAGGAACCTATTGAGAGGCTGGGCGACTATCAGTCTGTGATAAGATGTTCAGTTGGGGGAGCTTTACCTTGTGGAGGGTCCGTAAACAGTTCAGCATAATGTAGGCTGAATCCCATCGTGTGACTTCATCCAGCAGAAGTTCGACAACTGGAAGTCACTTGGAATTACTGTCTTCATCCTTATACCAATTTCTTTCATTCCCCCTAACAATAATATCCCTAAAACCCTCACGTTGTTTGTTTGACCTGCGGATGGTGCACACAACATCTCTGGCCTGGTCGAGAGCCTTGGCTTTTAAGACTGCGACGTACTCCGCCTTCTGGATTGTTGCGCCATCTACTACCCAACTGTCACCCATATGCATAAATTCAGCTGTTGGGTAGTTATGGAGGATATGCTGCATGCATATGTTGATGATATGCGGGAAACAGGGGATTCAGTGAGCAACTGGATAAAAAGTTACATCACGTGCGCCCAGTAAGGATGACAACTCTTCCATGCAAGTGTTGTTATTGCCAGTGTTGTCTAAAGTAAAGTGCCCCATCTAAACAAAGTCAGAGCAGCCAAATAGCAAAACTAAACACTTACATTCTCTGCCACTTCAGCATGATCAAGAATCATCATCATCTCACCTGCTAGTGATGCTCCGCTATGACTGCCAGGGACGTGGTGGAAAGCGATTAGTGCTGCCTTCAGGACGAGCACTGATGAATGTTTCTCTCTGGCAATCCAGTGTGCAGTAACCGCCATAAATGGATGGAGCTTAGAATTTGACCAGAGATCAGATGTAAATGAGACCTTGCCTTGCGCTCTCTAAAATATATAAGATACTCATGGGACTCTTGACAACTGTGCACTTACTGCAAGGTTGCGCTTCAAAACTCCAAAATATTCATTGAATGCTTGCAGGATTAGTTCGCAAATCTTGGTACAATGGAAAATATCTGTGTCTTGAAGGTCTGGCCATAGAAGGCGGATCAATCACCAAAATTCAGGGCATTCAATGACATTAATAGCCTGAAGATAACTGAGAATAAGAGCGTGTAGAAAGTGAAAGACTCACCTGATCATCAGCAATTATGAACTTTACAATCTGGCAATGCATCTCGTCCAGTTAGAAATTAGGTAATACATCGCCTGGATGTCCTGAAGTTCCAGGGAGTGAGTTGCTAAGTCCACGATTGGGGGGGGACCAAGTGAATAGATTGTTTTAGCGGGATCTTTCAGTGCCTGAAGTATACTTGCTAACGTCCAGCCATCTCCAATAAGTTCTTTCAAAGTTGGGATGTATACGGGCCAGCTGTTGCATTCTAACACTTCAATGTAATGCTGGGTGTGAGCTTGAAAGACGTGTTTACGACGGGTTGTGGTCCCAGTGCCAGTACTGTACGTAGTGATAGTGTATTCTGGGTCTCCTTCATGAAGCTCTCTGGTAAAATCTGTAAGAAAGAAAAGAAACCAAGGGCTCATAGACATGATACTTACTCGCAGAGTTTACAGACTCAGCACTTATTGATCATGTCATCCCTGAAAAAGTGGAGCAAATCATAAGCAGCTTTTGTTATGACTGGAATAAGTCGAGCTGTCTGAGTCCGAATGGACGTTCTGCTGACAGCAAGACAGATGTGATTCTTCTCTCGAATGAGAGGTCAAGAGTTTCTGGCTAAGGTGAGTGTAGGCGACTCCCTTAGAATAGTGGTTCTTAGGCAGTAAGGTTGGAGACCTTACTGAAGGACAAGTTCCAGGTAAAACCCAGTAGATTAAAGTAAGGAATACAATCGATGAATTACATGTCTATATAGCGAATGTTCAAGTGGAGCTTGTAAATGGTGTATCAAGATAATAGATGGACAGCCCGTTTGTTAAGAGATAGCAAACATAGTGCAGACAGCCCACTTGATGGGAGATAAGAGATACTGCGGACAGCCCACTTAGTCAGAGATAAGAAGAAATGAAATGGGGTCTAAATGTTATGGTAACAGCTTTAGGCCGCTTTTCTCAACCACCCATAGCATATGGGTCAGTCCATGTGGTATCTGTGGCTGTTTGGAGCAGGCTAGGTGCTGCTCTATCTTTGTCTTTGTCACCAGAGACATTGAGATCAAAATATTCCCCCTCATCTGCTGTATGACTTGGAGCAGCGCGAGTTGAAATGTTGACCTGGGATTCAGTGGGGAGTCGACGAGCAATATGAATAGTGGTAGTGTTTGCTGACGCTAACATAACAGTGTGAATGGGCGTGATAGCAGGGGTGGCAGGCAACAACTTTGGGTTTGCTCTGCCCACATCGGCAAGGAGGCATGTTGGGAATGGTGGTGATCCAACCACATAATTTGTGGTATATAACACATACCTAGATGAAGACAACGATGATCGTGACATCCTGGCAACAGTCAATCACCTCGGTTATTCACAGCCAATTACTGACTACTTCGCAATCGCACAGACCCTTCTGCACAAGGAGGTGGGGACAATCCCTCAGCCGTTACGCACTTTCGTTGTTGGACAGTGTATAGCCATTCATCTTGCCTATGACTGTTAAGAACGTGCTCAAGGGTCAAATCCGAAGGGCTTGGCTTCAGCTTGTGCACTGTGCCCCTTACCCGAATATGTGCCCCTAACTTCCGAAGGCTGTTGGACGATGTCCGGAGTCCGATGTCTGATGTGCGGGAATTCCAGCGGACATTCAGGAACGAGTGATAAGACTAATCCAAACAATGTCCGAACTAGAAAGGAAACAGCGGAGGACTACCAGAGGTAGAGGCGGAGGTGAGAAGTCTATAGGAGTTGATCCTAAGACTAACGGAGGACGACGAGAGGAGAAACTCAAGTCAGACGGAGGAGGGAATGAGCAGAGTCTAAGATAATATTCGAACTGAGGAACTACAGAGACTGTACAGGGTTTATATACTACTGAGGACATAACAGAGAAACAGTCAGTGCAGTGCAAGGCTATGCGAGGCTATGGACAGAGCATGTGGGCGACTATCACTAGTCTATCGGAACTTAGTAAAATGAAGACGGAAATGAATAAGGGATGGCAAATAAAGCATACTAACTGATAAGGGAAATACCAAAGGGAAAAGGCACGGAAGATAGGAGCTGACCAGATCCGGAAGTCCAGAAGTCCAGAGATGATTGTGTGATTGGTCCGGGTCTGGAACGCAGGATATGACAATGACCCATCAATCAGAGCCCTCCCCATTGACGACACTGCTCTCAAATTTAATTTTCCCGACTTACGACCAGCTCTTGCTGACTTCCTTTCATCACGAAGATACCTATGGAAATGATCACATTCACGCAATTGGTGGGCTAGGAGAGCGGGGCCCGATGCTTTGCTTCCATTTGATAAAATGCAAATTTGGTTCAAAGTTTGGCTCCAGGACATGGACATTCACAACGCCAGCATTGTGCGGCCTGCACAAATTCTGAACTGTGCACCGCCTTGCGACCTCTGGACCTCTGGCCGGTACAACACAGTCATTGTCAATCATGAGGAGGGGTACTGTCATATCCCGTGTTCCGGACCCGGACCTATCACACACATCATTTCCAAAAGTCCAGATCCGGCCCGCGTCTATCTATGTCTGGATCCAACCCGCGTCTAACTTCCATGCCTTATCCCTTTGTACGTTCCTACTCCAGTTAGACTATATCATTTTCCGTACCTCATTTCATTTCCGCCTTTATTTTCATCTGTTCTAATCTCCGGGTTCATTTACTATTTTCCGATAGACTAGCGTTTGACTTTTCTATACGCTCCGTCCACAGCTTTGTATAGCTTCGGACTGCGCATCTCTGTTCTCCGATAAGTCCTCAGTAGTATATAAACCCTGTAGAATCTATGTACATCCTTAGTTGGAATATCATCTTAGACTCTGCTCATTCTCTCCTCCGTCCGACTTGAGTTTCTCTCTCGTCGACCTCCGCTCGTCTTAGGATCAACTCCTATAGACTTGTCACCTCTGCCTCTACCTCTGTTAGTCCTCCGCTGTTTCCTTTCTAGTTCGGACTTCATCCGGATTAATCTTATCTCTTGTTTCCGAATGTCTGCTGGAATTCCCGCGCATCGGACATCGGACTCCGGACATTGCCCGACACCCTCCGGACATCGTCTGGTAACCTTCGGACATTGTTCGACAACCCTCGGAAGTTAGGGGCACGTACTCGGGTAAGGGGCGCAGCGCACGAGCTGAAGCCAAGCCCTTCGGATCCGACCCTTGAGCACATTCTTAATAGTATATTCCAACTCACACCTTACCGAGTATACTTACATCTGACTTCATGGCACCTACACGGGCGCAGACCGCTCTCAATGCAGCAGGTGTAGTAACCGCCCGACGCGACTCTACTCCCATAGTCGATGCCTTCCTCAGTTTTTCACAGCGCCGCGCTAGTGTGCAAGGCGCTGCCTCCAGCATCTCACAACTCATGAATCGCCCACATCCGTCTACCCCCACCCCCACACCCGCCGGAAATCTTCCGCACAATGATTCCGACGATGAACTTGCCCTAGGCGGTAACCCGCCGGGAGGAGGTGGCGGAGATCCGGATGATGAACCTCTGGAAGACCCGACTGACGATGAAAACGAAGGTCTAGGTCCACAAGACTTGGTCTTCCTCCAGCTATCCCAAGCCATCAATAACCTGGCGCGTAACAACCGCCAATCCTCCGGATCCGGTGACTCTAAAGTCAAAGTCCGAGAACCGGATACCTTCGATGGCACTGAGCCCCGGAAACTCCGGGCATTCTTTGTCCAATGTGAGCTTAACTTCCAAGCTAAGCCGAAATCTTTCCGTACCGGCCGAACTAAGGTCAACTTCGTGCAATCATACCTCAAGGGCATGGCCCTTGAATGGTTTGAGCCGGACCTCCTTTCAGATGATCTAACAGATTGTCCGGATTGGATGGATGACTACTCCGAGTTCATGTTAGAACTCCAAACTAACTTCGGACCTCACGACCCGGTTGGAGATGCGGAAATGCAGCTGGAACAGCTCTATATGTGCGACGGACAGCGCATCAACAAGTATGTTGTAGAGTTCCAGCGGCTAGCTTCCCAAGTCCGCGGTTGGGGTGACGGAGCTTTGCGCCGTCAGTTCTACAACGGACTTCCAGCTCGCATCAAGGACAAAATCAGTCGTCAAGGAAAACCCACCACTCTGTCCCAATACAAAACTCTCGCCCAGACTATCGACGCTCGATACTGGGAACGCAAGGGAGAAGTCTCCCGCGAAACCAAACCCTTCGCATCCGCGCCTCCTGCTAAGCAGTCAACTTCCACTTCCGACCGGAAAGAGTACTCCGGCGGAAAATCCGGGAATACTTCGGCTTCCTCCTCCGCCAAACTTTCGGACTTGACGTCCAAGCTTGGAAAAGACAGTAAACTCACCTCCGAGGAACACCAGAGGCGCATGGAGAAGAAGCTCTGCCTCTTCTGCGGCGGACCCGGTCACACTGCTCGGGACTGCCTAAAGTCCACTTCCTGTGTGGCCAAAGGTCGTGCTAGCACGGTGACTCCGGAAGCCAAACCGGAGGTCTCGGAAGAGACAAAAAATTAGTCCGCAACCCTCTTGACTCCGTGCGGGACGAGGGTTGCGTTGACTCAACCCGTGCAATGGAGCTACGTCTCAATGCTATTTCCTTTTCCGATCCGAACTCTCTAGTACCATCCATCTCTAATTTCTACTTTTTCCGATATTTCTCCGTTCCCAGCTCTAGTAGATTGTGGTTCCTCCCATTGTTTTATAGAAAGCAAGCTAATCCGAGAAAATAACATTCCAACCTATACAATTCCTCCGCTTCCGCTCCATCTGTTTGATGGTACTTCTAATGCCACTATTACCGAGGCAGTATATTTACCGATCCAGTTTCCGACCGGCGTGGTTACCTCCGAAACATTTTATGTTACTCCGCTGGACTCATCCTGTTCCATCGTTCTAGGATATAGCTGGCTCACCCGACACAATCCGTTGATTGACTGGGTAAAGGGCAGCATCGATTTCCGTCTGATTCCTCATGGAGTGCCTCCGACCCCTCCGACTCAACTTCCGCCGGCTCCGGCGGAAATCCCTTCCTCAACCTCGCCGAGTCCCTCTGCTGATAACGCCGTTCCTAATATTTCCCTAATCAATGCAGTTGCCTTTTGCCGGGCCTGTAAATTAGAGGGATCGGTCCAGTTCAGTATTTTGTTCGTCCGTCCGGTGTCAATCTCCGCTCCGCTACACTCTCCTCCGAACCTCCGAACCTATCCGGAATCCCTTCGGAATATCACGAGTATGCAGGATGTCTTTGATAAGGGCAAAGCCGGACAGCTCCCTCCCCATCGTCCATATGATCTGAAGATCGAATTGGAAGAAGGAGCGGCTCCGCCCCTTGGCACCATCTATTCCCTTTCTCCGGTTGAGCTTGTAGCTCTTCGCAAATTCCTTGATGAGAATATTGCGACCAGGACTTCTCTGTTCCTCATCCTCTCCGCACGGAGCCCCTGTCCTATTCGTCAAAAGAAGGACGGCTCCCTACGCCTCTGTGTAGATTTCCTGAGGACTCAATAAAATCACAAAGAAAGACCGCTACCCGCTTCCCCTCATTTCCGACCTTCTCGATTCTCCGAGCCACGCTAAAGTTTACACTAAAATCGACCTCCGGTCCGCTTACCATCTAGTCCGGATGGCGGAAGGAGACGAGTGGAAAACTGCTTTCCGAACGCGCTACGGCTCGTATGAATGGTTGGTTATGCCGGAGGGTCTCACCAATGCTCCGGCGGCTTTCCAGCGCTTTGTCAACACCATCTTCGCCGATATGCTTGACATATGTGTTATTGTGTATCTCGACGACATCCTCATTTATTCCGCAGACCTTGCATCCCATAAAAAACACGTCCTTGAAGTTCTCCGACGCCTCTGGAAGCATCGGCTATATGCTAAACCGGAGAAGTGCGAATTCCATTCCGACTCAGTAGAATACCTCGGTTACCTCCTATCTCCGGCCGGACTTACAATGTCCTCCGACAAAGTCCAGACTATCTGCGACTGGCCGGAACCTCGGAAAGTCAAGGATATTCAATCGTTCCTCGGATTCGCCAATTTCTATCGTCGCTTCATCTTTAACTACTCGGATATTGTAGTTCCGCTTACGCGGCTCACTTGCAAGGATGCTCCCTGGAATTTCTCCGAGGATTGCCGGAAATCTTTCGAAACTCTCAAGAAAGCCTTCACTACGGCTCCGGTGCTTACGCACTGGATGCCGGATGTTCCTATCGTTGTTGAGACGGATGCTTCTGATTATGCCATCGCCGGAATACTTTCTATTGTATGTCCGGACCAGGAGCTCCGACCGGTTGCCTTTTATTCCCGAACCCTTTCGGCTCCGGAACTCAACTATGACACCCACTGATAAGGAACTCCTAGCTATTTACGAAGCTTTCCGGTCCTGGCGACACTACCTTGAAGGCTCCTGCCGAGCCGATAGACTGTCGTCACGGATCACAAGAACCTTGAGTACTTCGCTACCACAAAACTCCTCACCCGCCGCCAGGCCCGCTGGTCGGAATATCTTCATCAGTTTAACCTCGTTATCCGTTTCCGACCCGGAAAACTCGGAGCTAAGCCCGACTGCCTAACTAGACGTTGGGATGTCTACCCCAAAGAGGGGGATAAGGACTACGCTCAAGTTAATCCACACAACCTCCGGCCGATATTTACCACAGAACAGCTCGCTTCGTCCCTCCGGGCATCACACCTAGCAATTCCGGTGCTCCGGACAGCTGTACTGATGGATGTCGAGCAGCTTCATAAGGACATTCTGTCCGCCCTCCCTAATGACCCTATCGCTTCCTGTCATCTTCCGGGTCCGTCGGACCCGAGATGGACAGTGGACGAGAGTGGTTTCCTCCGTTGCGACAACCATATATACGTTCCAGAATCCAATGACCTCCGTCTCCGAGTGCTCCGGAATACGCACGACCACCCGCTATCCGGACATTTCGGTCAGAACCGGACCCTGGAAGTTATCCGTCGGGAATATACCTGGCCCGGAATCCGCGCATATGTGAAGGACTATGTTAAGTCCTGCACGACCTGCGCCCGAGCTAAAGTTCCGCGACACAAACCATACGGATTATTGAAGCAACTCCCCATTCCCGAGAAGCCGTGGAATTCTATATCCATGGACTTCATCGAACAACTCCCTGATTCCTCCGGCTTCACAGCCATCCTGGTAGTCATAGATCGACTATCCAAGCAATCCATATTCATTCCGACCTACGACACCATCACCTCTCCGGACCTCGCCCGGTTATTCCTCCTCCATGTGTTTTCCAAGCACGGAGTTCCGTCTCATGTCACTTCTGACCTGCGGTACGGAATTCGTTTCCCACTTCTTCCGGTCGCTCGGAAAAGCGTTAGATATGATCCTCCATTTCACCTCCGGATATCATCCGGAAGGCGACGGACAAACCGAGCGAGCTAACCAAACCCTAGAACAATACCTCCGGATCTACTGCAACTATCAGCAGGATAATTGGTCGGAACTGTTACCCTTGGCCGAGTTTGCGTACAACAATGCTCCTAGTGCTACTACCGGAGTTTCACCATTCTTCGCCAATAAGGGTTATCACCCGAACATTTCCATACATCCAGAGCGTGATCTCTCATCCGCCCGTGCCCGGGACTATGCTATAGATCTAGACGAGCTTCACCAATTCCTCCGAGAAGAAATGTCCCTTGCCCAAGCAAGATATCAAGGGACCCGCGGACGCTAGACGGAAACCCGCTCCGGACTTCAAAGTCGGAGATCAGGTCTTCGTCAAAGCAAAATATTTCCGCTCGACCCGACCATCGAAAAAGCTCTCAGGAAAAGAATCTCGGACCATTCGACATCATCGCTCAGTCCCGGTACCCACTCCTTCACCATCCATCTTCCGGACTGCTATGCGATCCGTACACCCCGTATTCCATGTCTCTCAGTTAGAACCCGCAACTCCGAACACTATTCCTAATCACATCCAACCTCCTCCGCCTCCGGTATTAGTCGACGGAGAACCGGAATACGAAATCTCCGAAATCCTGGACTCCAAGATTGGACCGCCGGAGACGACACTGCCAACTACTATACTTAGTACGTTGGGCCGGATATGAAGGGACGGACGAAGAAACTTCCTGGATACTCGCAACCGAACTCGGAAATGCGCCGGAACTTCTATCAGATTTCCACTCGGCATATCCGGATAAGCCAGGGACCAACTTCTAACAAAGAGTAAGAAACAGACATGCATATATGTACATTATTTAGGCGTCCGACTATCCAGGACTTCGGATCCGACGACCTAAGAGTCCATCTCCATATCTCCGCCGGATCCGCCGGCCTCCTTTTCCGCCTCCTCAGCATTTTCCTCCTCCGGAGCATCCTCTACATGCATCCGGAAACCGCCCCTCAGACTCTCCATGAAGAGAGTCTGAAACTCCCTCTGCTCCTCCATGAACCGGAGCATGGTCTCACTCACCCGGTCCATCGCAGCTCTACTTCCCTCCGCCGCTGCAATACCCCTCTCCATCAGCCCATTCGTCCGGGCCAGTTCCGCCACTATATTGTTGGCGGCCGCGACCCAGGCCTGGTCGTCGTACTCCGTCCAGTCTTGCCCCTCCCCAATAACCGTCCGGGGACTGGAGATAATCTCCACGTCGTCGTCAAGGTCCTCCGGACTCCTCTGGCACCGCTTGCCTTTGCCCTTGGGACTCGGAGATCCCTCCGGACGCGCGCGTTTCTTGCCTTTGCCTTTGCCGGCCGGCGCCTTGACAGGCGGATTTCCGCCGACGCATTTTTCCTTAGACGCGCGGCATTGGTCACATGTCCGGATCTTCCGGAATCATTAGCAATCATCCGGATCCGGAAAAAACACACACTCACTCTAGGCGTCTTGGACGCTACTGCCCAGGTGCAAGCCTTGCGCCTGGTGACGCACATCTCGCATGCGACCTCCGGATCCGTCGGACCGGAGGACTAAAGACTCTATGAATCTCCGGAAAACATAAAAAACCTCATCCGACTCACCTCCGACGCATTATCCGCTCTAGCCTTCATCAGACGCTCCCGCTCGCGTTCAGCCAACACTCTCCGAGTTTCCTCAATGTCCTTCCGCTTTCTGTTCCTCCACGCGTTTCCGTTCCTCTTCCGCCTCCTTGCGCATGCGCTCTTCTTCCTCCGCCTCTCTCCGAAGTGTCCGCCTCGAGTCGCGCGATTTCAGCGACCATTTCCGCCTGTCTCTCTTCGAGGAGTTGTCGGGCGGACTTCTTGTTGCCGGAAGTGGAGTTAGACATGTTAAAAGCAGTAATAGGAGTTAGGGGGAAAGTTTTAAATGTTTCCTGGGCGTTCCGGCCTACTTATATGCTTCAGTGCTATTTTTACGAGCTCCGCCCATCATCTCGCATTCATAAAACTCCGGACCGGACTTCCGAATCAGAAGCCTCGTGGGCTCGGCCCTAAGGGGGGGATACTGTCATATCCCGCGTTCCGGACCCGGACCTATCACACACATCATTTCCGGAAGTCCAGATCCGGCCGACGTCTATCTATGTCCGGATCCGACCCGCGTCTAACTTCCGTGCCTTATCCCTTTGTACGTTCCTACTCCAGTTAGACCTATATCATTTTCCGTACCTCATTTCATTTCCGCCTTTATTTTCATCTGTTCTAATCTCCGGGTTCATTTACTATTTTCCGATAGACTAGCGTTTGACTTTTCTATACGCTCCGTCCACAGCTTCGTATAGCTTCGGACTGCGCATCTCTGTTCTCCGATAAGTCCTCAGTAGTATATAAACCCTGTAGAATCTATGTACATCCTTAGTTCGAATATCATATTAGACTCTGCTCATTCTCTCCTCCGTCCGACTTGAGTTTCTCTCTCGTCGACCTCCGCTCGTCTTAGGATCGACTCCTATAGACTTGACACCTCCGCCTCTACCTCTGGTAGTCCTCCGCTGTTTCCTTTCTAGTTCGGACTTCGTCCGGATTAGTCTTATCTCTTGTTTCCGAACGTCCGCCGGAATTCCCGCGCATCGGACATCGGACTCGGACATCGCCCGACGCCCTCCGGACATCGTCCGGTAACCTTCGGACATTGTTCGACAACCCTCGGAAGTTAGGGGCACGTACTCGGGTAAGGGGCGCAGCGCACGAGCTGAAGCCAAGCCCTTCGGATCCGACCCTTGAGCACGTTCTTAACAGACGTTCTAAAAAGTCACCTAGAGTTTTATCATGTCTAACGTTAGCTGTAGCTTTTGTCGTTCTAGGTAGACGCACCGTTAATAGAGTTTCGTTCAAGACACTGAGATCTTTCTCGTTCTAGTTCTAGACTCCTCGTTGTTCCCGCGCTCGTCATAAACGCCCTTTAGGTTATGAGCCCTGCTACCATCATGGAATCTACGCTCCCCGCTACCAACTCCAGCCTGTTCAATATCCCGAAGCTCGCAGAAGACGGCTCGAACTGGATTACTTACAAAGAACGAACACTAACGGCTATTGGAGCGCGAGGTTTGATGCGATATACCGATGGTCGAGTCTGCGAGCCTATTCCTTTCGTCGTCGATCCGAAAACCAAGGCCGTTAAAAAGCCTGACGGGTCAACGCCATCGCAGACTGAAATAGACGAGCTCGATAACAAGATCGACGAGTATCACCAAAAAAACTCACTCGTGAAGCAGCAGATATTTAGCACGATCACTGATCGGCTACTACTGCGCGTCCAGAAGCTTGGGGAGGCCTCCGAGATCTGGGACGAGATTTGTCAGATTCACGAGGGTAAGACTGAACTCGTGCAAATTGACTTACGGCGTCGGTTGCAAGAGACACGCTGTGATGAAGGAGGGGACGTTAAGGCCCACTTCACAGAGCTCATGAGGCTCCGCGAGTCCTTGGCCGGAATGGGCGCAGGTATTGTCGACAACGACTTCCACGCCATCATCTTGGGCTCGCTCCCAGAATCCTACCGACCACTCCTATCCTCCATCAGCGCAGCGGCTAGGATAACCAAAACTCCGATCACCTCCTACGAGCTAATCAGCATTGTGACCGAAGAGTATGAGCATCACCTACTCACCGAACGTCGTCCCACCAAAAAGGGAGCCTCTGGCTCCGCCCTCTCCGCAAGAGAAACAAAAGGAAAAGGTAGAGTGTCAGCAGGCGCCACCAAAGCCAGTCCGGACGTCACCTGTTTTAACTGTGACCGGAAAGGCCACTACAAGACCGACTGTTGGCGTCCGGGTGGTGGGAAGGAGGGACAAGGTCCCAACCAACAGAAGAGGAGAGGTGAGAAGGCGCCGAAGCAGGCAGCCAACTCAGCCACCCAGTCTGAGGCGCAGGACGACCAATATGCTTTCGTAACATCAGATTTAGCGAACGTAGCAGGGCAGTTGGACGTACCAGTGGAGAAGAGAGGAGCCATCGTAGATTCGGGTGCCACATCTCATTTCTGCCCAGACCGGGCCAAATTCATGAATTTCGTCACCATTCCACCCCAAGACGTGCACACAGCTGACGGCTCGACTCTAAGTGCCATAGGCCGAGGTGATGTTCAGATAGAGCTGCCAATGGGTCAGAAGCGCACGACTGTGACGCTGAAAAATGCGCTATACGCACCTAGGATGGCATTCACCCTTATCTCCACAAACAGGATAACGGCGGCTGGCCTAGCAGTCCTCTTCGAGGGACGCATGTGCCGGATCCTCTCCCAAGGGCCGAAGCGACATGTTATCGCCGAGATTCCGCAGCTGGAGGGACTCTACAGCGTCGTTGCGCGTCGTCAGACGCATCATGCCAATGTAGCAAGGCAAAAACTCACCGTAGGGAGCCTGCACCATGTCCTAGGACACACCTCCCAAGCAGCAGCCATGGACGCCGTGAAGAAGAGCCTCGTCACCGGTATAGAGCTGGACCTCGCATCCAAGCCTGAGTTTTGCGATGTCTGTGTGAAGGCGAAGTCAACGCAGAAACCCTACCCAGATGAGTCCAGTACGCGCGCACTTACCTATGGAGACTTAGTGCACACGGACCTGTGGGGACCTGCACAGACAACCAGTCTAAACGGGAGCCTCTACTACATCAGCTTCACCGACGACTACAGCAGGCAGACGAAGGTTCAGTTCTTGAAACTGAAGAGCGAAGCACTTACCGCCTTCAAGGCTTATGAAGCGTGGCTGGCGCGTCAGACGCCGGCCGTCACGCTTCGTAAAGTCCGTTCGGACAGAGGGGGAGAATATCTTAGCGCCGAATTCGACCTGTACCTCCGTCAGCAAGGCATTGAACGTCAGTTGACAGTCCACGACTCACCGCAGCAGAATGGTGTAGCCGAACGTCTGAACCGGACGTTGGTGGAGCACGCGAGGGCGATGTTGATAGGACGGGACCTACCAAAGTATCTGTGGGCAGAAGCCATCAACTACGCAGCATGGCTAAAGAACCGCTTACCTTCAAGGTCCATCCCCGGCACCACGTCCTACGAGCTGGTGCGAAAGTGCAAGTTGGATTTGTCGCGCGCCCATGAGTTTGGGGCGAAGGTCTTTGTGCACGTGCTGGAGGGTGGGAAGCTAGAGCCGAAGGCTGTAGAAGCCGTATTTGTGGGTGTAGACGCTGAAAGCAAGGGTTATAGGGTGTACTGGCCGGGGAAACACCGTGTATCGGTGGAGAGGAACCTCACCTTTGCACCGGCAGAGATCCTGGTGGATGCACTGGATGAGGGGGAGCCTACCGCTGTTAACGAACATAACAGCGGCAACAGTAATAATAATAACTTACCTCATAGCGTCCAGCCCATCACCACTACCTTGCAGCAGCAACCTCAACCATCTACCGCCCAGCAACCTCAACCATCTACCGAGCAGCAACCTCAGCCATCTACTCCTCCAAGGACCACGAGGGCCAGACCTCCTCCAGGCTACTATGCGAGCCTGAACGAAGGCAGCAATGCAGTGGCCATAGCGATGGAGAACCTGTTGGAAGCGTCAGAGGTAGATTTAGTGGACGAAGAGACTCACCTTCAACTTGCCTTGGCAGTTGCCCAACCAGAGACCACCTTGCAGCAGGCGTTAAACGGACCGGATGGAGTAGAGTGGCAAGAAGCTGTTGATTACGAGATTAGTCAACTTGAGAAGTTGGGGACGTGGGAAGTAGTAGACTTACCTCGTGGCACTAACCTCATCCCCTGCCATTTTGTTTTGGCCACGAAATGTGGACCCGACGGCGAAAAACTCAAACTGCGGGCACGACTCGTTGCCAACGGCCAGAGGCAGCAATTCGGTGTCGACTACTTCGACACGTTCGCGCCGACAGCCAACATGAGCACCATACGCACCGTGCTGACAATGGCGGCTCAGAACGACTGGGAGATCCACCAGGTCGATATAAAAAGTGCGTACCTGTATGCCAGTATCCAGGAGGAGATTTACATGCGCGCGCCACCCGGCTATCTCACGGAGAGTCAGTGAGGAAAGGTGTTGCGGCTGCGAAGGAGCTTACCTGGTTTGAAGCAGGCCGGTTTTGAGTGGGCTGAGGAGTTAGCGGGAGTCTTTGCGAAGATAGGATTCACCCGGTCCAAGGTGGACCAGGCAGTGTACTACAGGCGGGCACCGGGAGAACACGTCGTCATCACCGTTTCCGTGGACGACATGGCCGTCACCGCCAACAGCACCTCCCACATCACCCGTTTCAAGTCCCACCTCCGCGAATTCTTCGAAATCACGGACCTAAGCGAGCTAAGCTGGTTGTTAGGCCTAAAGGTAACACGAGACCGTGGTGCACGTACCTTGACCCTCTCGCAAAAAGCCTATGTCGACACGATCGTCGAACGCTTCTACATGGGAGACGCTAAGAGTGCGCAGACGCCAATGGAGCCAACACTTACCTTGTCCGTTGAGCAGGGACCTGCCACAGTGCAGGAGATCCAGGCCATGCGCGACGTGCCGTATCAGCGAGCCATTGGCTCGCTGATGTATGCAGCCACTAGCACCAGGCCTGATATAGCATTCCCCGTCGCGACGCTGTCGCAATTCATGCGCAATCCTGGTAGGCCCCACTGGGAGGCCACCAAAAGGGCGCTACAGTACCTCAAGGGAACGGGAGACTACGAGCTGACACTCGGTTCGACGGACGGCGGCCTTGAAGCCTTCGTGGATGCAGACTGGGCGTCCCAACCCCACCGACACTCGATGTCTGGGTATGTCGTTCTATTAAACGGGGGGCCAGTGGCATGGAGTGCCCGTAAGCAACCGCTGATCGCGCTATCCACGGCAGAGGCTGAGTATATCGCCCTGACCAGTGTGATACGCGAATTACTTTACCTTCAGTTGCTCATCGAAGAGCTCTACGACCCCGTCCCACATCCCATTCCCGTGTTCTGTGACAATCAAGCTGTGATAGCATTAGCATCCAATGGAAAGTTCCAGTCACGCACCAAGTACATCGACCTTCGATACCACTTCGTCCGCTCACACGTCAAGAACGGCACCTTCAAGTTATTCTACTGCCCCTCCGAGGACAACATCGCTGACGCCTTTACGAAGGCGCTCCCACGACCACGACTCCAGAAGTTGAGGATGCTGATGAGCGTGGCTTGCGCTCGAGGGGGAGTGTTGGAGTCCGAGGCCCAGGCCATATTGTAATATTCATACATTACTTACCCTACAGTAGTAGTAAAAGTGTAATACATTAATTGCTACATTGCATAGGTGTCCCTACAGCAGTAGCAAATGATGTATCACTGGTGAATCCAAGAGGGAAGCGTTTGTCTAGGCTATTCATGGTTCTCACGATCAATCTGTGGTTCTTTTTGATTGGTTCCTCCGTTCTTTTGGTTGTACCTTGGTTCTTCATATTTGTCAGCTGGTACTTTGATGTAATTCACACTTCTCTGTATTTGTCAGCCCCAACTTCCAGCACGCTGTGATATTTGTCAGCTGGTACTTAAATAGATTCATGCTTCTCTGTATTTGTCAGCCCTTCATGAACATTTGCAGTGCGATATAATTTTAATGCGCAGATATTGCCTTCTGTATATTTGTCAGCACCTGTACAGTTCTTCGGCAACTCGCGAAAGCACCAACTGCAGCGACCGACACGGTTAGCATTGAATATCATTTCCTCATCTCTGGATAAATTCGTTCTTTTTTCTTTGTTTTGTGCTGCGCAATATGTAGGATCGCTAGTCTGCTTTTATGCGGATGGTTCGCCAATGGCGCTATCTCAAGGTGCGTGCCATTTACTTATATTTTATTTTTGCCATGATCAAAAATTATCCCAGGCCTTCAGAAGATAGAGGCCAACTTTACCCGCATGTTGGTTAGAGCTTTCGGTGGAGCTTACGAGTTCCTTGGGTCCCGCACACTCACATGTTGACAGGCTAGGCCGGTCAATTTTTTTTAAAAAAGTATTCCAATATTAATTTTATTCCCGGCCTTCCAGAATCCTCCACCTCCCCTTCCGTTGTCCTCTCATCCTTCTCTCAATCGTTGGCGTTTTCACATTTTTCGGCGCGTTTCACTGAGGCGTTGGAGTGGGTAAACTTGGTCATTGTTGTTACGATGATGTAAGACTATGCTCTAAAGAGACTGATGACGACTAAGCTACCCTTAGTCCTTGCCTTCGGCTTCCCCTTGCCTCCTCTTGCCCTACTAACCCTCCTCCTTGCTCACCCACCCCTTGGGGGTGCCCCACTCCAGCGTTGTACGAGATGTTCTGTATGTAGTTTGTTGATGTATTTGGTGCTATTTGTCACCCGAATTCCATGGGGTCCTCCCGCCCTTGCTATTCCTGTATTACTGCGAGAGCGATGCCAGCGACTTAGAAATGCTTACAGGGTCCTTGTCTCACGCAAACAGCTGTAAGTGTGAAGCACCAAGACAATTCAAAATTCAATTTCACAATATGTATCATATACAATATATATTTAACCAATAGCGTTGGCAGCAGCCGCCCGAGTTGACTGGAATCGTTGACGTTTACTTCGACCCACAGTGGGAGTGTGTGACTCAACTACCTTGACACCTGCATGACCACCTCGGCTCTTTTTCTGACGCTTAGCAGGTGGTTCGATATCTATGTTGCTGGAATTCGGAGGGACAACTGAATCAGCTGGACTGGGAGTGATGACCACATTGGGTGTGGCAGAAGTAACTGGTGTGGTTTGGCTAGGCGTCATGGTAGCCACCATTCTGGCAGGGGTGATAGCTGCGGGAGCCGCTATGGCAGAGCTGGACATAGCGGGTTCAACCGTCCTGGTGGGGGTTGTGACTGGTATGGCGGGAGCCACTATAGCGGAGCTGGACATAGCGGGTTCAATTGTCCTGGTGGGGGTTGTGACTGGTATGGCGGGAGCCGCTATAGCGGAGCTGGACATAGCAGGTTCAATCGTCCTGGTGGGGGTTGTGACTGGTAGGGCGGGAGCCGCTATAGCGGAGCTGGACATAGCGGGTGTCATCGTCCTGGTGGGGGTGATGACTGGTATAGTGGAGATTGGCATGGCGGAAGCCGGTGTGGGAGAGCTCGTCTTGGAGGGAGTTGTAGCTGGTGTGGTGGAGCATGATACAGTGGGCGCAGAGGAAGTGGTTGGCGTGAGTGATGAGGACTCAAACTGATGACCAACATGAGCAGGCCCAGGGGAAGAGTGGCCGAACTGATAATGAATACGGGGAGGGGAACATAGCATCTCCGTCGCGGCACCCTGGGACTGCATGTCGTGTAAAGCATCCTCGAAAGAGTCAAGATTCGAATTCCCATCAAAAAACATGGAAATGGAGGGAGACGTGTCCTTTGCATATGGTAGAGGTGGAGGAGGGGAGGGAATGTACCCATCCGGCATAGGCAGAGTGGGCAAATCTGATTCGGAGCTGGTCTTGAAGCAGAAGACATCCGGATCAGGCCGCAAAGAAGGGATGTTTGGTGCCAATAAATTGTCCATTGTGGGAATATCGTCTGGAGCGGCGGAAAAGCGGAGTAGATCTTCACCCTCCAGACACTTGGCTGCCATTTCTTTCTGAAGAGTAGCCTCAGCTAAGCATTGTCAGCGCAATATAGAGAAATTGAACATAGAAAAACTTATGAAAAACATGAGAAACGAATTCATAGTAGGGTACCATGACATTGTCGTTAACTTTGCGAACGCCTGGTTGAAGCGATTGCCTAGCTTCGTTGATCCTACATGCAAGCTACTGACATCGATCGCGCCTTCGTTTGATGGGTCAGGCCCACCGAGCAGGACACTGAAAGTCCATCCTGTAGCCTCGTGGAGCTCTCCGAAGAACGTCGACAGAATTTCCGTAAGTCTCGGTACAATTCTGTCTTAAATCAGTGAAGTGTACAACGCAAAGAGAAGGACACTTACTCTTCAGTGGTTATGTCGGGTGGTTCTTTCCCCTTCGCTGCCTCAAGTCTTGCTTCCCTCATCTCTCTGGCAAGTTGCGATATTTCTTCCTTCACGTCGGCAGACTCGCTCTCCCAGCATTGCGCAACATGTTTGTGAATTACGCGAAGGTTTGCCTTCTTCGGTTCGGGGGGATTCGATTGTTCTTTCATGGCGTTAAGCTCATCTTTTATGCAAGGTTGGACTCGAGATGCATAATATTTCTTGGCGTAGACTTCGCTTTCTTTAAGGAGCCGTGTTCGGGATGTCGTGGGGCCTTTGACGATACTCTTGAGAAGTTTGTTGACAACGGAATTACCGGCACCGTTTGCTTTGCGCGCAGCTTTAGAATGACCATTGTCATTGCGCAATTTGACTATCAAACGCTGAACACAGGGTAAGTTCACAAATAACGCGTGTAAAAGCAGAAAACCAACCGTCTGAACTGCCGTCCTGATTTCAGCCTCCTGCGTCAACTGTTCTGGTGTCAGCGGCTGATCCATAGGGACAGCTGGATTCAGGGAAGCCCTTGGAGGCCACTGCTCCTCCCATTTTTCAAAGAATGGTGGCCAAAAGTTAGAGTAGTTGCCTTTTTTTTGACATTCAAGGTACTCGTCACGATATGTCAAGAGAAAAGATTGTTGGTCGGCAGTGAGCCAGGTACGTGGTGCCATCTGATATTGAATATTGAGCGTCATATTTTTATCTATAATTAATGACATACCTTTGAGCTCGTGATCGCCAAGTAGATGCTTAGACGCCTACAATGCACATTCGAGCGTGTATTCAAGTCGAGTTCAGACCCTTCCGTTTGTCTGTAGTCATGTTTTTTTTGACTGCGCTTGGCGCGGGACTTTCGATGGGATGGACATTGTACGAAGCGCGATCGAAGTGGAAGCCTAACATAGAAGTGCCTGGGATGGAAGGTGGCAGCACTTCGGCCTATAGTGACTAAGTGAGTACTCAGATCATACCAACAGTGAGTTTTTATGATACTCACCTGTATATACTGCCATGTTATGCCTGAGCACAAGTGTGGAATGTTGAACGTTCGAACATCAACGTTAACTCGCCCACACGTGAGAGACCGACCTGGATGAGTCAAACTTAGTAATGCAAGCGTCACTCGATCAATAAGGTCCTTACATGCTATGACAATGCTATGAAATGGTATCTTCTAGTTCATTCAGCAAATCGGCTGAAGTATGTATACTACCAGCAGTTCAGCGCTGCTAGCCCCTGCTTGACCTGCATAAATAATGTGAGTTTAGTTCACTGTAAAGCGTTCAAAATGAGTTTGAGTGTTAATGCGGTCCTACCATGATCGTGATTATCAGTGCTACAGGTCGAATTCAAGCTATTAAGGTCTGACAGATAATGTCCAACCTACTCCCCTACTCCAACGATCATTACCAGTCATTTGCCCATGTCTCACTACAATGAATAATGTAAGTTCACTCACTCCAGACGCACCTTGAGCCTTTAATACTATTGAATATTGAATTGCAATAGGTCAAATCTGTTAAGGTCTGACCAATAATGCGCAACTTAAACTGCGGTGAACATTTAGTGGTCACTCAGTCTCACAACGAGAAGACACATAAGTATCATCCTGTTGAGTATCATCTGAATCGTGCATGGCACTCACAACTAATTGTATCTATAGCATAGTTACTCAGTGCCATGAGCCAACATGTGCATTGAGGTTCACGATTAATACGGTCCGACGAATCGAAGCTTCTAAAGGTCACTCTTTGGTTTCCTCTTCTTTTCTCCTTACCAGACGCTTCACCATCCCTCACAGCTACCCTATGGCCCCTCCAATCAAACACAAAACTGCTGCCGCTAAGCTCAAAGCTTCAAGGGAAAAGTGTTCTCGGTACTATGCCAGGTGTGTAACTTCTGTTTTGTTAGCCCCCCAGTACCCCAAATGCTGATAAAAGACACAGGTGCCACGAATCGATTCTTGCGAAAAGGAGGGAGAAATACCACGCCGCCAAAAAGCATCAAGAAGACGAAGACGGCAAAGACGGCAGCGATGATGATCACGAGGAATCATTGTAAGTGCTAAATTTTAATGTTGTAGACGTGCTTATAGTATTGATATTAGAGAGACATTGGCCGAGTGCATTGCAGTAGTCAAATACGCCAAGGACGACTTCGTGCAATATATTCAACGATCTCCGCAAACATTCACCATAGGCGTCTTCGCCGAATACACTAAATCTATCCCCGATGCTCCTGGAAGCCATGGAGACAGAGAAATTTTCCAGCGTGCCATATCAAGCATCGAGGAGTTCCTTGCCAGGGGTACTCAAGGCCAGGATGGCATCCTTCAATTATGCGGGGTCTGTGACGAGTGGCGCGCGCTGCAGACCAAGTCTGCCGGAGTATGAAGGATACTATTGCGATGGTAGAAGATATTTACTGTCACGCGCTTCGTGATGGAGATGGGGAGTTAGCAGTAGTTCATTTGCTTGAAGGGTTCCTCTACCAGAACTACAGATAATATTAAATACTGACTATTGCTCTCGAAGTCTTCAAGCGGAGAGATACTCGTGCACTGGACGACTATGCAGATTCCTTCTGACAGCAACTAACATAATACATGCTCTGAATCACTACATGCTACAGTTACAATACCTGCATGGCATCACCACGGTCTATCGCGCTCCTCATGATGCTCATACCCTTCTCGATACTGTCCACCTTGTGAAAGATACCGTGGGAGACACCAAGCACTTTCGGACCAGTAGCATCCCTGCAATGAAGAAATTAGTATCAGAACACGGAACACGAAATTAAGAAGTTCACCAGCCTGAAAAGACGCCGATGTGTCGACCTCTGGAGATACAATAGAAGGGTGGCTCGGCATCGGCGGCGGGCACATTGAAGTATGTTCCACAGTAAAAATGCAATAGGGAGTCATCTGCAAGTGCTGCGGCCGCAGCGGCCACATCCTCGTCATCAGAGCCATTGTATTCGTCAAACTCGACCAAGATGGTGGTAGGGCCTGTGGGAGCGGCGGCAGTAGGAGCCGGGGAAGTAGGAACAGTAGGAGCAGCCATGGTAGGGGTGGAGGGAGCAGGAATGGGAACTTCCATACTGGTCACAGTAACAGCAGGTGAATTACCGGAGACCACGGGGGGAACAGGTAGTGGTGTCTCAGTGGTACCTACAATGTCGCCAAAGATATGTTAGTCATGGTAGTGTCAAGGAATGAAATGGAAGTGATTCACCATCAGGCGCGTCAATACCCAATCCCCTGGACAACGTGTCCCTATCTTCAAGGGAGAGACATCGCAGGAATTCGATAAGTCCGTCCAATCGGACAGACACCATTGTGTCTAGCTGACTGGATGAATGAGAGTTTTGGGTCATGACTTTGTGTTGTGGGTGATGTATCACTAGCACTCACCACAAGAGAATTTATCTAACTCCTAGAGGACCGCTAGGGACGGGGATTTACGATATAGAGGACCGCTAGGGACGGGGATTTACGATATGGAGGATCATTTGGGACTTCAAGAATCATAGCAGAGCCGCCGAGTTGCAGACTCTCGCAGACAAGAATAAACTAGTGAGTATTCTGAGGGAATTTCCCACAGTGACTGCTGACTAAGGTGGGCAAGCTCGACGATCTAGTGCCATTGTCCCTCATGATGAGGTTGCCTACTACTAAGTTTGGTCGACATCCCCGTCCCAGTACCAGAACCATCTCTGTGGTTCTTTCCCTGTTTTGCTCTTCTCGTGACTCAGTTTACGTCGGGCCATCCAAAACATGTGGCCTTTGATGTTCTATGGGGAAGGTGAGTATCTGTGCATGTTACATGGAGCGCTTACTTATTGCACGAAGGATCAGTATCTCCGCCATGAGCTTGGCACGCATGCTATCGCTCAACCAAATGCGAGCGTTCGATCCTGGCCACAACTTCTCGTGAAGCGGCCACACTCTATTGAAGTCAAAGAACATGGTCACCATGAACGCCCGGGTTTCCTCTGAGTTAGGAGCCCACTGCATATATCTTGGTATGTGATCGTTCAACCAAACCTTTTGAGCAGGCGTGAAAATTGGCCCGCTGCTGGGACTTTCATTATATCTGACTATATATGAACGCGCTTGCCGGGACACATGTGAGGAAGGCTGAGGACCGTCTAATTGTTTTCGTTTAGATGTCAATTAACAATACCGCAATCACAATTGCTCACTTGGGGAGGGCCGCACACGATGACCGGAAGGGGGAGGTCGTCAGTCGACAAGGGGCGATTCTCAGTCGATGAAGCTTGCATGAGGTGGGTACTAAAGAAGGGGGACCGTAGGAAGAGGGACTGTCCTTTTTTTTGGGATTCGCCAATTCCAAACGCGGAATTGTATTACTACCCGTGGAGTGTGACACTGACGCATTGAACTACAGTACGCATGCGTCGTCGTCGCGCCCCCAAGAGGCAGGCAATTGAACGTGAGCCCTTTGTCCCTCACTCCGCCAACCTCCAACGTCCCCTTGTACGAATTCGCGCAGCAGAGATCACAACCGACGGTAGCACACGGTTGCACACAAGCTACATTGAAGGAAAACTTCCTCACGATTTGCCTACTAACAACACGCATTTCATAGATGATGAGGTCGGGTATGCTGGTGACCTGGGCTTTGATTCTGGATCCATCATGGAAGATATCCCCTGTGATGCTCCTTTGGGCAAACGCAAACGCTTTGCAGCGGTGAGTAGTTTCTTTTTGTTTTTTGAGTCATGGTTACTCAGTAAACTCAAGGATGCACCCTTACTGGCCTGGATCCCAGAACGCCAAGACTTTGTTGATGAAATGATGCGTCTCAACGGGCGTGGATCAGAGGGCATCGGTTGTCAGTGCGGTGAGGTATCACCTCAATTCCGATGTTGCGACTGTTTTGGTGTTCAAATGTTCTGCCGTGCATGCACGCTCAGAAACCATGCTTATCTCCCTTTGCATAGGGTCGAGGTATGTCTCACACTTTAGCACTGGTGTCTTGCTGATCATATTTAGATGTGGAATGGGTCTTTCTTTCAACGCATCACACTTAAAAGCCTTGGAGTTCGCATCCAACTTGGCCATAACTCTGGCGACAAGTGTTACAACCCAGTTCCTTCTACTGGTGATGACTTTATTGTCATTGGACTAGATGGTATCCACGAGATCGCGCTGGACTTCTGTGGCTGCGCCTCAGCTCAGGTCTGGTACAAACAGCTACTACGCGTGCGGTGGTACCCTGCAACCATCTCAGAGCCTCGAACCGTGGCAACATTCACGGTTCTGCAAAATTTCCACCTTTTATCCTTCGAGAGCAAAGTTTCAGCATATGAATTTTATCATTCGCTTGCAAGACGTACCGACAATTCTGGCTTATCAAAGATCAAGGTGAGTATCATTTCCTCGTCTCTGGATCTATCTAACTACAATATGAAGGATCGCTACTCTGCTTTTATGCGAATGGTTCGCCAATGGCGCAATCTCAAGCAACTGGGCCGTGCAGGAAGGGGTCACGATCCCGCTGGAGTGGACGCTACAGCCGAAGGGGAGCTAGCAGTCCTGTGCCCCGCATGCCCACATCCTGGGAAGAATTTACCGCCAGACTGGGAGGAAGAGCCGCTCTTCGTTAGGTAAGATATCGGTTCATACTTTCGTCTTGAAGCTCACAGATTCTTACAGGTGGAAATATGCATTATTTGTGGCGATCGACGCAAATTTTCGGCTGAAGCGAAAGGCAGTGTCCTGTGACACTACCGATCCCAGCCTCAATCTCGGATGTGGTTATTTTGTCCGGGACAGTGCGTACAAGTCGTACCTTGCGGACCGAGCCGCAGAAAGACAAGAGGTAAGTAAGACCATTGTAGTGATTTTTCAATATCTCACTCTGTTTTTTAATGTAGTGAAGCACCTGCGTCAGCCATAACGCAGTCAATGCTGCCGATGTAAAATCTTCCCGGGGGCTAGCAGCCACGGGTGTTGGAACAATCGACTGTGCAAGACACGATATGAAACTTCCGAACGGCGTTGGAGACCTCCAGAAGGGGGAACGGTACGTACGGCACTGTCATATCTCTGTCTCCCAACCGCGACTGATGAAATTTGATTTTAGTTATATCAACATGGATTACATCGTATGTTCTGTGCTCCTCGCACTCACTATGACTATGATCAATATATCATATGATATCGCCTGCCAGTGACACAAGAAGCTATGGAATCGAATGGAGTCAATGCCGGAACATCTTCGCCTGCCTAGCGAATGCTCACTTATTCGATTCTTTGTCCCGAAATTTCACATCCAGGCTCACATTGAGAAGTGTCGAACTAATTTCTCATTCAATTGGTCGAGATACGTTGGCCGAACTGATGGCGAAGCACCCGAGCGTGGTTGGTCGAACATCAACCGAGTTGCATCAAGTACAAAAGAGATGGGGCCAGGAACGCGTCGAGATACCCTCGACGATCACTTTGGAGACTGGAATTGGAAAAAGGTCACGGTGTTAGGTGCGGTCCTCTTTTTTATGCACTTGCTAGTATTGACATGAAACTTTTAGGGCGAACAATGCTGAAGAAGATGGTTGAAGCTGTCAAGTGGGCGAGAGAGCATTCGGAAGCTCTCGCGGAGCTGGAGAAGACCATCCAGCCCGCTCTCATTGCTCAATGGAAGGCGGAAGTTGAAGCCTGGGAGGAGGACAACTCTTGTCCTAATTCCTTTGAAAGCCGCTTCTCTCGTAAGTGCTTTTGTCCATTGCTTAGTTGCTATTCTGAAAAACAGTAGCGGTCACACAGGCAGCTGTACGATTAGAACTCGCCGAGCTCGAAGCCCAGGAACTCCAAGCTGGGATTAACGTCTCACTTCACACTGATGTTTCCCCGAGCGGTTTAATTACGTTGGGTATAGATCTCGAAGATCAACAGTGCGTCTGGCTCTCTGCTTTCTTACTGCGTTGTTCTCATGAAAACACAGAGCACGTTTGAGATCGAAGTTTGCTGATGTCTCCCTCCACGACACTGACAAGCAAAAGGCAATGCTGCAGACCCAGGTCACCTCCCTCCAGCGACGACTCGAGGCCTGGGCTCGCATCCGGGAATTATATATGCCAGCTGTTTGTCAACTGCGCCATCAATCATCCGAAGCTACTGAGAGGGTGGAGGAACTGAAACCGCAAGACTTCGAGCTGTGGCTCCCATCACAGCTCCCAACTGAGACGCCTACAGACCAGAAGCTTGCTGGGTACGAGTGGGACTTGCGCTATGCACAAGCTCTTGACGCCCTCGACGATGTTCGCTCACACCTTCGCCTTCGATCCCACATTTATATGTACAAGGATAAGAACATTCGTGGTCAAGCGGGCTCCACCCGCGCGAAAAAAATTATTGACTCTGTCGAGTCGCGGAAACAAGCCAGCGTCCTCAAGTATAGACGTGCGCGGAATGCCCTGTTATCCCTTACGAGCCGTCTTGAGAGGTGTGGGTGGGAGACTGTTGTGCGCCCACTTTTGAATAGTGATGTCAGACCTATGGGCGACATGGAGCGACAAGGGACCGGGACTATTTCCTGGATCTGGTTAGAATCACATGCTGACAACAGTTGTACAGAGAACGAACGGGTGCAGGATTGTGAGTGTATCTCTGTCAAAATTTACATTTACTTGTATCTCATCCAGTATGACAGGTGTTCGCTTGGAGTGGTGCAAGGCTCGTGCTCGTAAGCACCGGTGGTCAGAGGAGGTAGAGCTGTTGTTAGAGGAGATGAGGCGTGTGTTAGTGTTTTTGAAATGGCAAGCGGCCTGGTGGAAGGGGCGCGAGACACTCCGGATGGTCGACTCGATGCCCACACAAGAAGGACTGACGGCGTATGCGTGCCGCCAGTCTGCATTGCGCGATTCGCTGACCGCCTCATTTCAAAGCTTATGGAGTGGGGTACCTGCCCTGATCACTGATGGGTTGGATATCATGGAGAGTGGAGAGGCGGATGGCCCTACCATAGATGCTCCTCCTCCGCAGTCACAGATGTTTTATAATTAGCGTGATAATGTAATCATTGAGGGGCAATAATAGTGTGATTAATGTGAGGGGCAAATGATGGGCAAGAAGTCTGGAGATGCACCCAGATCGCAGGCAATAGATCTTGATCATACAAACTTGTTGTAGACATAGATCTCGATCATATAGGCTTGGCGCAGACAGTAGGGGGGCTACGGTCATAGTAGAATGATGTATCACTCGGAGCTACAGATACTAGCAATTAATGTATAACAGTTTCGCTACAGCAGTAGCAAGTAATACATCAATACTACAGCTACAGGTGCGAGGCCGAAAGATCCGAGTCGAGGGAAGCCGAAGGATCCGAGATAGGTACGAGGGGGAGATGATAGGTACGAGCTCAAGCCGAAACGGACATAGGCGAGCGATGCATGACATCGGCTCGCGTCCTAGAATATTTTCAGTCTCTCTTTTATATATTCAAGTTCCTGACGCACTCACTATAAGACCAGTAGCAGTATCGTATATGCATCTCAGTTTCGTCCAAGACACTGAGATGTACGTTCTAAAAAGTCACCTAGAGTTTTATCATGTCTAACGTTAGCTGTAGCTTTTGTCGTTCTAGGTAGACGCACCGTTAATAGAGTTTCGTTCAAGACACTGAGATCTTTCTCGTTCTAGTTCTAGACTCCTCGTTGTTCCCGCGCTCGTCATAAACGCCTTTAGTCATCTCAATGACCAGTCTGAAGTTGTCAGCTTTACGCGGCGTGTCATACAGTCTTGTATCACCTTTCTTCGCATGTTCAAATGTTAAACAATACGTGATAAGTCGTGTAAGGCCACATGTGCGGCAGAGCCCGCTACTTTCTTTCGATTATCTTGCTTCATAGATTGTTTGTACTATATATTGATACTGTTGTGCTTTTGAAGATGTAAAACAAAGTTACACCGCAAGTGCCAGTTTGCGGTACGTCTGAATCGGAATTTCACGAAGTCCGAGTGAACTTCAATGCATCACAGTAACTGTAGAAAGAATAAGCTAATATTATGAGTACAGCCAGTAAACCTGAATCGGAACAAGTGGATTGAAGGTGTATTGCACAGGGGTTGTTGGGCAGCGTCGGTGACCGTTACATACTACGCGGTCTCTCAACCTCAGAAAAGGATTCAGAGTTTCGACTCATGACATAGCTAGTGTATGTTCGGCAGCCGTAAAATTTTCAATGCTGGTATTGATCCAATATAGAGAGCAAGTAGATAGCAAAATTACATCAAAAATATCAATCGCTTAGTATTGCCTGTACAACGTTCGCAACTCTCAGCTGCCGGAGGTCTGTATATGTCTTTTGAAAGCAGTCAGAATGGGGGCTATGTGTGAGTGGGAGAGATAAAAACCAACCTGGCCACATCCGACAAAAATAATTGGCTGGCCTGTCACATATGTCATCGAGAGCGCTGCACCAACCTATGCAGGAATGTTAGATGTCATTGCCGCAGCAAGCAAACCACGCACCTTGTCATCCACTGTGTCCCATTTGGTCACTAGCATGCCATCGATGCCACGCCCCTTGCCCGAGCCGGATGCAGACGAAAAGTCACGAAGGGCGCGGTCGAACTTAGTAAGCTGGTCGACGGCCTCGTTGCCAACGAGCGCCTCGCCGACAAAGATTATTTTGTCTGGGTTATTTGCGGAGACAAGCTGTGGAGTTCATTAGCGGAGTTCCAAGAAGTTTCCACGGGCGTATCATACCTTGGCAAGTGCACGCATGAGAGGCTAGCCGGAAATGATCCATCAGGATTGTGACAATGATAGTACCAGGTTGCATACCTCGTTGTCTTGCATGCGCCCAGCTGTGTCGATTAAGACCACATCAAAGTCATTATCTTTGGCTGGGTGCGGATTCGTGAGTTAAGAATGCACTTCGAAATATGGAAATTCCTTACCATATGCGATGGCTTCTTTAGCGATGCCCGCAGCATCCTTCCCGTACCCTTTCTCATAAAGTTCAACACGGCCTTTGCTATTCGTTGCGCCGTTGACGCCAAGCATAGAAAGATTGCGCACATGTACGCGAAGCTGTTCGACCGCACCGCTCCTACACGGTTGTTCAGAATAAGTGCAACTAGTATTACTAACCAGACACCCTTACCGGAAAGTGTCACAGGCTGCAATGAGCACTCGCATACCATTCTGGATGAGCCAGAAACAGACTTTTGACAAGTTTGTGCTCTTTCCTACGCCGTTCACGCCCACAAAAGTAATGCTATAAGGCATCCTTTGTTGAGCGGAAGGTAGGGGAGAAGAAAGTTTAGTCCTGATTGACAATAACAGGTCTGTTGAGGTCTTGGGCGTTAGAATACGCGTGAGCGAAGAGGACAGTGCCGTCCGAACAGCGTTGCTGGTGGCTGAATCTACGTCAGGATAGTTAAGGATACGAAACACGACATACTTTGGAATCCTCCCACTTTCTTCCCCACAAGACTCTCTCCGACACCTTCGCAGACCTTGTCTGCAATTTCCATGGCGACATTTTTCTTCATAAGGTGTTGTTTCATCCCCTCCAATACAGGCTTCAAATCCTGTTCGGTTAAAACTTTGGAGCCTGTCAAACGCGAGAACAATGAACTCAGAGCGCCCAATGAGCCTGTTGGCTGCTTTGCAGCCTCGTTCTTCAAAGCACGAGTGATAGCGCCATTCGCCTCGTCGTCCTTTCCACCAAAGTCCCAATCTTTTACTTCATAAAAGCCATCCCTTGTCCTAGTTCCGAGAGAAGCCTTGTCTACAAGGGCTTGCAGGTCGTGCGATAAATGACCACTTGTGCTGGAGTCAGGCTTGTCGATGCTAAAGTCCAAAGAGGCCATTTCTGTTTCCGACGGGGCCGATTCACCCCATTTCCGCTGCGCCTTCCCTTTCGCCCTTTTGCTCGTTGACTCGGAGCTGTATGACATAAAACATTGGTTTGAATTATAATGATCTGTACACTTACTCTGAAGTTGGCATGCTGTCCCGGCCACTTTCCGAGTCCACTCTCGTCGCACCTCGTCCTCCCCTCCGGCCACCCCGGCCACGCAGTCTATTCTTGAGTGCTTGTACATTCCGAGCTATCTGTTGCTCATCTTGCACTGCAATCGACGATTCGGAGGGAACTGAAGGCCGTTCATGTATATATCCGCAATGTATTAAATAGAAGACTCACCCGTACTGAGGTCATCGGAAGGAGGACTGGAGTCGGGCAGAGCTGGAGCCACTTGTCTATAGCGAGACTTCCGTTCCTGCAGGCTTAGTGTGAGTAAGTACGACGTATGTGCGAGAACAAGCACGCACCTGGGCAGCTTTGTCTTCAAATCCCTTCAAGAGCTTTTCGAAGACACCATCCCAGCCTTCAAATGCTTTTGCAAAGTTCCACGCCTTGGGAGAGTCGCGCGCAGCAGCTGACACGAGTTTCCCGCTTTTTATTGCGTGCAGCGAAGCAACGAAAGTAGCCAGGAATGGCTCGAATAGTTTTATAAACAGTGCTTTGAGAGCAGCTAGGAGATCATCCACATACGTTAGTTGAAGAATGCGGTGATATGCAACCTGCATTTCTGAATGTCAGTCGAGAGTTACTCCGGCAGCATGGACAGCGAACGTACCACAAAAATCAACTCCAGATCATTGAAGAATGTCCACTTCACTGCGTATCCGTCCTTCTCGTATTTCTCCTCGGCTGTCCGCCCTTCGATCAAGGCTTCACGTATGAGAGAATTTACGGGAGACGAAGGAGAAGAAGCCAAGTAAGATGCCTCTGGGGTAAAGGAGCGTGACCATAATACAATACCTCCTGCAACTGATGATGAGGTTCATCTGCTTCAAAACGATTATTAGACCGACCTTTGTGCGAGATTGAGCAATGGTCCAGCATGGTCGAAAGTAATGCCTACTTACTACGGACACCGCATCATAACTTCAATTGATTGCATAAGCAAAGTTTAGTCTTGGCGTGGGAAATTCACTTGTGCATCCATCGATGCATCGACGAGGAAGTTTGCGCCCCAACCTCGCCCAGCTCACTGCTCAACAGCAGCTAACTGGCTTCGACAACAGCCTGGAATATTCTGATCGGCGGGCCAATCCAAACGGCGGATAAGATGCAACTTGAAGTCGGTCTGTTTTTCGGCTTATAACTATAGCCTGCCTTTCTATCATGCTCATGCGAAATTCACCTCGTGCTTAGTATTTTTGTTATTGACGTTCTCATGGATCGCAGTACCTGCAGATAACGGGGATGTTTTGGGCTATCTCTGCGATCTGGTGTATGCATTTGCCGTGGACTTCATTTCTTGATCCAGCCTGATTACTGAAGGCCCTGCGTCACGTCCTGGTCAGTGTACATCCCATCCTGCGCACCGCTAGTTTCCAAGGTCAGCATTCATTGTCCGATGACACTATGCAAATGCTAACCAAACACCGTTAAGTCCACTCCTTTTCCTGATCTACGAGCTTGTTTTGCATGTGCTCATTCTAACATCTACTGGCAGGACTCCATATCACCAAGTCCAGCCATAAATAATAGTGCAAGGTACAGTACGTCGATAGGGATGCCACCTCCGCAGGCACCGTTGCCGTGATACGGTGGCGCCACGGGCTGATGTCATGCATGATGTATCATCCTCAAGCCCATTCTTGGCTTTCGCTATGCACCGCAGTGCCATGCTGGAGCGTGGAACTGGCAGCTATGGGCTTTTCTTTGCATAATTGGATAGGACAACCGTGCTGTAACCCATTTTAGGAACCGTGGTCACAGCAAGTTACTGAAGCAGCCCCTTTGCCGTTGATTGAATCGAGGCAGAAGATAGATTCGCCCGATTTTACCAACATCGCTATCACATGGTCATAAGTCGTGGAAACCATAATCCATCTACCAACTGTTGACTATGACCATGCGATGGGAGATGAGGGGCCTAGGAGTCACGTGATACAAACCTAGCAGTTCACTCCATGAACATCGCTATTGTATGGTCATAAGGTGGTATAGGATACATTGGATCTGACGCCGCTTTACTATGACCATACGATAGGAGACGAAGGGGCAAATATGCTTCGAGCACTTAGCTTCCTGCGTATCTCCTGGAGGCGATGTTGTTGTTATTCGGTGAATAAAGAAGCTTCCGCAAAGCTTGAATGACTGTTCATAGGCATATCCCCCATGGGTGTATGCTGGACTTTGGCGACACGGAGGGAGAACAACGCATTTAAGCTCGCCGCATAACTCCAGAGTCTAGAAGGTTGATTACCAGCACATAAATCCTCGTGGATGAATAATATGTACCAATATCAAAAATACGACTCCAAATAAAAGTTCAGTAAACATACATGAAAAATAATAATAACGTTAAACCTTCCTCCTAATCCCAATGTCCACACTAGGTCGTACAGGTCTCAACGGGGGTAAAGGCTGTGTATCCGCACCGTTACGAACGAGATCTGGCAGTGGGCGCGTCAGCGGGACAACGGAGAGTTCCCACAGATCAGCATATGCATTCTGCAAGGTCTCCACTGCGCGAGAAGGCTCCATGGGGTACGTATTTTGCATCAAGGGCGCGTAGTTAGTGTCGGTAGGAAGGGGGGATATAGATCTGTAGTCTTTCCGAGTATCGAACTTTCCTGTGTCACGGGACCAGAACTCTTGTGAGCTGCCAATACTGGATACCCTGCGCGCCATGTTGCCCATCGCCATGGATTCATCCGAACCCTGCTGACCTGAGCGCCGAAGAGGCTGCAACGATTTTTCTAAACTGAAACGCGTAGATTGCTCATCTGACCCTCCTATCCCCATCCCATCTAGGAGTTTCATATTCGACATGGCAGGACTCGTGTAATACGAGTCTTGTTGTAGTGGTAGAGGGACGTTATTGCGTGCCCATGAAGGAACGATTTCTACACCGGAATCTAGGCGGAGGACGGGCATCTCTCCGCGTTTAATGGTTTCTGCGAATTCGGAGGAGGGTGCGACATGTTTTCTGCGTCGACGGTAGAGGATGAGTCCGAGGACGAGCAATACTAGGACGACGACTCCACCGATAACGCCGCCTGCTATGGCGCCGGTATTGACATTTGTGGAGGAAGTTGCTAACGAGCTGGTCGTATTTCCCGATGATGTTGATGCTGCTGCAGCTGTTGTTGTTGTTGTTGTTGTTGTTGTTGATGATGATGATGATGATGTATTTTGTTCAGCAGAAGATTGGGGTGATGTCAGTGAGGTCACCACGGTTGTGGGGGTTGTGGAAGCTGATATTATAAGAGAGGTCCCGTTGATTGTAGAAGAAGTTACGATTATAGAAGAGGTCCCACCGGCGTCAGATGCAGGAGAGGGCCCAGCGGTGTCGGGTGTAGAAGAGGACCCGGTGGTAGTGGGTGATGGAGAAGAGGTGGGAGTACTAGTGCTGGCAGTTGGAAGGAAAGCGCCACCTGACCTGCTTTGGATTGGTCTACCCATCTTTCACTGCAGAGTCGACGACGAGAAGTTAATAGCGCGCGAGTTGTTATGCACGAATACACTGCTAAAACCCAACATATATTAAACACCCGTTCAAAGGCACCAAGCGAACACTCACAATCGACAAAGACCACCACAAATACAAGTACTGCCCTGCATCCAAAGTCAAGATGCTCAGTACGAACCCCAGTAGGCTGGTGGGAGGAAGAAACGATTAGCACCAGGGCAATCAAAAAAAAGAAGCAAGAGACAAAAAAGAAAAAGAAAGCGCTCAAGGGGGAAGTAAAAACAACCCGCTTTGACATGTGAGAGTGGCCCAACTCATCACATCAGACGTTTATCTGAGGCTGTACCAGATTCAGATGCGAGGTGACCGGCACGCGTGATCAGCTTCGCCTCTGTTACAAACGCTCCAGTACCCAAGGCTAAGAATAAGCAAGGTCAACCCGTTGGAGCTCCGCAAGTGAGATCAGCATCAGTTTTGCGGTGAGCTGACATATGCTTTCCATCGCTTTCCGTAGCTGTAGTACTATATGTACTAGTAGCCGGACACCTATCGGTATCCGGGCTTTTGCGTCTACCGTCAAAGCGTTCAAGATGAGAGTTGTACCTGTTCTCGTCAGCGCAGATAATTATGCATATCTCCTCATCGACGAGCCAACCAGGAAGGCGGCGGCGGTGGATGTATTAGACGTAGAAAAGGTACAGGCTGTAGCGGATAAAGAAGGCGTCAGCATCGTCGCTGGCATCACTACACATCACCATCAAGATCATAGTGGTGGAAACAAGGCATGTTTATTCCCGACATCACTGATGTTACTGGCCACTAACGGTTTAAATGTTATACTAGACACTGGTGTGTAACGTGCCCAATATGTACGATTGATGGTTTACCCTCGTTCCACGTAAGGTTTCTACGTATCCTAGTATCCCCGTTTATGGAGGTTTTGATGTGCCTTCTAAAACACACCTCGTCGAGGATGGTGGCGAGTTCACTGTCGGTGATAATATACATGTTCGGTGGGCCCATTAGACTTCGCCTGTTTCCTTTCATAGCTAAATGTCGACGACAGGTGCTTGGCAACCCCATGCCATACCAAGGATTCTATTTGCTTCCATGCAACGGACACATCGATCAAGTCTCAGTCCGGCGGTGTGTTCACTGGTGATACTCTTTTCTTAGGTATGTATGCGCTAGTAGTCCCGTAACTCGTCACATCCTTGACACCGCCCCAGGCGGGTGCGGTCGTTTCTTCGAAGGGACGGCAGAGCAAATGCACGCCTCCCTTTCGAAACTAGCGACGCTCCCAGACGACACGGTCGTATACAACGGTCACGAATATACAGCTGGCAATGTTGCGTTCGCGAAGACTATTGAGCCCGAGAACCCGGCCATTGACCGGCTTTTCAAGCTTGCACAGGAGAACAAGGTTACCACTGGTCTGTCGACGATCGGTGATGAGAAGGAGTGGAATGTGTTTATGCGTTTGGATAAAGTTGCGATAAAGTATGCAGTGTTTGTTGGTCATAGCCATGATGCTGATTTTTGTACAGGCAGGCTACTGGTGCAGAGGAACCTGGTGCAGTTATGAACAAGTTGCGTGAGTTGAAGAACAACTTTAGGGGGTGAGGAAGCACGTTTCTGTAGTTTGAGTCGACTGAGGAATAGGGATAGAGCAAGGCTTTAGTGCGGGTAGTAAGAACAGCAAAGTGTTTATTGATTGTCTGGCAGGGAACAAACTCAACAGATGTATTGATATAACATTGCAAAGCAGTGGGGAGTCCATGAGGCATTATTAATGATGGTCTCGTAAACATACATATAATTAACTCATTCCGACGAGTTTGAGCACCGCTGATCGGGCGTATGGAATGTATGATAGGTTATACCAGGTGTAGGCGAGGTATTCGATGACGACAAAAACTGATGAGATCAAAACGTTACGTGGGTCGGCAAGTTCCAGAGTTCTAGGGCTTACTGATGCATAGTACCTGGAGATAAGGGTTAGCGTAGTCTAGGTACAGGAAAGGGAGGACAAACCTCGTTCCTAAGTACGAAGGCACCGACGAAGACAAGGCCCACTGAGCCGAGGAATACGATTGTGGCGATAATTCGTACGGGTTTAAACATCTATAGGGAAAGTGTTTGAGTTGTGCTAGGTAGAAGACATGAAACGTACAAGCTTAAATTGGGAGGCAAACTAGGAGACGTCAGTGTCAATGATAGCAATACGAGGGGGGAGGACTGACTCCAATGACGAAACCGGTGCCCACGAGGGACACCATGATACCAATAGTGTACAAAACTTTTGAAAGAGGTTGTCGTAGTGGTACTTGGATAAAGAATGGGTGAAACGGACCTGCAAAACTACCGAGCTGACCCAAGAAAAGCAATATGCTGCCTAGTAAACTAAGTGCGAACCCTATGATGAGACTGGGAAAGGTTCAGCTACGGATAGTAAATGGAAAGTTAGAGCATGCACCAGCCAACAAAGCCGTATAATCTTTGTGTACGTGTTAAGCCGAGGAACTTGAAAGCAGAGTCGCCCTCAAAAAACTGAGTCTCGGGGATCATGCCACCCGCGGATTCGAGGTTGAACCATCCTTTGGAGGGCATTTTGGATTAGGGTGATGTTGAGGTTGAAGCTAAGGGTTTAGAGGTGTTTGAGGCCCGCGCAGCTTTCTCACGGTTAGGGAACTGGTAATAAGTCACTCAGATCTGATACATATGTCCTCCTTACGTAGACGAGGCTTCATATTCATTCAGATTGCTCCTCGTGTAGCTATAGATATTCTAACATCACCCATTGGACCATCAGATGAAGTATATTTTTATTGGTACTGCAATTGGGAATGATACGAGAGGAGGCTATCCATTATATTACTTACGGAGTTGTTCAGTTGGTGTTTATTTGGATAACGCGCCTCGTGTGTTCAACGAGGCCGACTGAGTTCAGTTTTTTTGTTCAACGAACGATTCTCTTCTAGCTGGGTTGATAATGGAACAGTCCAATCTTCATGACAAGCTTTTCTCAAGAGGAAGCGCAACTCCTCCTCCTCCTCCTCCAACTTATCTTGATTCATTGTTTCAATCTGCCACATCTCACGGAAATTCAGCCCCTACTACTCCAAGCATGGATGATACTTCAGCTCCAGCTGTCTCTACATCTCCAGCTGATAGGCAGAGCGCTCTCCTTTCCTTGTTATATCCTGCCGCAACTTCAATACCTGCTATCAGACCACTTCAACAGTCTCCTCCTGCTTCTTCCATAAGATCAGGTCAATCACCCTCAAATAACAGTGAAACTCAAGGAAAGATCCTCCTGGAACAGCTCATGGGGTCAGTCAACTTTCATTCTTGCCTCACTTCATACACGAGGCTCTTTTAAAAATCCTTTTATTCCATTTCTTTTCATTCCGCCTCCCATTTCTTTCTACCATGACCTCTTGGGATTTCCTTGATACATTTTATGCTGATCTTTATGATAGTACCGCCTCCCGCTCCAATTTTTCAGAGCCTGCTCCACAACCAATGTCGACTTTACCCCCTGCCGCTAGTCCCCAGTTTCAGTCCTCTATAGGACAGTCGTCCATGGCCCAGTCTTCTATCGGAGACACCTACCATCTTAATGAGGGCCCTTACATTCAACAAGAGCAGCCAAGGGATACACAACCCCCCATCCCCCAGCCTCAACAGCCCCAGCAGCTCACCCCCTCTCCCCGCAAGTCCATGTTTGAATTTGTTTCTCCTTTCGATGCTCTTGACTCCACCTCAACCGTCAAGAAGAAACCTGTTATCGCAGGTCCCGCAAGTGCATCCAGCACAAACGAGGACTCCTGGACATCCGCTTCCCTGGGCTCTCTCAATGACCCAAAGCGCAAGTCTGTCGAGAACCTAATGGACCAGTTGACTAGGTCCCAGCAGTCCTACCCCCCTGCACAGCCTCCATCCCCTGCCTATGACCCTTATAGCACTACAGACGAGTATTCCCAGGTTGAATCACAGCCGACCCCTCAGCAGCAACCCCTCCAACCTCGTACCATGCCCCCGCCCCCTCCTCTTCCTCCCAAACCTGGCCGTGTGTCTCCCCCTAGGGGCTCTCCTCCGAAGCCTGCTCCACAGCAGCCGCGTCCACAGCCACGCCCTGTCGAGTCACCTCTCGGTCAGGCTCCCACTCCACCTGCGAGGCGAGACAAGGATGGATCACCCGGTCCTCGCAACACCTGGAAGAACGAATCCAGGGCCAAAGGTACTGCTAAAGGAAAGCCACAGACGAGTCCGAGGCAAGCTTTTCACATTTTCAACATGTGCCTTCACTCATTCCTTTTTAGCTCGCAACCTCAAACTATCGTATTCGACGTATCACAGCCGCTGGACGATGTGCAGGCTCCTAGGGATGCCGTGAAATCTACTGCAATTGCTCTGGTCAAGCAGGACTCTGTATTCTTACCTGGTACGACCATCGGCGCTACTCATTGGATTGCGTATGCCATGACCAAGGGTCGTGTTCGTGTTATCTCGCGGTCGAGTGGTGATCGCACTCTGCTTCAGCTGCCGACAGTCTTTGCACCTTCCACCTCGGTCATTGATATGGCTGTGTATGGTAACAGGCTCGCAGGTGTCACTTCCGATGGCGGGTTTGTCGTGTGGGAACTGCCTGAGGTTATCACCGATGATGTACCGTGAGTATCTCGGTGCTCAACATATTCCTGGTCTAATAATATTTGCAGCGGGCGACTCTTGTTGTGCATCGTCCCCAGCGCTGACGCTGACCCTCTTCACTCCGTAAAATGGCATCCCAAGCAACCCGACACTCTGGCAGTGGCTTCGGAGACCAAAATGTATTTACTTGATCTAGCAGACGCCGCGCGTACTTTTAGAGGAGAGCCTTTGCCACAAGTTGAATTGAACCGTATTTCTCAAGTGTTTTCCGTGCCATCGGTCAGTCCATTGCTTCATTTTTTGGTGTGTCCTTATCTTTCGTAACAGCGCTTGGTCGCGTTTGATTTCGATGTTCCTCATTTTGCACTGGCTACTATTTCCGAGGACTCTACTCTTACTCTGTGGAACGTCCATGACAAGATGCCTTTCTGGACGCACCGCGTCCGCGGCGACGACGTCCCCTCATCTTTGACATTCATCGACGACGGCATCGTCATCGGGAGGAAGAACGGCACAGTGTTCCAGCTCCTCTCCGTCATCACCAAGAACGTCCTCTCCACATTCAAATTCGTCAACGGAAACAAAGAAGACCCCGACATGTTCGGACACGTCAACTACGACTCCCGAATCCAGACGCTCTGGGTTGCCAACAACCGGCGCGACAGTCTCATCTCCCTGCGCATCGGGTTCGATGTCAGCGCTTCGCCTTCGGGCGAACTCGTGCGTGGCGGGTTCTTCGAGCAAGTCGTCGAGTTCTCCGGGCCCAAACCGACTATCCACTTTGTGATACTCTCAGCAGACGCAGACCCCACAGGTGACGAAGCACACGCTGCATGTGTCGCTGCTAAGCTCCCTCCGGGAGAC
The DNA here is from genome assembly GCF_016647745.1 of Suillus plorans. NCBI lineage: Eukaryota > Fungi > Basidiomycota > Agaricomycetes > Boletales > Suillaceae > Suillus > Suillus plorans. The sequence continues at coordinate 454,836 of NW_024537402.1, forward strand.
CTCGCGCTCGTCGCGTTCTCTGTGCATTCTACCGGTGTCGATCAGGTGCTGATCAGGAAAGAGTGGTATGATACGGCTGTGTTGAACGCGCCTGGAAAGTTCCCACCTTATATGCCTGCGGCCCCTGCGGAAGTAAAGGGTACAGGGCGTCAGATGGCTCCTGCGCCTGTGAACATCGGTGGGCCTGGGCCTGTTCCCGTGCCAGCCATACAGTCCTCTGGGTCCGGGTCTGGAAGCATTCTCCCACCTCGTACACTTCGAACCCCTCCTTCTGAAGAACTTGAGGGTGATATTGCGCGCGACGAAGTCCGTACACATGAAGGCAAGGGAAAGAACATCCGAGGGAAGAATGTAGCGTTTAGGGATCGTGAAGCTGCGAATCTGAACTTGAAAGAGACTGAGAAATTAACGAGCTTCAAGGGCGATGCGGGCGCTAGTGTTGACAATGGGATTGCACTAGTCGTCACCAAGGAGATTAAAAAGAGCGAGGAGAGCTTGCATACGCGTATTGGACGGTTAATTGGGAAGGAGATGGATAAACAACGTAAGTGGCTGATGTGCCTTTTGCGGTGTTTTGACGTTGATCCTGGTTTTGGTTCCCAGACCAACGGATGGAAGAAGCGCGCGTTCAAGAGCAGGCTGAGGATTTCAATCGACAGGAGAAGATTCTGAAGCTAATATCGACGGAGCTTACAAGAAACACGACGAGGGTTGTTGAGATGGCTGTTAAAGCTGAAGTCCAGAACTCGGTTTTACCTGCGTTGGAGCATATCACAAGGACGGAAGTTCGGGCTGCTCTTAATGAGCATGTTGGGAGGGGGTTGACGGAGTTTATCCAGAATGTACGTTGTGCTGCTCTCGGTTTTTGATCTGACTCAACTTTTGTTGGATGTGTGCAGAGCCTTCCGAATGAGATCGAGAAACTACTTTTGCGCCCTGATATCTCGGGCCATTTCGCTAGTATCCTCTCGACGAATTTGAACCCTCTGATCGAGCGGTACATCAAGGACGCCGTCACAAAGAACATCATCCCTACGTACTCTCAGCAGACTTCGGCTATGCACCAGGATATCCTTCGGGAGATGAGGGCGGAAATTTTGAATGTAAAGAAGGATTCTATGTCATGGCAGACTGAAGCTGCACGGAGCCAGGAGGTGAGCGGCCTTTCTCTCAAGATTGAGTTCGTTCTAATGAAATGGGTAGTCCTTAATCAGGGATCTCGAGCATTCTGTCAGGATGCTGTCCGACCAAGTCAAGTTCTTATCGTTGAATTCAGCTGCCAATCATCGGATAGCAACTGGCAGTTCTCCCGTTCCTAGCGTCTCAAACATGAGTTCTATGAGTCAAGGCATGCACCGCTCCCAGAACCTCCCTCCTGCAACGACGCAGGCTCCAGTATACGGCACTCAGTCTCTCGGTTCATTCTCCCAACAACCACAGCCATCGCAGATGCACACACACGCTACGTGGTACCCTTCAACGATTGCTGCGCCTCAAGCGTCTCACCCCATCGCGCCTCCCCAACCCCCTCCCCCACCACCGTTGTCCCAGCGGTCTCCTCCCGCTCAACATGATGCATGGGAAGATACGTATATGGCGGTTCTGGGTACGCAGGATCCGAAGCAGCTGAGGGAGCTCCTTGCGAGATCGAGCCCGGAGATTGTGATGCCTATGGACAGGAAGGGGCCGTTGTCTATGGCTGTTATTTTGTCAATTTTGCATCGGGTGCGCATCCCTCGAAAATTCTTTGTTGATTGGTTTTGATTTTTATTATTATTAGCTGGCTACTATAATTGCGGAGACGCCTCCTGTGGATGAAGCTTTCAAGTCTTCTTTGTGGTGGATGCAACGCACTGCTACTGTTTTGAACATTAATGTATGTCCCCGTGCATTGTGTGGCTGAGGTACTGACGTTTTTTGTGGACTTCAGGAACCTCTGATCGCACCATACGTCGCGCGGGTAGTCCCGAATGTGAAGGCTACGCTGAATACTACCAAGCAGCGATTGACGATTCTCCCTGGTGGACCTCAGACAATGGATGCGGCGCGGACTATTTCTGAGATTCTGGATATTTTGGGTCGGAAGGGTGTGTCTGCACCGCAGGGGGGTCTTTGATGGTTGATTCTTGTCTCCGAGGGTTGTCCTGAGGACTGCCCTATTCGCATGCAAATAAAAACATGAAAGCATGCGATGCACACCACCATTCCTTTTACTCCGTTTCTTTTCCCTAGTGATGACGAATGTTACGAATGCTGTTAGGCTCATGAGATTTTTCTTGCGCATGTTTTTTTGGTACTGACTGTTTGACTGCTCTCCATGATACTATCATACATACTTTGTGTTTCGTTTAAATTTGTTGTAGTGCAGATTTGAATCACATGTCATGATAATTCTGTTGAGCGTAGATGGCCAAATATGAAATTCAAAATTCAAACGTAATTAGTCACTCGAACCTAATTTTTGATGCGGCTACTAGTGCTAATTCGTTCCTTGCTCCGAGAACCCGTGCACATGTCTGGCCAAGGGAATATTTGCCTATCGATCGCGCGGCGCCGTGTTGTATTCGTCTCAGCTATAACGCGTCCCATGATCACATCGTGCGCCGCCATATATTAAGTTTATTCATCTCGGTCATGGCCATGACCAAAAGAAACGTGTCTTATGATCACGATGCGTTCCCTCCTTAGTAGAAGTTAGGCCGTCGGAGTCTTCTGCCTGCAGCTCGGTTACGTCTGATTGTACGTACGGGCGCCGCTAGGCTGCTACTGACTATGGCAGACAACCGCAGGCTTGCGCTGCCAGTAAGACCCACATCTCAGTAATGGTATCTGCAACTACCAGAATATACTTGATTGCCCTTCATACATCCTTGGCCGGGATGCTGTGGGGGTTGGATACCGGTATGCAGTTTTATTTCGGACCTGGGTTGACGGGCATCTCTAATCAATCATAATGGTCATCTCTTCCAGGTTCAATTGGTCCTATTACCCAGATGGAACAGTTCTCCGGCTCTATCGGCCATCTCTCCTCAGGCGTCCTCGGGATTTATGTCGCGTGTATCCTTCTCTCTGCTTCCTTGTCTTCGCTATGTAGCGGTTATATAGCAGACTTGCTATCTCGCAAGTATGGTATCCTAACAGGAGGCATCATAGTCCTCCTAGGAACAATCATCTCCGCCTCTGCGAAAACTTTCCCTGTTCTCGTATGCGCACGGCTGATAACGGGAATCGGACAGGGTCAGAGTATCTCCGTCGTTACCATTTACCTCTGCGAGATTTCTCCAGGAGAGATCAGAGGAACAGTTGCGGCGGTGCTACAGTTGCTTATCACCGTCGGGATCGCTTTGGGGTATTTTGTTGCGTATGCGTCTTCGAGAATTGGGGGTGAGTTGGCTTGGAGGACACCGTTTATTTTGGAAGCGAGTATGGCTGCGGTTTTTGTCTCTGGGATGGCTTTCATGCCGTATTCTCCGCGGTGGCTCATCCAGAGGGGGAGGATAGATGAAGCTCGTGCAGTTCTTCAGAAGCTCCGTGCTAGCAGCGAGCTTGTAGAAGACGAGCTGCATCTTATTAAAGGCAGTCTCGAGGAGCAGAGCCAAGAAGATGCTTCTTATCGTGAGATATTCCAAAAGCGTTATATCAGACGGAGCTTTCTCGGTGTGTTTCTGATGTCTTCCCAAATGTTGTGCGGGGTATGTGTTGTCCTGTACGACCGACGATGAGGCCTGAGGAGTCTCGATTGACACCCTTGTCTGTAGATCGATGCGGTCCTTTATTACGCTCCGATCCTGTTCACTCAAGCTGGTTTTACATCAAATCGAGCAGCATTCCTTGCGTCTGGTGTTTCCGGAATAATCAATTTGATATTTACGATACCTGCTCAACTGTGGGTCGACAAGTGGGGGCGAAGATTTCCTCTGATCGGTGGCGGTGTTTCTATTGCTACTTGCTTCATGGCCATCGGTACCTTATATGCGATCTATGGCGGAAAAGCCGATGGACAGGTGTACTTGAGTGGCAGAGGACCACAATGGGCCGTCATCATACTCATATACATGTTTGTGGTATGTATCGCGCATGTTAAACCACCCATAAAGTACTAAATGAGCTGTACCCCAGGCGAGTTTCTCATGCTCATGGGCTGTGGTAGGTTGATTCAGAGTCATTCACCACGCGCGAGTTAACTCCTCCAGGTTATTAAAATATACGCATGCGAGATAATACCCACACGGCTTCGTGCAAAAGCATGTGCTGTCCAGCAGGTAGGTTACGTACTCTTCTCGCTTGCCCGTACATACTATCTAACGTCTATCAGCTCAGCAATTGGCTCGTGAATTTCACTGTTGCGCTTACTACGCCGCTTTTTCTGCGGGCTTCTCCAAGCGGTCCATATTTCCTCTTTGGATCAGCGGCACTGTTCACCGCGGCCGTCTGCCATTTCTTGATGCCGGAGACTAAAGGGAAGACCTTGGAAGAGATTGAGGACTTGTTTGAGATGACACCTCAGGTAGTGGGTCACTCTGTATCGATAATGAGTCATGACATGATTGTCTCTGGTTTGTGAATTGCGTTACGCATCTTCGTTCTGTATTTCATATCATTCTGGTAACGCTCAGTATGCCACATACATTTTCTATCAATGACAGCGCAACAGTGCTGGAGTGCCAGCGACTCCCCGACTTCAATGTCAGTTTTTGTCAATCGCGAACGGTCAGGCACCTGTAACAAAAAATGTCACCGCGAGAGGACATTCATTCAGGTCTAGGTTGTTGACACACCACACTTGATGTTATACAGGGTGCTGGGATGGAGTAAGAAGCGATGCGTTGCATAACATAGACAGGTCATGGTAAATACAGATGATGCAGATGCGACGCTATCAGGAAGCTACCAACTCGGAACGGGCTGGCATATTTGGATCCAGAAAGTTGTGAAACTGAAGTAATCAAGACTGTCGTCCGCTCAAACGTTACGCCAAAAGGCAGTGATACTGAAAGCTCTCGCATGCATGCTTCAGTATCTCGGATGCCAAGAATGTTGAGCGACTCGGAGGACTCAGAGTGTAAGCCGACGTGACCGTACCACTGGAAAGCTATACTTCGTGGCGGTGCACATAGTGCAGAATTATGTCAAGTACTGCGACAGCAGCCGTACTCGAAGTTCGAAAAGGTCTTCCAAGCTGTACATGGCTACATTTTTAGGGTGTGTTTATATCCATAATGGAATGTTTACAGACTTACAGTCTACCATGCACATTCTGGATTGTATATCCTCTGACCCTAGCCGTCTGCCGAATGATACCTATCTTCTCGCTGCAACGTTATTGACATGGCGGCCTCCCTCTTCCGAGTCCATCCTCCAGCGTAAACAATTAGCCAAACCAATTACCAGTCATGGACAATCAACGGTGTTGCCAGTGTTATGAATTAATAACCCTGGCAGACGTGATCTAGCATGGGGCTACAATACCTAAGACCGGTGGATTCACTGATGCTCAGACTGGTGGGGAGGTTATATCGTCTTATACATATACCATCACATGACAATTTATTTTCGTAGCTAAAATCACATTACGACGTCAAGGCCCGCGAACAACGTAACGTACCCCAAAGGACTCAGATCGGTTCCCTGATGTGACGTGTCGCGAAGTAGATAGTTTGCAAGCTGTTGCGTTTACCTCCCTCCTCTTAACAATGCCCGTTCTCAATGATACACAAACGGGTGGCGCCATCGGTGCGGTCGACGACTTGCCCACTGGCGTACCCTGTCCGAGTCATAGCCGTAATAACCTCGAAAGGAAATTGGTGAGGAAACTTGATTTGCGTATGTCCGTGATACTGGTTTTGTATACCATGAACATGGTGAGTCTGAGGCTTTTGCAAAACTCTACTCAGATACTTGCCGTGCATCTTAGATCGATAGATCAAACGTTAGGTACGTTGAATATCGTCGAACTTGCATTGATCTCATGACATCCACAGCAATGCTCGGCTACAAGGTTTTGAGAAAGACCTGCACCTGCGGGGGCAACAATACGCCACGGTCTTGTCCATCCTATATGTTGGATTCCTTATCATGCAAGTGCCAGGGCAAGTTTTCTCCTTCATCGAGGGACCGGTGAACGTGAATTTGATTTAGGAACATGTTTCTGCACTGGCTGGAGAGACCTGCTGTCTTCATTCCGTCTTGTATGATAGTATGGGGTGCAATATCAGTGTTAACCGGTTTGTCGACGCCGGTCGTTTATGAATATCGCTGCTAATTCTGCATAGGGACCACAACGAAGTACAAATTCTAGTCTCGCATCATTTTAATCTCTGATAGCCAGACCCAAGTTATACCGGAGTTTTGGTCGCGCGGTTCTTTCTCGGCTTTGTCGAAGCCCCCTTCCTCCCTGGCGTCCTATTTCTTATATCTGGATGGTACAAACGGGACGAGCTCGCCATGAGAACGGCTCTTCTTTTTTCTGGATTTTTATTCAGCTCTGCATTCGGATCGCTTTTTGCATCCGGTATACTTCATGGCATGCAGGGCAAACTTGGTCAAGCTGCATGGAGGCAAGCAACGATAGCCTCTGTCACTCCTTGGAACTGAATGGTCTGTAGATGGTTATTTTACATTGAAGGCGGCGTCACCATCTTAATCGCGATTTGCGCGATATTCATACTCCCTAATTTCCCGCACAACACTAGGTGGCTCACCCCAGAGGAAAGATCACTTGCCATTTCTCGCCTTCTGGAAGATGGCTATGGTAAGGCTGACGAAAGTGGGAAACAGACGACCATACAAGGACTGTGGGATGCTGTATTTGACTGGAAGGTGTGGTGGTTTTCAGTTGCATTCATGTTCCAGTACATAGCACATTCTTTTATGGGTTACTTCCCGACGCTATGCTCAACACTGGGATATGACACCACTACAACGTTGCTACTCTGCGCTCCTCCGTGGGCGTTCGCGACTATAGTGGCATTTGCTCTTACATGGTCCGTCAACCATTTTTGCCTGAAATCGCATCTCATGGGGATCAGGTACTCTGACAAGAAGCAGAGGCGTTACAAATACTTTGCTGCCTCCAATGCACTCGGTACCCTTGCATTCATCATATCGATCTTTACGATGAACAAAGCTGCGCGCTATATTTCGTTGTAATTAAGCCCCTACTCATGAAGCGTTACTTGTTGTACTCAGAGACACACAGGTTCCTGATGGCTCAGCTCATCGCTGGATATCTGGTGCTCTGGGGGTGGGTTAACAACACTTTCGCCAGAGAACCTGCAAAGCGAGCCGTTGCTATTGCTTTGATTAACACAATAGGGCAGATAGGCAATATTGTTGGACCGTCTGTAACATTGTCACCGATTTCTCGCTCTTACTGATTATCCACAACTGCACTTCTCCAATAGGTACGCATGGCCGTCGAAATGGGGCCCAACATATCGGTATTCTTACGCCGTCAGCATCGCAGCAATTGGGGTTTCCACAACCATGTTTGGTGGGATGCATCTTTATTTGAAGCATCTGAATGAGCAGATTGAGAGGAACGAGAATGTGAAAAGTATTGAAGAGCTTCGGGGCCCAGTCGGTTTTAGATATTTGGTGTAGTTGAGGACAGATCATTTCTGACCGCGCGTTTTTTGCTCCTTGTCCGCTGAAGCGCGAGGGGGCCTATCTTAGACATTATTTTTGAAATGTAAAAGTGATTGGATCTAGAAGCTGGACAAGCGGATATGGTCATGCTCAAGCGCTCATGGTGTGCGTTCTAGTGAGTTCCCTGGCCTGGATGGATCATTCATCTGGGAACATAAAGGGGCTTTCGGAACAGTTCCTATGAAAAGTACCACAGTAAGGGTTGGTAACCACGCACCTCATCGGCTGCAGGGATGAACAAAATCTCGCGATTACCCGACGATCAATATTCAATAGCAACTTGGCAAGTCGTGGCAAATGTGGCAGGGTTGATATAGAACACGAAGTCGCGGAGAACGTCTATGCATGTTGAATGTTGATTTATCGTGGATCTTCCGAACGCACCATGATGTCAAATACACGGGAAGTTCTAATATGCATTTCCATTCGGAGGAGCTTGCCACCAGTGGCGGCAAATCCTGTCCTTCCATGTTTAGTTCATATTAATCTTGGCTATCGGTGGCAGGCTGGCAGGGGCAGTGCTGGCGTCTACAAAACAGCCTCAAGGACTTGCCCTGAGGGATCCCTTGCTAAGCCTACCGTAGCCTTGCTGTGGCCTGCCCACAGATGAGCGTCTTAGTACATAAAGACTCCGTGAAACAAGATCCCCCTTAAGGTGGTATCATGACATGAATAAGGATATATTCGTAAAACGATAAGAAGAGTTGTACGGTATACCGAAGGAAATCCCACAAGTCACATGAGTAGGATCCGAGCAGAGGTGACCGCACACTAGTCAAACAAACCCTCGTGCGAATCACCAACTTGCATGACATTACTGTGGTCTGCATTTTATTGCAATAACTTGAAAGGCTTCAATTCAAGTCTAGTAGTATGAGTGGATTCATAACGTGGGCCCGCATACTGAAACTAAGCCAATGGCAAAAGATTCAATGCATGCAGAACGCATTCCGCCCGAGCCGACGGTGGGTTTTTGTAGACTCGTAACCAGTCTCTACTACTTCTAGGGTTTGTGCGGCATCCCTACAAAACGAATTGAGACAGGTCGAAACAAGGGTGTCATTCGCTTACGGTTCGCGCACACAATTGAAAACGTGGAGCGTAAGGATTCCATTGACAACGAAGGCCGAACAACCTGCGGCTGAAATGACTTGGACCGGGACATTTCCAGAGCAGAAGCAAGCGATAAAGAGAGCTGCACCAAAGAAAATCTCATGCATCATCGACAGGAACACTTCTGCTAACTCACTTACACACAAACAAACAGCAAGCGGCGACTGCCAGACAAATTGAGGGGTATGCCAACCACAACAACAGGCAGATAATTTGGCATCGTGACATGTCCTGCAGCAAGCGTCAAACCACGCGACACCCCAAATAAGCAGAGCTCACTTTGAGCTGTTCCATGTCTTTATGAACAGTGCTAGTTTGATAGATGACCACGACCGCAGCTCCCGATATTACACTGAGCAATGCAGCACTAAATGCAATCATGGCGAAGACATAGGAGGCTGCAGTGTCAAAAACCATCAAGCTGGTTACAGGAGAGCTCGTCGTCAGGAGCAAAGCAGTAGTTGCGAGTACCAGCCCAGCCTAAATTCCAATTGTTTAATGTTAGTAATAACGACCAGATCGCATCAAACGCACGGTGACGTTTGAGTTCTGGAAACGATTGACTATCACTGAAACATGCTCCTTCCATTCTTCGTCATTTGTGTGTCTCCAGTGTTCGAGGGACGTCCGAGAGACTGCAACAACGCACAGGATTCTGAACGCTGAATTCAGAATGGGATGAGTGGGAAGCGGAAAGTTTTTCAGGACTTGAGAGGCTGAACTACTAGGAGTATCATTAGATATCGTTTCATCGATGGTAGAGCTCATAACGTGAGTGTTCAAGTTGTGGGGTTGAGACGTTATTGAATGGACGTAGCCTACAGGACGACCCTTATACTTGCACATGTTCGTGGTTCCAGAATCGGGGGCAATGCTTGCAAGGATGCATCGGCAAACTAATCTGCAGGATCAGTGACCATGCTGAGTACATGACAATGTACATGAACACTGAGCGCTGAGCGCTGAGCTTCCACCTCGCTTGAGCGCTACTTGGAAGTCTGCGATATCACCACTTTTATATAAGAACCCACCTAAAAAAGCAATCTTGACCCAGGATCAGCCCAGGATCATTGTGTCGTCATCACGGCGCTCAATTGAATGGCTGGACAGCAACGTTGTCCGCACACTGCGGGGAACCACTGAATTCACTGATGCTGGCACGATGCATCATTCCAGTCATGCGATGACAACGCCGAGTAGTATTACGCAACATAAATTGCCTGGGTACTGGAGAATAATTACCAGCAACCACAGCTCGAACACCGCGCACAGACACTTCACAGTGCTGAAGAAACTCAAAGCTCAAATATGTGAATCATTGACAAGTACATAAATTTCAAGTTGAAATTTTTATATGCGGACCCTGGGCATCTATTTTCCAACGTACTTTGCTGTGTGGACAGTTCGCATGGGCGATCAGGAGGTGGTGTGGCATTGATCGACTCGGATACTAGGCTAAGGAGACATGACAAGTTCTTCGAGAAAGCGATGCTGCTACTCCACGGACCGATATGTACAACCCGAAGCATCCAAACCCTGAGTGGTCTATAACAATTATCACGCCGTCATCCCTGTCAGAGCCGAAGACATGCAGCATCTATACTAGCATGATGCCTGTCAGCAACTTGTGTGGGCGAGTTTTTTCCTGTAAGGTATAATTAGACTGGCGAATTCAACAAGAGTGCTAGCAGGTTACTTTTCGCCTACAACGCTGAAAACGTAGAGAGTAAGGCCTCCGTTTGAAAGGAAGGCCAAACAAGCCAAGGCGGTTATGATGTTGACAGCACTATTGCCAGACCAAAAGCAAGCGATAAAGATAGCTGCACCAAAGCAAACACCATACTCGTCAGCATATCTAAACGACATCTAGTGCCTCACTCACACACAAACAAACAGCAAGTAGCGATTGACAGACAGACTGAGGGGTATGCCAACCATAGCAGCAGCGCGATGACTTGGTGTCGTGGCATGCACTGTGCCGCGTGTCAGATTGTGAGCCAACGCAGACAAACGGACTCACTTTGAGGGTTTCCATGTCTTTGTGAGCGGTGCTAGTTTCATAGATAACAAGCACAGCAGATCCGGATATTACGCTGAGCAATGCGGCACCAAATGAAACCATGGCGAAGATGTACGAGATTGAGAAGTTATAAGCCATCAAATGCTCGATAGGAGGCACGGATGACAGGAATAGAGTAGCAGTTGCGAGTACGAGCCCGGCCTGAAGTCCAGTTATTGAACGCTAGCCATAAACATCGGATCATATCAAACATACAGTGATATTTGTGTTCTGAAATCGATTGACCATTATTGAGACATGGTCCTTCCATTCTTGTTTCTTTGTATCTTCCCAATGGTCGAGAGACTCCCGAGAGACCGCAATAACGCACAAGATTTTGAACGCCAGCCTCAGGATAGGATTATTGGGAGCTTGATAGCCGTTTTCAAGGACTTTAGGGGAGGAGTTTACAGGCATGGACGTCATCATGGCGGGAATGACTAGAGCTGCTTTTGAAACCTGGCATCCAGAAGAGGGCACCCATAAGACTATATATCATTAGTATAACGTTTATGCACAATGTACTATTCCACAGACCAGAAGCAAACTTTGGCAATAACGACCCGGATCAGAACACTAGATCACCGCGTGCAAAACTCGTGTTCAGAAAGATCGCGAGAATGGAATGTTGCATATTGGCACGAGGCCTGACCTGCCGTGGGGAGACCTAGTTGACTCGTGAATCAAATTCTGATAATAGTTTAGGAGTTGCGCTCAAACCTACGGGCGCCGGTCTTCCTGAGCGCTTACCACCTTGCTTGCAAAGTCACGGCCGTAGGACCGTCATATATGACTATAGTGGCTGCATCTGTTCATGCGCAAATAACGGCAAAACCCGATAGGGTTTGTCAGCGACCATCATCTCTGATTCTCAGAGCTCAGCCCATACACATGAGATACTAACCGATATTCCCTTGTTCCTCGGCCAGCCGACATGCTCCCCTCATTGTACTGTACTAGTGAAGCATGCACCCTTGGCAGCACTATCCTCCCGTTCACACGGTCTGTTAGACCCACTTTTCTTGTAGGGCGAAACACCTACCCTCTCCAGAGGTTTCAGAGTATCCTCTTGGCCCCTCGCCGTGAAGACCTCCATCCTGGTTGGAGGGTTGTTGTACATTGAAAACGAGGTTCGTGTGTATGTTTCCAGGGCCTCCAGCTTGTTATTATCAATGAAGAGGAACTCGTCGAGGGTCCCTGATGCTCTGACGTTCGTTATGTTATTTGATCCTTTGTGCCTATGTTATTTTTGTCACATATATTTCGTCTTGTACTTATGTTATTTCAAATATCTTGTACGTTTCTTATGTTTTACTCGGAGGTAAAGCTTTGTTTTCACAGGTTTAATCTGTGAGATGAATTCAATGATCGTGTCCGCGCACGGACCATGCACCGCAGTGCTTACGTGGCTCGAAGCCCCTCTTTCTGTGATCTGGGCACCCGCGCTTTAGGTGAACTGCATCGTTTCTGCTTTACCGCCGTTCAGCATGAAATTTTCGCTATATTTGAACTCGTTCTACTCGTTCCATCTTGATCAGTGAATGGATTCTCATAATCCGAATTCTCAAACTCAAACTCAAGAAAGTCGTGAATCGAGTTCTTCATCAAAACGGACTTCTCAAAATCAAACATCATTCGTGCGCAAAAGTACCTTCAATCCAGATTGTCTTAGTATTGTAGGACGTTATCGACGAGATTCTCTATCCAAAACCGATGCCTTTCTCGAACTCTTTGAGCGAGCATCGCATCAGTAAACCGGTGAGTTCTTGCTGAGGATTATGCTGATTATGGTGCTTTTACATAGAAGATGGAGGAAGATCACCAGAAAGCATTGTTAGTGCGAAGCAGCCAATTAACTCAGACTCCGAAGAAAACTCTGAGTCAGAGGTTATCGAGTCCGACTCTGCTTCAGAGATTGACGAATAATCGCGTAAAAAGCAACGAGGATTTAAACTTGATCTCTCCAATCTCACAAATCCTTCCGTCATCAGAAGGTAGAAGAAGCTCCCTGCCTTGTTACGAAAAACCAACTCTATTCTCGCGAATTGGGCTCACGACCCCAAGCAAGTTAAATGTAAGTCACATAATACAGTAACTTATACCCGTCTCAGACGGACAGCCCAGCATGACAATGTACCAATAGAGACGGGCCCATCAGGAAATCAACCCGGACTTGATATGACCAGGTAGAGCTGACAAATAAAACCCATTATGATACATTTAGATTTAGAATTATACATTATTATCTTGGCACAACATGTGTATGAAAAAAAAATATGACTATGCCAGGGGCAGGTCATTTTGATGTGCATCTTGCAAGCATGCAACAAGTTTATGAAGAAAGACATGGCTATGCTGGGGGTATGTCAGCATGCAATAAATTTATGATAGAATATATGACTATGCCTAGGGCAGGTCATTTTGATGTGCATCTTGCAAGCATGCAACACATTTATGATGAAAGACATGACTGTGCCGGGGCAGGTCATTTTGATGTGCATCTTGCAAGCATGCAACAAGTTTATGAAGAAAGACATGACTATGCCAGGGGCAGGTCAGCATGCAACAAGTTTATGACAGAATATATGACTATGCCCAGGGCAGGTCATTTTGATGTGCATCTTGCAAGCATGCAACACATTTATGATGAAAGATATGACTCTGCCAGGGATGGGTCATTTAGATGCACATCTTGCAAGCATGCAACAAGTTTATGATGAAAGACATAACTATGCCGGGGCAGGTCATTTTGATGTGCATCTTGCAAGCATGCAACATATTTATGATGAAAGATACGACTCTGCCAGGGATGGGTCATTTAGATGCACATCTTGCAAGCATGCAACAAGTTTATGATGAAAGACATAACTATGCCGGGCAGGTTATTTTGATGTGCATCTTGCAAGCATGCAACACATTTATGATAAAAGATATGACTATGCCAGGGGAAGATCAGCATGCAACAAGTTCATGACAGAATATATGACTATGCCTGGGGCAGGTCATTTTGATGTGCATCTTGCAAGCATGCAACACATTTATGATGAAAGATATGACTGTGCTGGGGACAGGTCATTTTGATGCACATTGTTAAGACCATGCACAAAGGGTAGGACTGATTCCGAGGGGCTTGGCTTCAGCTCGTGTGCTGTGCCCCTTACCCGAGTATGTGCCCTTAATTTCAGAATGATGTCTGAAGAAAGTCCAAGGACGTCCGAAGGACATCCGAAGCGCGGGAAAGTTCAGAAGGACTTTCCGGACGAGTGCAAGTAACTTCCAGACGAGTGTGGGAAAGTTCCGGAGGAACTTCCGGAAATTACGATGAGGTTTCGTCCTGATACGGATACGTGTAATGGCTACTTAGGACAAGTCCTAAGTAGAAGCAAACAGAGGAAAGGCTGCAAGGACAAAGTCCGAAGCAGAATAGGTCCGGAGGACCACGGGAAAGTTTCGGACGAACGTCCGGAAACTTCGGAGGATCGGATGAGCAGATGAGCGGGGATCGGATAAGCGGAGCTCTGGCCTAGGGAATTTCTCCCTAGGCCCGAGATGGATATTGACTAAGTCGATAGACTAGAACTGATATGAGGACTTAGAGTGAGATCTAGTGCGAGGACTAATATGATATTCAGACTGAGGAACTACAGGACATATACAAGAGTTTATATACTAAGGAAATAACGGAAAGATCAGTAAGCAAGCGTCCGAGGCTATGTATGAAGTATAAGCAAAGTTATCAAGCGCGAGTCGGAAATGAAGCATAGGTTAACGGATCAGTAAGCATACCGGTAGTAAGTATAACTGAGATACCGAGGACAAGGAATACCGAATAGAGGAATAGGCTGTGTTAACGTTATATGCACAGGAATTGAATTAGGAAGCTTATCGTATATCGGATTGGATTGGATTGGACCGGATTGGACCGGACGTCCAGATGAGACGCGTGGATATATGGGATATGACATTAGGGTGATGGGACAAAGGATGACTGATGCAGGCTAGCTGAGGTATGGAGGTAAAGGGATGTTGGATGTGGATGTGGATGTGCAGAGGTGCAGGGATCCGGATGGATAGAGGACTGGAGACATGGATAGGGCGTCCGAAGGTCCGGATGAGGCGTGGGAATATTGTCGGATGTAGGTCCGGAATACGGGATATGACACACATCTTGCAAGCATGCAACAAGTTTATGATGAAAGACATAACTATGCTGGGGCAGGTCATTTTGATGTGCATCTTGCAAGCATGCAACACATTTATGATGAAAGATATGAATTATATCTAGATTGCATAAAAGCTGCAATAACTACGAGTGCAACAGTCTGCTTTCATTTACTCATCTTACAATCTGACATGGTTAACATCTACAAAGCTTGATAACCATGGACTACAGATTGAAACTGACAATGGACCAAGTCAGATGTGTTAAAATTTCACTCAGGGGTGTACAATAGTAACTCTAGGTTTCCAATTTGTCCAGCTTCGAACATCGTTGATATGATTTGATAGGTTGGGTTGGGCCGAGCGTTAGCTTGGGGTGGTACGCAAACAGATGGAGCTACGGGATACTTGCCTATGAATTCGATCATGTTAAATGACCTCAAGTTATCTAGAAGTTATTAAATGAATATGCATTTAAAAGACTCGCTAAAACAAGAACGATTCGCTAAAGGGAAGACTACGGAAGGGAGTGAGGGATTTTGAAAAATTGAAGATACGAGTGAGAGCTTTGTTAAGGTGGGGTTCCGAATCGGATTCTGTGAGTATGATGGTGTTAGCATTCCACAAGTATGAAGGGGCGATGCATTAGTATGTACCTGTTCCAGAGCACACGAAAAAGTTCAACTTGATGGTCACATCACCCCAACCTGAAGGTGCGACTAGAACTTCGCCAGCGCTGCCGCCATCCATCTTGTGAACAATTAAATAACAAGCATGAAGCTATGACCTGAAATATGACATTACAAAAATTAAAAGCTTGATATAAGCCATGGCGTACTCAGTGCAAGTCCTAGAATGCCAGATCTAAGTTAGGACAGCCAATCTGAATAGATTCAGTCATATGCACATGGTGAGGGTTGAAATCAGGACGGTATGCAAGTTGATTCCGGCCTGTCCGGTCGAGTACTGAAGTTTGGGTAAAAGTATATCCAAGAACCGCGACTTGGACATGAGCAAGGAGGAATAGTATTTACTGATGGGCGAGGCGTACCATGTCCATCTAATCGGCAATGATGCAAGTTCCACCAATTTTCATAGTCAATCAAAGCCATCTATCTTGAGGATTGTTAGCATATCGGCTGGACTGAGAACACTGAAGAGCAAACCTGGAACAGCATGAGTTGTCGTTGACCGTTCTGACCAAGCTTAGGTTGACGTTGCTGACGAAGGGCATGTTGTGCGTGTCAATTCTTCACGCTGCTCTCCAGCTTCTTGATGTCTACAATGCTGCCTTGAATGCTAAGTAATCAGACTCGTCAGGGATTTAAGAACTCTGAGAAATTAAGAAAACATGCGAAGATGCCACGTGGAAAATGCGGGAAGACAGGCAAAGGCCCTCTGGATGAGTTTCAATATATTACTATTTAAGTATGTCAGCTATTTCTTTCGTACTTCAACTTATACCAGTATCAACAACATACCTCAGAGCTATGGGTCAGTTGAACGCTGTGAGTGACTTATTGTTTCGTGTTTTTGTCACTCATTTTATCTTAGCGTCTTTGTTGGATCCCAAACTTGAAGGAGAGGGGAAGGGAGGGGGTGAAAACGTCTCATCAGGTGACAATTAGCTTGCGATACGTATGGTGCATACTAGCCCACGATTTATGTTGGATTGACTTGATGTTCATGATCTAGTGTGATGATGAGGGAAGGGAAAGGTGTAGAAGATGAGGAGACAATAAGTGACAGAAGTATTACGAAAAAGGAGAGGAGCGTGCGCGACGGGAGGCGGAAGCATGGGATCGAGACATCTAGGAATATTGATTAAGTTCATTAGCAGCGCATCCAGTTCGTGATGACCCAGAATCATGAAGATATGTGTCTCGTGGCATCTCTCCCTCGTCCGTTCACATTGCAAGATACAATACAATACAATACAATACTTTTTTCTTCAAATAAGATACAATTAAGTGTCCCGTCTATATGTGCTCGTTTCCTCGGTCCTTGCCACTCACACTATGTCAAAGTATGAGGTATATGTACACAGGAAGATCGCACTAGCGAGCTCATCGTTAGGGTCGCATGCACAGTTGGCATTGGCATTCTGATGAGCCGTGATTGCCTAACGCATCCATGCATCTCCGTAACAAGTCTTGAGCTTGCAAAGCAACAGCTGAACTCAGAGTGAGACATTGGCCTCGCAATGCCGGAGGCTGGTAATAATCATCAAACTAAGTATCGATGATGTGTGGTTCGAATGGTCACACACCAAAAAGAGGTAAGTCACAGCCAGCTGGTTCACGGCCAGTATACAATGTAGTTGCACCGGCTGGCTGACCAAGTACATAAACCAATACACCTGCCGAAACCAACGAGTCAATGTCCTCGAACATTGATACAGTCTATCATGAATATGGGAGAGATATCGAGCTTACCGGAAGGATCTGCGCCACAATTCTAAACCTCCACCCTTCTAAACCTTCACCCAAACCTCGAACAACTCGGATTGAGTGTCATTTGGATTTTCTCCGCAAAGACAAAGAACTCTGAGCATCTCTACCTATCTTACTGATAACAGTGCGACACGCAGGTTGGGTGCTTTGGTGGATGATTAATTGCAGGACATTGATGACTGTGAGAAGTTACTCACTGTGCTTTTCTTATAAGTCTCGGCTCCGAGTCCAACTGAATGAGAATTGAGGGCTGTCCGAGTCCTATTTCAACCTTTGTTGTTGGTTTGTATTAATATTGGGAGACACGAGAAGGAGTAGCAGGTACTAATAAAACTATAAATTAGTTCGAAATTAAAGAGTCACAGGCAGCGGCCATCACCTTGTCAGCATATGAATAAACCTCTAACCAATTTCTGAGCTCTGAATTTGACATGATTAACGCTAGAAGAATCCTCAGGAGGGACGGAGGGATATTGTCCAGGTCTGCTTACCTCGCCCCAAACAAGAATTACTCATAATGAACGGTATCGTTATCCCAACCGGTAAAAAATACAGGCTTCAGCCTGTCAACCACCCCATTTTCTGGCCGAAGGTTATTGATTGTGTTTGGCCAAATTTCTGTATGAGTTTGGTCACAGAATGCGCACAGTTGACGATACCACCGTGTTCTCACTCACTCATGAATTCGCCGAAAACCAACCACGGGTCTGATGGGGTAGTGTCAGTATTTCATTGTCATCACAAGAGAAAAGGACTACTGGGATTCTTCGTGAGATTCTGCGGAAAATGAGGCCAGTATTGATTTGCGAATACATCATAGGTGATGAAACAGTCATGCACCTCAGCATCATCAACACTGAAGAGGAGTCCTGCAAAACGATTAGCTTGGGAACTGTCTGGACAACAGATTGGGACATACTCGATCAAAAGTTACAAAAAGAGACCTGCTTATCCTCAAGTTCGCTGTATTTCATGGGTATATTCATCTGTGATTCGGATTCCACGCATAGCACCCTCAGCAATACCCTTGAGTGCCACGCTGACAGCGAGGACAAGGACAATCCATTTTGATAGAATGGGGTCGCCAATGAGTGTTGTCCAACCAGTCATGAAGTTCTCGATCGCCTCGGTAGATCTGAATAGTACGCGGGGACGAACTGGACCTGGTGGCGTGATGCGGATGTACAGGGGCGGGGCGATCTTGACAAGCAGATCAGTAGATGCAGACACGTTGGCTTCGACCTCAACTTCTACTTGAAGAGTGGCGTCAATAGCAGCAAGGTTGGTGAGGACACTAGCAATGGCAGGAGAGGTTATGTCAACTCTGTGTGACACCGAATAGGCGGTTCTTGCAGAGTCAATCAAGGTCTGAGTCTGGTATCTTGAAATGGCTGCGGGAGTGAGTGTGGTTGCAAAGTTGAGAATGTGCATAGTTAGGAAGGGTGCAATCTATTCAATTGGACATCAATGTGACAGGAAAGGAGGTCAGGTGCGGCAGTGACGTACGAGAAGAAGTTTCAGACGTGCGAGGGGATTCTCTTCCTTAACTTCTGGTGGTAGGCTGTTCTTCTATTCTGAGCATAGAACCCTTGACATAGGGTTGATGGCTGACAGCTAAGACTGGCGTCCTGGACTCAAGGTAAACGGACAAGGGCACTTGGCTTGCGTTCACTAAGATTGTTGGAGCTCCGAGATCTTGTCATATCACGAGCAGCTTTGATCCTTCGGACCTAAAACAATCAGGTACCATGAGCATTTCATGTAAGATGGCATTACCGCTGTTTTCGATGGCTTCCATAACTACTTTGCCAGCAGGTTTCATCTGGCCACGCCACCTGCCCTCCTTAACAGATGAGGATGGTTGAATACTGCAGCTGCAAGACGGAGGAAATTATCGAAACCAACCATGCACACAAAGAAAGGTAGAGCTTCAGTGAGGCTAATTGGATCCAAAGGAATCTCGAGGTAATGCGAGATGGGGAGAGCGAGTATGGATGTGAGTATGGATGATGACAAGATTGCAAGGCTGAGCTTCAAGTTGGAACCAAGTGTGCGAGCTGAGAAAATGGTAGTACCTTTTGGTCACAGCTGGCAGCTCGAGTTCTGGAGTGACAACAGTGTTCGGTCCATCTGACATGCTGACATCCAGCGAGAACTCGGGTGACAATTCAGCGCCTAGAGACACGCTAGGCAGCCGTGGGTCGATATAGGCATGAAGATGGACCAGCAACAGGTGTGGAGTTTGCTCTTGCTATCTTTCTCCAGGTTAGTGTTCTTCAGTGCTCTGTTCAACTCCTCACCTTCAGAGCGAGCAGTTTGGATCTGGGTTTCCAAGTTTTCCCCTCTGGAACGTGTTGCCTCCAGGTTCTGCAGAGTTGTTCCTTGCTCCTCGACCAGCTGGGAAATTTTTGATGCATTCCTAGCCTCCAAAGCTTTCACTTCCTCTGCTCGCGAATGGACCTGCGATGACTCCTGCCTCATTACTTCAACTGCACATGTCTGTTCCGTTGCATCAACAAGTGCTAGAACACGATTCTGTCGCTCTTTTTTGAAGTCTTGGGCCAACTCCAGATTACAGCGCTCCAGTATGCGTCGGGCTGCAACCTTGCTTTCAATCTGCACTTTGGCTTGGTGCAGCTCATACTCCAGTATATCCGCACGTTCCCGCTCGGAGTGAGATGTGAGTTCAGTGGTTTGAAGATCGCTATGCAGTCGATGTATTTCAGCCTGAAAGGACGTCCACTCTTGTTGTATCTACTTTTCCTGGTTTGCCTGGGATTCTTGCATTTCGTGCAGTTGCTCAGCCAGTTCTTGAAATGCATGCTTGTTTGCTTCTGTTACTGTGACTTACGTGAGTACCCATATTAGAACAAAAATAGAAAAAATATTGACTTACACCTTCTGCATGATGAGGACAGTCGTGATGCCGAGAGTACTTGCACGAAGTTAACTAGATGTGTCTGGCGATTGATTTTTACTCACAAGAATGCTCAGCAATATGGTCGAACCCAGCTTCCAGATTATCCATCTTAGTTATGAGCTTATCCACTGCACTTCTTGCTTCCTGTATTGAGCCCATCGCCACAGGGTCTGAACTTGACTGCGCCCAGGACTCCAGATCACCCAGGACTTGAAGCAACACTGGTATTTCACTATGAGTTTGGCCAATTTCCTAGAGGACAAAACAATACCATCAATGTCATCTCGTTTCAGCGAATACGACGGCTCTTTGCTACCGGAAGGAGAAAAGTCGATAGTCGGTACAACATCATCCATTCCTTTCATATCGAATGGCAGTTAACCATACATGCACTTCCCCTCTATATACCTGTCGACGCTTCCACTCGCTTGCACTACAGACTCGTCAGAAGTTGTAACATAGTATCACAACTTTCATGGACTTATGACAGCTTGGCCATCACTTCCAAAATGCTTTGTGCACGCTGATAGAAAAAGTGAGCTGCATTTAAGAGATCAGACATGGGGTCACACAATACTGCATTGACTGACCAAATTCCTTGCGTCGCATGATCTCAATGACAGTGGCACCATATGCATACAGCATATTATGATTGTATGTGAGAAAAGCTGTTCTTAGCCCTGAATTTGCCTTGCAGGTTAGATAAGGTCATTGGCAGCTGCACAATGTTGATATTCAAGGCACTGATTTGCCGAAGGACCCCGATACATTGCTCGGTATATGCGTTCTACAAAGCATCAAGAAGAGCACTTTCATCAACTTTGAAGACAAACCTTGGCTTCGGTAACAGCTTGTACTTCGTTTCGCAGTACACCATCAAGATGTTTCAGCTCTGAAACATGATTACCTCATTGATGCATCTATGAATCAGACATACCACGAAGAAAGCTATTTGAATCCATGGCAGGACTCTCAAGAGCTGTAATGTCCGAGGCCTGTTCAAGAATCTCCTGCGCCCGATGGCCTGAGGCATGCGCACTCTCTAGAATTCTATGAATGAGTAAGATATACAGACTATCATAGGATAAGGAACACCAACTGCGTATTCATTACTATTGCGCGTACAGAATCAGTTCCCTTCATTAATCTGGCCGCTGACTTCTCAGCGCCTTGGAACTGAGCCCGGAGATCCTCTAAACCGACAACATAAGAATGACATCCCAACTTGTTTTCAATTACATACCATGCGTCCTCGCACACGCGTCAGCGACCTGTCTCATCTTCACATTCGATACATAATCACCCAGCATCCTTGGTTGCTCTCTGTCCTCAATTGCAGTTCTCACAGCAGGTGACAAAAATTTGATATGTATCTTCATGCGGCTTATAATTTCCAAATCCGCATCCAGACCAGCAGGGAGCGCAGCCTGACGTTTGAGGTCCTTATGGGCTGTCATAGCGATGACATCAAAGATGTCAGCTATAGCAAGGATGTTCAGTTCGAGGCTGCTGGATGCAATTCGAGCTACTTAATGTTGACGATGAAGGGTGGCTACGGTATGGACGACATGTTCGAGGTGCATGTGTAAGATGCAGCGAGTTGTGGAGGTCGATATGGAGGAGTTGTAGAAATTGAATCTGTGACAATTTGCTGACATCAAAATATCAAGTATGGCTGGGAGCCACGCACCTTCAATCGGAGGTTGTAGTGGTAGGTTAACCCTTAGCTCGTGAAGCACGTCGTTTAAGTCAAAATCCAAATAATACTTGTTGAAAACATAGATAGTCTGTTTGTGAAGTTAATGTTTTCCGTGTTTGCAGTGAGAATACGACTTGCCTGGTCATGTGCACCCACTAGCTCACAAACATTGTCGGTACGCAAGCGCGTGCCATCAGAAAGGTAAGCCAAGACAGCATCCTGATCAATGCCCGTCTCCTGATTCAAGAATGCCTCTAGGCTTCCTCGCCTGTAAAACAACCGTTATTGGAATAAAAAAAACCCTGTCAGTGCGGTGTAAAACTGGGCTTGGGCATAGACTTACCTCTCAATGTCTCGTAAGTTAGCATTGACATGTTGTTTGACGTAATGAGCAGCAATTCGGCAGTGCTTGGAGGTGGTCTGCATAGGCAGATCATCAGGCATCAAGAGAGAGTACTTGCTTGCCATTGAGGCAGCATTATGAATGAACCTGCAGAAGTTGCAAGAGAGCACTGCAAGAGAAGGAGGGGGGCGAATGACTCACCTGTTCGTCATTGTATTGGGGGAAGGCAGCCCAGAAGAAAAACTTGCCCACAACTTCAAGTGTCTTCGAGAATGCAGCTCCTTGACTTTTTAAGGCTGGCTGGTGTAGCCAGTGGTGCACCCAGTGGTACACGTGGGGCATTTCAGAATTCACGGAGATTGCGGAATCAATAAGAGGATACTGCACGGCGACCTCATGAGAGAGATGGAATGGGCGGTCTAGCCGAGTGGGTGAGAGTGCCTTTCACCCAGTCAGTTGTCGTCCATGATGCGTTCAAGTTGGCATCAGGTGCAGCACGTTGCAGGCGGTGAGCATGCTGATTGTCAGCACAAAAAATTGAGCATCAGTCCGAGCCCACCTTGAGGCAGGCCTGTCCAGGAGCGACCTCCTGAGGAGTCCATTGTCTTTCAATATAAGTTAGCTTATAGTTTGGGTCGAGAACTTCAAATGTGAGAGAAACAACAATGCAAAGCAGGAAACACAAAAACTCACCGAGACAGATGGGGTAAATGTCTGATTCACTCGCCTTCTTGCAATATTTTTCGGCATTCTTGAGTGAGTCCCTGTTGGATGGCATCGGCAACTGACACGTACCATTCATTACTTGCCATCAATCTCTAATGATTGTCAAGACATTGGAGTGTAGGGATCATACCTAGGTTGTTGGGTATTTTGCAGATGAGAAAGATTGTTGTGCAATAGCAGGCCCCTACAATAGGACATCAGTAAACAAGCAAGGTGTTATTCCATGGCAACATACCTTGACAACATCATGGACTTTCCAGTCTGCACGTTCGAGTTTGAAGCCTTGATAAGACTTGTTTAGAAACCTTGATGCCTCAGGACTCTCCGTCCGGGAGAGTTGTGAAGCAGGTAATAGCCTAAAAATGAATGAAAATATCAAAGGTAGCTTTTCATGGTTCACTTACAGGACAAAGAGCGATGAGACACTCGAACTCTTCACATCCGACGAGAATGTCACATTAAATAATGGAAGAAAATCTTCTGGAACCGACTCGGAAAGAATACTGAGCATCGTGAGGTTCGGAACCGTTTGGAACCGTTCAAGAACCAATGAAGAACCGACCTATACAAAGCAGACAAAGAACCATACATACTTCGGTTCGGTCACGTTCAATGGTGTCGCAGTGAACCAGACCATTGATCAGGTTCAAACCATGGCACCTATAGTTCGACTGCCTGAAACGTAGACACTATGCAGATAGAAATCGATAACCAAAGTTATAATGATAGGGATAACACAATATAAATAAAGATCCAGTCAAACGTACAGACAGCGTAATATGGCATATCAATACAATAGTTATGCATGTTCCGCACTGCACTTCAAGGCAAGGTACAACTACAGGCGAGAGTGTCACATGAGCGCAGAGCCATTGGAGGATACAGAATCATCAAACCAATCATCAAACCAATCGTCAGACCAATCATCAGAGGTGTTGCCGGGTAGACGTGATTCATAAGTCATAGCACTTCCAGAGGATGTGCACGTGCCTACAGTCACATTAGTAAGACAACAAAAGTAAAAACTGCAAACCCACCATCATTAGTACACTGAATCCCAGCAGTGCGTGCAATAGCTTCAGAAAACATGTCCACCTCGGACTGGGCACGTCGTTTCATCAGCTGCAGAATACAAAAATCGGACTTGAGTACATCCAGCGGTTTGTCCTCCCTTGTTTTGAAGCTGTCGGATTTGTCAAGGTAGAAGGGGTTCGTGTCTACACAGGATGTGCTGATGTAGTCACCATATGTGACATTACTAACCCAGGCCTTCATCAAATAAGGCAGGGGAAGAAATGTATCGTTGGTCTGCATAGTGTCAGAACACCGAGTCCCTCAAAGTAGAATACTACTGACCTTTGAGACATGTTCGTAAACTTCTCGAGTTTGCGGGAAATCCGTCTGAAACTGCCATGACGTGGAAAGCCATGCCTCACATTTTTCTCGAGTAGCTTTTGATGGTCGAGAGCGATCAAAATCGACCGACAAGGCATCATCATGAACAGAGAGGGGCGTTCCTACATGCACGACAGGGTTCTCTCTGAGAATTTCTCTTTGCCGTGTAGCTAGGAGAAGAAGATTGGTGTCAAAAATCATGTCATGAGAGAATGGCTTACGTGGGTGGTATTGGGTGTTCAGCTCTTCATACACATTCACAATAGCTTTACTAAATAAGGAAACTTCCATCTGAGCTCTATACATCCTCTGCTCCATCAAGCAACACCCTCCTTGCACAAGGAAGGTGATGCTAGTGTACTCTTTCTGCTGGAGCTGTCTCTCCACTGCGGAGACCCTGAGGCTTATATGAAGGACGGCGATGAGATCAAGGGGGTCAACCCATCCAAACAACACAGATGCTGTAATCAAGAGGGAGTCTGGAAGCTGGAGTTCATGTTATGAGAAAACAATATGCAAAACATGTGAGTGCACTAACAATTTCACGTCCCTGTTTCTGCAGCCAAAATTTCAGGGCGTTCTCGGTGTGTTCACCAAGCAAGTATCTTGTCGCAGGAGTGTTACATGTAGGAAGAAAAGCTGAACTGATATTTAACATATTGAAGTGGGGGGGGAGCAACAAGAGGCTCACATGCGATCATTTAGGCCTTACAAGGGAGTTTAGAGGCCGTGGCTGTGCGACAGCGGTTCTAGCAGTGGTGGCTGTACGCCGGCGGTCTATAAAAAAACACAGCATGAATAAGTAATTAAAAGAATTACCAAATATCAATGTATGACGTGGAAAGTCCATCGGTCGGCAAGTCCCTGTGTGATGATTTTTGGAGTGTACAGTTGGTGGGTTTAGGTATCGGTGCTTACCGGAGGGTTGTAGACATACTTGCTCATTTGCATGAACCATGCCTGCGGGTCGTAGCTGCCACAATCTGACTTGGGTTGCTGTAGTTACCATGACGAGCTTCTTAGTCCTCACATATCTCAAGATTCGCAACACAACGCAGGGCCATGTACATTCAAACCCAACTGATGACTCAACAACATATAGAAAGCGAATTATGTTTCAGCTCGACTTATTTGTGGCGGGCGATCTTGACCATGTCAGTCTTCCTGCATGTTGCATTCCATTAATCAGTAGCAATAAAATGAATATCATGTCAACTCACCTCAGGTTACAAAACTCTGCGAGGTAAACCCGGAGTACTGGGAGTTCTAGGTCGTCTTCCTGTGCGAAGAGGACCGTAGCCATTCCGAGAAGTTCGTCATAAACCTCGCTAACACAAGGGAACTGTGACAAGTCAATGTCGACTCCCCCTGTCTTGACTATATCTATCAGATAGGACAATAGGGCACTGTAACACTGACACAATGGGGCACATTTAGATGAATAAGAGCCCGTAATGCAGAAGCGACTTACGCAGACCCCTGCAAACGCTAACGTCGCCGGGGGCAGGTGTGAGGCGTCCCTGAAGACAGGGCAGTTGATATCAGCCATAATCCTCGTCACATTGGCCGATTTAGAGGGCTGGTATACCAGATAGTAAACGAGTGATTTCGCAATGCTCATGCAAAGGAACCGCACAAAATCGTTAGTCTGCGGAAAATAAGATATCGACACCTAGAGTCAATGAAAAAAACTGACGGCAATCGGGAAACAGGTTGAGTTGGGAGAGATGAACATGTTCATCAATTGTACACACGTGGAACACATTTCACTCTGTAAGGCGAAGGGGCATGGGTTTTGAAGGGTAAAATTGGTCATCAGTCCGCCATCTGCGATTGCAATGGTAGCTGCCCGTTTCATGAGAGACAGAAGGGCAGACAACCATTTACCGACCTACTTTAGGTGAGAAACGTAAATAGAATCAATGAAGAAAACGTACCATCCCCAATATAGTATCTTCCAAAATATGGGTATGGCCATCGAGTGATATGACTAGAAAAGAGTCAGAATGTACTGAGAATATTATATGAATGAGCTCCTGACCACGATCCAGAGCTGTGCGACTTATCCCGACCGCAGCGAGGCTTTGTTGGAAGAGCTCGTGGACAAATTGTACCCTTTCCTTGCAGTAATTCACTTGTGTGAGTAAGAACAGATTGATGGGTTTTCCAAGGGCAACGTCGGATGTCATCTCGACCCTCAAGCGAATGAGGACTATTTTCCACTGGGGATACTGCTCTTGAATGATGCTTAGTGTGTCTGGACCGTCTGCTTGCTGCACTTCAGGTTGTGTGACATCGTCGAGATTCGTCGTGCAACTAGTCATGTTCACAGAAGGATCACGGGAATCCACCACTGGAAGTACCTCAGGGACAATCAGGGTTCGTCCAAACGGGAGTGTGTCAAACACAGGAGGCTCTGGCTCTGGGACAACAAGAGGTGGCTGGAATGGGTGATAGTTGTTGAACGCTGGGGAAATCATGGAGGTTTGAAAGGGCTGAAAGAGCTGTGATAGAGCGACAGCGATGTCAATGGGGCTGCGTCCCTGGGGAAACTCAGCGAGAAAGGCTGTTGTTTTCTGAATGCCAAGGGTGGGCTGCAATTTTATGATGTGACATAACTTTTAAGATTTTGAGGCGGACTTACCCAATCATATTTGATGTAAAGAAGGTGGTCAGTCGTTGTGTAGGCCCGGGGAACCAAATCCAACTTCCTAGATGGCTCGGCATGCTACAAAACCAATCAATGAGAGAGCAAGGCACAGTCTAGTGCACGGTGTCATATCCCGTATTCCGGACCTACATCCGACAATATTCCCACGCCTCATCCGGACCTTCGGACGCCCTATCCATGTCTCCAGTCCTCTACCCATCCGGATCCCTGCACCTCTGCACATCCACATCCGCGCATCCATGTCCAGATCTGTCATATCCCGCATTCCGGACCAACATCTGACGACGTTCCCACGCCTCATCCGGACCTCCGGACCTCCTGTCCATGTCTCCAGACCCAATCCTCTATCTGTCCGGATCCCTGTACTCCTGCATCTGATATCCGGATGCCAGATCTGATATCCACATCTCCGGATCTCCGGATCCGACCTATCTGTCATGTCCGAACCCAAACCTTAAATCAGCGCCCATCCCCTTATGGTAATCACCTGTCTCCGGACTTCCGAACATCCAGATCCGACCCACGTCTATCTTCCGTGCCTTATCCCTTTGTATGTTCCTTCTTGAGTTAGACTTCCTCATTTTCCGTACCTCATTTCATCTCCGAGTTCATTTCCTATGATCCGTCTTATTTTCTAATACATTTCCACATGCTCGTACATAGCCTTACCCCTCTGCTTACTGATCTGCACAGACTTGCCTCTAGTATATAAACCCCAGTAGATACTCCTGTATTTCCTCAGTCTGAATATCATACACATATTAGTCCTCGCACTAGTCTTCACACTAAGTCCTCGTAACAGTTCTATTCCTCCGACTTAGTAATCATCCATCTCAGGCCTAGGGAGAAATTCCCTAGGCCGGAGCTCCGCTCCTCCGCTCCTCCATTCCTCCGAGTTTCCGAAAGTTCCTCCGGAACTTTCCCGCGGTCCTCCGGACCTATTCTGCTTCGGACTTTGTCCTTGCAGCCTTTCCTCTGTTTCCTTCTACTCAGGACTCGTCCTGAGTAGCCATTACACATATCCCCGTCAGGACGAAACTCCATCGTAATTTCCGGAAGTTCCTCCGGAAGTTTCCCGCACTCATCCGGAAGTTTCTCGCACTCGTCCGGAAAGTCCTTCCGAAGTTTCCCACGCTCCTCCGGAAGTCCTTCGGACTTCACTGGACTTTCTCCGGACTTCATTCTGAAGTTAAGGGCACATACTCGGGTAAGGGGCACAGCGCACGAGCTGAAGCCAAGCCCCTTGGAATCAGTCCTACCCTTTGTGCATGGTCTTAACAAGATCCCTTTATCTCCGTACATCACACCTCCATACCTCCGCAGCTAGCCTGCATCATTCATCCTTTGTCCTATTGCCCTAATATCATATCCCGTATATCCACGCTTCTTGTCCGGACATCCGGTCCGGTCCGATCCGATATACGATAAGCTTCCTAATTCAATTCCTGTGCATATAACGTTGACACAGCCTATTCCTCTATTCGGTATTCCTTGTCCTCGGTATCTCGGTTATACTTACTACCGGTATGCTTACTGATCCATTAACCTATGCTTCATTTCCGACTCGCGCTTGATAACTTTGCTTATTCATACATAGCCTCGGACGCTTGCTTACTGATCTTTCTGTTATTTCCTTAGTATATAAACTCTTGTATATGTCCTGTAGTTCCTCAGTCTGAATATCATATTAGTCCTCGCACTAGATCTCACTCTAAGTCCTCATATCAGTTCTAGTCTATCGACTTAGTCAATATCCATCTCGGGCCTAGGGAGAAATTCCCTAGGCCAGAGCTCCGCTTATCCGATCCCTGCTTATCCGCTCATCCGCTTATCCGCTCATCCGATCCTCCGAAGTTTCCGGACGTTCATCCGAAACTTTCCCGCAGTCCTCCGGACCTATTCTGCTTCGGACTTTGTCCTTGCAGCCTTTCCTCTGTTTGCTTCTACTTAGGACTTGTCCTAAGTAGCCATTACACGTATCCGTATCAGGACGAAACCTCATCGTAATTTCCGGAAGTTCCTCCGGAACTTTCCCGCACTCGTCCGGAAGTTACTTGCACTCGTCCGGAAAGTCCTTCCGAACTTTCCCGCGCTTTAGATGTCCTTCGGACGTCCTTGGACTTTCTTCGGACATCATTCTGAAATTAAGGGCACATACTCGGGTAAGGGGCGCAGCGCACGAGCTGAAGCCAAGCCCCTCGGAATCAGTCCTACCCTTTGTGCACGGTCTTAACAGTTTGGTTGTGTCAATCGGTTCATATTTGATTGAGATACAGTCAATACAAAAGTCAGTGCTAATTGACCGGGCAGGTGGATATCGGTTCAAATTGACCAGTTCAAGTGGACCGGTCCATATTTCCTAATATACTACCGGCCGGTGCAATTTCAGGGGTGGTTTGGTTGTGTCAATCAGTTCATATTTGATTGAGATACAGGCAATACAAGATTCCATGCTAATTGACCGGGCAGGTGGATATCGATTCAAATTGACCGGTTCAAGTGGATCAGTCCATATTGCATTATATTCTAAGCATGGTCAATATCATGGTCCCAGATTTCTAGAAGGATCTGCTAACAGTTGAGAGCTAGGGCAGTGAAATACCTCTGAAATAGAGTGTGGGAAAGTCCAAAAGCCCAAAACATTGAAACTTACCAGTTTGGTGTACATGTAGTAGTTGGACTTTTATTCACCAATCCTAATACTTCTTCACCACACTCTTCTACAAACACTCTACCTGCAGGGCAATGTGCAGTTTAGGTTCATTAGGTAGTCTACTATATATACTACTACATTTTTAATAAAATCTTCGACCTGTATGATATATATCAGTGACTTTCAGTGACAGGGGTCAATTGTCATATGTCAAGCCTATGTTGTTTTGCTTATCTTACAGTAAATACTTGAGGGATCTTTCCAGAACTTTAGGACCATGATTAGGGACATATATAGGACATATCCTAAGGGTCCGGTTGCCAGTTGCCAATTGGTTTCAACCCCAATCAGTTTGTCAGTAATGTAGTATTCATCAAGGCAATTTCAATGGTGGTGTAATCATGAAAAACAGGTAGTCTGGAGGTCCAGTGGTTTGGTGGTCCGGAGGTCTGGTAGTTTGATGGTCCAGAGGCCTGGTGGGAAACAAGACTGGTAGATGTACTGGATGATATGTCCTGCCGGATGGCAAATGTATTGGATGATCAATGTACCGGTCTAAATTCTACTGGATGGTAGTGATCCTTGGCCCACTCATCTTCATTGTGCCCCATTTACCCATATAATGCAGGATATGGACTGGTCCACTTGAACCGGTCAATTTGAATCGATATCCACCTGCCCGGTCAATTAGCATGGAATCTTGTATTGCCTGTATCTCAATCAAATATGAACTGATTGACACAACCAAACCACCCCTGAAATTGCACCGGCCGGTAGTATATTAGGAAATATGGACCGGTGTAGAGACTCATGCCTCTCATGGTGTGATATGGCACTTTTCACTAGAGAGTTCATTGCACGAACTTGCAGCACCATTCTGTGTGCTATCTGCAGCTATCCCTATATGAGGCGCAGCTTTCCCGCGCAACACGCGCCATGCGCGCGCTTTCCCGCGCTTGAGCGCCCTATAGTGCCAGCCATCCAGAAGCATCCATCCACTGTCCACCAAGTTCTCTAGTGCGTATGTTTCCATTTCTCTTATCTGTGTATCGTTCCACCTTTATTTTGGACCCTTACTTACATATAGCTTTACATACCTTACTCGGTAGCGCTTCGGCTCCGCGTGACAGCGCTTAGGCGCTGTATATAAGCGCCAGCATTACATACTATGAGGAACTTTCCAACTTAGACTTTACCTCCCACTTACCACCCACATACTACCTAGCAGAATATAGTTGCAAGCTATTCCTGGGCACCTCGCACTCGCATCTCTTGTCTTGTATCATATCACCACTTAAGCAAACTCACACTTACTCTCACTTGTTTCCGCTCACGTGCGTGCGTGCTTCCCGCGCCTCGCGCGTACCTTCGCTTTCCTGCGCCTCGCGCGCACCTGCGCACTTTCTCGCGCTTCGCATCAGCCGACCAGTAGCGCCTTCGGCGCGCACTACTAGATCCTTGCTGCACTTGCTTCCCCTTTAGGGTCGAATGCACTTGTCGTCTCAAGTATAGCAGACTAGGCAACGCGCGACCTTACAACATTTACAGATACAGCCAGGAGCTTCGTTTGTTCCTCTCAGTATAGTTGTTTCTACAACTGGAGCCCACCGTGAGGGGAACAGTCAGCAAGATCTACTTTTACGCACTTTCGCACTTAGCGCCATTTAGCGCATATATATAGGTCAATCTCTTTGCACTTACACAAGCTAACCATTAGTAGTCGCGCATTCTCGCGCCTCGTGCGCGCGCCTTTCCCGCGCTTCAATGCCCTTTAGAATGCCCATCCGCGGCACAACAAATGCGCCCAAGTTCGATGGCACTACAGACAACCTCGCTGAATTCATTGACGCATATGAGCAGCTCGCTGAGGAAGCAGGACTCCAAGGACTTGACCGCATCAAAGGTATTATTCGCTACCTTGAGCGCGATGATCGAGAACTATGGAAAGGCATGCCTGAAGCGGCAGTAGATGATTATGACGCATTCATGGCAGAAGTTAAGGTAATGTATCCTGGATGGGATGGAAAGAGGCGCTACGCGCTCGCGGATCTATGCGCCATCGCGCGCGAATACGCTAACAAACCGATGCCCTCTTGCACAGAACTAAGCAATTACCTGCGCGCATTCAGGAAGATCATGCAGCCACTTATGGATGAAGACCGCATTGGAAAGGCCGAACGCGACCGCGTATTCATGGAAGGAATCCCTAGCAACGCTCAGGCGCAAATTCACTTGCGCCTTATGATCAAGTTCCCTGACCACCATCCATACGACCCATACCCATTTATGGACGTCTTCGCAGCTGCGCAGTTCCTATTAACTGCGTGCGCTTTTCCCGCGCCAAGCGCGCCAGTTAGCGCGCCTGTGGTAGCGCCAATTGCGAACTCATTCACAGCAACTGCACCAGTACAAGCTAAAGTGGCTAAGTGCAAGGATCACTATCACGCGAGCCGCGCAACCCAGGATACGACCACTAGCGCTAGTGTGACAGCTGGACTCTTCTATCGCACACCCTCAGATGTAGTACTTGACAAAAGGCCACCAGTTCCTATTCTCACGCCTCCCGCCCGCGCCTTTCCCGCGCCTTCGCGCGATTCACACGCACCAGAACCATCAACTGCGCCAGCACGCAAAGCTATACCAGACTGCATCGCTTTAGATCACGAACTCAAGCACGCACTCGCAAAGCGCAACCAGAAGCGCACCACAGGCACCTCTTTGCCCCCATCATCATCTCTTTCATCGCCTGTTTTGCACGCTGACAATTCTCATTTACGCCCCGCATCAGCATCAATCGAATCACCTATAGTCAGGGATGACTCTAAACATCTATTGCACACTAACGCGCCACTTGAAACACGCTCACCCATCACCATCACATCGCCCATAGTCAGGGATGACTCTAAACATCTATTGCACAATAACGCGCCCATTATGGAAGATATTACACCATCGCCCGAAACACGCTCGCCTATCGCATCGCTTAAGGAAGAAACCTCGCCCATCGCACCATCGCCATCACCGCTATCACCGCTCGCATCATCAGAGGTCAGGGATGACCCTAAACATCTATTGCACCTTAGCGCGCCTATAGAGGAGCCTCCTACTGCATCAGAGGCTCAAGTCGCACCATGCATCAACCAGAGTTTGCCTCCGGTAATCCCAATTGTCACTAACGATCACGTGCACATCGTGCTATTTGCTTCCAGTGACTATCGCTTGCCATTGAAGCATCCGTGTATCGCACTGCCCAACCACCAAGCAGAGCATGTCTCAGGCGACCCTGGGGTAACTCAGGCGCACCACATCGCGCCTAAGGACGTGCAATGCGCGCACCTAGAGGCATTGTATATTTATCCTCATCTCATTTCGCGTTTTTTGTCTTTTTCATGTTTAAAGCTCTTAAGGAGCTATATGACAATTCCAAACACTTTAACTTCATCTTCGCACCACCCCTCATTCACGCGCCATGATCGCGCGCATCGCGCGATAATTCCCGCGCCTCGCGCATTCATTATTTTAGCAGAGTTTTCGCACTATCGCATTTCTATCGTTCCTCCCCTTTTAAATCACATTTCTGTCATTCCACGCGAAATATATTCCAATCAGTCATCCAGGCGCGACTTAGGCGCGCGCCTGATGCATACATATGCGCCTAACTCCCCTATCATCATCTTTAACTTTGCACTTTCCACGTTTATTCGCATTCTTCACGTTTTTGCTTACCATGTCAATTTCGTTCCTGCACACCCTAATGTGCACTATTCCTTTTCACCTGTGCGCCTATTGCGCCTTGATAAACCACCCTTACAGCCCATTTGCGCAACATTTGCGCCTAATTCCATGCTATATATGTCTCTCGCTAACACATTTGCAGAGAAATGGCCGTTCCTCGCGTGTTCGGCCAATATAATCAAATTCGCGCGAAATCGCCCCAAGGCGCGCACATCGCGCGCATCCTATCAGCTTGTAGAGCACCTCTACACCCCTCGCAGCGCCTCCCACTGGCGCGCCTTTAACCTGCAGCGCGTTGTGCAGGAATTTATTCTGCCGGTTACAAGCCCCCCCAAGCGCATTCCAACCCTACCTTGGGTAAAGTGTCAGCTCGCAAGAGACGCGTAGTGCGCTAGTCACGTGCACTCGCACGCGCTCAAGGAGGAGGATTGAGCACTTCAGCGGCGCACTAAAGAAAAACATATACCAACACTGTTTCATAGGATATCGTTCGTTTTACCCTGGGTTTCGTCCAGCGCTCTTTCATTTTTATTTTCTCTCATTATAACACCGTCCCAAGGACTAATAACACACTGATATATATGCATATAGGAATCACCTAGAAGAACATAGAAGAAAAAGAACAAAACAACCTTAGATTGTGCCCACCTAGCTCAATAGGATATTAATTTCTCTTCGCACGCATGATGCGGCACCATGCTCTTTTTACCTTAGAACGCGCCCATATGCGCGCAATCTTCCCGCGCCCATGCGCCTCGTGCGCGCGTGCACGCGCTTCCCGCGCCTTGCTCATAGGAAGGTGTAGATGTCGACAGCCGCACGAAGAAGACAAGTCGGATAGGACATCCGCAAAGTTTACTGTTTTTCCTTCGCATTTTCACATATAGTTTTACTCATGCTGTTCAACCCTTTAGCACCTAATATTTAGCGCGCCTAGCAGGACTTGGTTTGGACATGGACTGGATCGCTCTTGGACCACGCCACTTCGCACCATGCCCACGCACGCATATTGGACTCTGAGATCATTGCGCGACAGCACCTTGTGTCCCCACAGAATACAACACAGGCAACACTCACGCGCCTTCTCGCGCCTTGTGCGCGCGCACTTTCCCACGCTTCGCGCGCCACATCCAGATCACTCTCACATCATCGCCTCACGCCCATGGTGCATTATTCACATCAGAGTCACCCTCGCAATTCACCATGCTATGCTTCATTCCCGCACCTCTGCGCCTAATGCGCGCACATTCCCGCGCCCTCGTGCCTAACGCGCGCACATTCCCGCGCACCGCACAATGTGCGCGCAACTTCCCGCGCCCCACGCATACCATGTGATAATTCCTGCACTTGTGCATTCATCGCCCAACAACCCAAGCATTGTACATGCATCACCCGCGCATAATATCGCACAAAATCCTCACCACACACGCGCTGAGTGGGGACACTCAGAATTTAAGTCCCTGGGAGATGTAGAGACTCATGCCTCTCATGGTGTGATATGGCACTTTTCACTAGGGAGTTCATTGCACGAACTTGCAGCACCATTCTGTGTGCTATCTGCAGCTATCCCTATATGAGGCGCAGCTTTCCCGCGCAACGCGCGCCATGCGCGCACCATTCCCGCGCTTTACGATGTATACGCGCGCGCACTTTCCCGCACTTGATCGCCCTATAGCACCAGCCTTCCGGAAGCATCCATCCACTGTCCACCAAGCTCTCTAGTGCGTGTATTTCCATTTCCCTTATTTACATATCATTCCACCTTTATTTATATCATGGACCCTTACTTACATACATATATCTTTACATACCTTACTCGGTAGCGATTCGGCTCCGCATGACAGCGCTTAGGCGCCATATAAGCGCCAGCATTACCTACCAGGAGGGAATTACTTTAGCTCCCACTTACCCACTGACTACCTAGCAGAGTATAGTTGCAATCTATTCCTTGGCACCTCGCACTCTCATCTCTTGTCTTGCATCATATCACCACTTAAGCAAGCTCACACTTACTCTCACTTGTTTCCGCTCACACAGGCGCGCGCTTCCCGCGCCTCGCGCGTACCTTCGCTTTCCCGCGCCTCGCGCGCACCTGCGCACTTTCTCGCACTTCACATCAGCCGACCAGTAGCGCCTTTGGCGCGCACTACTAGATCCTTGCTGCACTCGCTTCCCCTTTAGGGTCGAACGCACTTGTCGTCTCAAGTATAGCAGACTAGGCAACGCGCGACCTTACAACATTTACAGATACAGTCAGGAGCTTTGTTTGTTCCTCTCAGTATTGTTGTTTCTACAGCGGGTTTCGGGTGCAGGTTCAGCAGATTACGGGAATAGCAATAGCGAATGTCGGGAAAGCGAGTGGTATGCAGAATATCAATAAAGATGGGTGTTTCAGATAGAAAGAGTGGTAATATTTGCAATGTCAACTAAGAACTACAAAATATCGGGTTTGACCACAAAGCATCAGGGAACGGCTCCCCACTACTTGGATGATGAATAATGCTTGAGATCAGTCCAATATATATGTAAGTACATAGAAATGCGGAACCCATAGGCGAATGTAGCTGTGGAATATTTCGGATCCGAAGTACATGTAAATAAACACGAGGTGCTGCGGACTATGGGAAAACATGTGATAGCACTTGCTGCAATGTGAGTAATGTGCGAAATAATGAACTACGCACCTAGTGGGGCTAGCAAGACAGGAAGGGACATGGATAGGACAAGTGCACAGGAAAATATCAGGTCCAATACAGCCGAAACGTCGGGTCTGCTGTCAAAGCATTGGATTGAGTGGGAAGTGATTATCATGCAACGGGCATTGGACATGAATCGTGAATCAGCTGAATATGAGCCTAGTGCAAGCTCAAGTGCTACAACGTCATTCGCGCTTGGTGCAGAGAACTCTCGCCGGTTGCAAGCGATGTTTCAGCCACCCAGTGAAAAGAAAACAACCCCTGTCACACAACAATCTCCATACAGCTTTCTTGCATTATCATACATCTGCAGATCACGATGACATCCTCTTCCTTGCACAACTATATTTTGGGTTCAAAACACTTCAACATCTTGGAGAACTTGTGTGGCCTGACGCACCTCACATTCAATCCTACAACATTGTCCCTATGTGTCACACTGTGGACGTCGAGGACAACTGTGTATCATACATTCTACCTGTGTCCAAGACAGATAAGTTTGGACATGGTAGTCAGGTGCTCGTGCAATGCACATCATATGAAGACAATTGCATGGAGATTTTCTTGAATTACCTGATGTCTCGCGACACAGTGTTCCCTCATCACCTGGAACTGTGGCTGCGCGCAAACAGCCTAATTCTGACTTGTTCTTGGTTTACAACACATTTCCAGCACATCTTTGCAAATTGTGGTTTCAGTGGGCACTCCATACAAGCCGGTGGAGCAACAGCTCTCGTGCTTGTGGGGGTCTCTCCAGACATAATTCAAAGAGCAGGAAGGTGGTCTTCAGATGAGTTTCGAAAATATATTTGGGTGCACCCTTTCATCCTCCAAGCAATGATACACGAATCCTAAGGACAGCAACCATTTGTGTCTATCCCATCTTGACACCCTTGCAGCATGTCTCCTCAACTTTCTATAGTCAATTAGCGATCTATACTCAAATTTTGTACCTTAGTGCCGGTGTAGAGACTCGTGCCTCTCATTGCATGATATGGCAGTTTTCACTAGGGAGTACATGGCACAAACTTGCAGCATCACTCTGTATGCTGTCCGCAGCTATTCCTACATGAGGCGCAGCTTTCCCGCGCAACGTGCAACATGCATGCGCACTTCCCGCGCTTCACGATGTATATGCGCGTGCGCTTTCCCACGCTTGAGCGCCCTATAGCACCAGCCATTCAGATGCATCCATCCACTGTCCACCAAGTTCTCTAGTGCGTATATTTCCATTTCTCTTATTTGCATATCGTTCCACCTTTATTTTTATCATGGACCCTTACTTACATATATCTTTACATACCTTACTCGGTAGCACTTCAGCTCCGCATGACAGCGCTTAGGCGCCATACATAAGTGCCAGTAGTACATACCAGAAAGTAGTTTAGAACCCCCATGTTCATGACACACAACTCAGCTTAGTTGGAATCTCTCTCTAGAAAGTAGCACTATCATCTCTTATCTCTATATACGCACGCGCGCTTTCCCGCGCTTCGCATCAGCCAACCAGTAGTGCCTTCAGCATCTACTTCTAGATCCTTGCTGCACTCGCTTCCCCTTTAGGGTCGAACGCACTTGTCGTGTCAAGTATAGCAGACTAGGCAATGCGCGGCCTCACAACATTATAGATACAGTCTGGAGCTTCATTTGTTCCTCTCTGTATTGTTGTTTCTACAGCGTGGCATGTCGGATACTGGGTAGCGGGAATGAAGAGGATGGCGTGTGGCGTGTGGCGTGTGGCGTGTGGCGTGTGGCGTGTGGCGTGTGGCGTGTGGCGTGTGGCGTGTGGCGTGTGGCGTGTGGCGTGTGGCGTGTGGCGTGTGGCGTGTGGCGTGTGGCGTGTGGCGTGTGGCGGGCAGGTATAAAGGAAGATGTTGGGAGTGCGGGTGCCCAGATACTGGGTAGTGGGAATGAGGAGGATGGCGTGGCGTGTGGCGTGTGGCGGGCAGGTATAGAGGAAGATGTTGGGAGCACGGGTGCCCGGATACTGGGTAGCAGGAATGAAGAGGATGGTGTGGTGTGGTGTGGTGTGGCGTGTGGCATGTGGTGGGCAGGTAGGGTGCCTTGAGGGGAGTAGTACAGTGCCTAGGACACTAGACAGATGGTTGGATTGTTTGCGATCATGGTTATGACCCCTCAGCAATGTCGAGGGTGTATAGGAAGAGTAGAAGGGGCATGGGAAGCCGCCGTTGTTCAAAGTTTGGATAAGTTGGAGAGGTCGCGGGAAGTACTGTATACATGAAGAGGGCGGGGAACAGTTCTTACCCTTTTGAGCGGGTAGGTAGTAGTAGGCTGTAAGGTAAAAAGGCCCTTGGGGCGATATTTAATGCTGGTGTTGGAGTTTGACTGTAACCAAGCCTAGTTAGGCTTGGCAATACGCGTAATCACCAAGCTTAATAAGGCTTACTTATTGGGAAGGCCAGGTGAGCAAATATTGATTTGTTGGATTTGGATTTGGCCAGTCCATACATAGCCTCATCATTGACATGAGTCATGAGACTGTTACCTCATTTCGGAACCGATAGAGGCTCCGAGTTGGGACAGGGCACCCGATACTCCAACACGAACCCTTAATTCGGACCGGCTATGTATATGAACAACGTGTGTGAGTGATCATGATCACTAAGAAATCGTTATACCCGTACCCTTTTCGGGTCCGAGAATAATCCTGATCAGTGAGTATGAAGCGCTCGTCCTGACCAGTTGGCAACTAGGACTTCGACTCCATAGATCTGCATCGTGGCACGGTTCACATATAACTCACGCACCAGTAATGCCTTTCACTTAACATTCAAGCGAGCGCTTCTCGCAGGAAAGGACTCGATCTTGATTCTTCCAGCTTCCATGGACTCATCCATAAAAGAAACGCTCGAGAAGACCGTTGAACGTAAATTTGAGCGCTACGTGACCCGGCTGGGCCTAAACCTTGATCAGAATTTGAATTCACTGGCTATCCAGCAGGCCAGGCTAAGTACCTCATGGCATTCCGTTCCCACAAGCGACGATCTTTCTGAACA
This sequence comes from Suillus plorans, assembly GCF_016647745.1. NCBI lineage: Eukaryota > Fungi > Basidiomycota > Agaricomycetes > Boletales > Suillaceae > Suillus > Suillus plorans. The sequence goes on from NW_024537402.1 coordinate 494,124, forward strand.
CGGGTTATGTGAGTGTTTTGCACGCAGTGATTTAGCAGTGTTCTGATGCCGTTCTCGTCAACTTAGTTTGATTCTCTAACGAATCGAACCATTGAATTTCGTCCTGTGGAGTGGTGCATCGTGTATCCACGTTATAGATAGTCAGTCTTCTTATTGCCCTCCAGTCCCACTTCAAGCGCCCAGAAGTTGCATCCCTGCTATGACGTCCGAGTCTGTAAACTCTCAAGTCCCCGAAAACTGTCGAGCTCCCAATAATCCTATCCTGAGGTTGGCGTTCAAAATCTTGTGCATTGTTGCAGTCTGTCGGGAGTCTCTCGACCATTGGAAAGATACAAAGAACAAAGAATGGAAGGACCATGTCTCAATAATGGTCAATCGATTCCAGAACTCGAACATCACTGTATGTTTGATATATTCCGATCCTTATGGCTAACGTTCTATAGCTGGACTTCAGGCCGGGCTCGTACTTGCAACTGCTACTCTATTCCTGTCGTCCGTGCCTCCTATCGAGCATTTGATGGCTTATAACTCCTCAATCTCGTACATCTTCGCCATGGTTTCATTTGGTGCCGCATTGCTCAGCGTAATATCCGGATCTGCTGTGCTTGTTATCTATGAAACTAGCACCGCTCACAAAGACATGGAAACCCTCAAAGTGAGTCCGTTTGTCTGCGTTGGCTCACGATCTGACACGCGGCACAGTGCATGCCACGACACCAAGTCATCGCGCTGCTGCTATGGTTGGCATACCCCTCATTCTGTCTGTCTGTTGCTACTTTTTTTCTGTTTGTGTGTGAGTGAGGCACTAGATGTTGTTCAGATCTGCTGACGAGTATGGCGTTTGCTTTGGGGCAGCTATCTTTATCGCCTGCTTCTGGTCTGACAATAGTGTTGTCAACATCATAACTATCTTGAGCTGTGTGGCCTTCCTTGCACATGGAGTCCTTTCGTTCTACGTTGTCAGCGTTGTGGGCAGACAGTAAGCTAGTAGCATTCTTGTTGGATCTGTCTTAAAAATGTCTTGCAGGCCGGTCGATAAAAATACCTCCCCCGTACAAGTTGCTGACAGGCATCACGCTAGTGTAGGAGCTGCATGTCTTCAAATTGACGGTGCTGCTGATGACTAGGCGTGATAATTGTTATGGACCACTCAGGGTTCGGGTGCTTCGGGTTGAACATATCGGTCAGTGGAGTAGCAGCAGAACTTTCACCAAGAACTTGTCATGTCTCCTTAGCCTAGTATCACATCTGATACATGGATTTGTCACACCGCCTCGTGAGCGTCGATGCAGACGGTCCACGCAGTAAAGCGCCTTAGAGAATAGAAGCCCAAGTGTTGCAACTTGAAAACGTGATATGTATATTTATGTAAAAAGAACAAGAGGGGTGAGTGCGGATCCGCAGAGGGCGTAACACCGGTGACTGCGGATTTAAAGGAAATTGGTGGCTGAACGAGATGGTGAAGGGGATAGAAGTGATGATCAATCACTTAGTCTCACAACACCGGAACGATTGTGGACATATTCCCTCATCCCAACGAGCCTTTTCACTGCATCGAAGCAACATACCTCATATTTCCCCTATTATTTTTATACTCGTCCTCGTCTGAGTCAAATCAAACTGGTCCAGCTTTCGGACTTGAAGTTTATAATCCCAGTGAAACACACACCCAAGTCTTTGAACCAACGTGCACGATGGATATAAAAATATGTCACGCACTATCCTGCACAGACAACAACCCATCACGGCAGCATATGCATCCTCTGATGTCGAGATCAAGGACAAACAATACAGGCAATCTGTTAGACCCGAGTTTCTCGCAAACAAAAGTCGCTTTGAACAGTCTAGCCGTCGCGATTCTTGAAGTTCTGAACGGGATACAACTTGACATTACAATCGTCGTAGGGCATTCGGGAGAACTCGCAATGAGGGCGGGTTGCGAGTTTTGTGGTAAAACACGCAGATAAAAAGAAAGAGACGCTGCGTCTGAGAACAATAACCATTAAAAAACAAAATGCAGCCAAGTGTAAGTGTTGTCACTAAAAAGATCATCGGGCACACTTACTGTCAGCGCCTCACGCCTCCCGCGACGTCTCTCTTGACAACCATAGGGTCTAGTAAAATATAGCGTTATCTCAGGTAACAGTGCGAATGCAGATATCCAAGGTGTTGTTGATGAGAACTGGGGTGTTGCCACAGACGGCTATGCATACTATCGCAAACCGCAAAACCACATCCCTTAAAGGCGGTTCACTTACAGGGAATACGTATGGAAGCCCAATGGATGCAAGGCTAAGCCTGAGGCCTAGCGATCAAAACAGTCACGACTTATTGAAGACACCGAGAGGCGGAGATGAAGATGGAACGCAATTGATCAGCGCGAACAACAAATAGATTAACCAGAAAACCAAGCAAAATAAACTACTGATCGAGGTCCCTCTCTGAAAATAATAAGCACCTTGTTGCACACTGGTACAGAGAGCTTACTTAAATCCTGATATCTGAAGTACCGAATAGGGTCCAAGTCTGCCAACCGAGAAAGTAACTCTCCGCACTCCTGTTTCAGCGTTTGGGAATCTTGAGCGTGATTTTGAAGTAAAAGTCGCTTATAGTGGACCAATGACTCCATACACCCTGTAAAAAAGAATTGAGAAGTTGCGAGATTAACAAACATGACCGCTTGCATTTGCTATCAGGTTGCTCTTGAAGCAATTCGAAGATGAGTTGTATCTCGCGTTCCAATTGTGCTTTGTTCTCCCCTGCTCAATGCACCAAGTCAATCCACGTTGAATTGCATATGAAACAGCCTGTTGTCGAACCGGAACCAATGAGCCATCTATGGTATATCCACGCGCTTTGATCTTCTGGGTCGGTGTATAATGCGTTGCTTACAAACTCGAACTCTGTTAAAGAAAAGAAAAAAAGCTCAGAGAAGTTAATCCGATTGAAAAAGGCACGTACCGTCGTCTCTCGACTGGATAGGATCCAGCTGACCACTTTCCCACAGTCCGACCAAGGTCTTAGACCTTTGATGCCATGCACTGAAATTGGAGAAATTTGCTCCAATTTTGCGAGAAGTGTAAGCCAACTCTGAGGTCTCAGGCCTTCGTGTGGGCATGTTTGCGAGGACATATCTGCGATAATTCCAAGCGTGGACTAGAGAAAGTGGGTATCAAACATGTGCGGTTGCAGCGGTGAGATGACTCACAGTTCCTTGCATCTGCGTCCAGCATCCTCTCCGCTACAAAGAGTTCCTTATCCCAATTTGCCTGTCTCCATTCCATAGACGGTACCTCGTTGCGTTCTGGCCCGTCTGGGACATTCTCGAGACACCAGCGACGGTGATTCCATATCCAGTAGACTTTCGGATTTGCTTTCAGAGCTGTAGTAGTCATGGAAAGCTCGTTAGAGAGAAGGTTATTTATTTGCTCTGGAGTACTGCGAGAGCACCAATTTTGAGGAAATTTCGCGTCATGTTCGTACATGCGCACCTCTGAGGAAATATACCGTTGAGTAAGATATTTCGACGATAATTCCACACGGTGTAAAATTCAGGGTTGATCTGGAGCAAACGCTGCGTCAATTCAAAAGCATCATTGCTCCAGTCCTGTTTCTTCTTCTACACAGATTTCAATCAGAAAGATGACGGTACCCAAGTGAGAGCGATTCGTACTCGAGATAACACATCGTCTGTTAAAGCGAGGTACTCATCGATCTTGGACTTTTCTCGCTGTCTTTTTTCAGCAAGAGCCTCTGGAGTCTGTTTATGACGTTTGACGTTATGCTGTTTTATGCCTATTCAAATTGTGCGCAGAACGATCTGAACGTAATTCTTACCATAGCAGTTGGTTAATAGTGAGCAGGGAGAGTTTGATTATCAATATTTACTAGATCTTGAGAAAAATAAATAAATAAATACTCTTTCTAACTCTGGCGGCGCTGTGCTCTCGTTCAAAACTCAATACCAGGATCTCAAAATGCCTTCGGTTGCAGAGAAGTCGACTTCAGTGGACTTACTGGCATCCCAATTTCCTGTGACACTTCCAATACCGACACCTACAACCTATTCAAACTTGTTGTCTATCAAGGATGTTCAGCGCGAGGAAGACCTTCTCCGAAACCCATCCTCTTTTCGTGCATGGTGGACTGCTATACATACGACGAAAGAGGCATATAGCGCGCAACTAAAGGCAGAACGACGCGTAAACGTGCCCGATGAAATTGCGACACTCCTCGGTCCACTCGCGACTCCACTGGCTAGACATTCGTTGCAGTGTCTAGCTTACCTTTACGAAGCAGCTATTGTTCAGTTTCCTGGCTCGTTCAAACTATGGAAGTCGTACCTCCAGATGAGAATGTCCTATGTTCTCGGCAGACAGGTGATCAAGAAAAGGGCTGGCGGAAGGAAGAAATTACCGGAAATGAAAGATGCTTTAGAGGAGGAGAAGGAGGACCTAGAGTCATGGGAGGATGGCCTTAACGGAGTCGTAGGTTGGGGCGAATGGAGATCGCTGATTGCTACATATGAAAGGGCCCTCATGTGGTTACCCAAAGTACGCTTTATTGCCAAAACCGTTGTGTTTGTACTAACTGCAGAATCATTTCAGCTACCCAGATTATGGCTAATGTACACATCCATCTTCTTCCACCCTATGTGCCCATCTCTCATCTCACACACGCATGCTCGTCGGACATTTGACCGAGCTTTGCGTACTCTACCGCCTTCACTACATTCCCGAATATGGGTTCGGTATCTACTCTGGGCCGAGACGAAGGGCGGATCTACCACAGTGTCCGTCTACCGGCGTTACCTTACTGTTGATCCAAGTGTTACCGAACACTACACCTCCATTCTCCTCTCTCCTGTAGACTCTGTACCACGGCCTCTCGAAGCTGCCAAGCTCTTGCTCTCACTGGCAAGAAAAGCATCACGAGGGGAGTATGTCAGTCCCGAAGGGAAGAGCTCATATCAGCTTCTTGGAGATTTCCTTGATATTGTCGAGCGATTTTCTGATGAAGTTGGGTTTGACGTGGAAGCCACAATCGAGTCCAATGATGTATATGCGAAAGCCGACGCGGAATCTTCACAAACGGATGGGCAGCTCGTACGTATGGATGGACCCCCTGTTCCGGTTGGAACTGATGGAGCATACGATGAGGATGAAGATCCTCTCAGCCCACGGAAGCTCAATATAGAACGCATTGTCCACAAGGACGGCCTTGAAGTTTATAAAGACCAAGCTGGCCGTCTCTGGACTGGGCTCGCGACCTACTGGATCAAACGTGGCGAGTTTGATCGGGCGATAAGCACCTTTGAAGCGGGCATCGCAACGGTATTGACGATCAGGGACTTCACGCAGATTTTTGATGCATATGCAGAGTTCTGCGAGTCATTAATCAATGCAATGATGGAAAGTCTCGAGAGTCCAGAAGAAGATGACGACGAAGACACGAAGGAAACTGAACGAGAGATGGACATTAAGATGAAGGAGTTCGAAGCTCTTATCGACAGAAGACCGTTTTTGGTCAACGATGTTCTACTCCGAAGAAATCCAAACGACGTCCAGGAGTGGGAAAAAAGAATTGCTCTTTGGGGCGAAGATGATGAAAAGGTATGCATCAATCTGAAGGCTGAAATTGGTTCATCTGACGCGTGCTCAGGTGGCCGACACGTACACCAAAGCATTGGAGACTATCAACCCCCGCAAGGCTACTGCCAACCTCCATAGACTTTACGTTAACTTCGCCAAGTTCTACGAGGAAGGTGGATCCTCAGGTTCGGCGGAGCCTGACTTGGATAGCGCCCGTAAAATTCTCGAGAAAGCCACCAAAATAAATTTCAAAGCGGTCGAGGACCTCGCGGACATTTGGTGTGAATGGTCAGAGATGGAGCTTCGACACGAGTGAGGACCATCATTTAGGCTTTTATTTGAATTGCTGACTGTCTGCTCTCAGAAACTATGACGAGGCTGTCAGAGTTATGCAACGCGCAGCTGCCATTCCTAAAAACACCAAAATCAATTATCATGACCATGTGAGCCCGTTTTAGTGGACTACTTGTCAAAATTGCTGATTTCCGACAGTCACTGCCCGTCCAAGCCAGATTATTCAAATCCTTGAAGCTCTGGTCATTCTACGTTGACCTTGAGGAGTCAATAGGGACTGTTGAATCGACGAAGGTTGTCTATGACAAGATTATGGATCTGAAGATTGCCAATGCTCAAGTTATCGTCAACTACGCTGCTTTCCTTGAAGAAAATCAATATTGGGAGGACAGCTTCAAGGTGCGGCTCATCTGATCACTGTCTTTTTGGCTGATTCTTCAACGTGCTTACAACCAGGTGTACGAGCGCGGCACAGAGGTCTTCACTTTCCCCATATCATTTGAAATATGGAATATTTATTTGGCGAAGTTCGTGAAGCGATATGTACGTGCTTTTGTGCTTAACTGTTATCTGTCCCGTCTTGTTAATACCTTTCAGGGAGGATCTAAGTTGGAGCGGGCTCGTGACCTGTTTGAACAAGCACTAGAAAAATGTCCACCGAAGTCATGCAAGCCCCTGTTCCTGATGTATGGTCAATTGGAAGAGGATTATGGTCTAGCAAAGCGGGCCATGTCTATTTATGAGCGTGCAACTCAGGTTGTCGCCGATGAGAACAAATTTGAGGTACGCACCCAGTTGCATTCCATAAGGACCTTCGTTGACATCATGGTAACAGATGTACACTATATACATCGCGAAGGCCACAGCTAATTATGGCCTACCAGCCACCCGCCCAATCTTCGAGCGCGCACTTGAGGTCCTTCCTGACAAGCAAACTGCTGAGATGTGTCTACGTTTCGCAGCATTGGAACGCAAACTTGGCGAAATCGACCGGGCTCGCGCCATTTATGCTCATGCTTCCCAATTCTGCGACCCACGCGTCAATCCCAAGTTCTGGCAGGAGTGGAACAGTTTCGAAATCGAGACGGGTTCGGAAGATACATTCAGGGAAATGCTTCGTATCAAGCGGAGTGTCCAAGCCCAGTTCAATACCGAAGCATCATATCTTGCTGCCCAGACGTTGTCAGCGCAACAAAATGGTACCTCAGAGCAGTCATCCGCTGCACAGCCAGCAGACCCGATGGCTGCTGCAGAGCAGCAAGCAAAAGGTCCCGCATTCGTTGCAGCCAAAAAGACAGCTCTTCCAAGACCAGATGAGGACCAAGCCTCGTCTGCAGCAGACTTGGCGCCACAACAGGCGGACAACGCTGATGAGATCCATATTTCCGACGAGGAAGACTCATAAATGGTGATATATTATTGTTATATTACATTGGGAGTGTTGTTACTTTTTTTAGTGGTCTGTATTATCTTGTGTCCCATTTCTCAACCTCTGCTTCACAAAGGTCCTCCCATTTTGCGTCCCAACCGTCATCTCTTAGGAAAGGCTGCTCCACCCATTGATTGATAGCCTTCCGAGAATCTTCGAATGACACAGTATGACTGCGCAAGGTGTCAACTAGTTCCTTATGAAGTGCGAGAGACCGATAATAAGGAGTTGTCAGCTCAGACAAAGACAGCACTGCAAACCTCGTTAGAAAGTCACAACAAGAGCGATCTTAGCCTACCAAATTTCTCGATGGGCCATGAAACCCACAGAGGTTCCTCGTGGCACCATTGAAAGCCCTTCAACCTCTCTGCTTCAAACATCAGTGCCTCCATGTTATCGAGCACAGTGCTCATTCTCCGCAATAGTTTCGACTAACAAATGTTCGTTACTATTGAATCACAAGACAGGTACCATCTTACGAGTTTCATGAGAACAGAATCAAGTAGAGTGATACATTCATCCATCGCGTCGAGCTTTGGACTAATGATGAGCGACCCAGGCTGTGTATCGGCAGGGACCATGGCAAGTGCATTACTGAAGGGCTTCATAATTACCAACCGCTAAGGATGAGAGATGAAGCACACACTCCAATTCGGTGCGGGAATCAACTAGAGTTCGCGCACTTTTTAAGCCGTCGAGGAGGACGATATCATCCCATGTATTTGCGATCGAGCGCAACTCGTAGAGCAACGTTTTAAATTTTCGATGAATAGTCGCATCGGAAGCCCTGGATGGCGATGCTGGCGTGACTGATTTCTTTACTTGTGATGCAGGAGATGATGTTGGCGTAGAAGGGCCATGAAATGATGCTAGGCGCTTGCTCATGAATGCAGGATGTGTTTATTTCAGAAGCCTTTACCTAATACCAAATAGTCATTCCACTGAATCGCGAATGGCTTACATTTACCGATATCGACAATGTCTGAAATCACCGCGGATCACTCATATTTGTTGAGATCAGCAGCTGAACTTGAACTGACAGAAGTTTGTCCTTCAAATCGCTTCAGCTGTTCGTCGCTCAGATCGATGGCAGGCTCGCAGACAAAAGGCGGAGAAAACAAAATCTCTTGGGTCTCCAATTCAGCTTACCGGCAACGCAATCGACATTCAAATTCGTGGCAACTACGCATGGATTGCTGAGAGTGCGCATGTGGCCAAGAAAATCGATTTAGAGGTACGTTTCAACTTTCGACCATCTGCATCACTCGACTTGAGAGATCACGGCGCATTTTGTAGACAGGGAAGACTTTACAGATATACAGAGGTCACCACGCGCCGGTGACCTGTCTCGCCTTTTATGACAGGATCCCGAATTCGGGTGATGAAAAGCTTCTGATAACTGGGTCTTGGGACAAGGCAAGGGATAATATATACAGCCACTGAAGTGATGTTAACGGAGTCCTTCTGCTAGACCATCAAAATATGGAATACTAATGTATGTACCTGAACGCATTTCATGTCCTTGTATATACTGAATGCAGGTCGTCTCTTGCAGACAAAGGGCCTAATCTCAACGACGGCTGCTCACGATGATTTTGTCAAAACTCTACTTGTCGTGCCATCTGTGAAGCTCCTGGTCAGCAGTAGCTCCGATAAGATTGTCAAATTCTGGTAAAACCGAACTCCTCTCATACTAGCAGTCCTAACATCTGCGCTTAGGGATCTAACCGACATTCTTGAGAAGCCTCCACAGCCTGCCGGGTCAGTCTCGGCTCATAGTCGCCCAGTAGAATGCATTGCTGGAATTGCCAATGCCGATGGTTCCGTGACCCTCTTTACCGCTGACACCATGGGAGTATTGAAGGTGTGGAAGCTGGAAAGAGAGGGCGGGCCGCGGCCTCGGTGGCGAAGCACTCTTCAGGACACTCTCAACCACCACCGAACGCGCATCACCGAAATCATTTATGATGCAGGTTACATCTGGACAGGTAATAGCGATCGCTCACCATGGCATGCTATTGTTTAGCTCACTCCTTGCCTCAGCATCATCGGATGAAACAGTACAAGTCGTTCCTTACCAACCAGAATCCTCAGAGCAAAAACCCATTCCACCCCTCACGCACCCATTGCCTGTGCGAGCGATTCTTCCACTGGCACTCTCCGATCTTGAAGAGCCGTATATCGTGACTGGATATGGGGATGTTATTCGCTTGTATGATGTCTCAACACCATCCGAGCCTGAGGTTCTAGGGGAGATCGACGCACATTGGCATGATGTCACTGCGCTGAGATTATGGATTCAGAAAAGTCGCACAGACGACGGAAGAACACGCATAGAGCCATGGATAATCAGTACCAGTCTGGATGGCACCATTCGCAGATGGCGATTCAGTGGTAAGTCCATACTGTGGGTATTGAGATACATTCAAATAATTCCTGTAGAACTCCATGATTCGAAGCCAGATAACCCTGCTGGACAGTCGAAAGCTACAGTTATTGCTCCCACTCCCCAACCCAGTGGCAATGCTAAGGATCAAGTCGAGATCACGGAAGAGGAAGAGAGAGAACTCGCAGAACTCATGGAGGAAGACTGAGATACTTCAAGAATGATCGATCTGATCTGCGGCTGTTAGGTAGGAATCGGGTAATGCTTCTCCCACCCGGGATAAAAGGGGTCCTCGTTCAATGTCCTCTCCTGCCAATCTTTTGGGACCCATCCCTTGTCCTCTTGCTCCTTTGCCCACTCTCGTAATGCAGGTATAACTTTGTGCTCGACGGACCATGTTCCTTTGTACTCCATGATAGGCTTCTTGCCTTCGAGCAAAATCTTCAAAAGCAACTTTGGAATGAATGGTTCCTCGCGGAAATCTGTCACCGGCGTGAATAAGGCCTTGAAGTTGAACACGATGGCGCGGGAATTTGGCAGGCGGCGTAATGTTTGCCAATCGACTCGCATGTGAATGTCGGTGAGAGGGAGGTCTGGATTCTGATGGTGACGATGACTCCACTCTGGTTCATCCGTCTGGAGATAGAGAGGCTCCCCGACTTCAAGGCCCCATGACGCTCGCTGAATGGGCTTGTCACAAGGCATCTTAGAAAAGTACCTGTAAATTCATTGCGGTGTTCTTATAAGTGAGCTTGACATATTTACTACATTACTTACCTGTCCATTGAGAACGCCATCTTCTCCTTATAATCGGGAACTGGGCCATGAATTTCATGCAGTGGTTTGCCCATCTTCTGACCAATATTCCAGCCAACTGCTGATGTTGAGACGGCAGCTCGTAAGGTGTAGAGCCCAGTATCGGGGTCTTCCTGGGTGATGAGGAAGTCCTCCGGGACATTCTCAAGTAAGAAAACCAGTGGATGCACCGTTGAAATGTCAGCCGTCGAGCCGATGATGTGGTTGCGGAACGTCAAAGTCCACTCATCAAACTCAAACTGTTGGGGGTACCTCATGCAGAGGTACTGAATAACCATTTGCATCAACTCCTTTGAAGCTGCTTCGCTACCGGGCAGCTCATCTATGACGCATTTGCCATGGAGGGCATAGATTTGTCGCCGTTGCTTAATGCGATCGCGATATGTGCTCTCTAGCTCCAGCCAATAGTCTGGTTCCAACTTCTTGAGGGCTACAAAAGATATAGATAAGCGAAGCATACTAACGGCGATACAGCCCGCATACACATGTTCTGGTGGTATTCCCATCTGAAAGGCCGGTATGGACGAGGACGAGCGTGAGCAATGTTAAAATCGTGTACTGGCTTTGGATGAGGGAAGCCTGTCAACCGAGCAAAGTCTGGTAGTCCTCTGCCAGCCACAAGGGCTGTTTTCTGTCGCAGGAACTTCCAAAAGCTGCGTGGATAAACACCCTTGCCGTAACATACGACAGCAAGAGCAACTGTGATAACTGCGATTCCTGTAACGTTCGGTGTGCTTATCATGACTGAGTCTGTGAGACACTAGAGTACTCTTTCCAAGGTGATTTCATATGAGGGTGAGTATACTACTTTATACCCATGCTAGATAAGACGCGATCACGAGACCAAAATTAAAAACATCCAGTCTTCTCTTATTATGTAATGCAGCCTCTCTTTTTTGATCCCTTCTTCCGTCCCTTCTTGAAGGTCGTCTTCGACTTCCCGGCAGTTTCAGTCCGGCAGTCTCTGCGCCGTCCTCGCTCCTCACCGCGTTCATGTCGCGTTTCCTACTCTAGCTCCATCCCCACCCCGACCGGTTGGCCGCAACGTCGTGAGTTCTCTATCATGGCGCATCCTCCTAGCGACTTTTTTGAATATACGTCAGGGCGGTGGATGTAAGTCTCATACATGTTATTCTATGGGGTATACGTCTAACCTGTAATCTAATATGTTCAGCTTCAACGATGACCTTCGCCACGCAGAACGCAGACGTGTCTTCAAGGTCGTTGAGCTACGTCGACTTGCAGCGGAGGCCGTCAATCGGAGTCCTGATGCTATTATCCGTATGGAAAAACTAGCCGAGGGTGGGTTTAACCGCACCTTCCTCATTACCATGCGCTGTGGCTTCCAAATGGTGGCGCGTATCCTGTACCCGGCTACGATTCCCAAGTACTTTGCTGTCGCCAGTGAAGTGGCTACTATGGCCTTCCTCCGTTCCTCTGGGCTGCCTATACCTGAGGTATACGGATACTCACCTACGCCGAACAACGCGGCAGGGACCGAGTATATCTTTATGGAATTCGTACAAGGCACCAATTTAAGCGACATATGGTTTGATCTAGGAGAAGGGGAAATCATTTCAATCTCACGTCAACTTGCTGAACTCGAGTCGAAGATGATGTCAATTACTTTCCCGGCTGGCGGAAGCCTTTACTATGCCCAAGACTTGAAGAATGCAGCTGGGAGCGCCTCTTGGCCTACTAGGCCGGGCATCACACTAGAGAACAAGCGTTTCTGCGTCGGCCCAGGTACAAGTTTGCGTCTATGGTATGGCAGGAGATCACAGCTCGACTTAGATCGAGGACCATGTAGGCCACTCGCTGCTTTTTTATTATTACTCCCTTAAACTAGCTGATAACTGCAGACGAAAGTGCCGAAGCAGCCCTCATAAGAGGGGCCGAAAAGGAACTAGCTTATTTACGGCGGTTTGGTCGACCGCTGTTGCCGTTCCAACGCGTAAGGAGGGAGGCTTACAAGTACCAGGAGCAGCCGCCGTCAGATCACATCGAGAACCTGGTCCACTATCTCCTCATTGCATCCTCACTCATCCCCAGGAACCCGGCCCTCGATCATTTCCGCATCCGCCATCCTGACCTGCAGCCGAGCAATGTCATCGTTTCTAGGTCGCCCGACTCTAACTTGCACGTCGTCGGCCTGATCGACTGGCAACACACCTCGATCCTACCCCTGTTTCTCCTTACTGGTATACCCCAACAGCTACAGAACTATGATGATATTGGCTCGCAATCTATGACGCGGCCTTCGCTACCGGAGAAGTTGGATGAATTGGACGAAACCCAGCAAAGCGGAGAGATGGAACTCTACCGTCGCCGCCTCGTCCATTACCACTACGTCAAAAACACGGAGGAGTACAACGAGCTTCATTACGCAGCGTTAACGGACCCCATGGGCATGCTCCGCCGTCGCCTCTTCTGCTACGCCAGTGACCCGTGGGAGGGCGAAACTCTCGCGCTGAAGGTTGCGTTGATACAAGCAACAGAGAACTGGAAGACGCTCACGGGGGGAGGCCCGCCGTGTCCTGTCGTGTTCGACCCCGATGACGTACACGAGACAATGAAGCTGGATGCAGAACAGAGAGAAGCGGATGAGTCTCTAGAGGGGTGCCGGGTTATGATCGGCTTCGGGCCTGAGGGCTGGATGCCCGCCGAGCACTACGAAGAGGCCATGGTACTCAGCAAGAAGCTGAAGGAGGATGGATTGGCGGCGGCCGAGTCGGAGGAGGAATGGGCTCAGATCGCGGCACACTGGCCCTTGGACGACATGGACGAAGAGGAATACATGTAATAAATCGAGCTAGATATTCCTCGGTGTTGCGCCTCTGGCTCTCATCGAGTGACCTGACAAAGCGGATCCACAATATTCTCGCAATCGCCGAAGGAGCCAAGAACGTGTTGGAATCGACCCAGTGCTGGCCGAAATGGAAATGCGTCGCGGTATGCAAAGTAAGTAGTCCATCGGATTACATTTGGTATCTCGGTGAGGGGGTGTGTTAGCTGTTAGCTTCTCTTGTTAGCTTGTTCTCTACCTTTCTTGCACTATCTCGTTATCTTGATCACCATCGACACCATACTGTCACAGTACTTCTTAGCTTCTGCGCCTTGTGACACTTCCTCTCGTTGATCCTCCGTAGGTAGATACATCATCCGCGTCTCTTGTTGACACCTCAGCATTGTCTCCTAACACTACTGAGGTGCGTAGTATATTCGTATCTCACACGTTCTCTTACTGATGTATCCTAGCACTCGCTTCTCGCTAGTTCTACTGGCGTACACCTCCTTTCCTGCTCGGTCCATTTCATTCCATCTCACGTCGACAGTTGTTTCACACATTCTATCACTACTCAACAAGACCGCGAAGAGGTACGCCCCGCTGATTCCGCACTGATCTTGAGTCAATGTTTGCTAACGCTGAGGGCATCTAGGTGTCGTCTCTTGACCAAAGATAAGATGAAGAAGGTCTTACGAGCCGCTATCACCCACGCCGTCGACGGCAAGGCCCGGCAAAATTTTGCCAACCCCACCGCCAGCCGGGGCAAGACGGTAGTCCCCAAAAAGAGGCCGAGCTGGAACAACTCAGCGTCCGCTGGGACTACGACGGGGAGGTCACCACCGAGGGCACGGTCTACCATAAGTTCCAGCTGCAGGCAAACGCTGGGAAAGTGCCCTCGATAATCAAGCAGTGGAGGGGGGCGAACGGGGGCACTCACGCCGTCATAGCTGACGTGTCTGTGAAGAAGGATGGTACTAAGGAAGATGTAGAAGAAGGCCTGGAGGCGGCTATCAACCAAGTTCGGGGTCCCTAGACGTTTTCCTCTCCCTTAACCCCGGCTTCTACGCTAGACTTGCTGTTTTGTCAGACGTCTTCCTTTTGTTACGTTGATCTGGTTATGTTACGACTCGGAAACCCGCCGCGTCCAGTTGCATGTTGGACTTCTGGAACAACCGCCTGGAGCTGGCGCTCAAACGTTGCAACACTGAAGAACAAGATTTATGCCAAACTGCGCTTTCTAGTAGCGAAAATGTGAGTACAACGAGCTTTGTTGGGTCATAATACTGATTGCTCTCCTCTCGGTAGATTCAAAAGAAGCCTAACAAGATCGTGTCAAATATCACCGCATGCACAGCGGCCGTTCTTTCTGCTGGAAGCGGTGAACCTTGTTCTTCGTGGCGCAGAAAGTAATTCATACTCGCTCAGATGATATGAGCAGTGTACATTGTGATGTCCATCAAATTGCGATCGAATGATATACATTTGCGCTCGTTCCAATCGCAACATCAGTCATAGCTCGAAGGGCTTGCACTATCGGACGGTGGATAATATATAGTACTGTACACTAGCTGCTACTCTTAAGTTAAATAAGGAATTCCCGAACTTGCCCGATTCACAACCTTGCGGCCATTTGTCTCCATTTATACTTGTAATACTCAGCTATATTAACTGTGCTAGTTGAAAGTTTGAATTCATCCGCAACCACCAGTACTTCAAAATGCCCTCTGACATCGCTCGTACTCCATTGATGAAAATCGATCTTCCGTCTCCTGAGGAGTTCAGGAAGAGGAAAGTTGCGCTGGTCTCTGGTTCGTTTCATCTTCAGCTTTCCTTTTGCCTCAACGTGGATGATGCGCAGTCCGATCAAACAAACAGGCAATCATGCCATTGCTTTCGCTCATTTTTATACTACACATTCACTTGCTGGCTTGTCGTTATGTTGCACGTATGCTGATTTGAAATTGTATAGGAATAACTGGTCAAGATGGTTCATATTTGTGAGCATGTTTCTCGTACAGTCAATCGCTAGTTATATCTCGATTCTCGACCTTATACAGGGCAGAGCTTCTGCTGGAGAAGGGATATGAAGTACATGGTATAATCCGTCGCTCGTCCAGCTTCAACACTGGTCGTCTAGATTCTCTCTATGCGGATCAGCATGAGCGTGCGTGTCCATATAGGATCGTACAACTTGCATATTGATCATTCTCCCCAGGACCCAACAAATTCAAGCTGCACTACGGTGATCTCTCCGATAGCACCAACCTTGTCTACATCCTCGCCCAGGTTCTCCCCACAGAGATCTACAATCTCGGTGCCCAATCGCACGTCAAGGTGTCCTTCGAGATGTCAGAATATACTGCCGATGTCGATGGCCTCGGTACCCTACGCCTCCTTGACGCCATCCGCACTGTCGGCCTCGAAAATCACACGCGGTTCTACCAGGCTTCAACCTCAGAACTCTATGGAAAGGTCGTCGAGACCCCACAGAGTGAGACTACGCCGTTCTACCCTCGTAGCCCGTATGGTGTCGCCAAGTTGTACGCATACTGGATCACGGTGAACTACCGTGAGGCGTACGGCATGTATGCGTGCAATGGTATCCTTTTCAATCACGAGAGCCCCAGGCGAGGGAGGACGTTCGTCACGAGGAAGATCTCGAGGGCAGTTGCAGATATTAGTGTCGGCAAGCAGCATTGTTTGTACCTCGGTAACATTGATGCACAGAGAGATTGGGGACATGGTAAGATTCTACCTGTCCAGTTTCATTGCCTCTAGTGAATCATGTTTCTCATAGCCAAGGACTACGTCGAGGGCATGTGGCGCATGCTTCAACAGCCTACACCCGATGATTTTGTTCTTGCCACCGGAGAGACTCACCCTGTACGAGAGTTCATCGAGAAAGCCTTTGCGGTCGTCGGGGTTACAATAATGTACGCATCCCCTCCTGACTCGCATCACGTCTAATGTGTCCTTCATTTTATATAGGTGGCGCAATTCTGGTGTGGAAGAAGAGGGCTACGATGCTCAGACCGGGCGGGTGGTAGTCAGAGTCGACGCACAGTACTTCCGTCCCGCAGAAGTCGAGTATGTTTACTTCGTCGCGCCTGTTCTTGCAAATTCTCATACTTGTATGCAGTCTTCTTCTTGGAAACCCTGCCAAAGCCGAGCGTGTTCTTGGATGGAAGCGCAAGGTCGACTTCGATTCCCTCGTGACAGAGATGGTAAAGGCGGATTTGAAGGCAACGAAGAGCCTCGTGGAAGATCAGAACTGATGAAAATGGCACAGCCATAAATTGCAACCATGTACAATTCAAGGACTTTCTTGTGGACTGATATCTTAGTATCGTAGAAATCAAATTTGTGTTCAAGGTATGAAATGAAGATCCTACAGGGGTACATACAACTGAAATAAGGATACAATAAATTCATATTCCGGTGAGGTCGCGCTCTCTGCTGGCCTTCCATTACAACTAGAGTCCAGGGAAATCGCCACTCATAACTTCGCTTTGCTTATCATTAGAACCGAAGCTGTTTTCAAGCTCACAGCTGCTGTTGCAACCAGCTCATCAACGCTAGGTAAAGATGTCAGTAGAATTCAGAGCAGAAAACAGGCCACATACATCTCCTTCGCCGGCTTAACATCCTGTGAAATCCATTAGCAATTGCGTTTCAATATGATCGTTTGACGTACATTGATGGATCCTGCTACCTTGCCCATTAACCCTGCATACGTGAATATGTGAGACAGAGAAAATAGTCCAAACGAGCTTTCCTTACACATTCGACCCTCCAGAGATTTCTCGGGATGATTCTCTAGTTCGACATCGTGCGGGACATGACCTTGTGCAACAAGCTTTGTAATTTCGCCCTGTCGCTGGGTTTCCCATTCTTCAACATAAGGAGTCTTCCGCACATTCAACGGACGACCAGTGTATATGAGGGTCCGGACAGTGTCGTCATAACCAGCTGAGACAACTAGTTCCTTGTGTTTTGGAGGAGCGCCTGCTTCGGTACTAGCCACAAAGCGGGTGCCGACCCAAACACCGGACGCACCATACCTTGGTTAAAACATGTCACTACCGAAGAAGCGTACTAGGCGTGGGAAGTACTTACGAAAGTGCGGCAGCAAGACCACGGCCATCTGCGATTGCCCCGGCAGCAACGACGATGACCTGCTCACCTGTTAAAGGGCTTTTGGCATTCTTGCAAAGATCAACAGTGGTGGGTATCAGAATGGAGAATGGAGTTTCGCCAGTGTGACCACCCCCTTCACCACCTTGTGCACAGATGATGTCAACACCTAGGAGGATATTGGAAACGATGAGCAGAGCAGGAGTGAAGCTAAGTGAGCTTCGCACCTTGCTCGAGGGCTTTCTTAGCATGCTAATGACATCAATTTAGACACATACAGGCTATATCTCATTGGAAAGCGCATTACCTTTGGATGACCGATCATACTAAGGGTGAGTTTAATCAGTTGCAACTTCTAAGTGTAACACACACACATACTTCATGACTGGAATTCCAGCAGCATGAAGCTTGTCAACAGCTTGTTTTGGCGGCACACCGACGGCAGAAACGAAAAGTGCAGCCCCGCTGGCTATAACGACGTCTAAAAGTGCGTCAAGTTGACCGCCCGTATAATCATACTAGATACCGGTGTTAGACACATGTCTCTGGGTAGGAGATGGGCTCTTACATTTGTCTTTCGAGCACTACCACCTACTTGAGGAAGCAAGAGGTCTACGCCGAATGGTGCGGTCTTATCTTCCAAATAGCTCTTGAGTTCATTGATAGATTCCTGGAGCATCTTGGGGTTCTGACGAACTCCGCCAATGACACCAATGCCGCCCGAATTGGTCACTGTTGCAGCTAGTTTGGGCCCTGCGGCAACGCTCATGCCTACACACATATGAATGTCGTTATGAGAACTATAACACAGTAAAGTCACCTGCAAGCATGACGGGATGATTAATCTTGAAGAGGCGTGTCAGAGGCGTCGAGAACACTGGCTGCGAGGACGGCATGATGAAGTACCAGGGTAAGAACCGAATGTGAACCACAGCGCTAGCTCTTCCACGTTGCAGCCATTTGAATAAAGCTGCAACCCGTAGCGGCCACCGCGTACGGGAACAAGTTCCGAACAACTCACCGGTCCACTAGCCCAATCACGTGCAAACCGACCCATGATTTGATGACTCATCAAGGCTATCTTTACTTGTGCCATGGCAGACAAATGTCCGGTCGACCACGGTAGTCATTCTTCTGACCAGTCCTGTCCTGTCGACCACAAATCTCGTACAACATGGGCCTCTGTCTTGCCAGGGAGCAGCCATACATATCCAGTTAACGCATCTTCGCTCTCGACCGAACGGGAGGTTTCTTCGATACCCCGAACAGACAATGGTAATTGGGTATACCCGTCGGAGGCTCAGTTTTTTGCTGCCATGGCACGCAAGAATCATAATCCGCATGCTCCAGATATGAAGACCATCATTCCTATCCATAACGCCGTCAATGAACGCGCCTGGTCAGAGCTGATGAAATGGGAATCTGGGAGAGGTGGTGAAAAGTGTGGGGGAGTAAAGCTTGTAACCTTCAAGGGCAGACCTAATGACCTGACTCCAAAAGCTCGACTCATGACCTTACTCGGGTACGTGCTTCAGCCTACAGCTCTTACGGGGAATGCTGATTTTATTTTGCAGGTACTCTGCTCCCTTCGATCGTCATGACTGGGTGGTCGAACGATGCGGAACCCGGATCAGATACGTAATCGACTTCTATACCGGACGGGGGGCAGGGCCATCGTCAAATAATGTCTCTTTCTATCTCGATGTTCGGCCTGCCTTAGACAACTGGGAGGGGGTGAAAATGAGAGCCGAGAATATTTGGCAAGATTGGTTTGGAAGTGTTCGCAGTAGCAACACCCCGTCTCAGTCATGAGTAGTCTTCATAAACGTATATTCACCTCTCTGGATCCCATAGATAATTTATATCCCACCCGTGATTTACTAATTGTGAATATATTTAGGACTTGTAGCCATGGTATTGGAACGGCGATACGTCGATCCAACCACCACCATTCTCAGTCGTCTGAATCATATATCGACCCAGCTTCTCCTTGACGAAGGACCAAGCCTGATGTAAATCAAGCCTACCTTGCCTTTGGTATGTAATCTAATCCTATAGAGTTGTGCCCGGGGGGATACTTATGACATTCATCGTTCAGTCACCGAAGTTATATATGGTTGATTTTTCAAACACGTGACAGGCGCCGCGTCGCGATCGTCTTTGTTTATCGGTCTGCAAATCTGGTGCAAATAAGGTTTAAACCTGGAGTATAAATACCTCGTGTTTGTCGCCGCACTGATATTCCTCAGTCAGTTCCGCCATTCATCATTTCACGCCCGCCAATTTCTTTACGATCCTACATTCATTCGCCATGATGATCTCTACTACTACCTTGACCCGTACCGCCCGTGTTGCTCTCCAAGGCTATCTTACAGCCGCTTTCTTCAAAGAAATTGTCATCGACCGCACTATTCAGGTCATATCCAGATCAGAGAAGGTTTCCATTAGCCTCGTCACATCCACTGTCTGCTCCTCGACAACTGTCCTTCTTCTAGCCACCGCTAAAGCTGCTCGACAATTCCTCAGCGACGATTTCCAATGCGTCCCCGCTCACAAGGACGTGGACAATACCGCCGAGCCCAACGCACCTTTTTCTGGCGACAAGATTGCGGATGCTATCGCAACAACCAAGGCTTTTGGAACACCAGTTCAGCCATCCTCGTCGCACGCAGTGACTGAATCAATTGAACCCGCCTTTGACGGTCCCACCGAAGGCTTATTTATAATTGATTCTGACACGACGCTCATAGCCAGTGGTGAGTACTTCGACGAGGACGTCTTCTTCGGCGACTGCGTCTCGGACACCACAGACCTTGATTCACTTGCTGACGAAAGCACTTTCTACGAGGTAAGAGACGGCGAGATTTCTCTGACTTCCGTCAACTAATATTTTGATCTATAGGAAGACTGTCAGGTTACAGCACAGTGCCTTACGGACGATGAGCCTGAAAACACCTTGCACGTCAAATACGACACTCACACTATCGACAATCTAACAAGAGCAATGTCAGCTCTTTCTCTCGACGATGTACCGTCTCACATTTCAACATACTCTCTCGACAATGTATCTTCTCACATTTCAACTATTTCTCTCGCCGATGTACCTTCTGAATACGACTCTCACACTATCGACGACAATCTAACAAGAGCAATGTCAGCTCTTTCTCTCGACGATGTACCATCTCATATTTCAACTATCTCTCTCGCCGATGTACCTTCTCATCTATTTCCTCTCAGCAATGTACCCTCTCATTTCAATTCGACACACTCTCTCGACAATGTATCCTTCGACGATCCCCCCTCTCGCCTCTCAACTCTTCCTCTGGACCATGTATCCTCTCATTTATTAATTCTTCGTCCACACGTCGACAATGGTTCCCCTCATTCATCGAAATGTCAACCTCAACGCACCGTAGTACACGACCATGCCATCGACGACCTAGTTCGAAAAATGGTAGCTCTTTCTCTCGACAATGTTCCCTCTCAATTATCCAAATTTCAGCCACATCTGCACGACCACGCTATCAATGCTCTACTGCAACAATCAAAAGCTCTTACTCTCGACAACTACGCAATCGACACTCTACTTCAAAAATCAGAGGCTCTTATCACTGCATACGAAAACCCCACTATCGACGCACTTGCTCTCGACGGCAACCACGCTATCAACGCTCTTCTTCAAAAATCAGAGGTTCTTGTCGCTTCCAACGAAAACTCCACTATCGACGCACTTGCTCTCGACGGCAACCACGCTATCAACGCTCTTCCTCGAAAATCAGAGGCTCTTGTCGCTTCCAACGAAAACTCCACTATCGACGCACTTGCTCTCGACGGCAACCACGCTATCAACGCTCTTCTTCAAAAATCAGAGGCTCTTGTCGCTTCCAACGAAAACCCCACTATCGACGCACTTGCTCTCGACGGCGACCACGCTATCAACGCTCTTCTTCAAAAATCAGAGGCCCTTGTTTCTCCCAACGAAAACTCCACTATCGACGCACTTGCTCTCGACGGCAACCACGCTATCAACGCTCTTCCTCGAAAATCAGAGGCTCTTGTCGCTTCCAACGAAAACTCCACTATCGACGCACTTGCTCTCGACGGCGACCACGCTCTCGACGCTCTACTGCACAAATTAGAAGCGCTTACTCTCGACAACGACTACGCTATTCAAGTTGATGCTCTGCTGGACAGATCAGACGCTCATACTCTCAACGACAATGTCTCTCAGCCATCGAAACACATGTTACAAGATAACACAGACGACAGTTCCAGTCACCAGCACTTGCACCGCAACACCACCAACACTCTACTCCGAAATATCGAAGCTATCAATCCTCGGAATTTCAACTACGACACACCCTACACGACGATGCTATCGACACCGTACTTCGAAACATGGAGCCTCCTATTCTTGACGATAACCCCTAGCAGTCACCAAAACGTCAGCCACAACACACCCTACTAGCACGACCACAGTATCGGCGTCCTATCGGCTGCTGAACTCCGCATGACGTCTACGAACAGTGAGTGGCCCACTCATACTCCTACCTCTCTTACTGATATCTCTATGTTAGAAAATAGATGACGCATCTTTTCCAACACGTCTGGTGTCAGGTCCCCTACGACCCGACACCTAATGACCTCCCTCGCTGTCCCCTACGACATGGAGTCATACTACCCACGAGGTTGAGGGCCCCACACATACTACGCGCCGACATATCAGCTCTTCGATGAGTCAGAGGTCCCCTACGACCATATCTCGACGATGCGTCAAACGACACAACGACCTCCTTCATTGTCCCCTACGACCTGGAGTTATTCCCAAGAAGTTGAAGGTCGCCACCTATAGTCCAAGTCCCGCACATACTAGTACATCTAACAGACCAGGTTCCTTCTGGCTTCCTCCACTGTACAGACTACAGATTGTATTTGATGTATTGTCTCCTTCATTGATACGATCATGGACTATCTACTTAATTTAATTACGGACTCACTTCTGTGATCTACGTTGATTAAATATATTAATATGTATTGTCCCCATTCATTTTCATGTATCCACGGCTCGACAGTGAGCTTTAAATACAACCTTGCGTATGTACTGAAGACGGGACGCTCTTGAGGGTCTGAACATTAGTCTCCATCACCAGATCACTCTACCACGAGCGGAAGAGGATGAAATGCGCGCTGTGGTCCGATTTCCATACATATCGTATCCCCACTCAGGGTCAAATCAACGTATAAATATACTCCAACATGAGAAACATACTTCATAGTTCACCGTTTTCCTCGTATTCGAACCTTCTTGGTAGGCGGTCTTTCTTCGGGTTCATCCTCACTTTCCTCTTCATCGCTCCCTGGTTCATCATCGCTGCCACCTACTTCACTTATCTCCTCATCTTCATCCCACTCATCATGAGCTTCCTGGTCAGATTCGTCAGCCTCAGCGTCACTGGCTTCCTCATCAGAATCCTCTTGGTTCTTTCGCGACCCTTGTTCTTTTTCTGCTTTCTTCCGCTGCACATTGCTGTCTTGTTCCTCCCTTCTTTGCTTTCGCAATCTCTCCTTAGCGACATGAGCAGCCTTGAGCGCAGCAGCTTCGGCTTTTGATTTTTTGACTGCACGATAAAACGATCAATTACCCTTGCATTATTATATGATTGATTTGTAACGCACCGAATTCATGATACAGCACAGCGCCTTCCTTCCCTGGAAGGCCTTCAGAAATTTTAATCAGCCTGAGCTCCATCCTCGGGCCAACTTCACTCAGTCGAACAGCCTTCTTTTGCCCCTTCTTGTTATTCCGCCCAACATAATCATCTGCCAACGACACCGCATCCCCGTCATCGCCAGCAGCACTCGAAGCTGACGATGCCGCAGACTCATACCCGTCGCTCCCGGGGCTAGGCTCTCCTCTTTTTCTAAGCAAGAAGTCCGCGACATCCTTCTCGTTTCCAAGGTCCAAGAACCCACTGGAGGGGTTGGCCAATGATTTTTTGGGGGCACCTTCGAGCACGCGTCGGACGCGCTTTGAGATGCCGTATGGTTTTACAGTGATAACATAGTGTCTGAATTCGACGGTTCCTCTATCGGCGTTGTATGCTATCAGGACGATCCGACGGCAGTTGGAGAGCGACATTGAGTTGGGGGATAATGGAGGGAAAAGAGATTGGAATGATTTCATGAGCAGTGGAAGATGTGGGGGTGTTTCGGGAGAGGGTGGAGGGAAGGAAGCGAGGACGACCTATAAAGTTATCATGGTTGTATGAGACTGATGATCGAAGCTACTATGTGTCACTTACTAATGGGGCGGTGAGGTACTCCATCCCCATGCTTCGTGAGGATCGAGAAGTTTTCAAGATGTCTTTCATCAAGCTGTATCGTTCCACACGGAAGCTGAGAGTAGGTCCCGCAGGAAGTCGAACCATGCGCAGTGAGGGCGCGACGTCTGTGACAGTAAGAGCCAGCAAATGCGTGACCCCGAGCGCAGGAGCCATAGTCAGGTAGTCTTTTAGTTTGTTACGGTTACGTTCCTGCACTCAGATGTTCAAAGACGTTTGAAACACAAGATTGGTCGGGCTCACCTTTAGACGACTGGCGGTATTTGGTTCCATAACTTTTCGCAGATCGCGAACGAGCTGCGTGAGGGAAGAACCCACTTGTCCATGTTTGATGATGAAGGACCTAGGTTCACCGTCGTTCGCGCGTTGTACAGTTGCCCCTGCACCCTTCAGATGTGTGCGATTTTTGCGTCTACGAGCCATTGTGATTTTAGGAAACTTTTTCCTTTCGGCAACTCAAGGCGGCTGTTTGGTTCTATTTGACAACGCCTTTAGGATTCAATAAGGACAATCAATCAAAGACATCGTCTATTCGAAGCAACGATTACATGCGGAAGGAGCCAAGCCCATCTACAGGTCAAAGTTCAAGATTAAATAAATAGTTTCAAGACGTTTGGGGGCTCAATACAAACACGACAGGAATGATACATCATATGACAGATCAAAGCTACATACGAGACGGAGAGCAGAACGATAAAACAGAGGTGTCGGTTGGGTGGCTCACCGATGATATCCTATGCAAGGGTAACTAAGGACACAGATGGAGGCTGTGGAAGAGAGGCAAAATCAGGTGGAGACAGATGGAGAAATGTTTATGCTATAGATCAGCTGAAAGTCGAGCAGCGATAAATAATCTGGGTTCTCGGATTAGAATTCAAGAAAATGATACGTTATAGGGTCAAAGCGCCGATGGAGAGGAGGAGGAGCTTCTTCCATGACAAGTCCGGGCATGTCTTCGAGGGTTGGGTGGGGAAGGTTCAAGAAATGACGAGTGTCATCCAGTGACGTCGTGTGGGGGATGATCGGTGCCTTTGATCGGTGAAGGTAAAAATTAAATTCAAGGTAGTTGATAATGCTCCTCACCTTGATTTCACATCGTTCCAAAGCTTCCCAATCAACGCCTCGGAACCAAGGATGGTGGAGAATGTCTTGTGGTCCACCTATCATATTACCAAGACGTTTACTTCGGTCAGGATGTAAGAACGCTTTGATCAGTTCTTTAGATAGCCGATCCATGGTGCGTGGCCAATTAATATTGCCTCGTAGGATTTTCTCGTAGATACCGTAGGCGGTCTCATCAAAGAATGGCGGGTAGCCGACTAGCATCTCGTAACACAAAATACCGCATGCCCACCAATCTGCGGCTTTTCCGTGACCGTCTGACTGAATGATTTCTGGGGCAAGGTACTCAGGGGTGCCACAAAGGGTCCAGGTACGGTCGTCAACGATTTTCGCAAAACCAAAATCAGTGAGTCGGAGATAGCCTCGAGAGTCGAGGAGTAGATTTTCAGGCTTGAGATCACGATATATGATGTTGAAGGAGTGTAAATACTGGAGGGCGAGGATAATGTTAGCGAGATAGAATCGAGTAACGTCGGGAGTGAAACGGCCCGCCCGTCGGAGATGGGTGAATAGTTCACCACCAGGAACATAAGACATCAACATGTAAATGTTGAGACTGTCTTGAAAGGTTGCAAAAAGGTCCACTACGAATGGATGGCGCACACGTGAGAGAATATAGCGCTCTGCGTTGACGTGTTCGATCTGGCGGAGGCGTACGATTTCGGTTTTGCGCAAGACTTTCATTGCGAAAATATTTTGAGATCCTGTATTCGCTGTCTTGAGGCGGACTAGTAGCACTCTCCCAAAAGTGCCGGTACCTGTCAAATCAACAATAAGAAAGTGTTGACCTTGGGAAGACACGGGCACAAACCGAGGGCGCCTTTCACCTCAAAATCGAGCAGCCTGAGCACACCCCGTCTCTCTACGTGAACTGCTTCATCCTCCAACAACCTTGCAGGAGGTCTTGCGGGTGATTTAGGTTTTGGAGCTATTACCACGGGAACCTGTGACTCCTGCCACATTGGAGTAGAAGTGTTGACGGTAAAGGCAGTTTGTTGAACTTGTTCTGGAAGATAATTTGTGGGTTTGGGTTCTTGTTTATCTTCGCTGTTGCCAGGAGAGATAGGAGGGGTGATAGGCCCCTGGCCGATCATGGCCTGCGGTTCACAAAAAAGTCGAACATCAACCGAGTTACCAGTCGCACCAGCTGGGGCGTTGAATGAGGTCGAACGGGAGGATTGCATTACAGAATCATGCATCCTTTCACTGAAGTAAGATATGAAGGACTGGAGGTTGAGAGTTATGGTGTGATAACAGAGCAGGATGATATAAAATGACGGACCTGAAAAAAGATTGATAGTTGCTCTTCCACCCTGCCGGGGGTGCAATCGCGAAAGTTTGAGATAATTGATGACTGAATGAATGCTGAGAAGGAGAGGGCAAGCTTAGCGAAGTCAAAGGCGTAGAGATAGGCCTGCCAGTTGGTAGGCCTGGTATTATTTGTGAAGCAGGAGAGTGGATGAGAAGAGAGAGGAAGGAAGATAAGTTGAGCGTGAGTGCGGTTCTAAGTAGGATACGACGGTTGCTGAGACAGAAGTTCACAGAACTTGAATATCCTGACAAGCGTCACCCCGGCCGTTGCCCCGTGACGTGTAAGCGAGCGAGTGTCCGGCTTCATTCTGCTTTTATATTACTTTTAGCCTTTTCGAGTCTTTAAGCGCTCGTGCCACAAGTAATCTTACTACCTCACCCACTGGACGTCCGACTAGTACCATTCAACTCATCCGACGGTTTACTACATCACAAGCAGGTCTGTCCGGAGTCCAAACGTCTTATAATTCGATATCGTGTACGGTGACGGCGGCGTCAGCCTTTGGTTAGATCCCTGAGCCATAATGCATAATGAACAAACAGCGGTCTTCCCATTGGTAGCTAGACAGTCTAGGGCACTCAGGCCTCAGGTTTGCTAGGGCCAAGGTTCGTAACTGTCCCCCTTCTGGCACAGGCGAAGCCTTTAGGATTCTCTGCAGGGATGTCAGTGACCTGGTCCAACGGAAGAGTCTAATACGAGAATACTCAAAAGACTATACTGTATCATAATCAATGATGATCCAGTGATTGGATGAGAGGAACTTGAAAGCTTGAACTGATACTATGTATAATACCCCTGTATAAGTATTATGAAATACACGTGTTTGATGATTGCACAGCATTACCGTGCACAAACACCCGGCTGCACGACCCTAGTGTCAAAAACTTGTTTTCCCTTTTATCTATAAGCTACATATGTCAAATCGCGCCAACGTAGGTGGCTGGTTGAAAGGAAAGACAGTCCGGAAAGGTGGCATAACATCTAATGTACACACCGCTCGCTCCAGTACACCTCAAGTTCAGAGCACTTCCTCTACCCTTTTCAGCGGAGGCGTTAAAGATGCATCTGGGCGAACTACAGAATATTTCGTATGTCGTAGTCTCTATACTTCAAGCCCATTCACTTACATGCCATGGAATTACAAGTCCATGGACGACCAATGCCCTGTGTGCAAGTCTGATCGGTACTTGAATCCAAAGCTCCGTCTTCTTGTCAGTTCCTGTTACCACAAAATGTATGCATCCAAGTTCGCATAGAAACACAAGCTGATGCCAATATCCTGTAGGTGCGAGTCATGCATCGACCGCTTGTTCACCTTGGGACCCGCACCGTGTCCTATCTGCCAAAAGGTCCTACGAAAGCTTGCATTCACTCCACAGACTTTTGAAGACCTTACTGTGGAAAAAGAAGTCGCCGTGCGCAGACGAATAGCCAAGGAGTGGGTAATCCTATATCTATATCAAGAACTGAACTTTATCACGAACGGCTAGGTTCAACAAACGACGCGAAGACTTCTTCGATCTCCGCTCCTACAATGATTATCTTGAAGAGGTGGAAGATATCAGTGAGTACTTCATCTTTGACGGTGTCATGCCGTACTCATGCCGTTAAGCTTTCAACCTTATCAACGACGTCAACATTGCTCAGACTGAGGCTCGGATACTCGCTCATCGACGTGAAAACGCAGCTCTTATAGAACTCAACTCTCAGCGGGAAGAACAATACGCGCAAGCTTTGAAGGAACAAGAAGAGCTAGAACGACAGGAGAAAGAACAGCGTGCACTAGAGCTGCGAAGAGAACAAGAGATAGAGCGTGAAGAACGAGAAACATCCCAACGCGAAATCATCGATCGCCTCGAGACTAGCACAAAGAGTGCCGCCAAGGTCATCGCCAAATCTCGTGCCGAAGCAATGAAGAGATCATCCGCTCGTTCTACTACTACCACAGTTCTAAGAAGCAATGCCCAGCTCCTGCGTGCACGCGCTGCTCAAAGTACTGTTATTCCAGATCCACCACACGTCCCCTTGCAGGACGATTGGTATGCTTACGAAGATCTCTACACGATCCGGGACCAGTACGACGATATGTACAGCGACGCAGTAAGGAAGGATCGTGAAGGAATCATGAGAGCGGGAGGATATCGGGTCGAAGAAGCTTGGGACAGAGCTCTCAGGTGTGCTGTTGCTGGTTTGGATTTGCTACCTCTGCCAGGGCTGAACCCATTGCCTGCACGGACTGACAGTATCGTAACACCCGCCTGAAAATTGATTGCAGTGTTTGTTCCGCATTGATGTATCAAGTCAGCTATGACAATTCTAATACTGCATCCCAGGAAGGCTAAACTCCAAAAACAATCGCTACGTCAATAT
Source organism: Suillus plorans (assembly GCF_016647745.1). Lineage (NCBI taxonomy): Eukaryota > Fungi > Basidiomycota > Agaricomycetes > Boletales > Suillaceae > Suillus > Suillus plorans. The sequence continues at coordinate 522,707 of NW_024537402.1, forward strand.
TCTGCATGAAAGGTAGCACAGCATCTGTGTAAGCTAAATGGTTTCCGAAAATCAAGAGGTCAGGTACGAATGTCTCTTTTTGTTCAGCCAAGGACGATGGGAATGGAGGTGGCTCGACGAACAATGCCAATAAAGGCTGTACGAGAGTTTATGTCATCTTGTTTGACGCAACTTCAGGGCCTAAATTTACGGAGCAACCATCATCACAAGAATCGTGGCCTACAAATGTTCTAGTTTACTTCCCTGTGTTTGTCGCTGAAGTCCATCTCATGTAGTTCCGGGAAGGGGGGATGACACAGAGAGTTCTAAAATGCGACGTGAGTCCACCTGCTTTCTGACTGCCTTCTCGAAGTGATTGACTTATTTCAGAGCTTAGATATTCTGGCCATCATGTTCAAGCTAAGAAATACTTAGTATCTTGTTCGATCATTGGATCATTCAAGTCGACATTATATCGTCGGCCACTGGTGAGTGGTTCGAACATGTACTCACAGTTCAGTGCGAAACTTAAGGTGCTCGATCTCAGCGCGCATAATTCCGTACGCACTTTCATTGTGCCTGCTCTCAATGTCCCTGTGTGCTTCGCGTAACCGTGTCAACGTATCGTCCTTTTTAGACACTGCACGGTCATAGTTTGTTTTCTAAAGGACCTGATCTCTTTTACACTGTATGAGGTGATGACGGTCGTCTCTGGATATTACATCAGTACTGACGACTCGTTCTTCAAACCTAATGACCGACTTCATCATGCTGGCTTCTCCGACACCGAGATCCCCTTGCGAAGCCCTGATCTTGCTTATCACCTCTGCGCACGTATCAATGATCGTGAATACTCCACACGTGCAATCAACATATCTGCTTGATAGCCTTCGTCAAAAAATGCTGGTCCCCCTCAGTCAACTGTTGAACTCTAGAAATAATCTCCTTGTTGTGCCCGCACTGCATCGTGATCACGATCGTCATCCGGCATGATGAGCGTCGCGGTGACACGGCGGTCCTTCGCAATGGCTTGCAAATGAATTTTGAGATCGCTTGTAGCTTTCTGCAAGACTTCAGCGAAGTACTGCACAAGGAGTCGATACTTTCAAGTTGGTGCGCTGAATCGCAGAACTTACCTGTCGGAAAGCTGTGTGGAGGACCTGCTAGACTGCCTTACATATACTAGAGCGGGTATTTCTCCAATAACAAATAACAGCGACCAAGTCTACTTTTCAGGTCCATCGATATATGTAACATCTAATTGCGCTACAACTATAGTTCAACGTTCAACCGCCACATGATACATGATGAACGTCAGGATGCTAGAAATATTGTAGTTGCATAGATCTTAATTTCTTAAAGGACCAGGAACTCTGGCAAATTTTCACAAAGCTTGACCGTCACTAAGAATTCCTCTAGGCATTTATATCACATCTGTTTGACACAATATTCTTCTATTCGAATCAGGGATATTCGCTCAGACTCCAGAAACAACCATACTGATGAACTTAGCGAGGAGCTATATATTGTGCCATTAATCACAGTACCAATAGCTATTAGCATTTCAATGCGAAAGCAGAACTGACTTACTGTCACGACGTGTCATCTGGACCGCCAGCTCAACGGGAAGGGGGAAGGGGATAATCGCAGTAACGAATAATCTATTGGTATCACAAGGCAAACAATGAGTCGAGAGATTGAATTCTGGATGCAAAAAAGTAAACCGCTCGGAGGAGTACTCACACCGTACGTCGCACAATAAAAGTCATCGCAACAATCACGTGATAATTTGCAAGGCCGGCCCTGGGGCACACATGCACTGGCAGACACAGATAGCATCAAAGCGGTAACAACACAAAGGAAGGGAAAACGCATTATTTGTGCAATAGGTGATATGGATTCTGCAACGGAGAATCTCGTATAATGATGCCTGGGCAACGCTATGAAGGTATTTAAGCCTGAAGGCGGAAGGAGGCGGCTCTGTTGGATAGTTTGTCACCCCGAAACTTCGCGGAAAGAGCAGACACGTCAGCGGATTACACGTAGATGTGCCCAAATAAATTGAGGGGACAAATAGAATCTGAAACAGTAGTCAAAAACATGTCAAATTACGAGGTGTGGTGCTGAAGAATTAATTACTGACTGTTGGGTCAAATCAACCACATGATATGCTCGTCACAACCTTTCGCTTGTTACGTTCTTCAATGGACCAGTTCAACATTAAACCTCCACACGATGCATGATGAACGATTTTGTAGTTGCATGGATCTTAAAGGATCAGGAACTCTGACAGATTTTCATACAAAGCTTGACAGCACCTGCATGTCACTAATAATTCATCTGGGCATTTGTATCACATCTGTTTGACATATTCTTCTGCTCAAATCCCTGAACGTCAGGGATATATACCCAGACTCCAGAAACAACCATATTGATGAACTTAGCGAGGAGCTACACGTCGTGCCATTAATCACGATAGCATGCGAAAGCAGAACTGACTTACTGTTGCGACATGTCATCCGCACTGCCAGCTTAATGGGAAGGGGGAACGGGAAGAACGCAGTAACCATCAGGAGCCTATTAGTATCACAGGGCAAACAATGAGTCAAGGGATTGAATTCTAGACGCAAAAAAGCAAATTACACTGGTTATCCAACAAACAAAACCACCGCAACAATCCTTTGATGATTTGCAAGACGAGTATTGGGACCCACATGCACTGGCAGACATAGATAGCGTCAACGCAGTAACAACGCAACGGAAGGAGAAATGCATTATTTGTGCAATAGGTGATATGAATTCTGCAAGGGGATAATGATGGCCTGGGCAGTGTTATGGAGGTATTTAAGCCTGAAGGAGGCCGGAACTCGGTGGTTCTGTTGATTAGTTTGTCACTATGATTGCGTCCAAAACTTCGCACAAAGAGCAGATACGTCAGCAGATTACACGTAGATGTGCTCGAATGGGACAAAAAGAATCTGAAATATCGGTTCAATATTCATCTCGCCTGGATTTACACGGTCATGCTCCACCATCGACTATCCTGTACAGGTGCGTGATCAAAAAAAATGTCAAATTACGAGGTGGGATGCTGAAGAATTACTGGGAAACATGACTGTTGGGTCAAAACAAGAAAAATCAACCACACGAGATGCTCGTTACAACCTTTCGCTTGTTACGTTCTTCAATGGACCATGGATCGGTCATGGGAAAGTATAGTATCTGGTAGTTTTGCTTGCGCCTGAGGACAGGTCACTGAGTCCGCATGGTCCGTGCAATAGAAGAGTACGCACTGCAATTTACGCGTGCCAAGCCGAAAGTGATTAACGACGTTGCTAGGGTCGAGTGTCAATGGCTGCGTTTGACCTGGAGAAATGCCCGATCCCTCGTCATTCCTGGGTGTGTCAGAGTCTTCCACGATGATGATCTCGTTGTCTGGTTCAGATGATTTACTTCGTTTGTGCTGTTGTATATCGGAAGACGACGAAGGACGTTTCAGCTTCGAGGAGCGTCCGTTAGACGTTGGATGTATGACAGACTGTAGCACTTGATTTGTCCGAGACTGTTCCCATACAACAGAAGAAGATCCAGCTATTGCAGCTCGACGCATGCTCAGTCTAGGTGGCCTTGGAGACATTGCATCAGTGTCTCCACCTACTCATAACAGCGAATTTACCTTGAAGGGTCAAATACGAGAAGATTGGTGTCCCCATTCTTTGAGATCTCGTATCCAATGATTGTTTGAGAATGGCCATTAAACTGCAGAACAAGAGGCATTTTGTCCGTTGCAATCACAGGCGAAGCGCCGCGGAGGACATCAGTCACCGTGCCTTGTTTTGAATTTGGTGGCGAAAAGTATTGGACAATCCAGTCTATCATAACTTGAATCCCTGACAGTGGGATAAGTCTAATACTCGCCAATGTAGAACTGAAAGTCACCTTTCTCGCTCTTTGAAAGATCAAAATCTACGAGCTGCGAGCTGTATGAAGACTCAGCACGTCGTCTTACAAAGAGGGAATGACGTACGGGACTCCACGAAATGTGAATGCGGTATAGAGTTCTGAAAGCGCGTCTATGAATCAATCGGAACCTTAAGCAGCAGTTTTTTCAGTCGTACCTGCTGTACCAATCCATTTATTTGTGTCTACCAGGTTCCTTAAGTCTTTGGCACCTTCACGGTCATAACCTGCCAAAGGCAACTTAGTGCTGTAATTACCTTGCAGATGCCGACATATGCACCTTCCTTCCACGCAGCTTCTATCCAACGTTGCAAATTGCGAACACCAGGGGGAAAGGGGTCATCTAGTAAGGCAAAATATATGTTCTGGATTTGCTGATCCATGAGCGCAGCACATGCCATGAGGAAATTGCGATATCTGATATGGCACGTCAATTAGATAGAAATAGTGACTGGTGTTATACCTACCCACATCCCCATCGGCGGTCAAATGCCTCGACACAGATATGAGTAGCTGATTCATAGCAGAGAACAGCTCTGCGCGTGTTTCCTTTGGTATGACATTTCTTCAAAGCATGTTTCAAGAGCGGGATCAAGCCTGGTGTAGTTAAACTCAGGGGTCACAGACCATGTGAATTCTAGCAGACATACCTGGACAGCAGTTGTCAGGTGGCGGTCTTGACAGGGTAGGATACCAAAATTCATCTGCCGGTTTCTTCCTAAGTGGTAGTTGGAAGCTGCAAGGTTTGAACAAGTCTTTGGGTATTGCTGGTTTCTTGAATTTATTACTAGATTGTTCTATCAAATATGTGAGAACGCGGAGCATAAAACATGTCAGTAGATGCGTACTACTAGAGCTGGAGTTGAAGTGTGCTTCATAGTGCTGTTGGCGCTGAAGTTCGCTGAGGTTCTCGGAGTCAAAATTCATGTTACACAACTGGCAGAGTGTTAGGCCAGCCTGAGCACAGCTGGTGGTATCACCAGAATAAGCTTGCGGAGGATAACGATAGACTTGATGGCTTCACTCACGATGGCCGTGAGCTCCTCTCGCCAATAATTTCTATCTCATCGTCCGAGTCCATCCGATTCGTGTCGCGCAAGTAAGTAAGTACTGCACTTTAACTTGTTGGCGGTTAAATGTTAATGAGTTGGTCGTGTTTTCGATATAAATGGATCCGCTTACTAAGCGAACGTACGCCAGCCTCGACGCGCGTTCAAGCATATAAGTAAGACTTTGTATCACCTCTGTAGATCACATCCACCACTTGCTTGCAGCTATGTCTAGGTCATACGATCGCGGTGCGTCTCTGACATTTGCAGAAGCTGACAAGCTCAACTACTGATCTCTGTACAGCACTTACTGTCTTCTCTCCGGATGGTCACTTGTTCCAGGTCGGTGAAGTCGCGTCTAAATGACCGTGATCTTTGCTCCATCTATTCTATAGGTCGAGTATGCCCTTGAAGCTGTCCGCAAGGGAACATGTGCTGTAAGACTTTGACGTTGTTTAGCTTAATGGTGGCGCTCATTGTCGATCTGGTAGGTCGGTGTTCGGGGTAATGATGTAGTCGTCCTTGGCGTCGAAAAGAAATCCGTCTTGCAACTCCAAGATCCCCGTACCGTTAGAAAGGTTGTAATGCTTGATGACCACATCTGCTTGGCATTTGCCGGTACGCTTCTGAATGCCCCGCTCGGTCGCATCGTTTGATCTCACATCATGCAGGCTTGACCGCGGACGGCAGAGTCCTCATCGATAAAGCGCGGATAGAATGTCAAAGTCATCGACTTACCGTAGAGGATCCCGTCACAGTAGAGTATATAACAAGACACATTGCTGGTATACAGCAGGTCAGTAGTCGATTGTTGTTGGCATGGAGTTTATCCTCATTTCTATACTCCCCCAGAAATACACACAGTCCGGTGGTGTACGACCATTTGGTATCTCAACATTAATCATCGGGTTTGACCCACATGATTCGCGACCAAGACTATACCAGACTGAGCCGAGTGGTATCTATAGTGCATGGAAGGTTGGTACATTCTCCACTGTATAGTACGTGACTGATATAGCCCACCTTGTTTGTAGGCCAATGCAATTGGTCGATCGTCGAAAACGGTCCGCGAGTTCCTTGAGAAAAATCACAAAGATGGCATGACTCGCGAAGAAAGCATAAAGCTGACGGTCAAAAGTCTTCTCGAAGTTGTACAGACAGGAGCGAAAAATATCGAGATCAGTGTCATGGAAAGTTATGGCAAAGTCACGGTTCGACTTCATCTTGTTTTATCATTATTCATTGGTCGCTGACAAACTTAATAGCACTTGGAGCTACCTGAGATCGAAGCAATTGTTGCCGAGATTGAGCGGGAGAAAGAAGCAGGTATGTATTCTGCATGCTGATTTTGAATGTTAAAGATCACTGATTACTGTAATCAGAGGCCGAGAGGAAACGGTCCAGGCTGGCGGCGACTGCCGCTGGGCAGGCAGCAATGGCAACGCGGGCGGATCAGTCTTCTGGACAGTAATGTTATACGTATGTTCTCGTGCAATTCCATCTACATCCTTTGCCGTGAGCCCGTCATGGGCCTTTTCAAATCTGCTGCATTCTACAACATTTTCTCAAAAAACTACTCAAGATTATATACAGAGTGTGGTCTCCTAGCGATAACCATCATCGAGCTTTCTCTTCCTTGACAATGGCCTGTGCATTTATTGTCGCTTCTCTCCACATCATTACTCCTGCGATTGCAGCTGCAGGTCCCACTAAGAAAGTAGCCGACACATGCCACAAAATCAGCACCGCTAAGCCTGTTAGACTTCTGGCGAACCACAGCGTTATCAGAAAGGTCGAGCCCGCTGTAAATACTATGTCCCACTTCAGGAACGCTGCAACACCTTCACTGATAGAATTTGACGGGTCCAAAAGAGATGTAGGGGGCATTATAAGCTTTTGGATGAGTGTTGGACTGTTGAAAAGAGGCCAGACGTGCGCAACGTGCAAATAAGCGGAAGTGACGTATACAAGCAAGTACATGGCTTGAACAGTGCCGTATCCCGACCCAGTGTGATGCGAGGGGGGTCGGATTTTGGAGTGTGCCCACTGGGCGATTGCCATGTACACAGGGAAGAACTGCCATATGGCAGTCACCACTGGGTCTTCAAGAACCACCATGCAAGCAGTGGGGATAGCATAGCCAACAATAAGGGCAAATAAAAGTGCTTCTGCATTCCCTTGATTGATTCTATCGCTGCGACGGGTCGTGCCACCAGTAAGCGCGAAGGCAAACCAATAAATCGGCATGACGGCTGCAGAGCTGCAGATCTGGTAAATCACGCCAATAGTCGCAGGTATCTTGAGCCGCTTAGGGTGATATTCGCGAGTGGCTTCTGCGAAAGGGATGATGGCAATTGCGGCAAGCGTGGTGGACATGAGTATTAGAAGTGGTCGGTAGGTGGTGTTCATTAAGCCATGGTAAAACGTAACGACGACGCAGAGGTTGAAATCGAGAGGGGGGATATTGGTGTATGAGATACGCGTTGGGAATGATGCCCCCTCTACTGGCACGCCACATCCTGCGTGTATCTTTTCAACCAGGCCATTTCCGTGGAGACACCAAACCATGACCACGTAAGCCCCTGCGACTGCGAGAAATGGGAACACAGCCAGCATCATGGCTGGGGCTAAAAAGTGCTGCTTAGACCAAGTGCTCTAGTAGTAAGCGTACGACTTACCCCCGGAGACAGACGTTGGAGTCATTAGGGAAGCTAAAATTAGATTCGTGAAAGTCTTGGGCTGTGATGAGGACGATATATCTTGTAAAGAGTAGAAAGAAGAGCTGACAGTGGTCACAGTGCTAAGTGAGCCTAGGATCGACTCGTCTGGCAACGTGTACAACACGCACAAGCAGAATCATTAGTAATTATCGGGCCCTTATAAGTTAGGATTTTGCCACTGATCGTACCACATCCGTGGCGCACTACGAGTAGGGCCTACTACGTACACAACAAGTGGTCCATATAATATGTCTACGGTTGTCTTACATATGATTTTTGATCAGTACATGGCCAGTGCGGCAGTGATGCGGCAAAATACCTGAGCCCGTAATTATTACCCCCGGATTAAATGTTTCTGAACCGGACTATAGCAGCTACTGCTGTGTTGGCAGGACACGGTAGCATCATGGATACGGCAATTTCTCAGTTCGTGGGCCTTTCTTTGCTCAAGTCCAACTAATAATAAGTAACGGGTACTGTCATAACACTAGCTCCAAACAACCATGTCAGTAGCGCATGACCAGCCTGAGGTTTTGGGCCCCGAATATCAGACAATTTTCGACCCAGACACATGCACTCGCAGAGGTCTTTGTCCTGTAACACAAATACGCAGCCAGGAAGGTCCGCTTGAGAGTCACTCTTTGTACTATGAACAGCACGGCACCGGACCCGAGAAGATCGTCTTTATAATGGGGTGAGTCCAATGTAGTTGAAGGCTTTACTACTACAGGTTTGCTAAAACATTTGTAGTGTTAATAGCACATCCTTCGGATGGTTATATCAGGTCGAGCACTTCAGCAGACTTCCCCAGTACTCGGTACTAGTCTTCGACAATCGTGGTGTGGGTATGAGCGGGACTCCGAGAGGTCCATACACGTGCGTTTCTACTTTGATTCTACCTGATGTGTATTGATTCTTTTCGAATTATACTAGAACGAGCGGCATGGCCGAGGACGTCATAGTATTGCTCGACTATCTGAAATGGACCGAGGAACGTAGCATTCATGTTGTAGGCCTCTCGATGGGCGGAATGATAGCACAAGGTATTATTATTGTCTTTCAAATCGATTTGTGGCTCCTACACCGTATCCCAAGAGCTGGCGGATCGTATACCCGATAGAATAACTTCCCTGAGCTTGATTGTCACCACAGCAGGTGGTCAATTCTGGCTAAATGTGCCACCTGTAGGTCTTTTTTATTAACTAATGAAATCTATACTGAGTTCTTCTAGTTGAAAGGTTCTACGGCGATGACAAGGTTAGATATGATACGCCCTCTACGTCCACATGCTAATTCCTTTCATGTTTAGGCTATTAATGACGGGTGATCCTGACGTAAAGGTTCCCATCGTAATGGATATGCTGTATCCTCAGCCGTGGCTAGAGAAGAAGGCTGAAGGTGACCCAGAGGGACGGACTAACTTAGAAGTTCAATCTGCTGTCAGTATGGTGATACGTTCATGGCACGTTAGTGGCTGACTTTATTTCCTTTCAGTTTTACCATCGGCGTCTGAAGATCACCCGACCACAAACACCTTTGGGTGCTTTGTCGCAGATGTATGCGGGGCTCACCCACTATGTCTCGCCTGCACGGTTACGCAAGATATCCTCATCGATACCTAAAGTTCTCATCCTGACAGGCGACCAGGATCACGTAATACGCAGTTCTAACAGTCGCCATCTACATCGTCATATGCCTGAGGCCGAGTTTCATTGGTGGGAAGGGACTGGACATGGAATCTCGGCGCAGTGGACGACAAGACTCAATGAGCTCCTGGAGAAGACATTTGAAGAAGGGAGGCTGTCAATTGCAGTCGCTACTATAGACATGAATTGAATTATTGCCATACTGTGTTACCATATGTGCTGTCTATACCTATATTTCCCCTGAGACCAGTTATTGATGTATCATCTGACAGTAGATTGTTGATGCCAGATGGTGGGTGAATATCTGGCAGCCATGAAGAAGGAACCTTCCAACGGTGTATCAAGAAGTTTTTGCAGGAATTGCCAGCTACGGCTGTGAATGGTACAGTTCATATGTGCAGGCAACTTGGTCGTATTGCTATGCAGCACCTGATATTGAGGCTGCTCTAATATATTATTACCAGAATTTGCAATCCAATTACCGTCCTCAAGATTTTGAGATACGTGCTGATTGCGTGTCAGTGATCGACGCATAAAGTACATGCTCATGACCACTTCTGCGAAGACGCCTACTAATCACAGACGCGATCGAGGACTTTTCCACGACAACTCACTGGATCTGCATTCAATACCCAGGTCATCGGCAATGATCATCGCAGCCTTCTCCCCAATGAGTAGCGCTGTCGAATATGTGTTCTAGAGTGACGGTTAGACTGCATGTCAATGATCCCCGATAGTACTCACCGTGCCAACATTTTCCGGCGCAATAGACATGTCCGCAACTTTGAGGTTTGTCACGCCGTACACGTTTAGCCGAGAGTCGATGACCCCTTGATCTGCCCTCGGCTTCATGGCGCAAGTTCCGAGCTACACGTGCAAGGCTCAGGTACCTCATGTGAAAGCATGAAAGTTTCAGCTGTACATACCGAATGCCATGTCGTTTGCACTGAGTATCAAGTCAGTATTTTAACATAACGGTAGGGATGCGACATACTGCGGCCACGATGATATCGATCGATTGCCTCGTCATCCTCTGCTGTGTAGATTAAGTCAGGCGCATTCAAGTCCACTGGTCCGGTCGTTTCTCCGCAGACTGCAGCGCTTCCCGTTGGGAAATGGGGATGGCCAGCGCGGACTTCACCTCTGTATGAAGGCATGCGTCGAAGAATTTCGCGCATCCTTTTGTACCCAAAGTTAAGAGGTACAATATCGGTTGGACTGTGCGAGTTGTCGTGGTCACATAACTCACATCAGTGAGTTGAAATTGCCGACTCACTCATCCAGGTAACCTGTATCGAAGTCGATTCCTTCCTGGCCGTTCTCGTTCAATTTGATATGAACGCTTCCGGCAGACACGGGGTACAGCTGTTGGAAAATTCAGAACAAAAATCACGGGGTAGTAGATATGGGGGTAGTACTGTAAAACAGCAGGCAACCATGTAATTGCGAGGAGGAAGCATACGCAAGCGTAACCCAGCGGTTCTGGTTATTGTGAGCATTCGTGCGATATCAAAGCAAAATAATGTGCATACCCTGCACAAAGGGCAAATATTGCAACGGCCTTATCTGGGCGGTCCTGGAAGAATTCTTTCCAACGTGGTTGAAAGGCTGAACCCATAGCTTTCAGTTCGTCGTCATCAGGACGCCATTTGATTTTTGCATCGCTGCCACTGAGATGCTAATTAGTACATCACTAGCACTGAAGGTTTTGTACCAACTTTTGGGCAATAAGTGACTTGCCATCAATTTTCCATTGCGCCAGGTTTTCTAAAACATTTCCCGGGCGCTTAAAAGGGACCAGGGATATAGCGAGAACATGCTTACTCTGGACAACACTCTCCTTCCCAAGCCAGAGGGAGTCCATAGTGATAGCTTCGTCAGCAGCAAAGTATGGAACAAAGACACCGTTGTGATCTCTTAACCCTAAGTTGACATCATGAAATAAATGATTGAACTCGGACCTCGATAATTTTCTCCGACGCCAGGCAAGTCCACCAGCTGCTCGATATTGCACCGCTTCAGAATAGTTTCGGCACCGATCCCAGACCTCTCGAGGATGGCTGGCGAACCGAATGCCCCAGCAGAGATAACAACAAGCTTTGATGCTCTCACGATGCTTGATGAGTGACCCGCACCTGGGCAAGACACAAGGTCGCTGGTGAACTCGACACCTACGGCACGCTTATCTCTTTTATTCAAACAAGATATCGGCAAGGTTGCAATCCAACTTGAATGTACAACGCTCACTGGAATATTACGCGCTTCACGCGCTTGCCAACCCATATTTGCAAATTTGCATTGTGAGCTTGGTTGTAGACGTAGTGGTGGGCCGCATCAGAACGTCTTCCAGTTGTCCCGTCGATGTACCTTCTCATCTATGAGCCCAATTTACAATAGATGACAGCACAAGCTCACTTCGCCCATGGCTGAAATGGATCTCGTGAGCAGACTCCACAGAAAGAAATTCGTGAGGCGCACACTGTATGTGTTACATGTTTCTAAATCATCAGTATCTTCGACGCGTTGCCTCTTGTGATACGTTGTGCCAACATGGATGAACTCTTCGCTGGCACCTAGTTTGTATCCACCAGAGGACACTTTGATAGGTCCACTGTACCCGTGGGTTGGGCGATCAGGCTGCACCTCATATGTCTCCAGCTAAGCGATAGTAGTTCAGCTTGAGAAATATAAAGACGATTCAATCGAGGACCTTCTTCATGAGGGGGATCAAGCTCTTAGATTCCCACCCTTCGGTTCCCCAGTCATCAAAATCTGAGGCAGGCGCACGAGTGTAAAACATAGCTGACCGAGTCAACGTATCAGAGTCATGCTGTTCAGTGCAAGAACGCTACGAACCATTCACACTCGAGCCTCCACCAATGCAATGTGCGCACGGAACGATCGGAGCACGGCCGTTGAGACGTGGACTTGGATTTCCAACGTTGAATGTCATGGTGGTACTCGTAGGCGCCTGATGGCTTGTATACCGGTAAGGCTGCACATGCGCAGCTTGATCGAGCGTGTGTTGGCCCCCTTCGAGAATTAAGATACTAAGCGAAGGATCCCATGCAGCCAGGCGGCCTGCAACAACACAAGCTGTGGTACCGCCTGAACCGTGATACAACGTTCTGTCAAGATAATCACTACAATGCGAGATGTATCACTCACCCCCAGCAAAGATAATATCAAATTCTGATATGGGCATCGAAGGGTGCATCAAGCGGGAAAATAATTGTCAGCAGTGTATTCAAATTATATCCCTCACTGAAGAGAGTACGTGTTCAAGGCGTTAGTGTAGAAGGCGAGTTGACGTGACGCGGACTTAGATTTATTACGCTATTGTGATACATTCAACGCTTTCCCGCGTTCATACCCAGAACATCCACCGACACAGCGCCAAATCGCTCAAATATTGTGATGACGGCGAGGCTGTGCTGGAAACAAGCAGGGAAACGATCCATGGATGCAAAAAACACATCAGAACATCGGTCAGAAGCCGACGCAGCACAGAGCAGTGGGTATGATTGAATGCCTGAAAGAGAAGAAGAGGCAATGACACGGACCCCTTGTTGTGAGTCACCACAATCAACTCGCCGTCAAACTCCACACAACCTGCACAGTGCAAATAGCTCAGTGCACGAACAACAACGGTCACGTGTGCTCAATGAAAGATCACGCGTCACGAAAGCCGAGAACATGAGTTTTCAGGGGATTCGAAGCACAACGGATCAGGGTAATAAAGTAGCGCAATCGCATGCAGCGGACAACAACACTCGTCAAGGTCGCGTGCGATGCAGCACGGGACTTTGCAGACGAACATCGCATACTGCGCGAAAGGACAAGCCGATGCACAGACCAGAGAGCCTACGAGTAAGTATCGTAAAATATAACAGCGATAGCACTCAATAGCATGCAGAAAAGAGAAAGACCCGCAGCTTGATGGTGATTGGCAACATTAAGCATTGAAGAACGAATAACGGGAGGTTCAAAGGCGGACCGTACATAGTTGGGGAGAATTGGTGTCAGGTCAAAGAGAAGAAGTGCACGAGTGTAACTTTTCACAGAACAGGAAATCTCTGGACAAAGCGGTTAGCTCCTAGGACAGATGTTGCAGGTCTTGTCATGAGCGCAAACGAGTGTTGAAAAATGACAAGAAACTGCAAAGAGGAAAATTAGACCCGGCGGAGTCAGGAATTGGCGCGTCAACAGCGCTACGATTATATTTACATTAAGCAATGAAATTTTGAAGTTACAGTAGCCAATCATAACGTTGAACATGTTTGACATGCCGGAAAAGGTATGCGCGTACTGTAATAACGATACATGTATAAGGTGAGAAGAGAGCAGAAAAACTTGTACCACTTACATGATACATCCATGCCATGTTCACCGTTCCTTCAACAATCTCTTCAGCTGAACGCGGATCTCCTTCGGCGCTTTGCCAATAGCTGTCTTCGTGACATGCGGCTCTATGCGCAAATTTGGTGGCCATATATCACCCGCTTCTTGTTGCCTGCGAGCCATAATCCGGAGCAGAGGCTCTTTGAATGCACGCTCATTTTGGTTTGTGAGCGGTGGCGGGAGAACTTTACTTCCCGGCTTTATAGAAATCTTTGGAACGACTCGGAGAGTATGCACTATAGTGGACATCTGATACAATTGAATTGTCAATTCTATTCAGTGTAGGGATTCCGACTTACTTCAAACTTACTTGGTGCTCGCCGCAGAAAAGCGAGCGTGACTGGTCACTGGGAGAATTTAAGCGTGACAAATACAAGGCAATTTGTGATGTCACGCGTTTAGGGACGCGCCGTGATAGAAACTTGTCTTACTCTCAGCTCGTGACTAGGAGGCAGACTTGAACACTTTTGAATTATAGTTCAACGTTGTATCACTGGCTCTTGCAACTATGAAGCGCTCTGCGAGCTCGACCAAAGGAGCATCAAAAAGGCAGAAGGTTTCAAGTGCGACAAGTACTAGGAACCAGGACAAGGAGAAAGAAACATTAGAATGGCCTGAGTATTTCCAAGATGTGAGTTGAGTACTTATATAGATGAACTCTTCCGCTAAGTATCGTGGGACGCAACCTGAAGTTGTTCAAGGTATGCCAATCCAACCAACCCGTTCCTTCTGACGCGTTTTGAGTCTTCATGTCACTACAGATATTCAAGGCGAGTTACAGTATGCGCATGTCTGAGATACACTCATATGAGACATTAGGCATTGAATACAGTTCTTGCGTTTGTATCTTCCCACAGACACATTGCAACCACATTTCCTATGATTCGTTCCTCCGCCGAAGGTCTTCTGAAAAGGTTCGTTTGCTCCCCAAAAGTCGTGATAGTTAAGCAAACACGACTACAGACCACTTGAACTGTCTAAAGTAGCCGAACTCAAGTAAGTGGACACGACTATCATTCAACAGAGTAATTACAATCATCCATCACAGAGCCCTTCTCCCGGATGTCGTCGAGTTTGCTTATATTCCTCGCAGTGACCTCCGAATACATGGAGAGACGGTTTCTCAACAGAATAAGCGCTCAAACAGTCCTAACTTCATGCTACACCCACAATCTCTTGCCATTGACACACCATTGGGCTATCGACTCCCAGGTCATGAAGAGGAAGAACATGTCCTCGTCCTAGAATTTGCAGAGAACTTTAGAACCCCCAAATCAGGGTGATCCTTGTTGTTTGGGTGTAATGGAATACATACTGACGCAAAACCAGTAATTTGGTTGATAAACGAAACCAGCGATTTAAAGATGCCGTCGTCGAGTATGCATACGCGCGTTGTTTTTGCTATTGTTGACTCCTAAAATAGGCTTATGAAGGCTACTCCAGAGGGAGAAGTGTCCACGGATCTGCTTCAAGCAGCAGCAAGAGACCACATCCCTGTAAACCCTTCTGCAAAGAAAGCCCTGCTTGCTAACGAGTCTCAAAATCTGATAATTCCCGAACCCGAAGATCGGCCCTCTATTGACAATATACTACTTGAGATCCAAAAACAACAATGGTATAAAAATCAAATTGTCGACCGGCGGACATTCAAGGAGAAGGTAGCTATCGAAGGTAGCAAGATTCTTTGTGGGTAATTCTTATTTCTGATAACGTGTACGCAGGATTGCTGGCTGAGCCTCTTTCGCATACGATACAACAAGCGTTGCGAGAGTCGCGAAATATAACATCACTGTATTACCATCAAGCGGCTGCCATCAACGCTATTGTGCAGAGGAAGCATGTCATTGTTTCGACCAGTACTGCGTCCGGAAAAAGTGTGATATATCAGGTGCTTTCTGTGGAACCGCTTCTGGAAATCCTGAACTGAAGAAAGTTGGATTCAGGTTCCTTTACTAAAGTTTCTAGAAGAAAATTCTAATGCTACAGCCATACTCATATACCCCACCAAGGTTTGTCCTCAATTGTATAATGATGCTCGCATTTCATGATACTTTTTTCAGGCTTTAGCTCAGGATCAGCGTACTGCGCTGGAACAGTTACTGTGTGCCTGCCCCGGACTGCAGCACATCAAGGTAGCAACGTATGATGGAGACACCCCACAAGATCACCGGAGAAGTAAGCCTGCTACATTCTGCGCGTGACAATTAGTAATTTCTCCAGCCATTCGGGAGACGGCATCCGTCATCTTTACCAACTTTGTGCGTACGCGTAAACATGTATCGTGGAGCTTGTTGACAATGCTATCAAGGACATGCTGCACGCCTCTATTTTACCTCACGAGGAGCTTTGGCGGACGTGAGCTGTTGTGTGTTTTTTTAACTTGACGCTGACATTGACATGTATTCTAAGCTTCATAAAGAACATTAAACTGGTAGCGGTCGATGAACTGCATTACTATTCCAATTTGTTTGGGAGGTGAGATTTATGGGTGCACCATTTCATTCCAGTCTCATGAAAACTCCCAAGTCATGTTGCTCAGATCATCCGCCGTTTCCGCAGGATCTGTGCAGCTGTAGGGAGTATGTTCCAGGTCGCTGAGTCTTTCATGTTTTTGTTGACCAAATCTTTGTCAGACCAGCGAGTTGTCTTTGTGTCATGCAGTGCTACCATCTCGAAGCCAAGTCAGCATATGAAACGTCTGTTCGGGGTCGAAGTATGCTCTTATGCTTCTCATTGTGCCTCTTCTGAAATCTCTTGCAGGACGTGGAAGAAATTGTTGAGGATGGAGCTCCATCTGGAAAGAAAGACTACTTAGTTTGGGATCCTTTCAATGTTAAAGATATGGATTCTGGGGTTGCAAAACTCGGACAATCCGGCCCAACGTGGGAGGCCATCAACCTCATGATATTTTTGATGATACGTGGTGTTCGAGTCATTTTATTCTGCAAGGTCCGTGCCATAATCCAGACTTAATTGGGCTTCAGTGGCCTAACTTAAAAAAATTCAGATTCGAAGAGCATGCGAGCTGGTGAGCAGAATGACACTTAACTTTGAGTTGACTTGGGATTGATGTTGACCGAAGGCGATGAAAGCTCTGCGCCAACGACTTAGCGCCGAGGGGCGCCTAGACGTTCTTGCGAAGGTCATGCCTTACAGAGGAGGTCAGTGTTTGTTTGGAGCATCTGATTAACTTGCAACTAATTACATTCCATTATTAGGATACTCTCAGGAGGTCAGTGTTGTACACTTTAGGCGACGTAGTTCTTAGGGACTCGCAGGATCGGCGTCGCATTGAATATGAAGCTTTTTCGGGACACTTACTTGGTATTGTTGCAACTAATGCTCTTGAGCTTGGTGTAGACATCGGTGTTTTGGACGCTGTCATCATGCTTGGTTTTCCATTTGGCATTGCCAACTTTGTCAGTGCCTCTCAGAAATATCCGTGACCGCCATGCTAATCTATTGGATCTGTAGCGGCAGCAGGCTGGTCGTGCTGGGCGGAGATCCCGCGATTCACTGGCTGTATTGGTAGCTGAAGACCTCCCTATAGACAGAAACTACGTCAAATTCCCGGACAAACTCTATAATCAGCCTATGGATGACCTGACCGTCGATATTGAGAGCAAAGTAGTCATTGAGGCTCACTTGCAATGTGCTGCTCATGAAATGCCTTTGTCCAAGGATGATGCCTTTTACTTCGGTGCCTCGCTAGGCGAATTGTGCGATTCAAAGCTACGAAAAGACAAAGACGGATGGTAGTTTTCTGCTTCATACCTGGGTCTACTGCTAACCTCGCATAGGTATCACCCGCACCCGAAGTTTCTCCCCTATCCAGCCAAGCATATCTCAATTCGTGGCGCGGATGACGATAAGTACACCGTCATCGATGTGACGAAAGTCGGGCTACCAAGAATCATAGAAGAGATCGAGCTTTCAAGGGCTATCTTCGAGCTATATGAGGGCGGAGTGGTGCGCAATCCTATCTCCTTTTATGAGATCACACTCTGATGCTTGTCTTCAGTTCATGCATCAAGGATTGACATTTGTTGTAAGCACTGATTAGATATCACAGCCACCCCTGACTGTCGCATAGGTTAAAGAAGTCAGTCATGATACAAAAGTAGCTAGACTTGTGAGGGCAGATGTCAACTGGATCACTAAGCCAAGGTGCGTTCATATCCCATTTCCCGCCATAACAATTTATGAAGGCACACTGCAGAGACTACACGCAAGTACTTCCTCGTTACATAATTCACCACCTTGACTGGACCAACAGGAATGTGGATGCCATGCAAACGCATCGAATCAAAGAGATTGCGAGGTCGCCACATAAAGCATATTTTGGAAGTGAGTGGATCATCTCAGGGACAATAACAATGTTCATTGCCCGCACAGGGGTCGATGTGACGACTGTTGTATTTGGTACGTTCAATCCCATGACGTGAAAAGCTCATTGCTTGATATTGTATTCCACAGGCTTCAGGAAAATTAGGTGCGTGTGGACGTTGGCTGATATTCTGTCGATCTCGAAGTCGCTATTTAGGGGTAACAAGGTACTCGATGTCGTCGACGTTGATACGCCACCGTACGAAAGACAAGTCACCGGACTCTGGTTCGATGTGCCCAAAGATTTACTTGGATTACTGAAGGAAAAACATTTCAACCTTGCGGAAGCCATCCATTCTGCATCGCATGCATGGATGAATCGTTTTGCTCTTTCTCCCGACTTGCGGACAGAATGTAAGGCAGCAGAGAAAGAATATAATAAAGAGGAGTCGCAACGGAAGCGTCCCGCTAGGTATATCTGCTTGCTCATTACCAAGTACCATCAGTTCACTCACGTCAGAGTATAGGCTGATATTGTATGATGCATCTCGGAAAGGTAGCGTGTCTGCCCAGGCATTTGATCACAGTGAGCATACTGTCCCCATGAATCGCCTTAGTTCTCATAGTGATATCGCAGGCGGCGAAGTTTTGCAACAGGCACACGACATGGTGGAAACCTGTTCATGCAAGGATGGTTGTGACAAATGCAAGTCTATTTCTAAAGATTCATTCTCGTTACTGATCATCTTCACAGGCATTCATAGCGCTACTTGTTCGGAAGGAAATGTCGTTGCCTCAAAGATGGGGGCGCTCTTGATTTTGAAGGCATTATTGAACCTTGACATCGATGCCGACAGTGTTGCTACACAATTCGGTTCGCAAGGATCCGAGACTATTGTTGAAGCGACGTATATTCGACCATTGGACGGCGTTCAAGTGGAACCGGCTTAGATTAAGTTCCAATGCACCAGCATAATATTGTAACGGCGCTAGCGCCAGCCCCCGACTCGCTTGTTCCTGGCATGTTTTGTGTTCATTGAATTAAACATAAATTAGTCTTCTTTAATTTTGGGTTCCGCTAGTACCATGGGATTCTACATATTATGATGTTCTCCAACTTCTAGATGTCCATCTTGACTAGTCTCACCAGGGAGATGGGAAGCCGATCGCAAGAGCCCTTCTTCCATTAACGTCGGCAGTCGGGGACTCTAATTATGTCAAGGCAAGGTCGATAAACCGGACGCCGATCTAGTGTACGTAGTAGAGTTTTAAACGAATGGATGTTTTCTGTATACAGTGATCCACAGTGCGATCTTCAGTCATACAGACTCATGCTGCTTCCTGCGAGGGACGATGTCATGGAGAGTCGAGAGTGGCGACGGAGCTTCGAGTCAAACAATAGATCTCGGAAGCAAACTGACTTGCGCAGGGCTTAGAAAGAAGAAATATGAGTTAATCCATCAGACGCGAAATCCGAAGATTTGGAAATTAACGATCGTGCAGTTGGCTAAAATTCCAACCACGTGCGTAGTTATATGAGATAGCTAAGATGGGAACTCTAGATGGCCATTGACCAGCGCAGAGGCGATGACAAACAACGTGAAGGGCCTAATCGCAGGGACTCCAGTGCCGACAATGGCATCCAGCGTGCGTATACGCAATCGACTTCGCTTCACTTCAGAGGATCGAAATCTCCCCAGTCGTCCTTTGAGATTGGCCTTGTGGCAGTTGTCGGTCGAGTAGGTGCTAGTATGCTCCCCATCGAAAGTGGTGATGCGTGTAGAGGAGGTGATGACATCGAAAATGCAGAAGAAGTAGGCTGCAATGCGGTATGGCCCGATGGAACATAGTTCGGCACAGAAGGAATCGCGCTCGGAGACATAGCGGCGAAGTCGGATAACGAGATATTGTAATTGGGTTTTTGTGCAGGTGGTACTGGGGGCGATGGCATAGCGAAACTCGCAAGTCGCTGGGGTTGTGCTGATGGAGATGAGATACGATTTGGCTGACTGGGATGCATTGCAGGTGATGTGAAAGCAGATGGATCAAAGGCGGTAGATGGAACAGGCTTAGCACCTAATCGTGACGGCCGAGACACTAACGGCATCGTTGATATCCGTGGTGACGAAGGTAGTGAATGTGCCTGACTTGATAGAGCAACTGATGGTTGTATGGTAGAAACAGCAGGGCCTGGAGGTGGACTCTGTGATGGCTGATGGGGACGATCAGCGCGAGTATTGTCAACAAATACCAACAAGTTACCTCAGGCGTGCCGCTGAAGATGGTCCCCCACACGTCATCATCCCATCCCTTTGAACTATCTCCGTCGATCACCGTGTCCGGCTTCACAGTAGCACCGTTTGCACGCCCCACCAAACTTTCAAAATCGACACCGGATCGGAAGGCAGGCGACGTGACACCATTGGTGTTCGTTGCTGAGCGATCCTCAATCCTTTGCGAGTCGCGGAGGAACTGATTGTGTTCCTTTTCCACGCGGTCACCGAGCTTACGGATAACGCTCATGAAGCGTTGATATTGTTCAATGTTCAATACTATAATTGCTCTCAGTTCAAACCACCGGGAAACAAGGGATGATACACACAAGGACCCATCGACATTGTCCACAATTGCGGTAGGATGAGGGTAGCCACAGCTTCTCTGTCAACCTTGACACCCATAGCCTCTTGTACCGCAAGAGTTGCCATCTAAACACTGTCAGACAATAAAAGCCATGGCAAGAACATATATACCTTACCATAACAGCAGGCTCCTTCGTACGAATTTTTGACAACAGTGGTACGAGTTTTTGCGTGAGATTTGTCTACATTGGATATGTGAGCGTCTAAGAAAAAATATTAAGGTGACGCAAACCTGATCAAGGGTTTTTACCAAGCTAAGGAACGTTACCAGCGTAGCGACCTTTACAGTTAATATTCTGGTTTTTGTAAACACCAACTGCATAATGCAAGATTCAGCGCTTTTCATGAACGACGCGTTTGCAACTCACGGCCACTCGGGGGAACAGTACGCTGGAAACCTCGGCGTAATCAATTGTCTCACAAAGATCTGGAACCACCTTTAGGGCACGTTCTTGTACCTGTACGTAATCGGATCATGCTATGACATGTCATTTATTGACAAACTCACCATAGCATGCTCAGACTCCAGCGCATGATACACAAGTGGGAGAACCTCTGAAAATAATGTAAACCGTGTGAGATGCAATGCCGATTCGGTTGCTCACGTTCGCGAAAAACACCCTTTTCAGTTTTACTCTGCAACATGTGGAGATTGTCAAGAAGCGTCAGCATATTCTGTGGCGGGTCCTTGACGGTGAACAGGGGCTTAAGACTAGGCAGAACAAGCGAAGCGAACTGTGGCGCAGAAAGAACGTTGGAAATGGCAAATACATTCGGAAGGATATACGGAAGCAAATGCGTGTCTTTCATCTGCCAACGAAACGGCGTTCCGTCAGTTCTGCAGCTTGAATTGGAAACAGGAACAGGACACGTACCTCCTCAAGCAAGGATGGTAAGATTTTCCGTGTGCGTAGACCTTCTGAGAAGCGATCCAAAACCCCTGTTAGGCCACGCATGAATGAAATTTTCTCCTCTCGCGTCTTTGCTGTGAAGTTCGAGCGATCTAGAAAGTTAAGTGTGGAGATCGGTAGTGAGGAGAAGAATGGATGCGAAGGGAGCGTCGATGGGGTCGGTCGGCTATTCGAACCACGAGTAATGAGCGATCGAAGGAGGTCTACATAGAGTTGTGCCTCAATGATTCTATAATAAGCTCAAGCAAAGTAGAAGAACCTTGCAAATCTGCGTCGAGCTGCCCGATGTCCGGGACGGGACGACCAGCATTATCCCTGAGGCCGCCTACATTTCCATGGTTTCTGAACGGCGGACTGCCTTTACAATGTACGGCATATATCAGACAACCGAGGGAATACATATCTGATGCAGTGATAAGGACTTCATCCAGTGCGTATTCCGGAGCTGTCGATCCGTGGAAATTGGTCAGATGGCACATGTTGTGATAGCAGCGCTGCACGCACCGATATAATCAAAAGAACGCTGAATGTATGACGGCACGCGACCATCAAAACCAGGAAATTCCCAACGGGTCGGAGATCCATCCGCACCAAGGAGGGGGATGGTAAGGCCGAGGCCAGAAATTTTCCAATCACCCTAAAAAGCGGCGACTAGAATGTAGCCACATGGATGACCATCAGGAATGGAAAACACTTACGACGTCGTTGATGATCACACATTCAGGTTTTAAATTGGTGTGAATCAATCTCGCAGAAGTGTGCAGAAAAGATAAGCCTTTGCACAGCTGCAGTATGCCTTTCTGAATCTGGGTGGAGTTAAACTTATTAACGGCGTTCCGCATCAAAAGAAGCAGACGGACTTCGATTTCGTCTAGCTCAACTAGAGGCGTATGGCGAGACCCACGTGGTATCGAAAGATCAAGTGACGAAAGCACCGGTTCCGTTGCAAATATCAGTTCGGTCCTCGTTTCTTCAAGGGGTTCAACCATTTCTTTGTGAATAGTAAGCTCAAAAATGCGTACGTAGGGAGAGTTTTGTATGCCCTACCCAAGATAGAAGGATGGCGCAGTTTGCTTAGTGCTGCCGCCTAGAGAATGACGACTGAGCAAAAAGCGGTGGGTTAATTGACGTTGTAAATATACCTCTGCCTTCAAAACCTCCAAAACTCGCTCCCTGGATATAGGACCCAGTCCTTCCATTTCAGCGCGTTTGTCAAGGGTCCATATGGAAACCTTCTTGTTCGTAACTTTGTGGGATGCACCCTGAACTCTCCAGAGACCAACTTTAACGGATGGCAACGCTGGAGATGGAAGCGAGTTTGAAGATCCCGGTGGACCTGGGGTGGAGGGCCTGCTGCCATATGACGAGGCAATATTATACGACTGAGATATGGCTGTTCTGGAGAAAAACGAAGTCGCAGCTGCAAGCATCTTGAATTTGTAAATCCACGTCAGTTATTGTCCCAGAGGACTGTAATAATAACCCAGACCACAGTGCCAGACGATTCACAGCAAGATGACGGACGTGTAGCTGACATAATAATAGCTCGGCACGTGACAATCACGCGCTTGATCCGGCACGCTTCCCCGCATGATTTGAAATGATCACGAGGGCAAGTCGGACCTTCACTTGCACTTCTCTCCCGAACGTAGCTTCACCATGAGACATACTGCCAGAGTCCTTCAGTCGCTTGAGCGACAAGCTATGCGTGCCAAGAGCACTGCATTCATTGGTCTTGGTCGAATGGGTTCAGAGATGGCCTTCAACTTCTTCTCAAAGACATTCGCAGAATCACCTGATACCCGCTTTGTCGTGTGCGACGCGCTCCCAACCAGTGCGATTACCTTCCGTCAGAACTTTATGGCCCAGTTTCCTGGGGCACACATCGACATTGTTCTCACCCCCAAAGAGTAAGCCCATTCCTACATTCAAACCGCGTAGCTTCCCCTTTACGACATCGCCACTTGGAATCTAGGGCAGTACATGCTTCTCAAACAGTATTGACGATGCTTCCATCCTCGCCTCAGGTCCAGACCGTTTATTCTGAAGCAAACGGGGTCATCCCTGCGTTGCAGTCTCTGAGCGCCGCGGAGTTGGCGCGCTCTCTTTTCATCGACTCTACAACGCTAGATGTTGGAATTGCCCGAAGCGTTGCGACGGAGGTAACGTCTGCAGGGGCACAAATGGTGGACGCACCCGTTTCGGGTGGTACGTGCTATTGTTATTCATTGCTCCCGCACCCCTGCTTACACGTACGATAATATTAACTTTATCCAAATAGGCGTCACAGGTGCCAAAGCGGGCACGCTAGCTTTTCTTGTTGGCGGAACCGAGGGTGCTTTTGCGCTGTCGCAGCCGATCCTCACCCACATGGGCGGTCGCATTATCCATTGTGGTCCATCTGGCGCTGGTCTTGGCGCCAAAATATGTAACAATCTTGTTCTTGGAGTGCAACAGATTGTCGTCGGGGAAGCAATGTTGCTCGGACAGAAGCTGGGTCTGGATCCGCGCATACTTGCAGGGGTGATCAACAGTTCTACCGGCGGTTGCTGGGCTTCGTCTGTCAACAATCCGGTACCGTATTCGCTTGCCGACAAATCTCCTCCATGCGAACGTAATTATGAGGGCGGATTTGCGACTGCTTTGATGTTAAAGGTAAGTTAGACTTCCAGCGGCGAAGATGTGCTTCCTGAATGTCGTATAGGATATGCTTCTCGCGACTGATGTCGCGGCCTCTACCGACAGTGCATTACCACTAGGGAAATCTGCGCAGAATTTCTATGCCGAGACGTTGAGGCATCGACCGGATCTGGCACAAAAGGACTTCTCTTCTGTGTACGAGCGCTTGGAACAAATGAGACGGAAAGACTAAAGAGATCATGCGGACTCGGACTTACAGATAGCGTTGATTATATCCGTTCCGCGCAGAAAGTAAATAATAAACGTTTGGGCGCGCCTGAGGGTTTTACTTGTGCCTACAAGCTCCCATAAAGTGCTATTAGTCAGTACTGTCCGGCGGCAACGAAATTACGGAATGATTGATGATTGTACATAAGATAGGGTGGTTTTGACGTGAAAATTGCTCCGACCGTGGGCTCGCCGAGTCACTGATCGATCGCGGCGTAGTTTAGTGACCCTGATTATTTGTCCAAAAACATATACCTACTTATGTTTTTCTGTGAAGAACGTGTAGGCCTAGATGGTCAGGTACGGGTACCTGCTGTAATTTACGTTATTCTTCCGCGAAAATGTCGGTGAGGAAGTAGTTTTGCAGTGCAAGTGCATGTGTACTGGTAGCTGGTAACGGCTACTAAGTAGGTGATGCTTATCGGTGAGGGATGATGACTAAAAAATTCCGGGGAGCGGTTCCTTTTTTAAATTTATGGTTCTTCGGATGAAAGTTTATATATTACGTAATAGAGCAAGGGAACTTCTTTCTCTCGAGGTTGCCTCCGCGACGCGGTCGGGTACAGTAATAACATGGTATAAAACTTTGGCATATAAATCACCCTAATCTCGAAATCGCTGTCAGTCAAACTAATCATCCCTCCACCCTACACTCTCCCTCTCCTCTCCCTCGTCCACTACATGTCTTCAAAGCCGAGTGCTATCATTTTCGGTAACTGCTATCGCTATTGCACATGGTCCCAAGTCGCTCACAATTACTTTTTCAAATTCACCCGTACAGGTGGTCTTAATACATGTTCACGAGCACTGGCAGCATTACTCGTCCCACCTGAGGGGGAGAGACTCGTTTCGGTACGTCAGATCTCTCAGATTGGTTCTCATCGATGGCTCATCTCACTCACCGGTTCCATCTATCCATAATAGCACCTTCGTATCGTTGATAGATTCTCTGTTAATCCGCCCACAACGTGTGTAAATTTTATTACATTTGCGTCTCTCTCGTTTTGATCGGCGATTCCTTAGATATCTGGGCGCAGAGTTCCCAAAGGTCCTGGCTCAACCCGATGTTGAATATCGGCAAGCTAATCTAACCATTCCTTGTATGTACTCATTTCACGTTTCATTGCTTTATTCATTATCTCTTTCAAGCTGTGGTCGCGTCTGCCTTCGATCCCCCGCCAGGCAAGGCACCCTACTCATACGTCTTCGATCTCACCGGTGAGATCAATCATGACCGCAGTGAAGTTGTACGACTTGTTTCTACTCTTAAAATAGACCAATCTTCTCATCTCCATTCTAGATTGCCATCAAATTGACTTTCAACGTCGCTCGCATCATCGGTCTGGAGGCTGCCCGTAGAAAAGTCAATGCTTACGTACGACTACAGCAACCCGTGTATGAAACCTCAGACAAGGGTCCGCATGATGAGAAGGAAGATGTCAAGCCTGTGCGACCATTAGACGTCTGGTGGCATGAAACTCTTCGGATGCTAGCTTCTATTGATGAGTAGGTTCTTGAATTCTTCTTACCTAATGTGTTATTTCTGACTTGCAATCCAGCCTTCCTCTTGTCGTCCTGCGAATTGGATTTGTATATGGCCCTTACGTCGAGTTCGGACTCTGTAAATTTATCTTTCTCTTTTTTTTTTCATGACACGAGATTAACGTTCTTGGTAGATCCACTGGTGATCACCGTTGCGTCCATCTACGGTTACATGAATAAACCGATGAAAACACCGTGAGTCTAGACCTCTTCCTCCGCTCAAACCCCCCTCATCTCCGTTTCAGATGGGGCCCAGGAAAAGACGGCGTCAACACAGTACACATAGATGATGTTTCAGGTGGTTTATGGGCATGTGCCAAGTGGATAGCTTCGCTTGGCCGTCAGCAGGCAAATTCAACTGCGGGAGAGAAAATCTATTTTCATAATGACAGAACCAAGGTCAAGGATACCGAGGGCACGTGCATACCTGATGCGCAACCCGTAGCACCTGTCTTTAACTTGGTATGTAAGGTCTAACTTGGTGGTTTACATTTTCTCATGTTTTACGCAGGTTGACGACTCAGAGATGACTATGGCTAAGGGAGGGTCAATGATCACAGAATTTTTCGGCACGACGTTTGAGTTTTACTCATTCTTTGAAAATGCCATGGCAAAGGTGCGCTTGTGTTACACTACATCATCAAAGCTTTGTTGACTTTTCGAAGCTCAAGCTCGACGACGTTGTCGAAGAAATCAACGAGCACCACGTTGGTACCTGGACTGAAATGCTTCAGACATCCAATCCTCCGATTGTACAGACCCCACTCGATGCCTATATGGACCACTGGGCCCTATCACGGCGCAAACTTTCCTATAACAACAGCAAAATCAAGAAAGTCATCGGATACAAGCTCATACGTCCACAGTTCACGCACGACGCGCTCCGCGAAGTGGTGGACAAGTGGAAAGCGGAGGGCTCTTGGCCATCACTCGAAGGCCGTTAAACTATTTCATGAACGACCGTCGGTGTGTGCATTTATTTGATAAGTTGCTTTGTTGTGATTATAGCCTGGAATGTTTTTTGTTGTTGTTAACCTTTTCCCCTGCATTCTATAGCTAGTCGTATTCATGTTCTTTACGTACCGTGATCACTCATCATGTCACTGTTCATATTTGTTGTATCTTGCTTGTTTGCTATACGTACTCACTAATATTGTGGTCAATAATGGAATAATGTCGTGTTATAATTTCATCAGTTTTGTCATGAGTGATCGTTTAAATATCAGTGAATAATGACTAGGCATGCAAGACTTTTACATAATTCGCTAAGTACTACTTGCAATTGCACACACAATGATTTGGTCTTTGGGTGTGCTTGCGACTCATTGGCGCCAACTGCACTAGTTACGTGGCACTACCAGACTAGTCCTAAGCCTAGTATTGCCAATGCACTGGAATTGGTTGCGACATCCAACGCCACACTTTTAGTAAGTGTCCACATACATATTAGTAGAAACTGCACGTTTCACCATCGTCCCTCCATCATGCCAGAGCATACTTCCGACGAATTGACAGAATCTGAAGAACAGTACAGACTCCTGGACACCAGCGGTGAACCAGAAACCTCAGCGGAGCATCTGCCTTTCCCCACACCAACCATGGGCTCTGACAGCGCTAACAAATCCGAGGAACGCCGGGGGGATAAACTGGCTGCATATGGAGCACTCGTGCGTGCATGCCCTCGTGTGCTTTTTCGTCATCTTCACTCATTCTTGCGTCATGACAGGCTTCCATGCTGGTGAGGCGAACAACCTATATCGTGTGAGGAGTTGACCCCTAAGTGGACGTTTCCTTTGGAAGATCTTCGTATGCGTCACTTGGTTCATCGTGTTCACCAACAACCCTACATCAGCGGGGTGGTTCCCCGTCCACCCGCTTCTCCAGAGCTTAGGTATCGGCTGCTTCACCTATGGTGCGTATTCGGCCGTTGGCATTCAAAGCATAAGCTCACTTGAGTACTTGTCTATAGGGATCCTGACACTCCAACCAACTGCGCACCCCAAAACTAAAGCAGCTGGTTTTCAACGACACCAGAAAACGATGCTTGCCGTTGGCTTCCCTTGTATCGCCTTGGGGACCCTAGCAATCGAGATCCACAAATTCAGTGAAGGACATCGACATTTCGCGACGTGGCATGGGGTAGGCTCTTGTTTCTATTCTATTTATGAATTCTCTGACTACCTTGACACAGACCCTCGGACTCGTTTCCGTCGGGTGGCTTGTGGGACAAGTGATCCTTGGCGGCGGAAGCGTGTGGTATGGAGGTGCAGCGTTTGGGGGCGGTATGAAGGCCAAGATGTTATGGAAATACCACAGGTAACGTGGGTAGCCAGGGGAATGCCAGCGATGATTGCTAATACGTTTCGCAGGCTGTCTGGCTATGTCTTATTCCCCCTTCTCTTGATGACTGCTTATCTTGGAGGCGCGTGGTCTACTTGGGCGACCTCCCATAGCCAGTCAGTGGTGCGGTTTGTCGGGTATACTGTTGCGCCGATAGTTGCAATTCTAGCTATCTATGCGCGTGTCAGGTTAGTAGATCTATCGTGTAAGGCATCCGTGCATTTTAACGACCAACATCGCAGAACATCCAAAATGAAATTCTTCTGATGTTCTCGACCAATTTATTTTGTTTTGATTAAATTACTCTAGCAGCAACAATCTCGTGTATGTAAATGTGCCCTATGCTGTAGAAGGTGCCGTAGCAGGAACTGCAGAGGTTGAACCTGGAACGGGCGTTGGGGGTGGCAACTGCAATTGTGGAGTTGGTATCACTTCTGTCAGAAATCCTGGCAGAAAACGTTCTAGCCTGGCTTGCGTGGCTGTCCATAAGGTACGTTGATGTTCGTCACGTTGGTCTTCCTGGGAAGGTGGGACGAGAATGTTTGCTGCATTCATCACAAGAACCACGTTCTTGAGAGATTCCGAGACGGCCTCGTACTAGGATCATTAGAACCAAACGACATGTGAAACATCAATGAAGGCCTACCAGCTGCTCGGTCTTCCCGGCATTGATAAGCCTGTCTAGCAGATCCAGAATCTCGATCCACAAGATTCTGATGTCTGACTTCGTGCGATCCTCCCGGACCTCAAAGTGCATAAATGCCTTACAAAGCAAGGCCGAGGCTCGCAACCTAGTCTCTGATATGCCCTGTGGATCGAATTGTTGTACTTGTGGTTTCAGGAGTTCATCGACAAGGGGGAAGATGATACTATTGAAGATCTCCTCGACTTGACCATGGTCGTTTTCGTCATACACAAATCGAGGACCAAGCAACAGACGTTGAAGTTGGCTGATAGCAGTGTGCCGGACAAGTCGTGAGGGATTTGTCGACTGCTTGCCTAACGACAACGCCAAAGGCAGGCAGTATTGGCGCCAGACTGCATTGCGTGGCAACTGTCAAGAATGACTTGTGATTGCGAGCGCTCACGTACCTTGACCCGTTTGCAGACCAGCAGACTCAGCAAAAGGTGCGATGAACCTTTTCATATCATAAATGATATCGATCGATCGCCTCCCGCGCTCGATAGGCGGCGCGCTGAATAAAGATCAGTAAGCAGATTATGATAGAGAAAAATTGCTTACTTGGGTGGTGGCTGCGAAGGTACTCGTCGTCCCTTCTGGGGAACCATGATTGACTGACCGGCGGAGTTTGCAAACTCATCCAAGATTGTGATCAGACCATTGAAATTATCTGGTGTCATCCACTGCGACTGTCCGTCTGTGACAAAACTCAAAACCAAGTCGAATGTTGAACGAGCAGCCTCTGGATGGGAAGTCGTTGACCGAAGGGCTGCGAAGACAAGCTTCCACTCGGTTTGCGAGCTGTTGGCATCTGTGAGCGATAGATAAGCAGGTATGATAATATTGATGGTACCTAACGATATCACGATTTTGAAGAATCAAAGTCACGCCTGCGACAATTTGTTCGGCAACGGAATTGGCTACTATTGGGGGAAGCCCGGCGATCAAATCGAGCGACACGTAGACTTGATCTCGAAGTGTTTTCTACATGGGCTGTTCAGTTACATAGGCCAATGTGGAGATAAGGATAAGTGACTTGCCTTTTGAGCGAGAATAAGACACAATCGAAGCAATGCAACGACCGCACGCTCAATAAGTAGAACGCTATAGTGCGTAGATGCCGATAACAATGCCGACAGATGCTCAAATAGAATTGGCCTAAGTAGAAATTAGAAATGATCTTCGATAAAGATGAAGATACGTGCCATAAGTCCTCGATGTACCGCGAGGTTTGACAGGTTATGCTGACCATAGTCTCGAGAAGAAAAACGGAAGCAGGATCATAAGGTAAAGTAAATGTGCCATCTCCTGCGGATGATGTATTGAATGCGGTGGTCAGCTCGTCGGACTCTTGCTTCCACTTCGTGATTGTCCGTTCATGAGCAAGAGCCTCCAATGCTCGGATTGCAGCCACGAGCGCCTCCGAGTCAAGTTGTCTGACAAATTTTTGAGAAATTGAAGCTCATCAGTTGAATGAGACTCACATAGTCTGCGCATAAAGCTCATCCAACCGACATGATGTTATGCAATCGATAGTGCACATCGTGCTTTCTACTTCTGTATCCGTAGCTTCAGGAACGAGATTCTCTGAGCTGGCACCGTATGGTGTCATAAGGTACGAGGATAGCGTCGACAACAAACCCCCATCACTTCGTGGCGCCGGTCGCGAGTGCTGGCCGCCGCGAAGGGGGATCATTGTGACACCGCCCAAAAAGTCCTCCATTTGGAGCATGCGTGTGGGGAGTAGTGAATGCATAAACAGGTTTTGGAACATTTCAAAGATCTGTATCTCATATTTAGCAAAGGAGATACTTGCCTGTCGCGTCAACTTACTTGCGTCCAGCCCTCGCGCAGGGCATTTCCGTTTCCATTCACGATATTGAAAAGCACGACGGCTGCCAGCTGGCCTTTGAAGTTCGTACCAAACTTGACCGATAACGATGAGACCGTGACCGACTGTCCCTCCACTTCGACCACTGGATAATTAGGAACTTGTGTCGGCAGATTCTCAGATAATAAACTAGTCGCTTGCGAGAGCGAAACGACCACGAAATCGAAAACATCTGGAAGGTGGAAATGACCTGCTAGCGTGGCGCATTGACGGAAACCAGAAATAGCCCGTTGAATAACATAATCATCGTCAAAACTGATGAATGCGTAAGCAATGGCAGATATCAATGGTTTCCAAATGGTCTTGAACATGTCAAGATCAAACAATGCCGAATTGCACATCAAGAACGGACCTATGGGAGATCTAGTTATGTCTACAACCACAATTTCTGCACAATCGACTTACCCGATTGCCGTGAACGGGTGAGCAGTTCTTTCCAGGCGTACTCGAAGCCGAGTTGGCCAGTATGCTCTTCAGGCATAACAATTTCACGTTTGCGTATGGAATCGTAAATGCTTTGCTGCTGGGAGTGAACACCATAGATTTTCAACAGCAGAAAGCTACCCACCAAGAACTCGGGCGAGAAGTCAGTACCATCATTGACACCTCTCAGGTTGCGCTGGTAATCCTCTATCGACATGCGTTTCTGTTGCTTTGTAAGATAAAGAAAGCGCATAAGAAGTGCAAAGGCCTGACTCGTATTTGCGGGTTGTGCTGATCAGTGTTGAGCATGATCACGGAGTACGCCAATACATAGACCGCATCTTCCATCTTGATTTCCGCTGTGATTTAATGAACAAACAGTCGCATACTCTCGAATTCAGGGCTCTACCTGGACCAGATGCAAAGTAGATTGAGGCAAAAGTTTCTGTAATCCGAGCGATCTGCTGAGATTCTCCAGGAAGTCGGAAGGTTTCCAGCATCTCGCGCATGGCATCTGCAATTGGTTTCTACGCAACATAATTGCTCATCAGTGCGACGAACATTATAGATGGGAATCACCATACATCTTTAAAGTCGAACAGCCCAATAAACTCTTTCAAGAGTTCCAAATTATCTGGCTTTGAGATATAGTCTCCTAGCAGTCGCTTGTCCAAACGCGTGCAGCTCTTCAAGAAGATAGCAAGACTGCGTGTTCGTGATACCTCTGGGGAGAGATCGGAGTAGATGAGCTTGTTCTCCTCAAGAAATGCAATGCCAATTTTTGGTTTAGAGTTGAACCGTGCTGCTCCGGTAAGAACAAGCTTCTTCCTAGATTTGTCTTGTATCAATGAATCTGGCAAAATAAAATCCTGTATTGTGTCATGACCTGCATAATCGAGAATAGAGGCAATGAATACTCACGGAAGGCCATGGTTCACTTCGCTGAAAGTTGAAAGCACATCAGAACATTGAACAATGCGGGACAGTGAATATACAAACACCCTCAGCTCGTGCTGTCATATCATCCACGAATGCAAGCAACAGATCCAAACATAGATACTGGGAATGTAAATGTTGTGCATCCGACGCCGAAGAATACTGCCATGGATATACGCCCTGAATCGCCAATAATCTCAACGACAAGCGCACAAGTTTTGCCTGACGACCGACCTTTGTGAGAAACTCGATCAAGCGTTCAAACAGATTCTCGCAGTTTATATCGCAGTCATAGTTGACGTAGAGGTCGACCATAGAGCTGGGATGCCGGCAGAGTTGACTGAGAGTTTCCAACATCAAGTCGCGGGTATCGCCACGGGCCGGCTGAACAGGGGGTCGTGATGGAACCGGACTCCCCTTATCAAGCTCAAGCTCAGTATCAACTGGTCCTAGGATAGGAGTTCCAGTTGCAGGGGTGCTGGGACGTGGAGATGTAGGGTTATTCTTCTTGGAGCTTATTGATTTCAATTGCGGAGGAGCTGCCAGCCTGTCGATGCTGAAGGCAAGGTAAAGCTCTTGTTGAAGTTTGAGGTGTTTTCGCATGGTCTGAAATACTGTCGTGATAGTCCGTAAAGCAGCTTGTAGAACCAAAGAATTGTCGGAGCGTGCGAGCTGGAAAAGATATTTGCATCCAGGATCAAGAATAAGAGCTGACAAAGAAGGATAGTCGCTCATAACTGTTCCAGACGTCTCGACAGCAGCATTGAGAATTCCAAGCGCAGTCAGGCGCGTTGAATCGGTGTGAACTTGATCATTGGGGTCCAAAATGTTGACAAGCACACGAAGCAGTTCCAGAAGAGCTGGTAGACCATCTACATTATGATGAGTTTACGGAATTTAATAATTAGATTTGGTGGCTTACACGGCCGTGGCGGCGAAAGTGCGTGGGATGAGCCCTCGACTTCAGGTGCTGCAGAACGCTCGGGATCTTCCAGTGAAACTGCATTATGCTGTGTGGACGAGGTTAATCCTTCTGATACCTGCAAGGAATCACCGGCATCAGTGACATTAGCAGACACAGACATGTTGATTTCCCCATGCTGAGGCTCCTCCTCGTTCAGGAGTCTAGCTTCTTCAGCAGTAGGATTAAGAGTATGCAGGCGCCCAAAAATGGTCCTGACGATAGAAACCATGGTAGACTCTGCAGATCGCCGCAGAATTTCTGAGACATGCAGGGTAAGCTAACACCATGGTTGAACAGAGGCTGTAACGCACCGCTCAGCCTCATTTGGCATGCTGTTGTCAAGACAGTCTCCAACATTTCGCAAATTTCGACGTCTCCAAGGAATGGACCCACACTACTTGTGACAATGCAATCATGTATCACAGTCATGATCTTCAAGAGAACAACCTCGTCTCCTGAAGAATCACTAGCTTCGAATTTGCAGTGTGAAACTGTGCCACTGAGTTCGACAAGCGCCAACTCTAGAGATAGCGAGGTTGCAGATATGAGGTTGCAGACAAAAAAGCTGTGGAGGGCGGAGAGTGCAGCAGACGTTATAGGTCCGTTAGACAGAGGTGAACGAATTAGGGCAAAGAAGGGACCAATAAGTGCAGGTAGAGGTAGCGCATCGATATCTGCTTAAATTGATTGAAGATGAGTATACATGTGCAGCGAGGAAATACTCACCATCGACATCCCAGATCGTACGTTTCAACTGCTGGAAGCCACCCATCAGATCTGCTTCTTGAGAAAGCCTTCCATTCTTTTGTATGTTTGTATTAGGTGTTGACCTACGCAGGCCGAGGTCTCTTGCTAATGCGGAGTCTCTTGCTGTGAGTGTATGAGCTCCCGATGCCCACCGTGAATTCTTGCGCATGACCGAGGTCACTGCCAAGATCTCTGAGAGTAAGACATGTTTCTTCGATACCTGACAGCTGGTCGCAGGACTAGTCATGGATTGTTATGGCCAAAATTCTGTTGGGACAACCTAATCTTTCGAGTAGTGCGGTTAATACGTCGACGCGACGCCTATTCGCGTACTAATAAGTACTCAGTGACACACACGTTAATGACACGCATTCGTATTTTGTGACAACAAGTGACACGTGCCATCTCCACTTTGGTTCAAACGCTTCAGTTAGCTTCGGCGCGTCAGCTGCGCAGACGCTGTGGAAAGGTAATTCAATGTTAGTATTGTTCGTCTCCATTGCGTTTTTAATTGCTTGTAATGAAAAGGATAATATCTTACTGCAACAATGGCATCCAAAATATTTCTTCGTGAGTTGAGCCAAAGAATTGCTAGTCACTGTTGGCTCATTACGATGATCGTCAGGGGGTGTCTTACCTATCGCAATCTTCATCCCAATGGGATATCTTGCGACACAAATTGTGATTAAGCGTCACCTGTACCAAAGTGGTACAGGACTGCAACTTGCCTACCACTACTGCAACGTCCCAATAGGAACGGAAGGGTACCCTTTGCGCCTAGCATACACAGGCTATCCCGCCCTCGATTCCCGCATGTGCGCACTTGTCGCGCTCTTTCAGGCCTTGCTAGACCCTGCATACCGACCTCTCGTAGCAGAGCTCATGACTGCTCTCGCTGCAGTGACAATGATACCCTTCGTCGAGGCTGCACGTGAAAAGCGCTCCATCTTCCTTCGCATACCTGCTGTCGTCGGAGTCCTCTTCCAGCTTTTCAGTTTTGCAGCCATCATGCCAATTTATTATATCGCGCTCATTCTGAGCGGTGCGGCGATTGGTGACCCTGTCAAAGGCCGTGCAACAAAAATCACTCAGGGCAGTGCCGAAGCTTTACTTTTTGCTCTGATAGCCAGCTACATTATCCCAACGGTGTGCATGGTTATATTCCAAGATCTCACATCCACTGCACTATGGCAAGGCTACCCTATCATCATGGCGCTCGCCCAATTCGTATACCTCATCATTCGTCCTTCTTCCCGTCACGTGGAATCCGGCTATGCTATCACCCAAGCCATGTATGGTCTCATCTTCGTCACTTCTGCTGTCTTCCACATCTACTACACGTGGCCGCTTTTCTTTGACCTCCAAAAATTCCAGAAGGTCCTGGT
Source organism: Suillus plorans (assembly GCF_016647745.1). Classification (NCBI taxonomy): domain Eukaryota; kingdom Fungi; phylum Basidiomycota; class Agaricomycetes; order Boletales; family Suillaceae; genus Suillus; species Suillus plorans. The sequence continues at coordinate 558,155 of NW_024537402.1, forward strand.
GCCACAGTTGGCACTGAGCAAGCGTCCGTTGTCTTTACCCGAAGGAGTCGCTGCGGTCATCCAGTGGGACATGGTGTTTGGGATAGGGTCGACTTTTCTTGTGACATTCTGGTTCACTCGGAGCGTGAAGGAAATGGTGCTTCTCTTCTTTTGGCACGTACTATCCTCAGTGGCGTTTGGCCCCGGAGCAGCTATAGCAGGCGTACTATTGTTCAGAGAAGCGAGACTAAATAGCCGAACTCCTGTGGAGGATAAGGAGGACTGAGTTTGACCGGGAAATGACTCCATCAAAGTACCGAAGACATCGCTATATACAAATATCAACACCTCAACTTGAAATCAATAATGGTACAACCGAAAGCAAACAGAAAATAAAATGCCAAGCAGATACAATATTCATCATGATAAGTCCACATCAAGGATCACCGCTTCTTGCTTTTGCCGTTCGTCTTGGGTTTAGCAGCGACCTTCTTCTTTTTAGGTCGGTCATCATCCGATTCGGAGTCTCCGCGAGTTCCCGTTGCCTCGGCGGCTCGCTTTGAATCGGCTGGTTTTGCAAATAAGTATTAAAAAAGAAGGGCGATGGTCAATATACGTACATTTAGCAGCTTTCCTTTCTAGCTCTTCCCAGTCGTCACCGTCATCGCTATCATCGTCATAACCCGAACCACTTCCTGAGTCGTCGCTCGCATCTGAGCCATCATATTCGCTAGCATCAGCGCTGCTCTCCTCAGACTGCAGTTCCTCAGGATCTGCCTCAAACTCAGATTCGCTGTCCGAACCCACGTCTGCATCGCTCTGCGAACAATGCTTCAGTCCCCACGACGGATGATCACATCTAAGCACTTACATCGGCATCACCCCCACCGAGGAAACTTCGCCAACCGCCTTGCTGGAAGAAATCATACGGGCTCTCATTGATAGTCTTCATGATAGGGCCCCAGTTCAAGTTGACTGGGCCTTCACCGAGAGGAATGTCGACCGAGCTGCGAACGCGTTCCATCAGTATCGATGTTCTACCGATCACAACAGACATGCATACTCTAGCCAATTCTTCACATCATCAAGTTGACCACTCGGTATTGAGTTGATGTGTAACGGCGCTTTGGTGAAATCTTTGAAGATGAGTACGAGATCGAATTGTTTAAGCGAGAATTGAACACGTTCCAGCGAAGCAATCTCGATCTCGTTGAGGGTGACAACAAGGAATGGAGGGTCGATGAGATGCACGAGACATTCTGTTGTGGGCTGCAATCGGACGTTGGTGCGGAACGGCACTCCCTCGAACGACAATTCACGGAAGGGGATGTCGACTTCAAGTGTTTCACCCATAGACGTCGATGCCGCCTCAGCTACTCGCTCGGCAAAGAGTTTAAACTCTTTGTTGAGCATTTGTCTTCGCTTTCGTTCTTGTTGTTCCATCTCGATTTCATCCTCATCGCCGTATCTGTGTTTTCTCTTCCGGTTGCCAGTTTCATCGAACTGAACGTCAGAAGCCTCACGGAAGAACTGGATATCCTGTAGAAAAAATATGTTAGAGAATGTAATTGTTCTACAAACGGAACAACATACATGTGCTTTCTTTTTCCCAATCATGATAGGTGCTCTCAAATGAATGTGAACAATGACCATAAGTTCCTTGTCACAAGGCTGGAAGAAGAGGTGCTTGATGTTAGTGAACAAAACATCTAAGGAGCACACGAGTTAACAATAACCAACAACAAGAAACGGGACATCATACCAATTTTCTGAGAGCCCATCGGAGACTGGTAGCGCAGACCGTTCTGGTGGATCTCGACCTCACCGGGTAATCGTTTACCATCAAGGGCGGGGCGGACGAACACTTCAGGAAGCTTGTGCGCACGTCTACCTTTGATTTCGAGCAGGACATCTTGCTCGATAACGTCAGCCATTTCCTTCTTCTGCTGCTCGCGCTTGTTGACTTCTTTCTTTAGGTCTGTGATTTGTTTGGAAATAGTATCGAAGCGATGGCCATCACTTGACCGATAGGTGACCGAACGAATGAAAGTAGAGTCAGGGTCTTCAAAAGGCTATTTGGCAATACCTTCAAAAACTCGAGGACACTCGTAACTCTGAAGCCATACTTACCGTGTCATCTTTCTTCCCGGCGAGCTGACCAGGAGTCTGGAAGTTGATGCGGAGATACGTGTAATCCCCTTCATCATTTTTGCTCACATTCTTGATAGTGTTGATGTGGAAAGGTACAGCGAATCCGTGCACGGGCAACACAATCGTTTGAGCTTTGCGGTCTACGCAGATCTGAGTGGTATTGTTTTAGTATAAGAAGTTCCATATAGAAGTTGATGCACTTACTCGAAGACTTTCAACTTCTCGTGGCAGTGTGCTTTCACCCTTATAACTTTGGAAACGCTTCCAGGTTTTACCCTCCTTTTCACCGCCACCGCTAGCACCTTCAGAGTACTTCGCCAATCCAGCAGACTGGAGACCTTCATGCAGCTGTTGCTGATGTTCCTTGATCTTGGCTGCTGCAGTCATCAAAACTTCCTCCTGGGCAGCGCTACGCGTCTTGTTTCGCAACACCTTTCCACCAACTGTCTTGTTCTTGACGGGGGAACCGTTTACCAGAGGCTTCACAGGAGCCTTCTTACTGGGTTTGGACGGCTTATCTTCTTCCACCTCAATTTCATTTTCGGGATTCAGGAAGAAGAGCGTGTCTTTGGTGGATTTGGCGCCTTCAGTCAAAAGAGTTGATCTGTCAGCGCCAACGCGAATAGTATCAACTATATGGAGGGCGTATCTGAAATGAAAGTATGAACGAGACTGCCGTGGATCAAAGGAATGTCATATACTTCTTGCCGTTGTCATCAAGCAAGTCGGAGAAGCCAAGAGACAGGTTTAAAACCATATCCGTCTTCAGGCGCTTGGAGTTTTTAGAAGAAAGCAAATACGCGGAATCACGGAACTCAACGCCGGTCTGAACGAGTTTGAGACTTATGGGCACTTTTTGATAGAGGATTACGCACTCCAAACCCAGCATTCTTGACAAAGTTCTTCTCAAGCTCTGGCTTTTCCTTTTTCACGATGTCCAATGCCCGTTGATACACTTCACGTGCGCTGACACCATCCTTGATTTCCTTCAGCATCTCGCTCTGCATCGACAACAGTAAGTTGTAGATGGCTTCTTGTTCCTGCGAGGCTGAATGAGACCAGTGAGAAAAGGACGTCGCTAACACTGACCTTCGAGGGGTCAACAATAATACTGCGCCCAAGATTGGCACAGTAACCCTTGTATCGCATACCAACGGCAATTAGGAAGACGCCTTTGTGTGCGATAGTGTCCGAAGATGATTCCGCAGTCGATCGCAAATCATAACCAGTGGTTGTTGACCGCGACTGAATGATGGGAGAGTAGCAGAACTCCGTCGATGCCCAGTCAACCTGGAATGACCCATGAGATGTATGAGCGAGTCTGGAAGAGCAGTTGACGCACATCATTGAGGCCCCGCCCTTTACTCCACACCTTCATATCAGGTCCTTTGGCAACTTCACCTTCACCCGACCCAAGTCGCGCCTCTATCTGAGTAGCAAATTGTTCATGAGTTATCTTGGCTTCCTTGTCCAATATCATCTCCAGTTTCAACACGATGTGGTGAACGAGCAAGGTAGAAGTGAGATTAGCCGCCGTACGGATGCATTTCTGCACTGTGCATTAGAAGACCGTTGGCCCCAAGATATAACGCGTGAACACACCATTTCTTCTTCGTCCTTAACGGCCATGAATGCTGACAACGCAGGGGCCATATCGACCAATTCGGGTTTGTTGTCAGCTTTTGAGACGCCCTGCTCCCACTCCGTCATCAACTTCCCTGTGCACACTTCCTTCACCAAGCTCCCGACGCGTTTGAAAGATGTGAAAGCCTCCACGAATTTTGGCAGTGCACCGCTAGGTGGTTCCTTCGCCTTTGCTTGCACAAGTATCTCGACTGGAACAGGAGGATTCCCTTCTTTTATTTGGTGCAAGAACTTGGCTGCAAACCCACGTGTCGCGTTGAAAATGTCAGATCGTCGCGCATCGGACGATATAATACATACCTTTGCTAGCCGAGCATAATATCAGGAGCTTGTCCTTCTGGAAGAGGAGTAAGGTGGAGGGAAACTCATAACCAAGCAGCCAAGTCTACACGAATTGGCGCGTAAGCCACACAGCAGAGACGTGATTCATGAAGTTCCAATGAAGCTCACCTGAAAGGCAGTCCCTTTCCTCACGGGTTCATCCTCTCCGGCGGGGTCTCCTGACAGCAACAAGAGGGCTTCCGCATCTGCTATGGAGCCGTACTCGTCATTTTGACTCGCATTCTAAAAATGACACAACGCTCATTAGCAACCCAACCTGCACCAAAAACTGAAAGCGTACCCTCCAACCATCATAGACATTTTTTAGACGAGAACTGATTAGCTGTTTATTTAACTGGACCTGCATGGTGGTCGTGAGCGGCGATTGACAGAATGAACTGGCGGACGACGCTGCAGGTGAGCAAGCAGGAAAGCGCGCGCTAAAGAAATTTCTTGTTAGGTAATCAAGTGGTCTAGTCATTCAAGTTCACAACACAAGCTCAACGCAACAATCCTAACACTCTTTTAATCGGCCACCATGTCTGAACGTAAAGGTAAGAACTCAGCCTCAAGTCAAATCATGAAATGATTTTTGTGTTAGTGTTGAACAAGTACTTCCCCCCGGACTTTGACCCGTCCTTGATCCCTCGAAGGAGGGGTCCAAAGAACTCACAGCAGGTTGTTCGTCTTATGGCTCCGTTCTCCATGTAAGCATTCAATTTTCTGTACCATAATATCTATCTTACTATGGACACAGGCGATGTAATACATGCGGAGAATACATTTACAAGGGCAAGAAATTCAACGCTCGCAAGGAAACAGTGGATGGGGAGGATTATTATGGAATTAAGATATTTCGGTTTTACATCAAGTGGTGCGTCATTGCGTCGTTGACTATTTTAGCGTTTACTGAGAGCCACCCTAGTACACTATGTTCCGCCGAGATTACCTTCAAGACTGATCCCAAGAATACCGATTATTCTGCAGAGCATGGTGCATCGAGAAACTTTGAACCATGGCGAGAAGAGAAAGTTGTCGAAGAGGAGGACCGTCTTGCTCGGCTGGAGGAAGAGGAGAACAATCCTATGAAAGCCCTAGAGAACCGCACCGTCGACGCAAAACGGGAAATGGATATCCTAGACGCCCTCCAGGACATTAGAGCACGAAACGCTCGGAATGAGCGTGTGGGGCAAGCGTCGGATCTGGTTTCCCGGATTACTGCGGAAGAAGAAACGGAAGAAGAAAGGGAGAGAAGATTAGCAGAAGAAGAGGATGAGAGGCTGGTGAGGGAAGTGTTTTCGAAGGTGTCGATGCCCGCACTTCCGGGCGGCTCTTCGGCGGCGGTGGCGGACAGTTCTGGAGATTCACCTACGGAGGCTACCCCGCCACAACTGGTCACTATCAAGCGAAAGGCCGATGATGTCGAGCCCGATTTACGCAGTCTCCTTCCAGAATCGACGCGAGTAGTGCGAGATGTCAAATCTCTTGGTCCACCGCCAGTGAAGAAGCCGAAATCAAATTTAAAAAATAAATTAGGTATCAAGATTAAAAAATGACTGACGACTCCCGTGTCTGTATGTGAGCAACTTTATATTCAAATGTCCTCATAACTTCCAACCTTGTCAAGATCCCTAAGAATAAATACGGCTTCTTCTACCCTCATCTCCAGTACAGTGAGCTTCTCCCGTTTCGTCTCCCATTCCTTAAGCACGTCTCTCTCCATCCGCGACAATAAATTTTCATCCTGAGCCACATCCGTCCGCGCTCGCTTTGCTAGTACCGCTTTCACAGTCGGCTCCTCTTGTTCTGCTTGTCGCCGCATCCCTATGTTATACAGCGTCTTGTACAGGTGTCCCAACAGTGCAGAATATGCCTTGTGTAGATCAACGTGCCTGGGTATCGGGATAAGTCGACGATCCTGACAAATTAGAAACACCGAGTACCATAGATAAAATGTCCGTGTGGGGTTACGATCAGCACTTCTGGGTACCTCTTGAGTTGAAATCAAAAAGTCGGAGGACAGTGCCGCAAGAAGTGGCCGAACGACGTTGTTTGGCATCATAGCCACCTTCGCAATCTGTTCGGTGTTAGAGACATGTCACTACGAGGCCGACAAGGAAGGCACCTGCTTCTCGTCCATCTTTCCAATATCGAGGAGTAGACGCACTATCCTTACGCCATCGTCCCCGTGTCGTTCCCGAGCTACTGCTTCCAGCACGCGCCTTCGTAGGCGTTTGCTAACTATTTCAAACTCGACATATACTTTGTTTTCAGTTAGACTTATAAATGACGCCGCTTTACCAGCTGGCGTTGGATTGTCTATGGCGGACATTAGACCGAGATAATCCTTGACTAGTGAAGCACTAGACGCTTTTTTGATTGACGTGACGATACCTGCCGAAAGGCCTTCGTCATCAGAAATGAGCATGGCAATTGCAGCAGTTGATGTAGGATCTATTTCGCTTTAAGTAGTCGCATGAAAAACGCGTGTTACAGTGTATCTTACCTGATCTTGCATCGGATACACTCTTTTGTCTGGCTTCAGTCGCTTTTAGTGTGGCCTGTATGACAAGAGCAGCACTTCGATTAAAACGCTCTCCTGCAGCCATCTCGATGAGCTGGCAAATAACATCAGTAGCTAAGATCATGAAACAGGTATTCATGGGACTAACCTTGTTACGGATATGGGTATTGAATTTGTCAAAATTCACCCGAAAGTAGACACCATCCTAGATATTTGAATTGAAGCAGCTGACTAGTACGCTGATCGTTGAACTCAACTCACCGAGCTCACACTCTCTGCTTCCTTCTCCTCCCGTTTCAGCCGTGCTTCCGCGGTCTCTTGAGCCTCTCGCAACTCCTTCGCTGTCGGAAAACCTGTTATTTTAGCTTTCTCTTCTGCTTCGTATTTGATACGTTTGTCCCTAGGTGAGTGATGTGAGAGTAATGTGGATGGCTTAAGATATGCGCCGGATATGAGCTTGTGTAATGTCTGCGAGTATAGGCTTGAACCTGGGTGTGTCATTAGCAACGGTCACAAATCAGAAAAAATATCCCGACTTTTTGGGTTGTTGAGTGACAATCGTGAAATGACGTCTGGCTGCTGAAGTTTTCCATGGTCTAGTATTAGCTGCACAATTTCTGCACCCTGACACACGGGCGTGAATCGAGCTTAATAAAAAAGGAAGAAAAAGAGGAGGGTACATACAGAAGATCCAAACAATTGCTCCGCTTGCCACACGAAGCGACCAAATCTAAGACGCATAAGACACTCTAGCGTATTGAACTCCAGCATCTCGCCCTCCTCCTCGGTGTTAGAATGCCATAAAATATTTTGTTGCACCAGAACCAAGGTTGCTACGCGTGCTGTGCGCGGTTTCATCTTCGTGTAACGAATGAGCTGGGCAAGGGAAAGTCTTCCCCGCGTGAGTAGTGCAAATGCAACCTTCTGATAAGCCATTCAGGTATGAATAAACTTCTGTGCTGGTAAAAACCACACGAAAACTCACCGCCGTTAACGGACCAAAGTGTGACCAGACAATCTGAACACATAGGCGGGAAGTCTCTGCATCCGCCATTACTGAGTACTGTAATTGTACTAATGGTTAAGAACGAGCAGACGATTTGGAAGTCATACATACTCATCAGAGCAATGATAGATCTCCAGAAAAATGATGACGTAATCGCATATCAAAATGGTCATCACAGCCCGGAATTCTGAACTCGTGCTTGGATTCACAATTACTCTTGCTCGCAACATTTGCACATTTATGCATCAAGAACGCTACTAGCAGAAAACTAGCGTAGTTACAAGAGCAGAGGAAACAACATTGTGTGTTCGGCGAAAACTCAGACATGATCAGCGTTGCACTGAACGTTGAACCTTTGCAATCCATTAATATTGACATCATTGCACTACTGTTTACTGCTTTGAGTTGACCTCGTCATGCTTCTCCTGCAGCCTGGCCTGATGTTCAAAGTCAGAATGTCATTAAGCGACAGAAATACTGGTAACTTACAAGTTCCTCCTTCTTCGCCTCAATCTACAGAACTGATCAGGACAATGAAACAATTGTAATTCTTGTGGTGCACACCTCAGTTTTCAGCTTACGCAGCAGCTCCGCCTCGTGCCTACGAGCGTACTCGTCTGTGAATAGCAATCAATGAGTGTGACAAAAATACTGGATTTGCCACAGGTAAATGTACCTTCATGAGCTTTCTCCTTTTTGCTGCAGTTAATACTGTTAGATAGACGTCCACTGCGCTGCAAGAATCTACACATACGAGAACCCCTTGCTCTGAGCAACACTGCCTTCTCTGACACTTGAGGTGTAACCCCTTGAGAGGACGAGCCGGGTAAGTGGGACACGGCGGGCAATAACAGTGAACATCATGATATATGAATCGTTTGCGCTGGAATATCCAAGATGGAGCCGACGTTGAACGTACTCAACAGCTGGCAATATATATGCCATGACTCAACACGTGACTCTCAAACAACACGGAGCAACACCGCGTAACGTCACGCTCCACTCTCTTTTCTAGCCATGTTGTCCATGAATTTCCTCAGACAAGCGGTGAGCTTTAAGATCACCATATTTTCATGTCATTGAGCTCATTTATGCGACAGGCCCGCTCTGCACGGACCTTCTCTACGACGTCTATTGCTCGTAAAGGTTTGTTCCGCATTTCGCCGACCGGCACATGAGTCAATGGATTGACGAAGTCTTTCGGCAGACCTTGTCCAGGACCTCTATGTCAAGGAGCTAAAAGCTTACAAGGCCCCTGTTGCAGTTCGTTTTTTTAGTGACGTCTGATTTGGCTCATTCCAGCAACTCACCCATATATTCTCTAGGCAAAAGACGCACACGTTGGCGTTGTCAAGAATTTCTCACTACCCGCCGTTCCAAAACCTCCCACTCTTCCCGTCGACCTGGCTGCCGAACTCACCGCATATGACGCGACTGAGCCCACAAAAGCTGAGGCAGAGGTCACGAGTTCCACTGTGCATGCAGGAGAGGATGTGGGTAAGGGTGCGGATGCATTCCTTGGATTCTTGGAGGCAGACGTGAAGCAGGCAGAGGTTCATCATTGAGTCAAGGATACCTCGATCACTGTCAGTCTAGGAATGCATGACAAATAGATTTATCCTGCCAGAGGTGTGCGTTAGACCAATCTCGAACAGATCTACTATTGTGCATACTCTCAATTCGCAGAATCTTGCTCTGGTTAAAAATTTACAAGTAAAGTTATACGTCGTGTCGGTAATCTCTTTCTCTAGTGCGCCTCCGGGAGTCTCCGAGCAGAAGTTGTTGCGGAGCGTTATTATTGTACAGATGAGTTGCTTTCGACGAAAATTATACAAGATTATACTGGCGTGCTATCAACACCGTCGTCATGTCATGGGATCAGGTGGTTGCTCGTAAGGAAGCTCGGAGCGAACATCAAATGCAGTCATTAGGGCCCAGTGACGGTCAAACAGACCAAGAACATGACCACACATGCCCGTTCCCAATTCCCACCAAATGATGTTATCCTTCAACACCAGCCCCCACCTCGTTCTAAGCCGGTAACACGCCCAAATATGCTGTAAAGGTGAGCCACGAAAAAAGCGGTGATGAACTGAAAGAATAGGGGACACGATAGAAACTTGAAAAACGGTACTTAGCCTACGGTCGTAATTTTGATGTTCGGGTTGAGTGCGTGTCATTCGATCCAGGGCCATGATAATGAACGAAGTCTGATAAGTTAGACCTGCTACGAGCAGGCAATGAGGCTGAGCGGTAGCAGCAGTGTAGGGGCGCAGGAAAAGAATGGCGCCAAAGAGGATGTGAGATGCCGACGCTGTCTCAATACATGCGAGGTCGTTTTTCTGCAATACACTGTGGTCAGCAAAGTAAGTGTAAAATACAAAACTGAGACATACCCGGTGAACTATGAGGTGTGCCAGCTTCAAGTTCACCTTCTTCGGGGTCGACCTCGTCGTGATGGCGTTTTGCAGATGAAATACTGGACAGAGTCACAGAGCTTTCATTGGACACAGCGTCGCCAGGGTCCTGCCATTCGTCATCGATTTCGCCATCACCATCTAATTCATCATCCCATTCTTCATCCCATTCCTCTTCCAAAACTGGAAAAGTGTGTCCGCCACCCTCTTCTGTGGGGTTAGCATTGGTGTGAGAGGAAGAATGATCTAGCTCAAAATCTGGGTTATGGGTCAGCGCAGTCTCTCATCAAAAACCAGCCACCTTACCAGCCTCGCGTTCAAGCATTGCAAGTAAATTAGAATCCGACTCATCTGTTGGGAATTGCGCTGACGATTCGGGCTGATCTGTATTCTGATCTACAATAAGATCTAATCGGCATCAGTATTAGTAAACAATATCAAGTGGCAAAAACACTCGGACATACCTTTGTCAGTGCCATGGCTGCTCTGCTCTCCGTATGATGGTAAACGATCTCCTCGTTCTAGCGCACAGTGAGGATACGAGCATATTCAACAGAACAACATTGCTCACCATCCAAAACGCTGCGCTGATCCAAGTCTTCGTCGTTGCCTCGGTCTCCTGTTTCTGATATCTGAGCGGGCTCAGAGTCGATGTGTTGTGCTGGTGGTACTAGCGTAGTCTCTTCTTCATGGAGGTCAGATACAGGCAAACCTGTCTGTGATTCTTCTACTGTTGTGGGTACAGCCGCTGTGCCGCTGTCTTCATAACCCACCGTTTGATCGTATCCGAATTCTGTGTGTGTGCCATCCTCTTCGGGGAAGTCTTCATAGATTTCGCCATATTCTTCTGGTTGTATGTAATCCTGGTACTCGGCCTCCTCCCCTTCGAACTGCACATTGAAGCCGGAAACGGTTGCAGTAGCGTCCGTATCCGCTGTCTGATGCACGGCAGCGGTGTCATGATCGCCCTCGCCCTCTTCTTGATACTCTGTGCCGACGTTCGTGCCTTCATAATCATCCTCTCCTTCAAGGGCCTGTGCTACGTCGCCACTAACACTGTGATAGGCAACATCTGCCACAGCCTGTGGGATAAAAGCCATGTCCTTAGCAAGGGTGTCATCACCCTGGAGTAGGTCTAGAGAAACTTTCGCCTCATGAACGCCTTCTGTTCCATCGAGATCGTTCTGGTCGCCAAGGAGAAGTGCTTTGTGTTGGGCTTCTTCCTCGTGGTGATCTACACCTTCTTCATCGTGATGATCCGCATCCTCTTCCTCACGGTGCTCTGCTTCAAGCTGAGCTTCTTCCTCATGCTGATCTGCTTCTGGCGCGGCATCATGTTGAACTGCAGGGGCGTATCCTGCAACAACGTTCAAAGATAATTTCGATATTGTTGAAGAGGAATACAAACCTTCTGCTGCAACATTCTCATCAACGCCTGCAGCCAGATCAAGCCGAGAAATCTGTTCTTGAAGTAAACGGTAACGCAAAATAAACCTAGGTATGGCCGAACGCAGATGGATGCGGAGAGGGCCCGTAAAATCAGAACCATCGTGCAGTACGTTCAGGTCATGCAAACTGATTTCCTGTGCATAAACATTGTCCTACATGGAAATCAGCGCTTATCCTACGCAGAAGGATAAATGACACCCACCTCCAACACAGCGAGCTGAAGATCGTACGCATCCATCACTAACTCTCCCTCGAGAGAGTCAGGAATCCTGGAAATGACTTCATCCTGCCGAAGTGCTTCAAATACACAACTAAGGGGCTCATAGTACAACGTTGGCCGATTCTCCAGGAGCAACGCATACGCCTGTTGGTTGCTAGCTCCTGCAGACGGGCTACGGGATCCACGTTCCACTGGAGGCTGGTTGAATAAACAGTATTCAGGTACTTCAGAGGAGCCGATAGACAGAAAAACAGCGGGTGGCGGGTCAATGTAGACGCCATCAGATATTTCGTGTGGATCATTCGCATTGTCTGCCTCATCGCGGAGGCTCTCCGGATGGGTTTCACCCTGAGGCTGCGCGATATTATCAGATGGGATGTCTGACGGGTACGGGTGGAACGTCTCAGACTGCTCCTCAACTTGTGTTTGAAGCGTGGGTTCTGGCTCTGGAGGTAGAACAGTTGATCCAACTCTATTGGTGGTTTCAGAAACTGGAGCATCCGCGTGTTTTTCTACGGCATATGGATCCGTCGAAGCCACAGAAGGTACGTTCAACTCTACAGCCGTTTGATCGGCAGCGGTGGTAAGATGAGGGGGATCCAACTCCGATAGTTGCTCTAACGTTAAAGCGAGAGATTCCTCCTCTCGCAGAGCATTAAATTCTGCTTCCTCAGCTACAGGATGATCGTTTTCCACCAGGCGATCTGGGAGAGATGCGTCGTGTTCAACAGGAATGGTGACTAGCTGGGGGGTGAACGGATCCGAGAAAGGGGCAGGGGAGGGAAGTAATGATATCTCCGGATTGATTATCAGAGACGATAATGAGTGTGAATCAGGTATGGGCCGAGGTGAGCGAGCGTCGGAAGCGTCGTAGACTTCCACGTCGAGCAGCTCATGGTGATAATGGCTTTCGTTGAATTCCTCCGTCTCATCAGCCATCTCATACTCTGCATTGCCATCATAGTAAGTCTCCATGTCGACCTCGACATCCTCCTGGTTATAAGTCGTGTGATGACCATCGTGGTCCATGGATAACTCCACAAAAAATTCTTGCGCAGCTGCTGGGTTCATTGGAACATCAATTTCGGTAGCGAAGTCGTGCATTGGTGCATCCAAAGGCTCAGGAAATGGTGAAACTGACATTGCAAAGGCAATAGCAGTCAAATAAGGGTCAAGGTCAAGCACAAGGTGCAATGCAGACAAAGCTTATTCATCCACACACCTAGTGGTCCGTGCATGGCACGTGACATGTCACATACCTTGTTCATCGTGTACCGCGACGAGCCACGTCTCCTGAATCCGAGTCACTACAGGAATGGGTTCAGAAAGACTGTCAGAGACTCACGCTGACATGGAGGTCCTCGTGAGACGAGGAATGACCAAAGGATATGAAGTATTTTCTTTACTCACCCCACCGGCATACGCTGCTTTTGTGCTCATGCGGAAAGGTAAAGGCCACTTCACTGTCAATCGATTCCTTCGCGCGACATGGGTATGTGGTGCAGTAGGTATGCAAGCACAATGCTAACATCTTTACTTCCTGTTAATCCTGAAAATCTCACTCCCTAGGATGCGCAGGAGGAGGCGCACTCGAGTATATTCGCTCATCCAGGGCCAGTGAAGCCACTGTGAGGAAACGGCGCCTGCAACACGCCTACGACGTATGTCCAATTAATCCTGAATGCTACTTAAAGTTCAGGTTGTTTTTCAGACTGCTTCATTACGTGCCGACGACCACTCTACTATTGGCGCGATATTGTTTGCGGTGTTAACGCCTGCAATTTTCTGGAAGAGAGCGAGCACAGTGAACTGTGAGCGAAATATTTCATGATATACTAGTGCATGCCGCCTATTATCTTCAACAGTGGTGATTGGTGGCGCTGGGATTGGTTCTGCTATTGGGCTCCTAACACATTATGGACGAACAGTAACAGGGGATATAACACCAGATACACAAATCCCCGATATTCCCGCTACATCGTCATAAAACATCAGCCCTTCCATCGGGCAATCGACGGTCTGGTCTAATAGGCAGCCAGAAACGCCCGCCAGTGATAAAATCTAGTATAGTCCTTGAGATTCCAAAACACGCAATTACACATTACCCATTTTCCAGCAGATCCGGCCCGAAGTTCACCAATGATCATACCGTAGTTGGCTGATACATGCAGTGGTTTCATCTTCTAATTACGGGATGATCACCAGTATCGACATTGCCTCAATACTCAGTACTCAGTCTTACTCCTCTCGTGCACCCACTATTCATGGACCCGCTTGCAGATTAGTGCTGTCAAGGTGATGCACCTCGGGGCGTTTGGCCCTCCAATAATTGCCCGTTGCCACTTGAGCGGGACTTGGTATTTATGGTTGTTCCCTTCTCACGCGAAAATGGTTACTACAGTGCTAGCCTGAACGATTATGTAGTGTCGATGTGGAGCTGTTGGATACCGTGCCTTCGGGGGAATCATTCAAACAGAAACGCAGGTCCTACTAGTAAATATCAGCTTATGATTTCTTTGGACACAACTGATCCTCCCCGGTCAACCAACGACTCAGCCACTGAGTAGCCTAGCTAAGCATTTGAAGAGAACAATGCCTGAGTACCTTTTCAAATTTGACGTACCGACCACCATTACACTGCATGTCAGGTTGACAACCTGAACCACGAAACGTGCGTAATGGGAAGACACAGCAGCCGGTCAAGCGCATCAGGCTGACACAGCAGTGACACAAACGGTCCGTGGAACGACCAGCAACTTACGGGGCTATTGTCTACTGTCGGCAAGGATAATGGAGAGGCAATCGTGAATAGATCTGACCCAGAAATAGCGTGCTTCATCACAGTGATTGTCGTCGTTGTACACCAACAGGAATAAATCAGGACAAAAGATCAGCGTATGTATTGAAGCGGGGCGGGGCGGCATACGCGAAGATCACCGCCGTCGGACGAGCAATAAAAGACCTGCGCAAGCAGCGCCTGCAACAAAGCTCAACGTGGTAACCAAAACGCCAGGGGCCGTGAGGTTCAGTTTGGCTTCATACACCTGCCGGGATGACCTGGCTCCCAGTTCACCAGGAGATGGGACTACGTTCTTCTCCCAGCCATCGTCAAGAAGCCTCCTTATCATCTGATCGTCCAATAGAGCAAGCTCCTCCATTTCCCAAGAAGTGCAGACATCGATCATCCACCGCATCCGTCTCTTCCCAATTGCACCGCCCACTCCAGGGGCTCTCTCCTTCAACTTCACTCTCAGCTCACCCACCCTGGTAATTGCATCTCCGGCATGCTCTGGAAGGCTTTGCTCGACCTTCTTCCGTATGATATTAGCCAATTTAGGGCTATTCCCGTTTGTCGAGATCATAATTTGAAGAGGGCCGTCACGGATTTGAGAGCCAAAATAAAAGTCGCATGACTCCGGGATATCAGCCACGTTAACGGGAATCTTGAGCTCCCTGCATAGGCAACAAATGACACGAGACTGCGCCACATCATCAATTGCCGTTAATACAAGATCAACATCGGCCAAGTCTTCCACACCTCCGAACAGGCGGTCATGGTATGTGATATTATAGGGTCCATCGAGGAAAGACTTGGTAAGAGTGTGCAGTCCGTTACTTGGACTGATAAGCGTCAAGCGAGCATCGGCAGCTAGCACAGATTCGATACGCCCAGAAGCAACGTCGCCACCGCCAACGATAAGCACATGTTTTCCTTTCAGTTGCCAGGCCAGCAACAGAGAACCACCGCCCAAGTGAGACATGATAGAATCCCAAATCAGTAAAAAATGATTGATGGACCTGCCGCATAAAATATGATGGCGATAAGGAGCCGGTCAGTTATACGGAAAAGAGCTTACGGAGAGACTGGGGTGAATTACTGAGAGCTCGTGAGAGCTGATGCGATTGATGCGGTTGATGCGGTTGAAGTGAATGAGCGTATATGATTGTGCAGCTGCAGCCAAACTGGTCACGGTGTACAAAGTTTGTTCCAATGATGTTGTGTTTGTCATGGAGACTGAAATTTAATATTGTCGATAACAGAAGGACCATACTACCATACCACCGCCTGCCACTGCCCTCCATAGCCTTCCATGAGTATTCCTTGACACTACTGTCGGCTTTTTTCCCCGCGTCTTCAACTGCCCTGAATTCCTGTATAGCTTTGATCATTTCAGCAGCACCGCCATCTGTATACTACACATACATATTGTAAGTGAAATCCTGTGATCTCCAATCTCTGGTTCACAGAGTGCTCACTCCTTCTTTCTTTCGTTCTTTTTCTGCTGCGCAGACGCTCGACGTTGATCGTCGTTTGACTAGTTTTAGGTACAGAGCTCTAGCCAGGTGCTATCGTTCCTCTACTCTCCGGAAGAGTGCCATTTCCATCAATCCGATTCAGCTCACCAGCCAACCCATTCGTTAGGACGTCTGTTTTCTTGATCCTCCGACGCTCTTCTACACAACACTCCATTTAGTTCCATCATCCAGGCAAAAACAATCATGTTGTCGAAGAAATTGATTGGAGCATGGGCATTCTTTGTTATATGTCTCATGGCCGCTGGTATCCTCTCGCTGACCTTGTCCATCGTATGGCGTCAACCCAACCTTATGCTGAACTTGACGTTTAGCGGTGTGAACTTGACTGGTAAGTGTTTCATGTACCTGTGTATAGCATCCCCCTGAAAACGACATCTGAAGCTGGCAGCGTGCTTGGTATAACTCTCCTTGCCACATTTGTTCTGTCACTGCTTGTTATTACACAACGCGGCACCCTGGGCCTGAAAATTCTCAATTGGATACTTCTTGCAAACAGCATCATTATTCTACTCATCGGCACATATATTTGGATCTTCACGCTGCACGAGCGGAATAACTATCATGCTGTATTTGGGCAACAGAGTAACGAGACCAAGATTTTGATCCAGGATATGGTGCGTCCCACTCGGACTGCAACTCGTGGTTATGTTGATTTCCTTATTTTTTCATAGCTCAAGTGCTGTGGTTACTTCGACGCTACCGATGAGGTTGCGTTTGGAGGCACTATATGCCCCAATCAGGCCGCTGCAACTGCTTTGAACAATTTCTGTGTCACGCCCATCACCAAGTTTACCGATCTGACACTGAACAACATCTTCAGGTACCTTTCCCTTGTTATTTCCTCACAAACAGAACTCTCATACCTTCTGTAGCACTATCGATGGTTTCATGGCAATCGTGATTGGTCTTTTCCTGGCAAATATGTGCGTTATCAAGAAGGTGAGGCATCATTTTGTCTTAGCAACTGGCCGCACTGTTGATCTGTTTCCCTCTCAACCAGAGGCAGGAGTTCGAGCGCTTTGAAAAGATCGACTCGAAACGTGGGGTGCACAGTTTTTTTTAAAGCGCGTTGCTACCGCTCTTCAATTGTTATCGATTGATCTGGATTGCTCTATTCGTTCACGCAATCAAGGTTACCCGTAGTCCGTGACTGCGGATGGTGTTTAAACCAATACTTGTCTTTTTAATTCGAGGACATTGTTCCATTGGTTTCATATCGGTTTATTTCGCTGGTCTTGGATACAAGCCAGACCTACCTAAAGAAGGAAGAACAGTCCTTGTTTATGTCTTGGATGTGGACATCCCCTTGAGCCTTTTGTTTGTACCCAGTGAACCAATTGTTGTAGTAACTATCGATAGTGATTGGGCATTCGATGTTTCGAACTTTGAAACAAAATTTATCCGTGTGATAGTGAACGGGTTGCTCATACGTAAGTAGCCCCACTCTCAGTGTTTGCTAATCAAGCTCAAGCACCACCACATACTATACTAGTCATGCTCTCAGAACCGCACACAACTTGTTAACGTCACCCATGCCCAGGACTCGCAAAAAGAAGATTCCTATAACGAACACTGACAAAGCGAGCTCATCGAGCACTCCCACGTCAAGTCGCACTGTCATCCGACGGTTTCATGTCCTACTGAAAAAACAGAGACAGCTGAAAAATGCCTCTTCTGCAAATGCTGAGGTACTCGGGGAAATAGAACATGAGATCGATGAGCTGGGGGGACTAGCGGCCTATCAGCGTATGTCGAGTATTGGGCAGGGGAATGACCGCGGCGGCGGAAGTGAGAAAGTGCTCATACAGTGGCTGATTCATATGGAGCTTCGGAAGAGGGAAGCTAAAGGGAAGCTGAGGTACTTAAGAGTCACCTATTCAATAAAAGCAATTGAACTGGCTCTAACATATCTACGACAAACAGGCTTCTGGAAGTTGGTGCTCTAAAGCCTGACAACTATCGAACATGCATGTCATGGATAGATACCACACCCATGGACCTTCGCAGCCGCCATCCCTCTATTGTAGAGCAGGATTTTCTGTTGATGGACGAGGATGAGAATCGAGGGAAGTGGGATATCATCAGCCTGAGCTTGGTCGTGAACTTTGTTCCGGACCCGAGAGATCGAGGTATACATGTACAGTGTTCGTGCTACCCGCAATTTGACACCACCTCTTTCAGGGCGAATGTTATGCCTTGCACACTCTATGTTAACCCCAGACGGCCTACTCTTTCTTGCGGTAAGCAACTGACTTGGTTCACAAGTCTTTAGTGCATCCATAAATGAGGGGCTAATAACCTGGTCTTCTTACTAGCTTCCGCTTCCGTGCGTGGAGAACTCGCGATATTTGACTTTCGATAAGCTTCAATCCCTCATGGATGTCCTTGGATTTACTGAGGTCCAGCGAAAGTGGAAGAATGGCGGGAAAATGGCGTATTGGTTGTACAGGAAAAGTGAGGGCGACCATAAGACTCTCCACGAATATCGTAAGAAGACTGTCTGTAGGCAAGGTGATAGAAATAACTTTGCAATCCTATTGCCATGATCATAGCACTCTTTACTGATGACCGCGTAACCTTACAAAAAGTTCGAATTCATTGGACCACTTTCCACGTCTCGCTGGTAAAGTATGTTTAAGACCTAGACGATACAGTTAGACTAAAGTAAGTGTTAGCATATTAGCTCTAACACTCCTCCTCAACGCTAACCGCATAACATCTCCTCCTCGCCTGGAATCGTTCAGTGGAGCCCACTTAAGGGCGCTCCTAGCCTAAGACGCAGGAAATCTTTCTTCGGTAGGGCTTTTGTTAAGCTGTGTTGCGAGTCAAGAGGGTCCCTTGCAAAGCACCTTTAGACAACTTACTACTAACATTAGACGAGTCTGGCCCAACGAGTGACTCGACCAAGAGACACACGTGTACCTATGCTTTGCTCCGTAGCAATTTGAATCAGAATAAAAATTGTGACTCGGGCTGTGACAAGCTGTGACAACATGATCACTTATCAATAAGCCGGCGCCACCAGTTGTTTGCCACAACGTCCACAACACTAACATACCACCCCTTCCTTTCACCTCCCACTCTGCAGGAAAGCCATAATGAGCAACATGGAATGGGACAGCAAGACCGTCATCGGATTTAAGGCTAAGGCCCCCAAAGTTACCCGCAATGCGTCGGACTTGAATGGTAAGTAATGGTACAGTCATTTGTACTTGAAATACTTGACGAATCACAAATTTTAGCCGTATGACTTTTTACTTCCAGATCAACTGACTTTGACTGACAACCTCAAAAGGCGCGCAGAACAGGAGCTGTCGTTGCTACAGACAAGAAGGTCACCGCTGGTGGGAACAAAGCCCGTCCAGGTGCGTCATCACACAAGTCAGTCAGTATCACACAACTTACTAACTGTGTGGCATTCAGGGCCAGATCACCAACGCATAGCCAAGCTTGACCGCGAGAACGAAGTTGCTCCTCCACCGAAAGTCAACGCAAGCGTCGGCAAGGTCGGTACTGACTCATAGTCCGTCACGTGGACGCTTACACAGCACGCAGGCCATCCAAACTGCTCGCATGGACAAGCAGCTGACTCAGAAAGACCTGGCCCAGAAGACGAACGAGAAGCCTTCTGTAATACAAGACTACGAATCCGGGAAGGCTATCCCTAATCCTGCGGTCCTCGGCAAGTTCGAGAGGATTCTGGGTGTCAAGCTTCGTGGTGAGTACAGACGTCCCATTTCAAGCACCATTCAGAAATGATGCTCGTTTATAGGTGCGGATATTGGAAAGAAGCTGGAGGGGCCGAAGAAGTCGTGATTTGACCCCTCCGTCGTCGCATTATATCGATACATATCGGTGTGGATTGCTATTACATGTGTAGTTCTGTCTGTTATCACTAGATCTTTTCGCAGTATTGTACTGAACATCATTTACAACGTTTCTGAGCATAATGGAAATCGAACAAAATACAAGCAGCCATCAGACAACAAGCGAATGATATACATGAACTTCGCTTCAATCCCACTATGAACCCTGTTCTGCGTCTGGCGCCCCCTGTAACTCTTGACCTGAGCGCAGATACAATGAACGGTGAACAAAAGAACTTACATAAGTAATATAATCCGCACTCTCGCAAGCCTTATACTCTTTGAGCAACTCCTCTGCAGTCGCTCTAATGGGCCGCCGGTCAATCAAATTCTTAGTTGTGGACTTCAAAAGTCACACACCTCGCATCATCAAATTCTTCCAGTCCATTCTCAAACATTTTCTCTTTCTTGTATTGCTCCAAAAATGCATTTCGTTTCCGGAGCCGGTCAAACTGGTCGAGCATCCGCTTGAATAGCTAGAGAAAAAAAATCAGCATTGAGTGAAGACGTACGAAAATGTCTTTCTACCGAGGCAATGCTCGTGTGGTTAGCAAGCATGAGTCCGCTGACGCGGTGATTTGTCGTGACATATGGCGAACGACGCGTCAAAGCTACTTGTATCGATGCTGGTCCCCAAGGTATAAAGTTCGCGAGCTGACGTTCTCGTATCCGCAGAAGTGATTGGTGAACCTATATGACAGAGTGAGTGGGCAGAACGTCAAATGAATAACCAATGGTGAGAGTCGTACGTCCGTTGGGTCGACATCTCCTTGGATGATATTCAAGATTGAGATGTAGCAGGCCGTTTTGCTTGGTGTTGTGGACACCATGCGGTTTTTTGGCTGAAGCAAACGTCGCATAACATCAAGGACTGTTGTTCTACGAATTGGTTTTGCCTGATAATACGGGAGATAAGCAAATCCGTGCACCAAAGACATAGAGGAGTAGGAACCTTGTCGATTTGATCACTTGTGAAGGGTGTGTACGAGGTCATAAGGAAGTGACATCGAGGCGTTGGTATGAGTGAGGCTATTATGCCCACAAGGTCGTTGTTCATATATCCTGGATATCGAAGTGTCTGCGTGCTCGCAGCCATGACTGTTGAGACCTTTGGCAGTGATCAGGCTGAGCAATCAAACAATATCACTCTGTTTGTGCACTCACGAGCTGATTTGTCTGGTCAAAAGTAGGTGTTTGAACGTGCAATCGATCTGCCGATATCCGCGCCAATGCGCCGTTGTCCAGGACAACGACCGAGTCAGCATGGTTCGTTAGACGCTTAAGGGTAAGGAGAGAGTTGTAAGGCTGCACCACGACATCACCCTCGTTGGCGTTCGGAAAAACAGAGTATGTTTGGATGAGCTTTTTGGGAAACTTATCATTCAGGCGCTCGAGAATGAAGGAACCGAATCCTGAACCCGTGCCTCCTGCTATTGAATGCATGAGCATGAAGCCCTGTAAGACAACTCATGAGGACATACAAAGACCAAGGCGAAACAAAAGCTAATGCTCACCTCCAGAGAGTCGCTCCCTTCAGCTTCTCGATCAATCATTTCCATGACCTCTTCATACAGTCTCTCCCCAGAAGCATACCCATGCGCCCAGTTATTTCCAGCGCCACCACCATCTTTCGACATAAAAATGTTCTCCGGGTTGTACAGATTCGCCCACGGTGAGGTGAGGATGTTGTTGATAACCTAGACAATGCATAGTTAGGAGATCAGTTGCAACGCGTCATAGGAGTACGTACGCGAGGCTCCAGGTCGACAAGGATCGCGCGTGGAATATAATGCTCGTCGTCCGCTTGGTAGAAGAAGACATCTTTGCGGTCTCCACCTTCGGTCGCCCATTCCTCGAGGATACCTTCTTTGTTGATTCCGTGTTCAGCACAGAGGCGTTGCCAGTACACAGCGCCCACTTTTTCAATCGCTAGATCAGAATGTCTGAGGCTTGAATGGGTTTAGAGAGCTCACCTTGATTGCCACATTGACCGAGCTGGACTGTCACAATTTCGCGAGGCATGATGGACGCGGAACGCGTTCAAGATTGTATCAAATTCACGCGTCACGCGCCGTCAACTCATTCACACACTGCTTTAGAGTCATAACAGCAGAAGAGTTATTAACATTATATGAACCACTTCCCACTAACAACGAAAACATTTGCACGTAGAAGCTAATGATGCAGGTAACTATGTGATTGTGTCTACGGGCCTTGAGCCCAGTGAGTATGTGTATAATCAAACTTGTGTCATGGAGATAAGCGTGTGGTGGCCTTGAGCCATCCATGTGTGCCGATGAAATAGTTCCTCTGGGTGAATGTTGTTGTGCGCTACAGGACGAGCAGGGACGAGCTGCTGAATACTGAAGACCCAAAGAGACAGATGCGTAAAGAGGAGCACCATGCTAGGTGCACGCCGGTTGATGCTTGACATCAGAATTGGTCGGGGTGGAGTGAGGTGATGGTAGCGCAATTGAAAGCAGAGATGAAACAAGACGAGACTAGAGGAGAAGAATTTTCTGTGGAGAAAGTCCGTAGCCTATGGATTACCATAAGGAAAGGTCTCATAGACGATTAACGTCTCCCAACTCCACGACGAGGGAGCTTCTTGATTTGTCTTCCATCAGGCTGAGGAGCAGCACCGATGGTAAATAGAGCGCCTCCGCCAGATGAAGCGGCAGTAGGAGCAAATGAATTTGGCGTTGCAGCTGGCGCTGCACCCGACTGACCGAATGTAAACGCACCGCCTGAGGACTGTGGAAGCCCGCCAGAAGGGGTAGCCGGGGACGCAGGCTGACTACCCCCGAACGCAAACGAAGATGCAGCAGGCTGCGTAGACGCGGGTGTGCCAAAAGAGAATGATGTCCCTGGACGGTTAAATGTCGATGGACTGGATGGTGCTGACGATGTGTTTTGCTGTTGCCCAAATGCGTTGCTTGCGGTCTGGTTGAATCCAAACCCTGGGGTCGGCGCCACGTTAGGTGATGCTGCCTGCGAAAACGAGAATGGCACTGTAGATGCTGCGGCAGGTGTTTCAGTTGCGCCCTGCCCAAATCCAAAGCCTGAGCTAGAAGGCTGGCCAAAGTTCCCGGAGCCAAACGCCATCCCCGGCTTTTCCTTGTCCTCTGGCTTCGAGAATGGATTGGCACTAGCTGTACCGAATCCGAATCCAGGACCTGTTGCCGTAGCAGGGCTCTGCGCGAAGAGGGTGCTCCCTGCGGGGGTGCTGCTGGCACCAATGAAAGAAGAAAAGTCGAGTATTGGCCGTTCTGGTGCCTTCCCGTTGATATTCATGTCACGACTCGGGCTCTCATCCATGCTAATCTCCTGGTCTGCTTTTGGTGGCGTGGCAGGACGCACGGGTGCAGGAGCAGGAGCAGACTGCCCAAAATTGAACGGTTTGCTCGTGTCAGCAGCATTGCTGCCCGCATTGGCATGCCCGAAGCTGAATGGCTTGGCTGAAGTAGTAGGTGGTGCAGGAGAAGGGGTACCAAAGGTGAATGGCTTCTTCTCAGCTGGGGCAGGCGAAGCAGACGCAAATGAGAAAGGCGGAAGCACCGAGGCAGGTTTCTCCTCTGCGGGCGCAGTACTGGGGCGTGGGCCGAACGGAAATCCAGCCGTCGAGGTTGTGTCTTGCTTCCCGAAAAATGGTTTGGGAGTTTCTATCACAGGAGCAGGTACGGGCGTAGGGGTAGTAGAAGATGCGGGCCCGCTGAATGAGAAAGCACTCTTCGATGGCTCTGTCATCGCAGGCGTCGGCGCATGTTCCCCAAAAGAGAATCCAGGCTTGGACGGCTCAGCTGCAGGTACAGAAACGGCGGGTGTGCCAAAGCCGAAGGAAACGGCAGGTGAGGTAGCTCCAAAGAGCGACGGAGGTTTGCTTGCTTCTTGTTCCGCTGGCTTTGGAACTTCTTTGGCAGGGGCGATTTCAGCAGGTGCAGTTGAAGCGCCAAACAAAAATGGCGAAGAGGACGGTGCAGGGGTAGAGGCATATGGCTGCGGCGGAGAAATGACGGGGGAAGCGACATGCGTCAACTCTATCGCTGCAGGCGCTGCTTTTGGTGGTGCTAGAACACCAAATGAGGTGCCAGTGCTAGTGGAAGAAGGGCCGAAAATTGGAGTGCTTGCAGACGGAGGAGCTGCTCCAAACATAGAAGTCGTAGCAGGCGCAGAGGATGATGTGGCAGATATTTGAGGAGCAATTACAGGTGTACCAAACAAGGAAGTAGACGCCTCAGTGACCTTTGGAGCCTCTAGCACTTGTGCCGGTGCTGTTGTGAGTGCAAGAACAGGAGGGGGTGCGCCAAAAGATCCCGAGTGAGTAGTGACGGCCAACGGCTTGGCATACGCAACCGTATCAGCAAAGAAATTGGGAATACTAGAGGCACTTGTGGGAAGGGCAGCTGTAATGGGCGCGAGCTCAGTACGCGCCTCTGTTTTGAGAGGCTGCGGGGTAGGAGGAACAAACGAGATGGCAGGGACTGCTGGAGCGGGTGTTACAGAGGGCTCGGGTGCTGGGACCGGCTTAGCCGCAGGTGCAGTCGGTTTAGACAATGAAAACGGAAGCGCGCTGATGGGAGGTTCTTTTGCACCTGTGATATCATGAGATATGGACGTCTGCAAAAATGATGAGATCGTTTATTCATCAGTGCCATAAAAATGATCTACCTCTTTTGCAAACGTGAACCCAGCAGGGATTTCGAACACGGGTACTTTCTTTGCAGCCTCCTCAAGTGCGGCTCTTTCATCATCCATAACATCTTCGTCATCTTCAAACGCCGCAGAGAACTTATTTGTGCGCTTTGCTGTCGGGCGCTCAATGTGATTGCGCATCCGCGAGCGTCCAACGCGGAGAGACGACATTTCCCTTGTAGCATTGAGTTTCGGCTCGAATGTAGGCGCCTTCGGAACTACCGCAACTTCCATCTGTTTCTTGAGTTGTGCCTCTTCCTCCTGTGCTTTCTTTTGTTGTTCGTTCAACCTCTCAGCCTCAGCTTCAGCGCTTTCGTCTTCCTCCATCGTCCGCTCTTTCTCCTTCTCTCGATCGGCCTCCTCATACGCTCGCACCGCCTCCTCTTCCCGCTTTCTCCTTGCCAGCCACTTTTTCATACCACCCTCACCCGCGTATGGCTTTGTCCCATTGACACCGTCTCGATCCTTCATCTTGTTCTTGCCTTTCCCCTTCTTACGCTCTCGGTCCCGGTCATGCATGAGAGTGATAGGGCGGCTCTTCTTGGATATAAAAGTATCCGGGATCGGTGCACCCTTGAGGCGGGAGGGAAGAAGGGGAGTTTTGTATACCTCAAGCTCATGCAGGGCCTTCTCGGCGGGGTTGATCGGCCAAAGATGGGCTATTGCAAGATAATCAGCTATCAAAAGCGATTACGAATATAGGCATACGTACGAGCGGATATGTCTGTCATGGATCCTGTGCCAAACAGAACAGACCCCCGTCGGACAGGTGAACTGGTTTGCTGAGAAATTCGTGTCAAAAGTACGCCTACGATAAAAGAAACAAGAGAAAAATCCTCACCTTACGCTGAGAGTCTAACAATGAGCCAAGAGTTGCTTGTCTGGTCATTTCCGCAGTTGTGAGCTTCTGCAAGCCAGGCGGGGGCTTGACAAACATGGGGTTTGACATCAATGTCGTAAGTGGTGGCGGTTCAGTTGGATCGCGCTCCCGGCGAGGGGGAATGACGGGGCCGAAATCGGAACCTGAGGGCTGGGGTGTAACAGACGTACGCATACGAAGGTTTGACATGGACGGTTCCCTGCTGATGGACATGGCATCTTTCTCCTCGGTAAGATCTTGCATAGTGGGAACTGGCTGCAACCGGGCTGGCGAACCGGAGTAACCTAACCCAGACGGAGGATCAAGAGACATTGTACGCACAGACGGCTGTGCCTTGAGCTGCGATCCACTTGGGTAAGGGGACATCGTGCGTCTATTGCGAGGTGTGGCAGTAGGGACACGGAGGGCTTTTCGTGGCGAGGGCGAAACATGACGGTGATTTTGGATGCGTACACCTTCAGATGTCTTATGATGCTGTATGAAGGCTGATCTGGGGGGATCAAGGTATGGTTGCTTATCTCTGTTGGGGCTGCCCATTCTCATTCTCTTGGTCCGTTGCTCCGAGTCAGAGTCAGAGTCATCGCGAGTTTGCTCAGAGGCAATGGGTAGCCGCCTTCGCTTTCCTCTGGCGTCGCTATCGCCAAAGTCTTCTTCGCTGCCACCAAACCATGAGAGTGGGGCAGTGACAATATTCTTGATGGCGCCGAAGAACGAATTTTTGCGTCCTAGTGCAGCTGGAGGGGGACGGGCCTGTATTTGGGTATAGGTGCTCATCACTGTCTGCGTTGACGAGAACAGTTTTGATCCAGTGGTCGCTGTCGTCCTGTGCGCACAAACTGACAGTGTCTACAGCGCGTGGAGAACCCTCACGGGATGCAAACTTTGCTCCGTTTCATCCGCACAAGAGCACAAATGAGGCGATACTCTCCCACGATCACACAGCCCGGCGGGTCATTACGTTATAATATAAGGAACCGGTAAATGATTCCGATACTATTGACGTCGATGATCTGCTAGTAGCTAGCTTGGCCACAGTAAGCATCTGATAGGCTACAGCATGTATTCAAGAAGTCCGTTGAACTTGGTTGCTCGAAATTTGCGCTCTTTGTCACACAAGACACGACGAATACATACGAGCACACGTGTATCACCGGACACACCAGAGACAGCGAGCACATCTAAATTGGACGGGGACGTAAGTGACTTCGAGACCATGGGTTCTCGACACTAATCACTATCTATAGTCTCAAGAACGATGGTTGTTCATCGACTCTGTATTCCCTATTCGCTTGGGTATCTGGGAGTTCGTACCACTCAACTGCACCTTTTACCCTAACTAAACCCACGCAGTCTTCGACACTACATTGGCATATTACGCGAGGAAAACCTCTTGGAGCGTTTGCATGAGCGTCTCGAGACTGTAAAGACGCATGACTTCCACATACACGAGCTCCAGCCTTATCAGAAGGATGGTGGTGTCTTTGTGCGCTTCACTTATACTGGTCGTGATCATCAGACCGCACTCGAAATGCTTCAGACGGATCTCCAACTTGAAGCTACTAAGCACGGCGGTCTCCCCTCTTGGTCGGGACTTAATCACTGTAATATTTGGCTCGTGAAGGGAGAGCCGTTTCTTGAGGTGCGTTTTCGCAAGTAGAAGTTACTTGGCGAGAATGCAAACAACGCGATTAGGATATGTACCGATATCCGTCAGGAATCGTCCACGTGTCCTTCCAGGGCCCAGATGTTCCTGAAGAAGCCTTGTATAGTCTGTTTCGAGTGAGTTCACTCATTTATAAGTTTACCTCTCCTTACGCCATGCCAGTCGTGCGGCCGGATACAGAATATCACTTCCCCTACACCCGTTCCTGCAGGCACACTCCGCTCCTCCGATATTCTTTTTCACCGCGTACGCTCCGCCACCATCGCACGGAACACCATCCATGGATACACATTCTCCGATGGTGATGGAACAACACGCCTGAAGACTGTATATCAACGTCCCATTCAGGCCCATGCAATCAGAGACTGGCTGACTTCGCATCCCAGGATTGTGTTGCCGATCATATTTTTTTTACTCGGCACGTTGACTTACACTGTGCGTGAACTCTTCTCCGATTTATTCATGAGCTAGAAAAAAATTGTTTAGATATTTGATCCCATAAGAGTCCTTTCTGTTGAAGGGAAGATGCTCAATTGGTTCGATTATCGCGGTAAGTAATTCCAATCACAGTCATTGAACGTACTAACTTATTTCTTTCACTTCAGAATATAAATTATATAAATGGCTTCGTGCGAATGCCTTGGACCGGTTCTCCCTCACGAGCTTGGCTCGTGAAGACGTCTCTGCACAGGGAGACATCTGGAAGGAGCGTAAGGATGCAGAAAGCGCTGTGCGGAGCTACCTCTCTGACCTACCTTGTAAGTTTCTCGCCTATTTTCCAATGTAAAATTCTGACAGCACAATTTGAATAGCTACCGTTGCATTCGTGCATGGTCCCCAGGGCAGTGGCAAATCGCGTATGGTCGAGGCTATCATCCGCGACACTGGCAGGTTTGTAATACGCTACGTCCATCTAGACACAGCTTATCATGCTTTGCAGAAAAACTTTAGTGATCGATTGTGCTGAGCTCAATAGAGCGACATCAGACATGCGTCTCGTCTCCGCACTCGCACAGCAGACCGGCTACAGACCAATTTTTGCCTTCCTGAACTCCGTCAACAACATGGTGGACATTGCGACCGTTGGCCTAATCGGGCAAAAAGGTGACCTGATTGACTCCTCTTCACTTTGTTAGTGGAATAATTAATGTATTTCTAGCGGGCTTTAAGTCTTCCCTTGAAGACCAGCTGAAACAAATACTTGAAGTCACAGGCACAGCGTTGAAGAAAGTCAATCATTCCCTTCGCACTTCTGCGCAGCGCGCTATTAAAGCAACACAAGAAGCTGAAGCACGACAAGCCGAAGAAGCACGAACTCGTGCTCGTATTCGCGCCGGGACATGGCACGATCCACGGCTGGACTGTATTGCCGGAAACGGCGTTATAAGCGAGCTTGGGGTGGGCGACGAGTTACTAGAGGGTGACGACGGCGGGCTTGCGGGCTTCAATGTGATAGAGGAAGATGTCGTAAACTTGAGTGATGGAGGGGAGAAGACGAGCGAGGAGCTAGCAAGACAACAACACCGGCACGCAGAGGACGTGCAAGTTGTGCGTACGCTACCGATTGTGGTCATCAAAAACTATGCCGCACGGGGAGGAGTTTACAAAGAAGAACTTCTCGGCGTTTTGGCGCATTGGGCAGCGTCCCTCGCCGAGAATCAGGTGATTCGCATCACTCCACTTGTCAACTGTGCTCTTAATATCTTTCGAGGTTGCCCATGTTATCGTAGTCAGCGACAACCGCGAGGATGCAAAGCTACTGGCCCGGGGTATGTGTTTTATCTACACCCATATGAGGTATTGCTAATATGGCGCTGCAGCGTTGCCTTCCAAGCCATTGAACTCTATTGCCCTTCATGATGCTGATGCCCCCACTGCACTCTCCTTTGTCCGCCGACGCCTGTACGATGCTGGTATCACTTCGGATCTCACGCCCGCACAAAAGAAGGCCATCGAACACCTTGGCGGCCGCACGAGCGACCTTGAACGTGTAAGTTATATGTTGCCTTTTTAATGCGCATACTGATACCTTCCTCACATATAGCTAATCCACAAAGTCTGCGGTAATCAAGGCATCGAGGAAGCGGTGGAAGATATCATTGCTGACGGTGTCGGAGAACTGAGGAAGAAGGCCTTTGGAGAGGACATCGACGACGCTAAGAGTTTGCCGTGGTCCAGGGAGCAGGCGTGGACTGTGCTCAAGCAGCTGGCACGCCGAGCTGAGGTAATCAACTCCTGTGCTAGTCGACAGGTTACTCACTTTTCTCGTCAGCTGCCGTATTATGAAGTATTACTCGATGTGCCTTTCAAGGGAGACGAGCTGCCGCTTCGTGTCATGGAACACGCTGAGATCATATCTATCAGCACACGGCATGGTACTGTCAATCATTCAGGCTGGGGGACGCTATTTAATATCCTTTTCAGGTCGACCATCCACGATACGTCCCGGAAAGCCCGTGTTCAAATATGTCTTTGAGAGACTTGTGAACGGTAACGGCAATGCGATTGTGATCAATGTTCTCTCACTAACGATGCGTCAGACCCTGTCTTCCAAGCCACACAAGACATCGCGCTCAACGACAAAGTTATCTCGAGCGCTGAAAGTACCGTTCGTACATGCGAGTCCGAGCTTAGCACGCTTCAGGACCTCTCAAAAACGGAGCGGTCATTTTGGTGGTTCAGGCGTAGAGCAACGTCCGAGCGGAGGGAATACTTGTTGAAGAAGATGCGTTCCGCACAAACAAAGATTCAGACCCTGGAGAAGCGGAATGCTGAGTTAAAGAGAGTATTGGCGAAGGGTGCTTGATTATATAGTATCGTACGCTTGACATATACTCTGCAGATTCTATAGATCAACTTTTACGAAGTAGGGTCCACGGACGCTAGTCGATGGGGTGAGTAGACTACAGCTGACCTGGTATCGTTCTCCCAGTTCAGTACACAGAATCAAGATTTACACTATTGCCTTCTTCTGAGCCACCCCGTGCTTGCAACACCGCTTTCGACTTGAGGCGTAAACTTGAACCAAGAATGCACTTTTCCTTCGCTGAAGCTCCTGAAATGAACTGTCCAGAATGCGATGACTTATGTATCTTGCATTAAGAAGGACAGTGATTTAAACAGCGTTGCCTGAAATTTAGGGCGATACAAAGGTAATATTTGTGGTGCTGCTGGTGCGTTATTTGGACCTGGCCCAAGAGATACGAATATAGCTAGATAGGCTTGATCTTGAAGTGAAGAGAAATAAGGGAGAATATCAAACACTACAGATGACTGTAAGATAGTGTGAGGGAAAGTAGGCGAAGACACACCTTCAAATCTTGTACAAGGTAGTAAAATACACGAAGTCCTTCAGGATCCTCGCTGTCTTGGATATCAACAAGTGACCCGATTTTTGCAGTCTAAATGTGACGAATGAGTTATGAGATACCATTTGTAGAGATACTGCTAATCACGTACCTCGAAGGCAATGTGGTCATTGCCTACACGTATCTCAAGTTCTTGCTTTCCAACGATGTTTTTTTTCGGCCAGTTCGTATCATCTTCCCTGAAAGGCCCGTCAGCAGGTCAAAAATGGGGCACAGCTTGTGATTACTTTGTGATTTCACTCGATTCCACAATGCGCTTGAGCTCCTTGACCACTAACGGTCCTACCCACACTGAGGACTTGGGTCAGCACTCGAGCGGGACGCAAAATGAACCACCGACTTTCTTTACGGATCAAGCTGTCATTCCTATAGTTCGAGTTGTTGGCATATCGAAGACGACCATGGGAGTACTCAAACTCCAAGAATTCATGGCCGTGTTTTCCTGAATGACCAGTGCTGCATGAACATTTAGCGACATCACAAAACAGAATTCATCATGATTTACTAGTATCTGAAAACACCTGTCAGCTCAATTATTTCATGAATTAGCAGGACACCCGCCTGAGATAAAATGGGTCACTGTCATGGGAAGACATAGCGGTCTATTGTTGAGCCTCGTTCCAAAGCTCATGAATCGGAGGGTTTCAAAGGCATGATCCGGCATTCGCCGGGTTCGATATTTTGACCATAGACTGAATTCGGAATTGAGCGTGATTCGCGAACTTGAAGACATGTTCCCTCGACGATCTTGTCTGGCTCTGCCAACTATAGCCAGATTTGTGCGGTTTAATGGCAGCAGCAGCCACCCAGTGTATGTGCTTGCTCACTACGTGTCTTGCAGCTGAATGATATCAGCCTTTATGCAGTGCTACTCGACAGCTGGAATCGGAGGCTTCTGCACCATTGACAGAAGAAGAGTTTTCTTCCATGATTATTCATGGACGTAGCCTCTACCCCCCGTCATACCACCCCCGCACTCATTCAGTTCCAGTCGCTCAGCTGCAGTTCCGCGCATATCACCCACAATTTCTTGAACTGTACATGCATTTTGTAGGACATGCAGCTGCAGCATTAGGCATCCCAATTTCACGCCCGGTGTACTTGCCAACACAACGCTCGCTATGGACTGTACCTCGTGGTCCGTTCGTGCACAAAAAGAGTCAAGAGAACTTCGAGCGGAAGGTGCACAAACGTGCAATTAAAGCATGGGATGCAGACCCCGAGGTCGTCGACCGTTGGGTGCGGTACATCGCTCGACATACAATGCCTGGAGTTGGGCTGAGAGTGACTCAATGGAAGAGGGCACCTCCTGGTATCGGACAACAGATGGTAGATGCAGCCGTAGGCTCAACCAGACTAGGATCCAGTGCCGACAACGTTAAGGCGTTGGCAAAGAAAATTGTGCAGCAAGAACTTTGATATTTGATACGTTTTCTATCTTTGATTTATTTTGCGCTATAATCATCTGATGGTCCATGCATGATATTACTGTAACTAGAGTACAGACCCGACTACATGCATGTTTTACGGCTATCCTACACCTTGTCAGCGTCATGACTCCCAGAACCAATTGTTTCCGGTTGACCTCCAGTCTGCAGAATGGGTCTCTCCGGAGGTTCCCCGACAGAGGATAGCCGATGGCTTTGAATTCTAATATGAACAAACAACACTCAGCGCAAAGTACTAGTAGACGGTATTCAGACTGTAGACACTTCAGTACTAGGTCCTGGCCTACCACAGCTCAAGCGCTCATATACGGCCACCGCAACAAACATGGATGCGCAAGGACATCTTTTATCACTGAAAGTGATGCGGGTATCTGTGGGTGGACAATCTTTCAGCGCGCGACGTGGTGATCAATGCTGGTACTTAATGACAGAGACCATCACTAGCTAGCGCATGGCAGCCCTTTTATTCCAGCTCTCCTTCATTCTCTGCCCACTCTACTGCGTCCATTCTCTCTCTGCAAGGAAAGACACCTCTCCAAGGCCACCCAAAGACCCTACGGGATCTTACTCAAGCATCTGAGTTCCTTACGCTTCCCGCCTCGTTCGGAGCCATTCAGCTAGGCGAAACATTCTCCAGTTGCATATGCATTAACAATGAGACCAATATCGACGTCGAGGGTGTCAGTGTCCGCGTTGAGATCCAGACAGCAAACTCCAAGATACTGTTGGCTGAACTTGGTGGCCCAGGTTTCAAGCTCGCAATAGGAGATTCACTGGAATATGTGGCCCACCACGAGGTGAAGGAGTTGGGCCACCATGTTCTGGCTTGTATCGTCTCATACCACCTGCCTCCGTCATACCGCCAGTCCCCTGGTGCTAATGATCCCTCAAATGAAGCAACCTTCCGCAAGTTTTACAAGTTTGCTGTATGTATTGTTTTCAATAGGACTTCTGGCAATTTGAATATTTCGACTGAAAATGCGCTAGGTTACCAACCCTCTTTCTGTAAAGACAAAGGTACATACACCTCGGTCTCCGTCGGCGTTGATGATTTCGTCAGAGCGCGAGAAAGTATTTCTCGAGGTCCACATTCAAAACTTAACACAGGATACGATGTGGTTCGAGCGCATGGAGTTTGAATGCGCGGAGGGATGGAGTGTTGTCGATGCCAACACGACAGATGATGATAAGGATCGGAGATTATTCTCTGGTTCGATGGCTCTCATGCAACCACAAGCCATACGACAGTATATCTATATCCTGACCCCAACATCGTCTTCCTCGTTTCCTGTCGTTCATGCAGCAGGCAGTGTCATCCCTCTCGGTAGACTTGACATCTCATGGCGTTCTCAGTTCGGCGAGCCTGGGCGTTTATTAACTTCGGTGAGATCACCGTCCAAAAGAGTAGTTTCATTGCTTATTTTTGACACGTAGATGTTGTCCCGTCGATTTCCTGGCCCCACTCCAGTTCCGAACCCAACTTCAACTCCAGCTCCCCCACTCCAGCACCCTGTTTCAGCGCTTCCGCCTTATCTTCAGCGCACCGTGCCAAGTGCACCATCATCGCCCGCCCGACCACGATCTCCACAACTTCCTCCTTCTCGACCTAGTTCCCCAACCCCGGCTCCATACAGACCAGGCTCACCCTTCCGCACGCGCCCGCAATCATCAGCAGCTGGATCTATGTCCAACATGCCTATCGCACCAAATCAACAACAACCAGCACCACCGGCGCCTGCTTCCGTGTTGGACGTCGAGGTCGACGTTATCGTAAACCATATTGCCAGGCAATCTATCGCTGTTGAACGGCCCTTCAAGATTGCTTTCACTGCCACTGTTTCTGCTGCTCTACCAAAGGCCAAAGGGAAACAAAGGGTTATAACTCTTGCTGTACAACATCTTCAATATCCGCGTGCTACAGCGATTGCATACCCTGAACCATTCCAGGCCACCGAGACAATTAGCTCACGGTTCTCGTCTCTGGGCCTCACTTCTGCGACGTCAACGCTTGTTACCCCTGTACAAAATTCCCCCAACATGGCAAGCGAGAATCTCTTGGTTATCTCGCCAGAGAAGATTCTCACACGCGGGGGACCCACATTGCCACCCCCTTACTTTGAGTTCGCTGATGAGGAGAAACGCGCAAAGTTGAAAGGCTGTGTATTTGTTGGGTCATCCACACAGTTCCTGAACCCCATTACGCTCGCTGATCCCAGTCACGCCAGTCATCATGAGGACTCATCAGATGATGACGTGAGGAAGGCAGAGGGTAGTCAAGAGTTTGAACTTACCTTCCTGCCTATGCAGACAGGATTTGTGCGAGCGGGTGGCTTGCGCATCCTACTGGTCAGGGATGAGCTCGTGGATGTTGGTACAGATCAGGCTACTCATCACTTAGGGTCCGGCGCGAGGGAAGCAAGGACAATGAAAGAGTTAGACGTAGTCGCCGAACTTTGGGTCCATTCATGATCATAATTTATTTAATCTAATGGGCCTCACACGATTTAGGGAGGTGCATGCACGCCGGTATGGCCAAAACCGGTCGCTCGATAAGTGGAAGAATTGTGGGTCGTTTTATGCGTGACTGCAGTCACCAGCGTCCGAGTGTGCAAGCTTTGGGAGGCGTATTGTCCAGCGTGTGCTTGAGCATGTGGGTACAGCTTCGTGACGAGTTCAAGGTGCACATGATATTCCTGGTGATGAGCGGGTTAAAACAGACTACGAACGTCTTGTGAACCAATACATCTTGCAAGCGTTACGTGAAGTCGCTGGATTTTTAGCTGCCCAAACGCTTTTCGTCGATGTGGAAACAGTCACATTCGCCCAGCATTTCTCCAGGTCAAACTGCATCTTGTTGCGCCGTGTAAACAGTACCAAGGATTCATGATTTTTCCAATAAGAAAACATTCTCTGGTGATCAGTTTCAGAAAAACATTGAGGGAACTCGGACTGACACCGTCAGCGGTACATTTCCGGGTATGGGATTATGACACGGCACATTGGTTTTTTAGGTCCTCATCTGCGATATATCGGCCGTGACTTGGAATTTTTGTGATCCTTTCGGAATGGAAACCTAGCAGGAATGAAACGCGCAATTATACACCACCGCAATGGATTTAACTTCGTATATTATGGACGAGGGATATAAGTGACAGACGAGAAAATGGTGAAATATGCTAAATGTGAGTTTGATGTGGGTATGGAGAAGAATGTCCATGTCAAGAGACAATAATCAAAACAAAAGCAAATGAAGAAACCAAGTTAAAGATATTCGAAGAGTGTTATCGCACCGTCCACATCACCGACCACAATTCTCCCAGACTCCTCATCAATCGCGACCCTTCTCCAATCGTTGCGGTCTCGTACGCGAAATACCATGGAATCATGTGAGCCATGCTGGCTAGTCGAGAATCCTCCTGTAGCCGTCAGTATCTGTCCTGCAAGTCGTTGATCGAACTCGCTAGGCTCCCTCGCGTACGCCCAGTCTTCGTAATAGTTGTCAAGCCAGATAACAGTACCGTATCGTCCGAGAGCAACGTCCGACATCTGAAATGAAAACACTGGTGAGCCTATCGTCTGCACTAGAGTGGGCTGCGCCACGTATGGAAGGTTATATAGAGAAGTCTCTCGTCCTGGGATGTACGCTGGATTTGGCGTAAGTACGAAAAGATGCAATGTGTTCGCCGGCCAGAGATCGGTGCTTCGATATCGAACGACAATGTTGATTGGTGAGGGGCGGCGCGAGCGCGCAGCATGCCAGTTGACTTGCCCTGACATATAGACGGACTGTATGAGCTGTTGAAAGCTGTGCTGTGCGAGTGGGTACGAGATTGACACTCCCGGCGTTGCAATGTTGTTGGGTCGGGGAATGGTGGAGTAGAGCTCAACAATCTGACAGCGGATGATTACTATGTAATCGTCACAGAGATGCATAGCTTCGCAGTAATGGAACTGCCAAATCATAGAACTCAGCGACGTGCGGGATTACACGGGAAAAACAAGCTAACCGGTGATAGCGAGGGGCTCACCAACTGGATTTTCTCATAAGGTTGATCACTGATGTCCCATATGCTCACTTCTCCGTCGTGTTCTGGACGCCGGGTGACGAGTGTGCTCCCACTGAGTAGGTGAATCTCTCTAAGTCCATCAATGGTACTCAACGGAACGAATGCTGACTCGGGGTTTTTCTCTTCGAAGTCGATTGTGAGTATTTCCGTTCTATGATAGACCATCAGCAAGAACGTTAAAGCGGGTGTTACTATTTACACTTACAGTGATGACTGGATCGCTATCATGGCTGGAGAAGAGGGATCGTCATTGATAACAACACGGTCGTATGGCCCTTCCATGTATGTCAGTTTTGCTATGCACACGGGTTGTAGGACAGCAAGGTCCCAGCACTGGATAACGCGTTGTAGGCGAAATTGGTCTACACCCCTAGTCGCAACAGAAATAAACCAACGATTTCTTTTGCCAGGGAGAAACTCCATAGAGAAAATGTACAAATCCTTCTCGGAGGGCTCTTCAAAATCAATTTCCCTCTTCACATTCGGATTAGGGTTAGTCCAGTTGCTGCGAAGAGCGAGTGCACGACATGTAAGCCGCTCGAGCTCTAAGGCTGACAAAGACCCGAGAGATTTTCCATCAAAGTAGGGTATAGGGATATTTTGTTCCTGGACAAGAGTCCGCAGAAGGAGAGCCCAGAGACTGCGCAGACGGGTAATAGCATAAAAACTTTTACTAGTCTAGAAAATAAAAAATCAGATTAAAAAATGCCGTGAAATGAAGCAGGGGCGCCAACCTGCCGTAGTGCCAGGACGCTTTGGATAGGAAGATGCTGAAATATATCGAAAAGTATGTCGAGAGGAATAGTAGGGAAGGGATGACGAGGGATCCCTATATGAGCCAATAGCTAATTCATCCATAGTCAAAACGGCGGGGGTTTACTGACTCACTGCTTTATTGAAGTAACTAACTACACCGCTATCGGAACTGATACGTTCCCTGGCCTACGTTGACCATCGATGTAACGTGAGAAAGCTAAACGAGGGTAACAGTTTCATCAAGGAAAACTAACCACAAAAATGCATTAAGAGGGAATCGAACCCCCGGCGGGTCGATGGCAACGACCCAGGTTACCACTACCCCATTAATGCTTGCGATACGTTGGGCCATCAGTACCATATAGTGTTTGATTTGCTATGGTCGACTAAACTCTACTAGCGATTCAGCCACTAGTCAGTGTTCACCTTCACCAATTATGTAGAGACTTTTTATATATTCAAATAATCTACTTACGTCCGGATCGACGCTTTTCTTTCGCCTTCTCTCTATCCATGGCCTTTTGCTCAGCTCTCTCGCCTTCCAACGTTGAAAACGCCTTATTCATGCGGTCCTTGTAAGCGAGGTCCTTTTCAGCCTGTTGTTTGTGCTCGACAGCTGCCAAGAACTTCGCATCCTTTCGGAGCTCACGAATGGCTCCCTTCTTCTCCTGCTTGACTTGGTAGCGAAGCTTCGAGGCCTCGTTACGTTCATGATCTGGATCATGCCGACGCAGGTAGGAGGAGGACCTTGGCTCAAACTTGGGTATGTATGTCGGGATCGGAATTGGCTTGTGGGCCTGAAGTAGAAGAGGCCTACGAGCTTGACGAGCAAACTTCAATAACCTAGTGAGCTTGTCTTGCAAAGAGGAGGCTTGCGTCTAAATTATGGTTAGTTCACTTTTCGCATGTTCGTGATGTAGACCCACTCGAACGCCCTCCGAAAGTTTTGTGATGCCGAGTTTGGTCAGGATATCTAAAACTGGTTGATAGAGCTCAATAAAACCGTCGAGGCTCTTGTACATTTCTGAAAACCGGTCCAGAAGGCGGAAAGCGAGACCTAGTAGATCAAGTTTATCCTGCTCCTGATAATTCTCGTCAATCAGGAGCTGATGTAGGTTTGGTGTGCGAAAGTCAAGATGCTTGGACTTCTTGACGTCGATCGCAAGGGGTGCACACAGATCTGAATGGAAGTCGGGGGAAGGAAATGAACCGGGTATTGACGTGACATTTTTAAGAGAGCTCGGAGCTAGGTGCAAGACCGCGTTGATAGAAAAGTTAATGGCTTCTGGGACCAGGCGTTTGGACAATTCCTCGTACTGTAGGAATATAGATGATAAGAAGAGCCCACTCGTTATGTCCGTTAGTGACCGAACACGACACAGCCCCAAGTAAGCACCCATGAGAAGCCGTGCCGGTGAAATGACGGGATGGCTCATGTCACTACTAGACCATATGACTCCAATGGTGCGCAAGAGGGACAATTCAGCCGGCCCTGGCCATGTTCTTGCACCCAGTTCAAGAGCTCCCCGCGATAATCCCCGTTCCAAATTTTTGTGCATCAGCGAGAGTTTCTCCACAAAAATTCCCGCAGATTCGATCGGGTACGAGCGGCAAAGTGCAAAGAGGTGGGGAACAATAGAGTTCAGGAGCGTGAATCGTGGAGCAGGGGGAGATGTGATATAGAGGATGTGGTCAACAAGGACGGATGTCAAGTTCTACAACGCATGTCAACTGAGCTCACAGCTGTCGAAGGAAGGCATTACCTGAAGCTTCACTTTATTATCCGGGGAAAGGCTTGGGTGATGCAACGTGCGTATGCGCTGAACAACGATAGGCACATCCGTATCATCTATTTCTCCAATAATCTCCAGAAACTCTTCGTGTGACTCGGGGCAAGGGAAAGTGAAGGGTAGGTCATGTCGAACACCTGGTGGTTCCACTTTTGCTGACTTCTGGTTCGTTGTGATTTTGTCGAATTCACTTCCAGAGGTACTGCCTGCCTCACTGCCAAAACTCGTTTCACTTCCCTCCTCCGCCTCACTGTTCTCATCCTCACCGTCGGTCTCCTCGTCCTCGTCCTCATCCACACCCACACCTTCGTCTTCATCTTCCTCCTCCTCGCTGTCATCCTGTGCAACCCCCTGGTCGATCCCGCGAACTAATCCTGACCCAATAGTTGCGAAGGATCCATCCCCTGAAAAATCGTCCTCGAGGTTTGCGCCGCCTTCTCCATCTTCTCCGAGCATTCTCTGCATTCGCTGCCTTTCAGCTCCCTCTAAAGCCTCTTTTTGTTCGAGCGCAAGCTCGTCTTCCGTTTTCGTGCGATCCTTTGCTTTTGCGCGTCGATCAAAGGCAAGTTCGCGAATCTGTCTGTCGTAGTCCATGTCGGCGGAGGGAATGCCAGGTTGGGAAGCCACGTTGCTATCGGTTATCTGTGCGTTAGGCGCGAAGAGTAGACCTCTGAAGGAATCGAAGTCTTCGTCCAGTTGATGTCGCATACTCTCTTCTTGCGCTTGGTGCAGTTGACGGAGAGCCTAAACAAAAATTAGGAAGACCCCAGTAAAAAGTATCATACATTACCTTATGTTTTTTACTCTTGGCAATGAGTTCCGCCATAACTTCCGCTTTCGATTTCTTCCGGTCGGACTGGAAAGTGAATAAGTAAAAGAACATTTCCCTCTAAGGTATGAGAGGCGCACCTTATTGTCTGTCTCGTCCTTATCGCCAAAGCCGCCAAAGTGTTCCCTCCCCACGATGTCACGATCGAGTTGGCCTTGAACGAATTAAAGAAAACATACTCGATACAAAACATATGAATGCTCACCTTCGTCTTCATCTTCGTCTTCATCCATAGGCAAACCAACATCATCAAAATGGTCGAGGTTCGAAAGGCTTTGGCCATAGTGCGTGAGTTGTTCCTCGCCCTCGAGATTAAATGCGGCCCCTTTGGAAGCTCGTTGCCTTTCTTGCGTGAAGCGCTCGAGCATGCGCTCCTCAAGAGACATAGACGGGTCATTTTCACCAAAGCGCTTGTCGATGACTCCGCCAACACGACGCCTGTCTTGGATCTCTTTTAAAAGAGTCTTCTCGCGCTATTGTAGGCAATGTAAGAGACCTGTCGATACTGCTAGAAAATAAATTTTGCGCACCTGTTCCATACCCGCTTGTTTTCTCTCTGCGGGTTTCCCTTTGGACCCTTTGACCTTGCGTCCGCCGATATCATGTTTGAGCTTCGTGACCTTGGTGTCGAAGGGATTCTTGTGAAGTGCCTTCCTGAATTTATCTTCATCTATAGATCCTGATCGCTTGCGCTTCTTTCCGTTTTGTGGGGCCTTGCTGATCCCCGCTTGACATAACGCTGACTTGAGCTGAGATAACTGAGAGCCCTTCGTCATGCCTTGGGTAGTGTAATGATCGCCCGCCTGGCGCCAACAAAATGTAATGCTTATATAAGCAGATAGTAACGGTGAGTCTTGACTCACGTGTTCAAACATAGTGAAAATACTGAAAATTCATTGAAATCAGTTTCAAGTTTTGTAGGCCTCTGAAATATAATACATCGATGTAGATCATAATTTGCCTCCCACCGCTCTATACTTTTTGACAATACACCAGGAGCAACTATATGTGCTCGATTTCCCATCCTTCCTCCAAATGCAGGTACAGGACTGATCCTCTGGTTGACCATAGCGAGTCTGAGTAGGAAATAGACGCGAGATGGTGTGTTTGAAGCCGTTCAGAGGCTAGGCTACAGAGCTCGAAACTGATTTCAATGAATTTTCAGCGTTTTCACTATGTTTGAACACGTGAGTCAAGACTTTCGGAACCGACTCTAATTAGACCCAAAAAGTCTGGGAAGGCGAATTCTCCATCCGGCTACAAGTCGCGTCAGTATACAATGAGCTCATTTTTACCGTCTCAAATACATCAAATTGATTTAGCGATCTCCCAGCTCGGCCTTACCAGCTTTCTACGCTGACAGCTCGAGGGACACGTCGCAGTAATGAGTCATTTCTGCTTTTGTTTTGGCATCATGGCTCCAGGCTGATGGTGCAATACCTAGTTCGAAGCGATCAGTACAGTTGCTTTCGGACAAATGATCGACTATCTCTACTCTTGCTCGTGGTCCACTGAGCAATCAACTTCTCAACTTTGTCGCTGCGCTGGCAGGGTCGCTGTGCTGGCAGGGTCGTTGCATGTTCAAATGAAGAAGTGATGAGTGAGAGTTTGGGTTTTGATACAAAGGTCGTACTCACTCGAATAGGTTCTTGCAGGCTCTGTCTAAATTTGTGTCATCTGACAGCAATGCCAATTCAGCCAAATCAATCAGAATTGTGCCACAAAAGCTGGCCGTTGTCCTATAGTAGTCCCCCATCCTTAGTGATATCAGTCGAGAACCCCTTCAAGAAGATTCCACATCACTTCGCTAAAAATGTGTTTCTCCCTCCTCGCTGTTGTTGTCGCTTTGACAGCATCCATGTCTGTCAATGCAGCAACTCCATGTCTGCCTAACAATGATGACCCCGAAGCGACTTGCTAGACAGACAGCGATTGCTGCAAAGGCTATTTTTGTTTCTATCGTAGCGTGAGTATGAGCAGGTCGCTGTGCATCCATGCTCACCTGTGCACCTTAGGGTCCTGGATCAGGCAAGATCTGCGGGGATTCAACCCCGTAGCCCGAGAGGCACGTCGTGACAGTCAGTCAGTCATGTTTCTGTCTGAATTTATCTGAAAATGATCGACTGTCTCTACTTTTGCTTGTGGTCCACTGAGCAATCAACTTGGTCGTTGCGCTGGCAGGGTCGCTGCATGTTCAAATGAAGAAGTGATGAGTGAGAGTTTGGGTTTTGATACAAAGGTCGTATTCACTCGGATAGGTTCTTGCAGGCTCTGTCTAAATTTGTGCCATCTGACAGCAACGACAATTCTGCTAAATCGATCAGAATCGTGCCAATGCATTATATAAAAGCTGGCCGTTGTCTCCCCCATCCTTAGTGATATCATTCGAGAACCCCCTCAGAAGATTCCATATCACCTCGCACAGAAAATGCGTTTCTCTTTCCTCGCTGTTGTTGTCGCTTTGACAGCATCCATATCTGTCAATGCAGCAACTCCGTGTGTGCCTGCTGATGATCCAGAAGCGACTTGCCAGACAGATAGTGATTGCTGCGAGGGCTATTTTTGTTTCTATCGTGCTGTGAGTATGAGCAGGTCGCTGTGCATCCATGGCTCACCTGTGCACCTTAGGGTCCGGGATCAGGCAAGATCTGCGAGGATTCAACCCCGTAGCCCGAGAGACACGTCGCGACAGTGAGTCATGTTTCCGTTTTCACTTTGGTATTATCAGGGTTGATGGTACAATATCTAGTTCGAAGCCAATCCGTAAAGTTGCTTGTAGACGAATGTTCATACTGCTCGAGCAATACGAATGTCTGGATTTATCTGAAAATGATCGGCCATGCCTTAGAAGTCTTGTTCGTGGGCACTGAGTAATCAACTTCTCAACTTTAACCAACAGCATTATCATATCCCACCTTGCAAGATACGTAAATAACACGAAAAAACTAAAAACCACGCTCGGTGAAGTACCTATACCCTCGTAAAATTCGTGAACTGATATGCACATACGTCAAAAATGTAACACGCATATACAACCTCCCACTCAACTGCTCGTCATCAAGAATTCTCGCCTCAAGGAAAAACACACATGAGAACACAGGGCCTCCTGCCAATCAGGCGCCCCACTCATCCTTCTCCACAGAATTCCTGCACGTCCGCATTAGCGGTCGAGCTCGCGTTAGCACATACACACACGAGAAAAGTTACATACACGCATGTACACAAAGTCATCTTATCTTCGAAGGAAGGCACGTCTAAAACGGCCGGCGGGAACGGCGGACTGATGCGGGTACGCTTCATACCAGGGCATTCGTGACTCCAGAGATGCGACAGGGACACAGGGGGTCCCATTAGACTAGCACGTACTGTCCTACATAGAATTTGTCTCTCAATGGACATAAATTGGACATTAAAAAAACTTCTCAACTTTGTCGCTGCGCTGGCAGGGTCACTGCAGGTTCAAATGAAGAAGCGATGAGTGAGAATTTGGGTTTTCATACAATCATGATGGTCGTAATCAATTCTTGTAGGTTCCGTCCAAATTTGTGTCATCTGACAGGAACAACGGTTCTGCCAAAACAATCAGAATCGTACCCATGCAATATAAAAGCTGGCCATTGTCCTACAGTAGTCCCCCATCCTTAGTGATATTCATTCGAGCACCCCCCAGAAGATTCCATATCACCTCGCACAGAAAATGCGTTTCTCCTTCCTCGCTGTTGTCGTTGCTTTGACAGCATCCATGTCTGTCAATGCAGCAACTCCATGTGTGCCTGGTAATAATCCCGAAGCGACTTGCCATGTAAGTAGCGAATGCTGCGATGGCTATCGTTGTGTCTATCTTGACGTGAGTATGAGCAGGTCGTTGTGCGAC
The DNA here is from genome assembly GCF_016647745.1 of Suillus plorans. Taxonomy (NCBI): domain Eukaryota; kingdom Fungi; phylum Basidiomycota; class Agaricomycetes; order Boletales; family Suillaceae; genus Suillus; species Suillus plorans. The sequence continues at coordinate 601,416 of NW_024537402.1, forward strand.
CAGTATTCAACCATGTGACTCACCTGCGCACCTTAGGGTTCCGGAACAACCAAAGTCTGCCAGTATCGGCCGTATGAAAATTGAGCCGATAGCCTGATGGGCATGTCGCGACGGTGGGTTATGTCTCTGCTTTTGCTTTGGTATCATGGTTGATGGTGCAATTATCAATACCTAGTTCGGAGCCAATCAGTACAGTTCCTCTTGGAGAAATTTTCGTACTGCTCGAGTATTGTGGATGTTTGAATTTATCTGAAAATGATCGACCATGCCCAGTCTTGCTCGTAGTCCACTAAGCTCGAGTTTGAGAGGCTGTCGAAACAACCGACCATTGCTGTTGGCGTTATCATGAAAGCGAAAAAGAAGCGACAAATAAAGGAGATTAATATTACTGCCTGCGCGGTACTTGACACCAAAAGGTAGCGTGGGAGCTCGAGAGTGGATCTCTTCATCGAGCAATTGTTGGATGGGCCAGGTGAAATTGATGCGGCACTGTGGCAGAGTCTAGGGTACAAATCATGTTTGCTCCAAACACTTTAAGTCCTCGACATATGAATCTGTGTACAGGCCCTAGAGTGCACCACATTTAAAGTGCTTGTCCTCTGTGTTCGTCCTACTTGTGTGCATCTTGGGCTCGTCTTGCATGCCTCTAATTCAATGAGTTTTCATTAGACCGTAGTCTCTTTCCACCATCTTTTAAGACCTCGTACCTTCGTGTTCACCCCGTACCTTCTATAATACCTCCTGAATACCTCCCATTCGACCTGCGCCACCCTCCCACACACCTCCTCATGCACATCACCTTCCACAGACTTGCCTTAGAAGATTCGCTTCATACTGTTCCAATCAAGGCAAGGCCCCTGAACGAATTTCCCTTTCTACTTGAATTCATGCTGAAATACTTTACTTCAGCCAGTCGGATATCCTTGCTTCGGTAATGCAAGCGCTGGATGGCAGCATACCAGTTAAATGATGTATGTATTAGTTTGTCCAAATAGTCGACTTAAAAGAAGACTTGCCCTTGACAAACCCTGCTTTGCTTGTGTTGCAGTACGTGCATGCGCTATATATAGGGGCTTTGGTCGTCATTCACGACAGGTTGAATCGTACAAGAGCACCAATGTTTCACATGGTTTACGATACTAAGGCACTGCATGCTGCAACACTACCAATATTGATGTTTTTGTCGAGAACTGCAATGAACGCATCAAATCTTCCTTTTCACGCAGAACGAACACGCCGACATTGCGGACGAAAAGAGGAATATTGACGTTATCACGTACGAATGGGAGACGCAGAATGTAGAATGAGATACAACGGTTGTCGCAGCATACAACACGACGGTGGTAGTACGCGTGTTGATATTATCATGATGTAGACAGTATCGATGTCCAAACTATACCGCTGACCAAGGGTGGCTGACGAGCTCCTGCACTGATAACAAGGCATGATAGCGCACATCTGGATCCGGATGGGTCATGAGCTCCATTGCGCGGGCTTTGCCTCCCAAGTCTGTAATTATTCTGTGGAAACAATTAGACCGACGTAATGTTCAAGGTCGTATAACCTTGCTTACTTCTTTCCTCGTTCATAATGCTTGACATACTGTCCAAGATCGTGAACTGCAACCGCCAGAACTACGGGGTCGTCGGAGCCTAGTAGTGCAATGAGGGTCCTGGAGTAAGGATTAGTGATCGAGTAATTGATATATGAGGTTGCCATTACTTCAATTGCTCATAGTCTCTATCATTCAATCTGGATGCATTTTCCCGCCAGAAAGCATCCGACTCGTGTACTGGTGTCCACGACAGATGACCAGATGCCAGCTCAGACATGTATTCATCATACGTCCTGCATCCCATCAATCAGTAAGACATTGAAGCAGTATCAACATACTCACGTCAAACTTTCAAAGTTGCGTTCTAGCTCATCTCTGACATACTGTACGTCCTCCAAGATGTCCTCGTCGGACCATTTGCGAGTTGAAAGGTTCTTGGAGAATGGAAGAAGCTGCGCGACAAGCATAGCCGGAAGATTCTCGGAAGGCGCCTTCGTAATCAAATTCTTCGAGAACATCAGCATCAACCATGCCCGAAGAGAGAAAACATGCGCTTACACTGAAAGTGGCAATAATAACACGAATGACTTTCTCTTTCACGGCAGCCTGTGCCACTGTGATCAACAGAGGTATAATGTCGTATTTCCTTCAAAACTTTGAGAAAGTTCCATGATGATGCAGCTCGAACCCTCACTTGTTAATCTGTTCAGCGACATCTTGCTCGAATGAAAGTAACCAGATGCAGAAGATCACTTGGTAGCTCATCTGAGGACCAGGCTTATGGCGAAGGATTTCGACGAACCTGTTCGATCAGGTAAGGCGTAAACTGATGAGCGATGCTATAAGTGCTCACCCTGCTAATATTCCAGGGATTGCCCATACTGCCCTACGGCATTCTGGACGAGCGAGAAGAGACTCTAAGCACTGAACCGCAACGTCACGTTTGTTTTGTGACTGGCTCTGGACGAGCGATGAAAGGACCTTGAGGAATGGCTGGAGGTGTTGGTGCTGAAGAGGAGTTGATTCCGAGCTGAGCAGACATAGCGTCAATAATGAACTGGAGGAAGGCAGACCACGCGCACCTCAGCAGCACGGTCAGTATTTGGGCAGATTTGAGTTGTACGAAGTCATCTTGAGCTTCCAGGGTCCTTACATAGGGCTGTTGGTTTTACAATCAAGTAAGAGCCACCGAAAACGCGTACCTGAGAAGAGGGGCATAAGGGAGGTCGGGATCAGATTGAGCGGCTCTCGCGAAGAGCGGTATACGCTCATCATGATCTACAAACATAGGCGTCATGTATTTCTTCACAAAACATTTGTAATGAAACATACCTAGGAGTGCATCAGCAATTAAGACCAGGAGGCATTGCATGGTATCAACCCTTTGCAGCTTCTTGAGAAGCCGAAGGTATAATAGGGCATATGTTTGGCCATCTGACAGATGGATAGACTCAACCTTTGCCCTGGGCTGTCTGTCCACCTTCTTAATGAGAGCCAGCTCCTCTGAGGTCACCAGTTCGGCACGTTGATATCCCTGAGTCCGGGATAAGTGTCATGCGCTGATGAAATCTAGTTGACGGACCTCCCATGGAACAGGCTTTGACCTTATCTTTGCGGAAATATCGTCTAGATGTGCATTCGAAACCAGGGAAAGGGACATTGTTGTCCAACACAAGCTTGTCCAGACTCTAATAGTTCATCTCGTCTGCTTGACCACCTTTAGTCCATTTCACACGCCCACGGAGGGTCACAACCCCCCTTGACTCTCACTTCAATTAAATCCCGGGTCAGTCTCTCTTGTCCAGGTGATGTTCTCGAGAACAGTGTTATCGTCGTGCAAACGCGCACCCCAAGGTGCGTGACACCCATATAATCCTTCTAAGATCTTTTGTAACATTTTTTGCAGCATGTCTCTTTCGCAGATTCGCGACCGAAGCCTCTGCAGCACATGAGGTCGCGCAAGTAGATGCTGCACTGTCAAAGAAGACTGCACGGCCCAACCTACACACTGGAATTATCCTGAGCCGGTCCCCCATAATAACCCGAACACCAACGGCCTTCGAGAAAGCTTACTACGCATACCAAACCCGCATCCACCGCGCGCTGCACAACCCATTTCCTTACGATTTTTATTTTAAACAGGGTTCACCTTTAGAGTCGCGATTCAACATAGAAGAGCGAAGACGCGAGCGCAAGGCGTTTGGTGCGCCTTTTGGTGTGCAGACTGGGGAGACGAGCGAGGCTGAAAAGCTTGCCGAGGCTACTATGCGTGACGAAGAAGAGGCCATGCCGCGTGTTCATGAAGCTGACATTAACTCGGACTTCAAAAACCTGAATAGACGCGGTCAGCGAAACCTATATCTATTACTACAAAAGCAGGAGAATGGGACGGCCGTTTGGAAGTTCCCTCAGGGCAGTGTGGACAGGGGAGAGCTTTTGCACCATGTCAGTAACTTGATCCCTCTCTGGGTTGCTTGTCCTTATATTTTCCGATCAGGCGGCAACCCGTGGACTTGAGGTCGAGTGTGGAAACAACATGGACACTTGGATAGTCAGTCGCAATCCAATAGGCGTCTTCCACCCTCCATCACCAGCCAGTGCAGGCGGCGCTGAGGAGGTTTGCCCTACTTCCTACGTTCTGCATCTCGTACTGACAGGTCTGCAGGATGTGGTCTTTTTCTATAAAGCACATATCATGGCTGGTCAAGTCCGCCCAAACCGAACGCATACACAAGACTTTGCTTGGTTAACCAAGGGTGAGATCAAGACCCGGGTGGATGAGGACTACTGGTTAGGTATCAAAGATATATTGTCGGATTTCTAATGTATGGTCTCTATATTGTTCTACTCATCGATATATCATCCGGTGTTCTACTGCACCTACTTGGGGGCAGAGATAGCCCGACGCATATCTGGTCGCTTTTGTGCATCATCGAATCTGCGCACCACCACATCGCACTTTGTGCTCTTGCATATGTGCTTGGAGTTTGCCTTTACGTCATCTGAGAATAGATTGAGGCCAGCAGCACGTTCTACGACATCAACTAAGTGCAGCACATCAGTCATACGCTCAATATTGAAGGGCTTGTGCGCATACCTGGTATAATGAAACTCTCCAGAGGTGCATCGTCAGGGATAATGGCATTCGGGAGCACAAACGCGCCCGTCGAAATTTCTAGCGTGTCCGGTGCTGAAGCTGACAAAGGTCTCGAGGCCAGCACAACTTTGGCAAAATGGGTCGGGACCGCAACGTTTGGCGGAGATCCAATAACTTCATACGTCTGCAAAAACGTGAATCATGACGATAAATAGCGTCCTTGAGAGCCTAGACTGACCACGCGGAATTTACCGTCTGCGTCTTTTCGGGGGAGATACAGCGGGACAGTAAAGACGTAGACATCAGAGAAAGACCCTGTGAGGCGTCTACACCAGTCTTCCAAGTACGCCCAATCTACAAAGCAAAATTCAGCTTGAGACGTCTCCTATATTGCATATTTACAATGCCGATTGAAGCCAGCGCCGACCTGAGGCGCGATATTTGACAGGAAGAATGTCTCATCCATAGCCTCCTGAGAAAGCTTGGCGTCTGCAGCAGGAACCCTTCGGACTCGTCAAAATCTGCCTCCTCACAAAAGCTCGACGTACGCACATATGTCCACGATCATACCCGCTTCGGAAGTAATCCTGCAGCTTCGCGCGGAACATCGCTGGAAGAGACTCATCCTCCACGAACTTCGAGTTTGAGCGGTCGGGTGACCCATCCCCTGAGGGACGCTGCTGACTGGATTTACCAAGAGATGCAAGAGTAAGATGCTCTGCAGTCTATGAACGCAGTGTTAGTCAATAACTGTTGAAGTGTAGAAAAATAACTCACCCATGCAGGATGCCTGAGTCTTCGGTCATACGCAGCAGTGTACGCTTTACGAACCAAGAGGTCCGGTACAGGACCTATTCAAAACCCAAGTTCAAGCGAGAGAAACAAAATCATCATTGTACAACACACAAATCACCTGGGTGACCATATTTTAAGACTGGGGACGACAGTGCAGAAACTGTAACAGCATTCGAGAGTTGCGCGCCACCACTCTGGCCCATTTCGATTATTGGAGGAGCGACGGACGTGTTGACTGAGGTGGTTATAGGGATTTGCCTCTTCGTGGAGGCTACCGCGCCGACCACACCCCCTCCTACTATTGCGCCGACCGCGAAGCACGCGGCGTGGATGACAGCTGCGCTCGGCATTTTGTGAATGGACCAAAACACTAGTTTTGTAGAAGTTGAAGTGGATGTGGAAAAGTTATGGACGCGTCTCGGTCCTAACTCAGATCACTGCCGAGTTTGTTGGGCAAAATAAATAACTGACCCTTAATGAAAGCTCAAGACTTATGGTGCATCAAGCAGCATATATTTACAAAGTGAATCAGGCCTATGATATGTATAAAATGGTCGCAGCAAGAGAATCCAGAGAGGAAAGCAGAGGTGTAAGGAGAGCGATCCGGACAACGAAAGTACAAGGAAATTACGAGTAGGGAAAGTCGACTTTTGAGAGATGGAGGATAAGAGTGATTGCTTTGATGGTGCGGTATACAAAAAAATCTTCAGAACCAGGAAACCATAACAGCGAAAAGAACCAGCAAGCAATCAAGCTACGCGAGAAGGATAGTCTAACCCTGGTTGTGGGACACTCAAAAGCATTAATGAAGAGAAAAGCCTGCGGGTGTCTGTGGTGACTCTGGTGAGATCTATATCTCCAGCGGCTCGTGAGATCTGGCTTCTAGTCCGTTGCCACGTGCTTGGTCACTGTTCGTTCCGCGACGCAGACCAAATCCACCCACGCCAGGGCCTCGTGGTTGTCTGACAACACTACTACTATCATTAAAGCTACCGCCATTAATATTCATTCCAGCAACGCTAGATGGCAGGCTGGGAACGGGCGGGATGGCAGAACTACCAAAATTGTTGCCAAAGAGCGAACCGAAACCACCAGGAGAGCGACGAGAAGGGGAAGCAATTGTTGCATAACCTTCCCTGATATTACCATTTGACGCACGAGTGGCCAAGCGGGGTGCTTGTGTGTGCAAGGTTTTCATGTCGGGCATCGACTTCTTCATGCGTAAAGAGCTTGCAATCTGCGATTGTGAGGAAGTTGCAGAGAGATATGCAGATGGGGCACGCGACAGGGTCGCAGCCTGAGCCCGTTGAGTCTGATGATTCAATAGTCAGGAACTGACTAAAGCCTTGGCATGTAGGGAAGTACTCACCCTGTTAGGATCGATGCGAGTTACGACGGCGTACCTTTCATCGCCTTCTCCAACCGAATAGTGATACACACCCAACTTCTGGGCAATCAGGTGAACGACCCTTCTCTGCTTGGGTGAAAGCGTCCTCGAAAACGCGAGTTCATCCCTCATTCTGTCGTCCTTGAAAAGTAAGATGCGAGAATAAATTTCCAGAGTAGAAGGATCATTTAGATCCAGTTCATTAGGTGACGAAGACTTCTCTGATGGATTTGGTGTCGCGGGGGCAATTGGAGGGGATGTGGCGGGGTTAAATGGCTGAGAGATTGGAAGATGAGGCATGGGCGGAGGTGAGTACTGTTGTTGTTGATAGGCACCAGAAGAGAAGGATCGCTGCGGGGTGAAAGCGGGGGCTGTGACGGGACCAAAATCATCGTATGCTTGGTGAACTGCCTGTTGCTGCTCCTTTTCGAGTTGCATGGAACGCATTCGCCTAATAGCCTTTTCTCTTTCAATACGCTCTTTTTCTCCGGCTTGAAGAACTTTCTTGTACTCGACACGAAGCTTACGGCCTTGAACATCAAATCCATTCAAAGCAGCCACGACTGCGTCAGCGTCTGCTGCTTGTCGGAAATTAGCAAAAGCGAGACCACGAAAAGAGCCTTGTTGATCCAGGTGGTAGTTGAACGCGTATGGAGTAGGAATAGACAAAGAAGCCTAAAATAGAGACATTAGTCGGATCTCATGGTGGAAATCATAACGAACTCACAATGATATCTAGGAGAGTCTCGCGCTTGACGTTGAAAGGAATGTTCTTGACGACGATGGCGGTTGGTATAACCTCATCTTCAGCATTTTGGTTAGGTGTCGAAGGAGCAAGAGCAGATGCTTGTAGATGACCCAAAGGGGGAGAACTACCGGAGGAAGAGAAATCCGAGTTGTTGTGAGGGGATAGAGGGCGATTATCAGGAATGACCATTGAGTTATCAAGCCATTGCTAAGGAATAATTTTAATATTAGGATGTTTTGAAAAGAAAATGACTTACGGTGGGAAGACCAGCACGGGTGGGCTTCATCTTGAGAGGAGATGGTGTCATACCGCCTAGAGGATTAAACTGGCCTGAGAGTTGCTGGTTTGCGCTGAACTGATACTGTTGCCTGTTGTCATAATCGTAATTGTCATGGAGGCGAGCATTGAGAGATAGAGAGCCGATGTCAGGCGTTGGAGAGCTTGTCATGATGGTCAAAAGAAAAGAACACGATTGACCGTAGGTTCTAGGCTAGTCTTCAACTTGACAAACCAGTCGTAACGGCAGTTCGAGAGAGAGAGAAAACAAGGCGAACAGACAAAAAGCGTATAAGAAACTCAAGGATGATGAACGCCGAAAATAAGGCTCGTGGCCAAACCAGAACACACCTGTGACACGCCACCCTGATTTCCATGTCACCACACGTTCTTAAGCTCTAGTCTATTCAAAATACTTAAAACCACACAGAACGGTTAAGGCTATACTATGGACACGAAAATCACGGACTGGCAACGTTACAAGTCAATCCCAACAGCCCATCTGGATCAAACAAGAACCAGAAGCAAAAGAATGACGAACCGGCATGGTCGTAACATGTGCATACTTCTCTCGCTTATTAGTCGTCAACTTTCAACACCAAAAACATCAATGAATTTACATTGAAAGGTCGGAGCCGCGCTCAAGGACATCAGATGAAACTGGTTGACTTGACATATGAAGCGCTGTGCGTGACCATGCGCTCTGATCCTTCAATGACACTGCACCTGATCCGACCGAACCAATCATGATTCAGAAGCCGAAATGATCATCAGCACGAACGCTGTCGGTATCAATCTAGGATATGACATTCGAGGGAATCATAGTCCAGTTGTTCTCAGCAACAGACTCAGCCTTGAATGAGCTGCTTGCACTTTCCCAGGACGTCAACGAGTCCGGGAGGATCGTCAGCCTGAGGAATGTCAACAAAGAATCACCCACACATGGGCGAGACACACTTACCATTAATATTACAAGGTAGGACCACTTTAGACGCTTGTGGCAACCGCAGTAAGGACAGCTGATGTACCACATGACACAGGCTCGAGGGCAAGGGCACGCCGGAACACGAATGCAGGCCAACGGTGGGAGAGCCAGAGATAGTTCTGAGGACGCGAAGTACCATTTTACATAAGGGACTTGCAGATCTCCCACATTTACCCGACCGAACATCATAAAACTATGTAGATCAACTGAGGTTCGAAGGAATCTGCACCAAGATGTACACAAAATATGCATCGAGCATCTTTGCATTACACACATACCTCATATATAAAATACCTTGAGCACCAGTCTCGTAAAAACAAGAAAATACCACTCAGCCCAGCCGAGAAACCCTAATGATACAGCTCTTCCACTTGAACAACCCCAAGCTATAGACAGAGTGCTGCGGGCTTTGGAAATGCGATTAGACTATCAATGTCCACTTGCACGCTAATGCCGCTTGAATGATTCCAAGGGCCACGAATGCGGTGCTCCGTCGGTGACGATGATATTGGAGTGGACGACGAGGATCTGTAGGTATTCGCGATCTCTATATCCAGTGGTGGCAGGTCTGACAGTGTGGGCCGCATTGAATCTGAGCGATGTATGCGAGATTGGGGAATAGGTCCATGGGGAAGGGGTTGGAAAGCGGGGCAAGGAAGGGAAGGGAGTGTGTGTTTTGGAGCAGCGCGTGGTGGGAGAGGTCCCTGCACGAGACGGAGAGCAGAAGGAGGTGCGCGACGAGGGCCTCGGGGCATGGTTACAAGCGAAATGAACTTTACAGTCGATCTATAGTCAATTTGATGGTTTCAGTCGTCAAGGATTGAGCAAGAAAAAGAGTAGTAAGCACTAACCAAGTGAACGTCTTTTATATACTGATAACAACGAGACAAACCACAAATACAAGGAGAGGACAAAAGAGTGACACGTAATCTCGACAAGACCAGCAAAATCGAAATAACCACAGGAGGAATTGAATGTCACACTGTGGTTCAAATCGGGTTCAAACTTCAGAGGGACAATGGCTGTGTCACACAGCAGAGAGCTGGCAATTAAGCTTCACACTGACTACTGAAACGTGAAAGCTTATCCCCATTGGATCATAATAGCAAAGGATGGGATATACTATCGACAAGGGCAACACATCACCGTATCTACAAATGTGCGAGTCCGAAAACACTACGATCGACATATGTAATAACAAAAGAGCCAGCAACCCTCACACATCAAAGCGGCACAACAGCGTCATGTACAGGTCTCAATTGGGCGGTAGTGCTTCAGCAGTTGAGCTTTGAAGGCTATAAGAGGAACAATGAGAAAATGCATGCTCGTACATAAAAATTTACCGACCGTCAGGCTGATTCCATAGCCCTGCAGCGTCACCATTAAGTGGAGAAGCATTGTTGGGTTCTATAAACGGTAAGTGAAAAAAAAACATACACTGCCAGTCTCACGACTAACCCCCTAGCAATGATTGCAACGATAATAATACAGTTTGCACACTATAAACGGCAGACCATTTGTCCTGGAAAGGTTCTAAATACTAAGCATCATTAGCAGGAAAATGTGGCAAACCTGCAAGATATCAAGACAGATCGCGCCTCCTGCAATGTCAACGTTGGGGTGATAACAGGGCGTGTCAAACTTGATCGTTGGTGGTGAGTATGGGTAATTGCTGGGAAATGAGATAGAGATTCGGAACGATAGTCCGGCATAAATCTAGCACGATATTTAGTATTGAATGTCAGTGGTTGCATGCGCACGCCACGTACAGTCCCCGCCGCGCCTTCTATCGTTCCCACCCATTCGAACAGATTTGCATCACTTTTGGGAAAGGCAGACTAAGCGAGACATGAGACGGAAGCACGAAGAGAACTCAATGATCACTCACGATACCAGGAGATGATGACATCTAGCAAGTGTTGAGAATTCAATGAAAGGCATAACCGAACCAAATCACTCACCATCAAAGTCATGAGTTCGTTGGTCAAGCTGCAGAGTGATAGTGAGTATTGATGTTAACCTGACATGTGGCAGCATACTCACCGTTTTGTCACACTACCAGGACCATCAGGTGCTGAGCCAGAGACGGCAGTTTTATGAGAGGTTCTGGAGGGAGCGAGTGCGGAAGTAATCTGGTCCATAAGGTCTAAGCTTGCAGATGCAATGGCGGTCAAGAGAGATGTGCTAATGCAAGATAAGAACCACAACTTGCCAGTTCAAGTAGGTTCGAGTACAGTGGACGCGCTCAGTCACGTGCTGTCATTATCGAAATTTACACAGGTCCAACGGAAACAATAACAAACAAATAAAGACCTATTCTGAGTTCAAATTAAAATGGGCAGATCCGTCGGCAAGAACGGCTGTGGCCCAAAAGCGTCTCCTGCTCACCGTAAGCAATTGCGTAGTTCTGTAACTTATACTTCCAACGTCGTCAACTGCCCACACGATGTCGAGCAATTTTGCGCCGACGCCCGCAGAGCTTGCACTCGTGAATCAGATATTTACTCAGGCAGATACCCAGAAAATCGGAATCCTCACTGGTGACGTCGCCGTAAAGGTCTTCCAGGGTGCAAAACTAGCACCGACCGTCTTGGGCGAGATTTGGAGTATTGCTGACGATGATAACAATGGATTTTTGACCAAGAAGGGTGTCTCAATTGCAGTTCGTCTCATGGGTCATGCTCAGAAAGGCCAGAAGGTCGACAAGTCTCTCGTGAACAAGCGTGAGTTTCACTGCTCTTTCACCATGACACATTACTGATATTGGGCCCTTAGCCGGACCATTAGCCAATATTGAAGGCGTGCAGATGCCTTTGATTCCACAAGGCACCGGTGCATCAATATCCAAATCACCACCTCCCAGTTTGCCTCCATTGACTCCTCAAGACAGGGCCAAATTTACACGGATATTTCAGGGGTGTGGGCCCGTCAATGGCCTCCTCAATGGTATGTCAGCTCATTTGCACGTAGTAGGGGTTAATCGTCCTCCTCCTTTGAAGGCGACAAAGCACGTGATGTATTCTTCAAATCCAAACTCTCTGTGGATAAACTATCTCAAATATGGTGCGTAAAGTGCTTCTGAATTTGGCCAGTCTCATACTGCTACAGGACGTTATGCGACACACAAGACCGAGGCGTACTCGACATAACTGACTTTACCATAGCCATGTACCTAATTCAAGCCTGCATGGCTGGTCAACTCTTGTCTATTCCGAGTTCCATTCCGTCAAGCTTATTCGAGCAGGCTGGGGCGGTTTCTGTTCACGCGACCGGTGGTAGTGCAAATTTCAGCAGCCCAGGTTTTCCACCAGTGCCGAGGCATAATGCTGTGCAGCCGCAGCTGACGGGGCAGGCGTCTCCGGCTCCTCCCCTTCCGAACAGACGCCTAGCGTCCAACAGGCTTGCACCAACTATACCCCCCTTCCCTGGTGTTACCCAATGGGATGTTACCGCAGCTGAGAAGGCCAGTGCAGACCGCTTCTTTGATACATTGGACACGCAGCACAGAGGATACATTGAAGGTGATGTTGCAGTACCATTCATGCTCCAATCCAAGTTACCGGACGACGTCTTGGCCCAAGTCTGGTCTGTAATCATCAAATGTCTATCTTCGGGCATTGTTGTTTCTCACTTTGGGTTTGCAGGGATCTTGCGGATATCAACAATGACGGCCGTCTGACTCGTGACGGATTCGCAGTCGCGATGCACCTCATTCAGGGCAGCCTCTCAGGCAAGGATGTCCCTAGTACGTTACCTCCGACCCTTGTACCTCCATCAATGCGAGGAGGACAAGTGCCGTTTGTTTCTGCATTGGCACCTTCCAATCCGGAACCCGTGCGGGATCTCCTTTGGGACGATTCACCTCCGCCGTCGGCGACCACCTCGCATCCTCCGACAAGCATCTTGCAACCTCAAACCACAGGTACCCCGCTCTCTCCGCGATCTTTTCCTCGTCCCACACCGCTCTCACAGGATCCCTTTGGCTCCTCTCCAGCTACATCTCGTGCGTCGCTCAGCGCCATCTTCTGAGAAGATACTGATACTCTGAACAACAGCGTCGAACAAAAATTTCCTTGATGATGACGATACACATACGCCGCCCATTTTGCACGACCAGTCTGTAGAAATTGGGAACGTGCAGAATCAATTCAATTCCACGCAGAGATCTCTGCAGACCGCAAAGGCTGAGCGAGAGGCTCTCGAGAGTACGCTTGCCAATCAGGCTGCGCAGCTTTCAGCTCTTCAGACTCAGCTTGCCGCTGCCAAAGCATCTTACGAAACAGAGACTTCTCTCCTGAACACACTCCGTGATCGCCACGCAGCTCAGAATACTGACATTCAGAGAACTAGGGAAGAACTCATTAGGGACGAGAGCGATCTCAGCGCTGTCCGAGTAGAGAAAGCAGAAATCGAAGGGTCTTTCTTGCGCGACAAAGAGGAGGTTCGAGAATTGAACAGGCGGATGGCAGAGGTTACGGCGCAAATTGCTGTTGTGAAGCAGGACGTCGAGAAGGCGAAGAAGGACGCGAAACATCAGAAGGGTCTTCTTGCTATTGCCAAAAAGCAATTGGTAGCAAAGGAGTCGGAGAAGATAAGGGTGGACAAGGAGTTAGAGGAGGCACAGCAAGATCTCACTGATACGATTACGGAGAGAGAGAAAGCCGAGGCCGAGGCTGAGAAGATTGTGATTACGCCTTTGCAGGCAGGGTTGGGACGCTCTAAGTCACCGGATTCGGTTGCTTTCGCGGCTGCTCATCCTTTGCCAGTGACCCCTGATATCACGGGCGCCGCCATGAGCCCGATCAGTGTCAAGAGTAATAACCCATTCGAGAGGTTGGCATTGTCCTCAGGAGCATCGACTCCACGATCTCAGTCGCCGTTCCTGTCTTTCCCTAATGCTTCTTATCCTGCTCCCCCTGGCCTGTCATCACCACCCGGTCTCTATTCTCCGGCTACAATCCAATCAGACGTGTTTTCGCAGGCATCCGATACTGAACCCGCGTTACAGACCGATAATGCGCCTGATACAGATAGCTCTGAATTTGTCGTTGTGACCCCTCGCGTGAAGGACGGTCCCTATTTTTCTGACGGTGTCGTATCGTCGCCCACGAGCGATGAACACTTCACCACCCCTCCAACCAGTATCACACCAGTCAATCCTAATTCCAGTGCGAATGATTCATCTCTCGATAGTGCTGTCGCACACTTCCCCGCTATCGATGATTTCAATACACAGCACCCCGCACCGGAGGAGGGGGAGAAGGAAACAGACCTATCTACGGACCTTCAGGAGTTGGAGGTCAATGACACTGAGAGTGAAAGCGAGGACAGCCACGAGTCGGAAGCTGTCGACCACTTGACAGACTCTGCCAAGGAGGTTTCTCCCTCAGAACTGGTATCCTCACAGGCCCCGACCTCTTTTGATGACATCTTTGGAGTCGACACTGATATTCCCGAGCAGGTCCCTGCTTCCAGCAGCGAACCTCAGTCAGACACAGCAGCGACCTCGCAGAATGGCACGTCTTTGGTAGATGCCTTCGGTGCTCCTTTCTCAGAGCTTGAAACCACTCCGTCACAGCTCTTTCGACCATCTGAGACAAGCGGTTTGAATAGTTTTGACGAGGCTCTCGGCAAGATCTCAAATGGCGGTTCCACGCAGCCCGCCTCTGCCTTCTCCTTCGATTCCAACTTTGAGGACAACTTTGACTTTGGGACAGCGATGGCATCATCATCTTCTACATTCCCACCACCCCCTTCCGGATCTACCCCTGCAAATGGCATCTCTGCAACGAGCTCGAACGTGGCTACGCATGCGAATGAGGTACCTGATTTGTTCACCCAGCCTGCGAGCAATGGGATATCAGCCACTCCGAACGTGTCTATGACACAGCCGGCAGCCCCGGTCTCATTTGATGAAGTCTTCTCATCGGGTCCCTGGGATGCTTCAAGCACCACACCTCAGCCTGAGAAGACAGGATCAAAACAGGCGGACGCGGGAGTCATAAGCTTTCAAGATGCATTTGGAGGTGTTGATTCCTCTCAAGCCCTGGCACTAGATGATTTGTTCCCTTCGAAGACTTCAAAGGCATTCGCATCCTCTGCGTCACCACCTTCGTCTGAGGGTAGCAAGCCCTTCCCAAATATTTCCCCTCCTGTATCACCGCGAGGACCATCTTCTCCCCGCGTTACGTCGATACGGTCTACTTCCCCTCCGCGACGTGCCACATCGCCACCGCCTCGAGCTGTTTCTCCGAAGTTGCAGCGGCCGTCAAGCTCTTCAACCAAGGAACCCGGTCACGATAAGCCTCCGCCACCCCCGCGGCACTCTAAGCTCAGTGTATGTACTATATTTACTTTCCATGGTACATTACTAATACTAATCTCATAGATTCGCCTTCCGTTTGGTAAGAAAAAGAAGCAGGATTCAGTACCACCCATTCCTCCATCGAGTCTGTCACAGAATGTGACTGTTACGCAGGAGGCGAGGGCGACGCCTGGGGTTGAAGACGACGTGGAACCTGTAAAGCAGTTGTCTGCTATGGGGTTCAGTCGAACGCAAGCTGTTGAGGCGCTGGAAGCATACGATTATGACGTACAAAGAGCATTGAATAAATTACTGGGAGCGCAATAGGGACGGAGGGTCGATCTTATTGTTTGATCTTTCGTTTGTAATATTTCTACATGCACATTCCTTACTACTCATTCCATCTTGTCATCCGAATCATAAGGGCACCAACAGAACAATGACATTCCTTTATACCACTTTCTTAGGGTTTTACTCTGTTTGACGGGTCGGCCTTGTCATTGACATAGGCCTCGAGTGAGTGACCCTGTCTTGTATTCCCACTCGCAATTGTTGTTTCATTGGGACAAGGCATGATACTGCGGATACTAACTGCCACTTGGTCATTAACAGGGGCAGTTCGAGTCTTAAAGTTGACAATGTTAAGACTAGCCGAACCTTGGTGCCTTAAATACACGCACTAGTGCTTCCGTGACCGGGGAAACTGAAGGGAAACTATGCAAGTTTCAAACTTGACTGTCAAAATTTTTAGCGGGCCTATATAATCATCTTCTGCTCTAACCGCCATGCAGAAAGAACTTACCATGGCCGCATTCGATATGCTTGTGGTGGGCTCCGGTGGCGGTCCCGATGAATCCAACCTATCAGCGTGGGTTCCTTCTTTCCGCTGCTTTCCATCTTCACTCAGGCGTAGTATGCTACAGGTATCTGCTCAAACCTCGCCAGGCTGCTTGGAATGATGGTATCATCGCACTAGAGGCGGGTGCGCAATCTCATCATCGTGTCTCGCGACCACAACTGACACTGTCACTCAGGGTCGGGTCTTGGCGCGCTTAGACATATCATGAAACGCGACCCAAATATCTTCGGAGAACATCCAACGGACGCGAGTCCAACATCCTTCACTCCTCTCACGGTGTATGCAAATGTCAAGTCAGTAACGTCCTCCCGTACTACTGCCTCGCGGCCCGTGACTTAACTTGGTTCTGCAGGTGCTTTCTCCTTACACACGCGCACCTCGACCATATAGGCAGTCTTGTAATGACCGCGGGCACACTTGGCGGTGCCAGAAAGCGTATTTATGGCTCAGCTCAAACTCTCAGCGATCTAGAAACCATCTTCTCCGGAAGAATATGGCCCAAATTAGCCACATATGATGAGAATAACCCGTTATTCCAATTGGTGTATCACGCGTGAGTCTCATCCCACGAGTCAATCTAGTCGTCGACCTCAAATCTACCATCCCCGCTTGGTAGCCTCCGTGCAGATGACAAATACGAGGTCATCTTCCCAGATATCTCCGTTCGCCTCATGACCGTCAGCCATGGAATGAACGACTCTGGTCAGTATGACGGCGCTTGCTTTTTCATCCGGCATGACCCTACAAACCAAGAGTTCATCTTTTTCGGTGATGTGGAGCCTGACAGCATCTCTGTCGAGCCAAAGAACATCGCCGTCTGGCGTGCAGCAGCACCAAAGATACCGCATATCATATCTACCATCTTCATCGAGTGCTCATACCAAACAGGGCGGCCGGACGGGCAGCTTTGGGGTCATCTCAGTCCCGTGCATTTGGTACAGGAGCTGGTCACGCTAGCAACAGAGGTTGTCATCGCCCGAAAAGAACGTAGATCTTGCTCAGGATCGAGGTCGCGAAAGAGGCAACGAATGTCACCTGAAGCCCTTCACGGCGCACTTGAAGGTGTCAAAGTTTACATCATGCACTGCAAAGAGCAATTTGCTACAGAACGGCCGATCAACCACGTTATCGGTGACCAATGTCGTGAGCTGCTTGCACCCCACCAATTAGGGGTCGAACTACTCACTGCGGACCAAGGCATGAAGATTGGTGGGTCCAATCGTCCTATCGGCTTTGCGATATACTTAGTACTAACTTACACCTCTTCAAGTGATCTGAACCTTATCCTCAACGAACTTTTCTTATTCGTTCAATTATTCGTTGAGATATTTTTATTTGGAGAAATCCACCGATACCAGTCCTCACCGTGTGTATACTTAACCACTGTAGCCCTAATTTCCATTTCCCAGTTGTCCCTTTTACCACCAGTCTGTTTTATCACCACTCTAACTTAATTCATATTCGTCGACGCACTATGTACGTTTGAGCCTCTTTCTCATATACCACTCTACGTACCGTCTTTAGACGCTCATGTACTTGCACGATCGCACGAATTATACCGACGATAACACAGAAATCACCTGCAAACAGCAAAGAAGGAATATACAGGAAACAATGTCAAGAAGAAAAAGAGCCAATGCGTATTGAACACGAAGACCGTCCGCATACGTATGAAGATATCTATAATGCGTAATATCATAAGGTCAATCATGTTCGATCATTCATGAGCAAGCTATGACGATGCGTAGAGCTTGACAACGCCGTCTGCGCCTGCGCTTGCCATGAAGGGTAACGTGGGATGGAATTCAACCTCGAGAACACCCTCTTTAGCCTTTTCACGATGTGTCGTGATCTCCTGCGTGCAGGTCCGCGAACCAAGAAGATCCCAGAAGCGGATGGAGCAGTCATGCGAGCCAGACACGAGCGAGAACCCGGCTGCATCGATCGACAACGATGTTACCCCGTCGAGATGAGCAGGCATGGTGTGCGTGCAATGTCCTTCATACGCGGTCAGTGAATGTAAAGGAACCTCGGCTGGTAAACAGAACGTACCTGACAATATGTCGAATATGCGGATGAACTTGTCCTCATGGGCAGTGACGAGGAACGATATCGTAGGATGGGAGACAATACGGTTCACCTGAGTTGCAGGCGTGCCATCTTAATAAAAAACATGATCAGCGATCGTCAATAGAAGCAACGAGAATCGAGATATGCACCATATGTGGCATCAGTGGCTAATCTCGACACCTCTCTTCCAGTCTCGATATCGAACACTTTTACCACCGCGTTCTGGAATGCTACTGCCACCTTTTTCAAGTCAGACTTGATCGCCTCGACCGCAGTTGCTCCTGGCTCTTTTTCCTTTTCCTCCTCCTCGCTCCCTTCGTGGTCCAAGCCGTAGTAACCCCACGACAATTTCAAAGTTACACGACCTTCTGCAGCTCCACTTACATCCCACACCTTTATGGAGCCCTCAGCACCACAGCTCACCAACGCATTCTCATCCCGTACAAGGGCAAGGTCCCAGACAGCATCAGTGTGCCCTACCAGCTCTCCACGCGCAGAGCTGTCATCGTATGGCGCGTATGTCGTGTGCGACGGTGAGGGCAGCGCCCAGACACGGATGCTTGAGTCGATCGATGCGCTGTAGATGAGGTGCTTGGTAGGGGAATGCACGAGACGTGTTATTGCGGCTGAGTGGCCACGCAGGGTAAGTTGGGGCTCGAAATCAGTCGTGAGGCGAGCACTAGAAGAGAGTTAGTCTCATCATGCCTGCTAGAGAAACGAGAGCACCAACGCAGAAGATGCTAAATTCGCGACATCCATGCGCCAGATTTTTACTGTGCAGTCATCTCCACCGGTTGCAAGACATAGTTCCGTGGGGTGGAATGCGAGTGCACGCACTGCATCTAGATGACTGGGAGCCAGAATCAACACCAAAAACTTGAACTCCGAGTGGAAAAGGCACTCACTTTCTCAATGTTCGCTTAGCCTTCCATATCTTTGCTCCATCGCCTTCGCCCTCCTCAACCCCAACACCTACGCTCTCTACCTCATCTTCGTCCTCTCCAACTTCTTCACCCTCGCCCTCGCCTTCCTCGTCATCGCGCCACCGCTGCATCTTCATATGCTGTTCGTACGATGACCGCAGCTTCTCTCGCCACTCGCCCTGATCATCAGGACGGAAGATCGCCGTTAAATGGCGCGATGGCTCTGCCTCGGTGGCCGGCGCTCCCTCTTTCTCTGGAGGCGGTTGTGGTACTGTCTGCGGGGGTGCCTGCTGTGATGGAGGCTGTTGAGGCTGGGGTAGTTGAGGTGGTTGTGACCTTTCTTGGCTCTGCACCTGCTGCTGCTGCTGTTGTTGTTGTTGTTGCTGCTGCTGCTGCTGCTGGAACATGCCTGTACCAACACTATTCAGAGGGCTCCCTCGCTCCAATGGTCCTGTCGATGCTGGGCCTGACATCAAATTCACACCACCACTTAACATGGGGAAGTCCTTATTCCCTGGTCCAGTAACAACTGTGACCCCTGGCCCGGATTCTGGCAATGCCTTACGAGGCCGGCCATTGTAGATTGCCTCGAAGGGTTGGCTAGGTGCGGCGGGGTTCACTAATCCTGATGAGATGAGCGGACGGTTCGGGAGTGGATTCATTGCTTGCGGAGAGGTGAGGTATGAGATTTCCTGGAGACATCTAAAGGAGATTATGAGCATGGAAAGTCATCCCAAAAGACAGTAAGTAAACGTACTGCTTGAGGTAGTCTCTGCTCCGTGCGCGGCTCTTTGGGTCGCGTCCTGGTGGCAGCTTACCCACGGAACCAACGGATGGCAGGCCTCCGCTCCAGTTCGCGCTTGCACCAGGCCATGAGGGTTGTCGTGCTGGGGGTGCAGAGGTCCCGTTCGGAATGCGTTCGGAGGGCAGAGGGGAATCTGTGGTGGGTGTATTAATGTCAAATACAGTACTAAAATAAACGGCACCCTAAGAACTGGGCAACACGCACCGTCACTACGTGGCGAGCTGCCACTGCTCCCATCCTTATGGCTCTGAACATCATCTTTTGCGCCTTGCAGCTGGAGCATGGCTGATTTTGACGGTTGAGCGGTACCAGTTGGCGCAGTTAACTGCTTT
Source organism: Suillus plorans (assembly GCF_016647745.1). Lineage (NCBI taxonomy): Eukaryota > Fungi > Basidiomycota > Agaricomycetes > Boletales > Suillaceae > Suillus > Suillus plorans. The sequence goes on from NW_024537402.1 coordinate 621,552, forward strand.
GAGCTATATGAAGAACACATGGCATGAGAACATCCGCGAATTCAACAAAAAGAGGGAGGCGGAACGCGTGAGTAGGCTGGCGTGTGCACAAGGAGAACACGAACCGTTCCATACGGAGAGCATACTCTAGCATTTTTATGCGACGCATCAGGTCGAGTTTGACGTTTTCGAACGAGCGTCGCTCGCCCTCAAGGAGAGCTATGCGAGCCTATTGTGAAACATAAATACGCGACGTCCCAAACGCAAGAAATTGAGCAACGAATGCAGATATGCAGACTAAACGCATTTTGATGATGCGAAAAGCCGAAAGTAAAAAAGTGACTCGCAGTGGGACGCATATGCACATAGGAATGAGGAGAGTACTCACCCTCATTTCAGCTCTCTCAATCTCCCATTCGTTTCTATCACGCTCATAACGACGCCATTCTGTCTGCAAAAAGTGCAAGACACTGGAAAGGTTGAAATCTTGACCATTCTGGGGGGGTGGGGGTGGGATGCCCTGGGACTGCCCTTGCTGGCCCTGGGGTTGTTGCTGACCAAGTTGACCCTGCTGCTGCTGGCCTCCTTGATTTTGCTGGGGCTGAGACACCTGCAAGGTGCCGAGCATAGGGATTTGGATTGTCTGTGGATGGTGAATGTTGGGCGTTGAAGAGATTGACTGTGTACTCTGGTTGTTTTGATGGTATAATGCAGTTAGAGCGTCGCGCTGCTGTGAGCTGTTACTGCTATTATTTTGCGATAGAAGGCCGTTAGGAGGAGGAGATTTTGAAGTGGCAAGGTTGCTGATCCGTGAGCTTGTGAGCATATCGGCGGTGGGTTCCTACAATTCTGCTTTCCAGTGTTTGCAATCAACAAACAACCGCCTCAGTGTGAAGGCGGAAACGACAAGTTCAACGTCAACGACGACGACGACGACTACGACGGTAACAGCTACGGCCACGACAATGGAAGTACGGAGAAAGGCGAGCCCACGAAGCTTTTCACTCATTCACAAAGCGCTTTAGCACTATTAATGCCGCTATAGTATATATTCATGCATAAACTTATTCAAACATCCGACCTTCGGGTTCTGGCCAATTCTATCTTTGTGAGCATTTCCAAGGAAATTTGATGGCCTGTGTACGTTGACGCTACTCTTCAACATCGAGCGCTTTACGCAGCCCCGTGTATGGCACATAAAAACTCCCCTCCAACAAAACTCGATGGCCTACGTCGGAGCGGAAGTCAACGGGATGAGGGAACTGAGCGCTTGGCACCCGACAACGATACGTCACTTTTACTCATCCGATCTCATGCAGCCCGTAGGGAAGGCCGAGCGATAACATTTGATGCTGGACAGACTTCTGCTTCCCTTCTTGCCTGGTTCTTGGAGCGCGCAAGAACTATGTGTTAAGATACTCAGGGCAGCAGATAATCGACCTTACAAGTCATGTACTGATTCAGCACTGCACCGCAAGCTAAAACTGAATGGAAAGATCGTTGATGACCATGGATCATACAACAGATGGATTGCAAACAGTCAGTCAGGTGCAGAGTAGATATCATCCTTCTATTTCTTTCCTGATCTAAAGAACAAGATCAATCAAATAAACCAAGATGAAGATTGTACTCTACTCACTTCTTGATCCCGCCACCAGGAGGACCACCTGTCAAAATCATGAGTTTATTCTGACTTGAGGTGCTTCGGATACTCACCCTTGATAGCTACACATCAATGGATCCCTCCGCTTAGATGCATTTCTTGTAGTTTAGCGAGTAAAAACGTACCTTTGTCCCTTGCAGCCTTCACAGCAGCCTCTTCGGCCTTCTTTTTCTCCTTGAAGGCCTTGTCATCTTCATCCTCTTCTTTGGATTCCTTCTTTGGTGCCTAGCGATTTCAAAGGAGGCTTTAGCATGGCTTTGAGGCAGTTGAAAAACCAACCTTTAGAGGCTTCAGCTTGCCACCTTGTCTCGACATCGTTGAACCAGACACAGACCGTTTGTTTCTATGTCAGATACCTATGATAAGGGCGATTGTGAACTCCACCCAAACTTGTCCGTGGCCGGTCTCGGCGGTCCCCCGGCGGTCGCAACTCCAAAGAGTACTAAGCACTTCTGAACTGTTTTGGATGAATGGATGGTTGCATTGTATCAGATTACCACAAGGAGAACATTCAAATCGAACAAAAAGATATCTATACAATAGGCCCGGTCTGGTGAATCGCCAACCCAGCTGGCATCAGGTTCTATGATAGGTCCCAGGTACCGTCCTAGGTCCAGGTCTTACATAATGACTAATCTTAGATAAAACACCTTCCATTTGGGTATACAATGGTTTTGTGGTAGCCAGCAACGTCGAACAATAGCCTGAGGATATGGTATGGTGTGGACCGTGTGGTACAGCGTTTATATGACCTTGCAGCGTCAGCTCCACTTTTGCATCTTCAACTTGAACTCCCTCGACTGTGTCGAGCTCTTTGTCGCGAGCGACGTTCCAATCATTTCTGTTTTTCGTTAATCGAGCAGGGTACTCGACAGTGTTTAATATCATTCATTCATTTCACACAGCGCTTCGAGTTTATCTAAACATGTTATTTGTTCATGTCCTTACAGCCATAACACTGGCAGGCTCAGTTGCGGCCATCCCTTTCCGTGTCCTACCGCCTCAAAGTAAGCGGGACGTCAACCCTGCGCTAGTCCCGTCCTTCGGTTGGCAATCTGGTGTTAATCCAGATGGTGAGTACAAAATAACAGTACCCTTCGACATCGTGCACTAACATGTTCTAAAGGCACTGGAAACTGTGACGGTGCCGTGGACGGCACTAATGGGAAACCTATCCTAATACCTTGCTCATGCCCGCCAAATTCAACGTTCTTCCTTGCTGTGAGCCTTCCAGTCAAACATCGTGTTGTCTACTGCTGAACACAGGCTTCTATGGTAGAATCTTAATAAAAACGTGGCGGCGGGCTTTGTGACAACAAACCCCACTGTGAAGGTCTCTTTCCCAACAGATGACAGTACCGCATCTCAGCTTGCTCGTTTAAATGCAGCAGCGGTCACTCTGCAAAACCTTGAAGGTCCCGGTGTTGGTTGCCCGATTTCTTCCACCACTTTTTCTGCACAAGGAAAAGCGATTAGTGCAGGGACATCTACCAACGGAAATTCAAGTGCTGCAATGCCTCCGGCTGCGTCAGCAACACCTGCGGGTTTCGGTGTCTCAACGAGCAGTTCTGCCACGAGCGCTGCCGTCCCAACGAGCATCACTTCAAACAACAGTTCTGCTTCACCCACTGATGAGCAAATTGCCACACTGGCACCGCCCCTTGGATGGCAAGCTGGAATCAACCCAGACGGTAAGCAGTAATTCTTGAAAGCCTGCTAATGATAAGAAGCTCACGTAAATATCATCAGGCACTGGTAACTGTGATGGTGCTGTCGATGGTACAAACGGGAAGCCAATACTCATCCCATGTCAATGTCCCCCTGATCAGACGAACTACATCGCGGTAAGCTATTCATTTCATGCTCAATTGCTCTTAGGGAACTAACATTCTTCCAGAACCTGACTGCTAATGTCCGCGCGGGCCATGTTATTCTCAATCCCACGGTGCAACTCACATTCCCAACCGACAACAGCACAGCCTCGCAAAGCGCGCGTCTGAATGCTGCTGCTGTTACGTTACAGAACTTGAATGGTGCTGGGAAGGGCTGTCCGATCGTGTCGACCACGTTCAGTGCACAACAGAAGGCAATTAATGCCGAAAACACCTCTTGAATGATTATCGTAGAGAGATTAACCTCTTGGGCATCCATGTTGTAGCAAGTAGCCAGTTTTCGTTATCGTTGTACAATCATATTACTTGGGCGTTGGCCATTGAATATTGAGCTGCAACTGTAGCTTCCGAACTCCGCTCCGAGCCCAATGATCAAATCGATCACTCTCGAGACTCCAGGTCCTACTGTTATAAAGTCCACGTTCAACAATAGTCGTTCACTTAAGCGGAATCGAGTCAAGTGGAAATTCCTGGACCGTCATGGACGTCATGACTTGCACCATCGACAGAGAATGGCGTGTCGTAATGTCTCGAGAATGGGATGTGCGTTCTTGCCTCGCCTCCACTCAGTGGGACACAGTACAACGTGCATGTTGTTGACGCGTTGCTGCGATTCAGGTTCTCGGGCCTTTCCCCATCCACGCTAGGGAACAGCACTTCCTTTCTCCTGCGTTTCCCCTTGACTGTGGGCAATCATATTGATTGTATACTATGAGCTTGAGCTAATCACGATCTGCTATGGATTTCGAAGTGTCTAAGAATATAGATTTGACCCGTACCTATCCATCTGCTTATGCTGATGGCGGATATGTCTCTTGGTCAAAAGCCAACTCGGATGAACAGGGAAATCTCAAAGTATCCCATCCCAATATTCGGTGGGAGCAGCTTCGTGCGACCGAAGGATGGGCAGCACTGCAGCATCACAACGTCCTCCGGACGTATCTCACCGTCTATCCTCCAGATTCTAAGCAAGGAAACACCGAGGCCGATCCACGTCTGCGTGTCGAGTGCCTCCAGGGCGCATATTTTTCCATCTTGCCAGATGATGAGACAACTTGGGCAACACATGTCTCGGAATGGCACATGGGGAATGTTTACGCTCTCGAGCGTGCCCCTGTACAGTTCGTCTCGCTCCCAACGTCTCCATGTAGAGATAAAACCACCCGATATCAAGTAGTTCTTGGTGGATCTTACGAGGTGATCTGACTTCTTGAAACCTTGGAATATCATCTGAGTTATCCACTATCAATAGATAAGACTCTTTGGTGACCCTCGGTCATACAACTCAGAACATCCAATTCTAAGCATCAATTTTACTATCTCAATTGATACCCTTCCATCACTGGAAACATCGCCTTATCTGGTGACGCCCGTCTCACATGCACCTGCTCACGATATCATACCGGACTTCATCTATGGCCGGCCGTTCTCTCCGACGCTAGGAATAGGGCTTCGAAACGTTGATTTTTGCCGCAACACCAAATCAATAGCAGGATGGTGGACGGTAGTGTCGGCTGTGATTCCACCTTGCGCAGGGCTGGGGCTTTCATTATGCAACCTTTCAACGACAATACGGCTTGCCCCGACTCAAACACACATACTAACGCTGGAGTTCCAACCCAGTCCGGGAGTAATCCCTATCGATATCACAGAGCTTCCGGTCGACATTACAATCTCTCCCTTCCACGCTGAATCGGCATGCGGTGATGTTGATGAGCAAAGAATTTTCAGAGTCAATGTTCCTATCAGACACATTCCCATGTGGACTTCGGTCAGTTACACTGCCATAAGAGCGACGTACAATTTGGACTTTAGCAATCCAACTATATTCTTGGTACTTCCCCCTCGATATCCCAATAAAGAAGGTGAAGGAGGGCTGAAAGAGCCAATTCTAGCGCTGCGTATGTTGTAATCTACACCTGATGGCTCTCAGTTTTCCTAGATGTTGACTTTCTTTTCCACTCAATATTTCTAGATGGCGCAGGTGTCGACATCATCAACCAAACATTCTGGGCAGACAGCCTCCCTCGGCAAGACAGGGCATGGGTGATCATTCCGTCTGGTCGAACTTCCTGGGTAATTCACATTCCAGTGCCTACTTTAGTATTTGATGGATGGACGGCAGGGCCTCGATTGGCATGGTCCTTCTGCTGCTGATGCTTTTGCCGCGGTGACAGCCCTGCACGATATACTATGCATAGGATTCGTGGACTGGATTTATCCTCGAGATACAAAGCTTATTGTCGTGGGTCATTCGAATGGAGGGCAAGGAGCATGGTACATAGCAAGTAGATGGCCGGACAAGGTGAAAGCCGGTATGTTCGACAGACTAAATTTGAGGCTTCAATCAAAGTGACAGTGAAACACAGTCGTAGCTGCTGCAGGATACATCAAGTCGCAGGCATATGTCCCATGGACGATGTCGAGGTATGATGAAATTTCGTCTCTGTCACAGCATCTGGGCTGACCAGCCTTTTGGCAGATTCGCCCACTTCATTGACCCAGCGCTCCGAGCTGTTCTAGAAACATCGCTCCTACCAGACGACAATGACCTATTCCTTTCCAATCTCGCTCACACGCCTGTGCTCGCAATCCACGGGTGCGTCTGGTAATGATTCCTTCACGATGAAACTGCTCAACTACCGACCAGTGGCATGGATGATAATGTCCCGTCGTGGCACACTCGTGAAGCAGTGAGCGTGCTCAGGGAATGGAATCCAGACGCAGATGTCACGTATGTATTTATGCTGGTTATTGGTCCCCAATGACCGCTCATTGTATTGAAGGTACCACGAGGAGCCTGGTCAGCCTCACTGGTGGTTCGAGGTGCTTAACAATACTCGCGTTCAGGCGTTTCTTGATCGCGTTTGCTGTTCTTCGTATGATGCACCAAAAACTAAATGTCGTAAGTTCACACTTACTGTTGCTGTCCCCGCGGAGAGCGGGCCTATGGGAGGTTGGCGGGTGCACGCCCTCGAAGTGCCTGGGAGGTCTGTAAAATTCTCCTATCATCCTGTACACAAACTTGACGCAACGACATTTACCTCAGACTCGGTCGTTTGGAAGTATGCGAAGATGACGAAGGAGGAGTGAATGTCAAGGCCTCAAACATCAGTGTTGTTTCCTTCGACCTAAGCAAGGCTTCTGTCCGTAAACTTGTGATCAACAGTCGGAATATCCCGCACGCCAGTATGGAAGCTAGAACAATCTGGCTCGAGCAAGACACTAATCGCAACTCAACCGGTTGGAAGGTAACGTCTACTTGTCTTGATGATCCGAACATCCTTCATGATCTATTGGAATAGGTAGTAGATTCCTATGTGGAGAGCTTCCAACAACCGTATGGACGTGCTCAGGCTATTCTCAGCGCAGACGGAATCATCGACATCGTGATTCCATCACTACATCACTCCTCCGAGCTGTCTGCAGCCTTGCGGATTACTCACAACCTACGAACTTACCACCTGCTTGATGCGCGAATAAAAATGGTCTGGTATGCGGGGGTAATATGGTTGTCATTGGTTGCGCAGACTCTTTGCTTGTCAAAGATCTTCTAAGGCGCAGTCAGAGTGAATGGTCTCATGAAGGAGGAGCTTGGGTTTTGAATGATAAAAAGTTTAACACCCCTACTTCTGGTTGGTCGGCCTGAGGTGGCAAGCCTGGGAGACACTGAAAGTTACCTTACAGGTTTACTTTTCCTTGTCAAGAGGACATCGAGTACTGCAAACACTGCGTTGTTCCTGCAATCATCTGACCCAGGCGGACTCGAGCGTGCGCTACGATTATTTCCCATCCGCACAGGTGTTTTGGTACCTGACTGGTTGGTAGTTGATGAGGGAACAGATAGGATTGGGGCAGGTGGTGCAGAGGGAGCCGGGTATGTTCTGGTTCATATATAGGATTTTTTGACTGAGACGTGTTTGCAGTGTCTGGGGATCAGCTAGCAGGTCAAACAATGGAAAGTGGGGATTCAACGCTCGCATGTCATGGCTTAATTAGCATAGAATGCCCATAGGTGTACATAGTATTGTAAACGTAAGGGAATTTTAAAGGGCTATATAAACATCAACAAGCTAGAGGTGTGTCGACAAGGTTGTGCAGGAGGTTTGCTATAATCAAAGTTCACGTTACACCTTGTTCAACACTTGAAAACGGTGAAAGGTTGTTACAATACAGTGAGTGCAGTTAGAGAACGAGGAAAAAACCCGGGGAAACAGATATGCGCGACAGATAGTAGGAACAAAGGCAAAACGAATCTATGGTTGATAGATGGACCTCGCGACCTGCAATGTCTGTTGAGTAAAGGTTTCAACTAAACAGCAGGACGACTTACGCTCTCAAGCAACATGGTAACTTCGGGTGCGACGCGAATGAACTCCTTGTTCCAGAACTCGTACTTCAAATTGCGGAGCAACTCAATGAAGGTGACCAAAGCACCCCAGGGATGAGGACGATGAACAATGAAGCGCTCCAGAAGGACGCGAGTCATCACTTCACGGAAGCGATCGTCCTTCACTTCCACAAAGAGGTGGAGAAGCAAAGAGCTGAACCAGTGGGTATGGGCGTTGGGATATCGCAGGTGGAGAACCACAGAGCTCAGGAGGTGGTGTTGTCCTAAATAACGCGTCAATCTATGTCATATGAACTAGTGGATTCGTTGGACTCGCCTTCAACATCTAAATTAGCAGCAAGATACTGTAAAGCAACAACGCCAGGGTCGCTCGCGACAAATACAGAAGAGCCACTCCTCGCCTTGGCCTGAGCAACTGACGATACTCCAATGTACATGACAAGGGAGTTTATCAATGACAGGTTATACGATTCGGTTGAACTCTCTGGCACGCCGGGCAGCCTCAAGCGATCTTTGAGTGTTGTAAGGAATGAAGGGGTTCCACGATTAAGGAGGTATTGATCGAGGTTGTTGCGGAGGTCAGCGCTTTTGAGACCTGAAGCAAAGTCTGATAGAATGGGTGGTATCGGTCCCATTTCGGGAATCGAGTCAAATTTGATGTTGCGTAGATGGGGGTCAGGAAGGATGATAGACATAGGGAACGCGCTGAGGATGATATTGCGAAGCTGGATGCAACGCGGAGGGATGGCATCGCAGAGACTGAAGTAGTATTCGCTAAGAAATTCTGGGAAATCATGAAGAAGGACGAGGAGGAGTCGGAGGGAGCCGCGATACAGATCACGAGATGCGAGTTGGAGATCAGCCTCTTTCAAGAACGGAGCCAAAAACTTAAAGAGGGAAAGAAGGAGCTTGTGGAACGCAGACCAGCCCTAACGGAATCGAGTCAAAAAAGGTCCTCTAATATTGAATTATAATCTCACCTCCCGGTTTTCGGATAGCAGCAGTTTTGGCATGAAGAGTCGATGTGAAACAAGACAGAGCCAGGAGAATGCGAACCCAGGAAAGTAAGTGGGTTGCAGAGAACTGAAAGTGTCACTGCGATACTGTGAGCGATGATAAAAATAACAACTGGAGAATGGTTTACCTGATGGCGATCAGCAGAGAGAAATAAGCTGAGCCTAGATGTTCTGCGATGGAGTGTAGGTCGCTAATGAGACTGGAGAAGAATCTGAAGAACGGCTTCTGTTGAAAGAGAACGCCTTGTTCTTCGTGCATGTTCGCCAGAACAAGAACGAATATCGACAAAATCTTGGTAAGGTAGTGAACCTTCGCCTGGTCGTTGTCTATTCCAGAAGCGTCACCATGATACTTGATGATGTAGACAATCAATCGCGACATCGCGTCAAGAACTTGGAAAGCGTATTCGAACTCTCCGTTTGCCATGCATTTGATGTAGCTGTTCACACTTGCCTCCGCACACACACGGAAGAAGAATGAAGAAATATCTTCGACCTTCAAAATCCCCTGCTTCGTGAGCTGGGAGATGAAGGGGACGAAAGCTTTCTCAGGAGAGTGAGACCTCTGGAAGATGGAAACCCATTGTTGGAACCAGCTAAACAACTTTTCCCTGAGCTGCTCGGTTTCTGGCTTGACCGAAGGCTGGCGGACCACCATGCCCTCCGTCGTGGGTCTGCGAACGACTCGAAGGTCATCCAGGAGACGATTCACCCTAGTAGATCGGTTAATACACGAGCCCAGTAAATTCGGTCGCAACGTACTCTTCATTAGCATCGCCAGCTTGTGCCAACTGTCCAAGAACTTCAATAGAGTATGTCAACTGACTCTGAGAAGCAATCGGGGGGTCACTTGATAGACATTCGCGAATGAGACCAGCTGCGAAGTTTTGCAAACTGGGGCGAGGATCAGTAAACAAATTCTTCGCTAGCTGTTGATCCTGAAGCGAAGTGCTGACAAGACCGCTGCGTAGCAGAGTCGCAGTAACAGGGATGTTAAGTTTGCGCTGAAGCGATGTAAGCGCTGCGTATGTGATAGAGAACCCTAGCACTAACCTCATCCTCCGCATAAAGCAGCCACGTTATAGCCTCTTTAGCGACGTCTTCAAACGTGCGGCACAACTGGTCCAACAAGGCAACATAAATCTCTCTGCCAAGCTGAGAGCTCGTCTTGTACAAGAGCTGAACAATCTTCTGAGACATGTGGAGGGGAGTGCGGTTATGATCGATGGAACTTGCCGCGACAAATAGGATCTGCCGAACAAGATGACGAAGATCATGATTAGGAGGAAGGGCAGCCAGTGATTGGATGGGCAACTGGATGATCAGGCCTTCTAGGTCCCTCAGGATCGTCTGCACGCAATGATCAGGTTTCCAACAGTGTAAAATGGAGGGCATGCTTACAGTAAAGCGTTCCATTGCTTCCTGGTGGGACATCGTATGGGATGCGATGGCTGGGTCTGGGGCAGGAGAAGCGGCATAGAGGGCTGGATTCAGATGTTCATTGCGAGCATACGACACCGTTGAACTCGGCCTACTCATTGGTGCACCACGCTTCGAGTCCAGGGCTGGATTGAGATGAAACGTCAAGATAATTCACATCAAGATATTGATAATGTATAAACATACCGAAATCCTCATAGACCGCCGCTTGATGCGGTTGCAGTCCTGTCGGCTTGATACGCAGAGGATCCGGAAGACTAGCGGAGAAGTTTGAGGGCGGAGCTGCAGGATCCCAAAATGCCTGCCCACTCCGATGCTGTTGGGAAGTAGAAGTCAGCTGCAGTCTAGTAATAAATTCCAAGTAATATACCTCGCGGTAACGACGACGAGCCTCATATGAAGGAGCAAAACCATCATCCACATCTGTCACTGCTCGCTCCATGGCAGCCTTTTCAATTGCTGCACAGGCAACGTCTACGTTATCTTGCACGAGGATGGTCAAGACTTGCTCGGATATCGTTTGCTGAAACGCTGTAAGTAATCGTCCAGTATCCCACGTGTCAACCACCTACATCATTGAATCCATGATCCACCAGAGAAGAACGCAAGTGACCTCCGAGATTGCTTTTCAAAGGTTCCTTACAGGTGACCAATGCGAGACTCCCGGCAAGCTTCTGCGCCATCAGGTGCCCAGCCTTACGCAACTTCTCCTCATTAGCCTCCGTTGCGAAGTCCTTGGCAACAAGCTCGCGAGTGGAGATGCCAGCGATCGTCACAGATCTCTCAACAACTGGAATAATGATCTGACGGGCTCCTCAGATAATGAAACAGAAATGAAGATCGAGGCGCTTACCTCCCGGACAGCATGGTCGACAGCAACCTGCACTGCACGCTTGAAGGAGTGGTTACCATTGTAGGGTGCAAGTTGCGTGCTGACCACAACGCTCGTGCCCAGGCTCGAGAGAATTGACTCAATATGGGCCCCTACGGCACGTTGAGGCTCAGCTGTAGGTGTAGGCCCAATTGGCATAACTTGGGTTTCACCCTGCATACGAGTAGAATCAAACCCGTTCATCGGCATCGAGTCTATATCGGTGACATATTCGGGGATGGCAGGTCCTGTATCGCCAGCAGTGGCCCTGTGGCGGACAACGTTCATAATCTCTATGGTGGCGAGATCGATATCGAGGGCCTTGCACAGCATCTCGATCTCAAACTTCATGTTCAACTTGATTTCACCGTAGTGATAGAACTCGGCTAGTAGAGTTATGACCGCCATCAGCCAAGGGTTGGGTGGTTTGAAGACCTTGGATTTGGAGCAAGGCTCGAGGGTTTTGCAAACGAAGGGAATGGCGACAATCAGGCGTCCATGGTCAAAGCCCTCCAAAAGGAGGTCCTTGAAGGCAAGATTCTTGTGACGAATCGGCTTGTCACGAGCAAGCGTGATGGTCCCAAGCCATGACGCGATGTTCTTCAGGACCAAACGCTCGGAGGTGATCTGCATTGTCTTCTCGCTGTTCAACACCGTTGCTGCTTTAGCAAATGTCTCTTGCAAAATATACTTCGACAAAACCCGTTTGTCAAGCGCATCGAGGAAACGCAGATATAACTGGTGGTTGTTAGGCTCGCTGCTGATACGTTGGTCTACCAGATAATTAGCGAACCACCTCGAAAAGGCATCGTCAAACTGCTCTTTCATCTCCAATAGTTTGGCGTCGAAGTTACTGGGCGCGAGATTGTTCACGATAAACAGAATCTTGTCGGAGAGCTCCTCCGGTGGCTCTACGATCTCCGTATCAAACTTGTCAGGGCGGATAGAAGTGAATACAGGCGCAGGGTCAGCCGTAAGACCAGCAGAGATACCGCGCATATCAGCATTACTGCGGGATCCGTCGCCGCCAACAGCAATAGCACGGTGAATGACGGCCGTTAGATCGGGGCGAACCTCCATAAGATGGGGGATTCTGAGAAGAGCCTGACACAGAGGCTGCCACTCAGCAAGGCGAGTTTCAAAACGGGAGAGGGCTTGAAGACCAAACTTGAAAAGATTGGTATCGGGAGGACAATTGAGGGCATCGACAACGTAACGGATGGCAATTCCAAGAGGAACTGAATCTACAAGATCGTGATGAATGATAGAGCCAAATAGATATCCGGTCATGGCAAGCTCGCGAGCGGGGTAGTAGGATTGGAAGAATTTGTATTCATCAAAGAGGAAGTGGAGCATGCAGGAAAAAATATCGTGGTCACGAGTATCGGATGAGACTTTGCTGCGTTGGAGAAGGGATATGACTTCGTCGATAGAGGTCTGTTCGTCGTACATGTGCTTATAGATAGCGTCAACCTCACTCTCAATCTCCGATGAGTAATTGACGACAGTCAATCCAGGATCGATATCGCTACCGGGGATGAGGCTCATGAGACGAGGGTGAACCTGCAAACAGGAGTTGCGAACTTCAAGACAGTAATCAATGTCGTCCCGGGGCATTTTGGCAGAACTACAAACAAACAAGTAAGAGAAACGAAAAAAGGCAAAAAAGGGATGTATACTCACTTGTTACGAAGAATGCGTAGGAATATGGCGATAGTGTTGGGATTTAGGGACAGCGTACGACTGTCGACAGCGGGGTCCGACATTCTTGCCACCTTCTCGCTCTCCATTTTGACTTCCAAAAATGCAACCATAGCGCGTAGAAACTCTGCTCCATGTTGGTTAACGTTATCGGCCAACCACTTGTCGAGGTTCAGGTACTCTCGGCGCGATGCCAGCGAAGCGACATCCAGGGCAAATGTAAAGGGCCGAACATCGAGCAAGCTCTCCAGAATCTGATCCCATTTATAGTCATCATGAGCGCCTTGAGGCTCACTTTGGCTTACCTTGAGGTCCTGAGCTACGTCCAGGATCCTCGAGATATTGAGAGGATTTTCCTCATAGAAGTCGCGGAATGCATCAGTCAGATAGGTCGGTTCGATCTGCCACAGACGCATGAAGACCAGCTGGTGGTTAGGATGTCCGGCAAGGAACATGGCTAGAAGTTTCCGAGAGTATTCCACGCGGATTTCGTTCCAGTTCGCATCCTTGACGCTATTAAGAAAAAGAAGGACGTGAAGATAGAATAATAACTTACTGGCACTTGCAATAGACCCATTTGTACCAGTTCGGCGCTTATCTTTAGTGCCTTGTCGAGCATATCCCTGACACATGAGCGAATTTCGGCGCTGTCCGAGTCCGCGAGTCGTACGAGAACCTCGAAGACATCCAACGAATTCCAAGTGTGACTCTGTACATTAGCTGCAAGGGACTTGATTGTGGGGCTCGCAACTGCGACATCATCCACTGTAACGATCCTCCTGCCTGGCAAAGATACAAAATTGAAAGTATCCGCAGGTAGTGAGAGCAACGCATCAAGAAGTTTTAGTTGGTATAGTGAGTTGGACCATGTCCCCCAGAAACCAATCACAGCATGAGGATCAGCGTCACGTGGGCAGTTGAGCAGAATGGCAATCAGAAGCTTTAAGGTAGCAGTATCCACCCCATGACGGTCAGGTAGATCAAATGCCTTAATGACATTCGCCCAATTCAAGGTAGTGTGCTAATCACGCACATCAGTAAATGCAAATCTCAATCAAAGAGACCCTTACAAAGCTGCTTAACGCCCTGACCAAAGCTCCGACATCACATAATGTTGTACCCTCCGCGGCCAATCGAGCTAAATTGGACATAATCTCCACCAATTGAGTGTCTCGAGGAGGATTAGCTTCCGAAATCCCAAATCGTTGAAGCAGAGCGCAAACAGTATCTGGATCGCTGGTAATATCAGGACCCAACTGAATCAGTGTCTGAACCAGGGAAGTCCCAGGAGGCAAGCTGTGCAAAAGGGTTCGGGTTAATAGTTGACGAAAGTGGTAAACACATTGCCCTGACCTTAACGTTGGAAAAATGCGCTGCAGGATAGGAGCAACAATTTCGGGCCCATACTTTGCCTGCGCAGCAGCAATGAGCGCTTGACGCTGCGTGGGATCCAGGATTGGGGTCTCGGAGGCGGACTCGGAAAGAAGATTTGACATGAGTTTCGCAACTTGCTGAGGTGAAAGATCGGCGTGGTCGAATGAGGGGTGCTGGCAGAGTGCAAGTACTGCTATTTCAAAGTCGTGTCGTATAAGGGACATTGCTTGGGCAGCAAGTTCCTTCCTCGTGGGCGAAGAGACGATAGCGGAGGTCAGGACAAGTCTCTCCAAAGGACGTAAAGCCACCCGATCAACGAATCGGACGAGATCAAAGTGCCTGAATGCGTCCCCTTCGCCCTTGTCTATGCCCTCACGAAAACGGTCAGCGAGAAAAGGGTCACGAGCGAGTCGTTGAGTTTCTTGAACGAGGAGTCGAAAAGTCAATGCAGTGGAAGTATCAAAAGCCGATGGAGGCGCTGAAGATGCTAGTCTGCCTTGGGAATGAACAATCAAACGACGAATAAAATGGAGGTATGTGTCAACCCCGTGCTGCTCAGAAAGCTAAAAAGGAGTTTTCGTGAAAATAGGAATAATTCAGTGACACAAGAACAGCCAATCTAATGCTGATAATACTCACCGAACGGATTTCAAGCTGATTGCGATCAAAATTGTCTTCTGTAAGGGTTGAAAGAAGGAAGACGATTTGAGCCTTTACAATTGTATGTATATTGGCGTTTGGAGGATTATCCATCGCCGAAGACCTGGCAGCAGTCTCCGGACGTCGCGAGACGATCCCACCAGCGGACGCCGTTTTGGTGAATAGAAGTAAGAAAGTATAGAAAGCGCGTAGGCCGAGTCCAACAGTGAACACACCAGCCCGGTGGCAACTCGTCCTCGCTGCCAACACACAAATCCGGATCCTATTTTAAAGCTCCGATTGAATATACTTGAATTTTACCCGGTGATCCCTCCTGACGATGTGAGTTAAACGTTTAAAAGAGCGTTGACAGTACATTAACGTTTTAACCATTGGGTATCGACATTGTTTATCAATCGTACGTTGCGACATAGGCCACGTCGTTTCAACGGGTCATGCTATCTTGTGTTACTATTTCGAGTAACGCTTTCGTGGGCTGTCGGGCATTGGCATGAGCTATTGTGACGGACCCATTGTAAATGCGCGAGCGCCAGTCGAGGCCTTTCACTGACTTTAATGTCACATACAGCTAACACGCCAGTGAATGGCAAACAACAGGACTCGACTTCATGCTTTACTCAACCTTCACGTTTTCAGCCTACCCGCTCGCCAGCGTGCACAGGCAGTTCACTTACCTTGAAATATGCTTGCAAAGCACCAAAGACTGTGAGCCCAATCTCGCTAGAGCTAAGTTTGCTATTATCGATGTTAAGATGTTAGGCGTGAATAACTTTATGATATAGCACTTCCATGGGAGCACTTGTAGCAAACGTTTGCGACGACTATACGTTCAAGCCTCCGAGTCGATGTATTCAGTTCTTTTCTGGCCAGAGTAGCAGCAACCACCACTTGAACTTCTTTCAGACTACAGGTTTTGACCGTGATAGCCATAAACATCAAGGGACTTTGCCGCGAGCTGTCATGCATGATACGCCACTGTCAGCCAGCATTCAGCTCTTCAGGTCAGATGAGAGCGTGGCATGTGAGGGTTCCACGACCATTCAATGCGTATGAACTTCTCTCCGTTGGTTTCTAATTACACTGTCCATCAGTGTTAGGACTCGTGGAGTCCCTGTGGGTGCCTCGTCCACCGTGATTAGCCTTACATCATGATATACTTGATACTGATTTATATCGTAGTACTACCAGGTGGGAGGGCGTCCTTGAAAATATTACTCATAGTTGCAGTAAAATGGCCACTCAGGGAACTGATCCTGTGAAGAAATGCTGATTTTAACAAGTAGGCTGTACCACAGGTTGTCACGCCATCAGACTTCACAGCAACCCTCTGGTACAAACCTTGTCTGAGAAGGTTCAACTTGGTTGAATCCGTCGATATTATATAATCCCGGTTTTTATTCTTCTCCCGCAGTCTCCAGTCGGATATGTGTCAAAATACCGTCAACAGCTCCGCGGTCATGTAATGTGTCATTGTCTTTCCTGAATGAATGTATTTAAGTTCGTCCCAACGTTGCGACTTTCTCTAGTTAACTACCATGCTGCCATTTTACTGCCCTGCTGCTCGTCAATTGCAATTTAGCTCCTACGCGGCTCACTGACTGATCTTTTTAGTGAACTTCTCTTTGGTGCGCGGTCTCCAAGATAATGATGATATCGTATAGTTCACAAGTTGGTCAATCCTTTTCGTATTGCTCTTGACTTCACCTGTTGCCTTTGTTTCAAATCAATGGCAATAATACCATAGGATTGGGACGAAATGACAATATTGCGTTGTGCCTTCATGCATCTCGCGAAATATTCACATCGCCAGGTGTTGATGCGTGCGTGCTCTCTGTTGAATCGGGTGTTGATGTTGCGGTTTCTGGATGTAGGGTTGTCGGCGCTGCTTGCGTTATACGAGTTGGTCAATACATTTCGTATTGTTTCTGACTTCAGAAATATTTACATCACTGGGTCTTGACGTGTGCGTGCTCTTTGTTGAATCGGGTGTTGATGCTGCGGTTCCTGGATGCAGGGGTTGTCGGCGCTGCTTGCGTTATTGCCTGATGAAGTGCAGCCTGCAGAATTGGCACCAATTCTTGATCGCCGCTAATGCTCGTGTTCTACACGCTGTCAAATTGGATCCCACAATACATTGCTCGCTTGGAGTTTTACTAAGCAGAAATCTCATTATCTGTGGGCATTCAAATTGACTGGGTTTTTAACTGCACTTGCTCCATATTTATCGATCGACTTTGTGCTCCCTATACTCCCAAAGGTGGCCCGCTAAGAGGAGGTTTGAACGGCGTGGGTCGATGGCACGTTTTGTGATCCGATTTCTAATAAGTACCTTCTGAGATCTAAAGTTTGCTGGCCATTGGGATGCACAGGAAGAAGTTAATGAGGCCAGCTTAGAAATGTTTGGCACTGGTTAGTGGCGGTTTCTCTTTCGAAAAGCCCCCTTTCTCATGGCCTTGACCAGCATCTGATTTCTTATATAACGCTCATTCGTTCGCACCTTTCCAACAAACTTGGAATTTATCAGTATGGGTCGATCAGACGACAACATTTCCGATGGAAAGCCACATCCTACAATGCACGTTCCAGCAGCCCAGCTTGGCAGTCTGTGAGTGAGGCATAGTTAGCTGGAGCACTAGCGACTTACAAGTCTCGTCATAGCACACTTCCAGCGGGGTATCCTCAACATCAGAACATTTCACCTTTGCTGTCTGACCAGTTGAGGTGAATCTTCACCACTAAATGATCATTCCCTTCTTATTGGTTTTAGAAGGGACACGACATCGCGTTCTCGTGAAAACGTCCCTTCCGGTTTTCTCCTGCATTATTATGCACAGTCACAGCCTAGGTGTGTGGTTCGGTAAATTGCGACCGCTCCATCTGATGGTGATCTTAAGAGATGTTTTTACACATTCTGGCGCCATCGGTGGTTCAAGGTATTTGAGTCTGTCCATGGCATTTCATGCTGAGCTCATTCTTCCTCCCATTCTATTCATCTAGTGCATACCGCTCTGCAGAAGTCGGTTCAGCTGCTCATGTTCCATATGGTATTTCAAATAGAGATTCTCTTGAAGTGTCTATGCATTCACTGCAGGACACATCAATGCAGTCTTCGGCAATGGTTGTACCATCGCACACAATCAATTTCCCTGCTCAGAGCTACGAAGGCAATACCATCCATTCCCCTCGGCTACATCACGCAACTCCGCCTTCCGACGTTGACGCAAGGTATTCAAGTTTACACACGGTATCTCACTCAGGTTCATTTTTCCCTTATCTAGCACAAGGAGCTTCGCAAATAATTGCTACATGTCGGATGCCGGTCCGCCTGCTCATGCACATGTTTCAGGTGGAATTCCGGATAGAAATTATTTCTTTGCAAATCCTGTACCATTACGGCGGGACACAGTATCGCAGCCGTTCAGTGGCACTGCATCATACGAAAGCAAGGCCCTTGCTCCGAGAGACGAAGGCGACATTAGACACGTCTCAGAATCGCTTACCACATCCTTCTATGGTCCAGTGTACCGTCGCTCAGACCATTCCCGTTATGGTATGGCACCCTCTCACCCTCCACCGCAGTCATCATCGTCAATTCCAGCACCCAGGACAGAGACACTTCTTCCTAGTGCACATCAACCGAATCTCTTCGTGCAGCACACTGACCGAGTCGTGCCATTTCGTAGGCATGATACTCAGCGGTCAGCTTCTCCTCAAGTTTACCACATCGATGGCTGCTTTATAGATGAGGATGACCTTCCAGACCAAGGAACGAACAACGACATCATAATCGTCGGCGAATGTCTTCGCAGTGACTCACCGTGCGGCCTTTGGGTGAAAGCCGACAAGGGTTCAATCAAGCGCCATGCGCAGAAATGGCATGGGGTTGCTCGTGGGGGTGACACCAACACGGTCTTGTGTACATGGGCCGAGTGCAAAGCCGAGATGCAGAAGGGTGCTGTGCCACGACATACTCTGTGCAAACACTTCTGCGAAACATTTCAGTGCAACGGGTGTTTGAAAAAGTTCACTCGAGACCACTGTTGGAGATCTCATGTTGCGAAGTGTACGTCAAGTGGCACTGGTCATGGAAACCGTGTGTCGTATGACCCTAGCGTTCGTACCATCGATGTGAAAGGCATGTCTCAGACAGGTCGGTAATTGATTCTGAATGGGTGAGCATGATTTCTTCTTGATCTCGTTGATGGCGAGCTAATTCATGCATCAGAAGGGACTGAATGAGCCAAAAGGTCCATTCAAACCAAGTTGTCGTGATTCTCCTTTCACCCGTTCACGCAGTATTGCTCTCAGCGCTCACTGATTCAGATTTTCGCACTCTGGGTTTTTCCAGGTACCGTTACTAATAGCTAGCCTACTACGTGGCCGGTACAAGCTCTTGCAGAGGCAGGCAGGCATCACCATCGTAACAGAAGACCGATTTTTTAATCCGCACAGCTTTGATGTAAGCCCGAGGATGACAGAGGGATAGCACGGACCGCAGGGTGGCCCTGCCATTAGCACCGTTGGAGCAATTGTATGTCTAGGTCTCGTACCGTAGCACATGTGTTACTACGCATTGGCTGACTTTTCCAATTTATTTTTATGCATGTATTCATATCTCAACCACTGGATCTTAGATGGCCTCTTAGTGTGCGCACTCTCTAGGGAGTGGTAGGTTCAAACTTAAGAGTGAAATGCGGCATGTACCCTCTTATAGTACCGATCGACCGACGACAGGATGCTCGGGTCGGAACCCGATACGTAAAAATATTGGCTATAGCTCATCGATATCAAATACAAATACAAATATGAGAATCACCAAGCTAATACCTGAAATCATAGGACCTTTACACTTCTCCAATCACGTTGCTCGCTGATTCCGAGTTGGACAACATCAGGGAAAACCTTCCCCAGGAATTACGGCAAATTTGCGTGAATAATGGTGTTTTATTGGGTTTTATCGTCATGTTTCATGTTAGTGATATTTATGAACTAACCAACAGCCCCCGACGCCTTCGTTGCAATAAAGTGGCATAAAATGCAATAAAATGCAATAAAGTGTGCAGTATTAGGGAGTCTTTGTTCCATATTATCTTAAAGCAATATCAATGAAAATGAGGTAAACATTATATTGTCATTGAGACTCGACATATGATACATTACATAATGACTAATGAGCAGGAGATTTTACTTGACAAGACTAGTAGCGGCAGCATGCATTGAAAGAAATAGCGCAAAAAAACACTAATCAGACTCGCCACCCATGTTTGCCCAGTCGACGTGCACAATAATCTGCTCTTTCAAAAGTCAGACAAGCTCCATATTGAACTTGCTAGTCTTGCCACCATTATATTGGACTCAACCTAAGATGGCACACCATGAGCTGAGGCAGCAACAAACAAGGAAACACAAACCGTTGTAGAGATTCGCGCCTCTCAATGCCGGACATATGGCCCCACGAACCACATATTCCTTACATATTCCAGCTCTTATCCGAAGGATCAGTCATACGCGCTCCCGCGCGCGCGCCATATGTTCGCGCGCCTCATATGCACTCGCGCGCTTCCACGCGCGTCCGTGCGCCTCCCCTTAGGTCTTCTCGTGCCTACCCGTCCGTCCGTCCGTCCTATGTCCTCACTGATTTGCTGGTGCGTTATTCTTATCTCTTTCATTGAATTGATGTGCACTCGGTCCGATTCCCGCGCTTACATACAGAAAGTCTATCTTAGACTTTAGATTATATTTAGAGTTGATATGGTTACTCGGTTCGGTACCGCGCTCGGAAGCGCCGCATAGCGCTATCTCCCTTCTTAAATAGAGGGAAGTTCTTTTACTTCGGTTACTTTTTTCCCCCCATTTATCACAGTATACTGCAAGTTGTGTAGTGCACCTTAGTACTAGAAATCTGATTATACTTCTCCATCTGCTACAGCTCGCGCCTCTATTATACTTGAAACCATATCCCTTATCACTCATAAGTGCGCTACCGCATACGCGCGCGCCTCTCGCATCTCGCGCGCCCTCGCATCGCTCACGCGCGCTTCACGCGCGCCTTCATATCGCTTACGCGCGCCTTCATGCGCGCTACCTTCTCGTGCCTACCAGCGCCCGTCTAGTTGACAGAGTTTCCCTCCACCTTATTCGCGAGGAACTTCTCTCAGTAGCTGTCCTTTGGGTCGAGTTGTATTCTCGTATCCAGGTCTTGCTGTAGAGCCCCCTTACCTTTAGTGTATTCACCCACAGTCAAGATTCCTCACCTTCACCGTGGTAGCAACACTTACATAAATTGAGTGCGACAGAGGTGAATGCGGTGTGTAGTCTGAAACATACAAATGAGAAGAATCGGACATGGTGTCTTGACGAAATGCAGTAGATGAGTGAGAGAAGCAAGGGGATAGAAAGGATTGAAGACTCGCCATTTACTGACAACTATGAAAGTTAATTTTAATTCCGGTTTTCAAGTCCTTGTTCCGCCAGATATCATCAATCGCCCCTAGTAGATACTTTTAGGAAAGGAAATGGCCGTCGCTGGACTAACTCACCTGTGATGTCCTCAATTTCTTCTTTGCCCACGATGGCATATCTGCCATCAGAAAGCCCGTCTCGGAAGAATATGATCTGCATGGGTGCAGTCCTGTTATGCTCGCCAAACTCGTTGATCATACACTTGTGATAGAAAAGCAGACCTACGAGGACGGTTGCAGGAGAGAACAGTTCATGGAAATGAACAGAGTGCTGAAGCCAGAGGCTTAACAAGATAATGAATGAAAACATTAGCATGACATAAAGAAAATTGAAATCCGCCAGAAGATTGTTGAGTGCCGCCAGAGAGAAGCAGACATAGATGATGTTGTAGAAGTGTGGAAAGAAGTAAAGGTGGGAATCAGTCAGTGAACAACAGTGAAACTTGGTGAAGTTTGAAAGCCAACCGTCATGTGACTCGTTGACACATGGGACCTGTTACAATAACATGCTGCCTTCACCCTATGCTCCCTCTTCCCGACTTACCGACACGGCGGAACACCGCCAGAAGACTAGAGCGGCCTGGATGCCACTGGATACCTAGAGCAGTCTAGAACTAGAGCTGCTATGACGTCACCCCTGGCCTAGAAGGCCTCCCGATCCCATCATGATGGCCGTCCGCCTCATGTAGAACTAGACCGATGCATGCCACCTCATGCATTGATAGAC
Organism: Suillus plorans; assembly: GCF_016647745.1. Classification (NCBI taxonomy): domain Eukaryota; kingdom Fungi; phylum Basidiomycota; class Agaricomycetes; order Boletales; family Suillaceae; genus Suillus; species Suillus plorans. Next base: position 643,687 of record NW_024537402.1, read on the forward strand.
TCTGAGGCCGGAGCGCCTCATGTACTTATCTTGACATAGAAGAGGCGCCTCATTGCATCTTATCAGACAAGCATGGCTTGTCTCATGGATCTTATCTCTGACTAGGATAGATCCACAGATACAGACTCCTCCTGAACTATGTAGTTAGAACACTATATAAGATAGACACATATCATTGTATTCCTTACTTTGATATACTTGGTTTTCCCCAGAACATCCTCTCAGAGAGACTCCCAGTCCCTCTGTCTAGACCGCACTTCTAAGGCAAGCCGACACTACCTTAGCCGTACATCCGTTAGCCCTACGGCTTGACGAGCCGCCGCGCTTACCAAGCTTGTCGGAGGATACCTCGACCTTCGATCGAGCTTAGAACCTGTCCTTCTGTCTACGCGTGACCACTAGACGATTAGTCAATCCAACTAGAGAAGGCTCGACCTATCCAAGTCGTAACAGGACCTCACAATTTTCAACCAAGGGAGCTTCAGGATTAGTAATCATTAGTCATTCAATTTTCAAATTTTTGTGAACATTCATTTACCTTGCGACTCCGTGCTCATCGACAACTCCCACCAAATCAAGTTCTGGAATGATGAGATACATGTGACTGAAACACTCAACTCCATACACACTCTGCTCAGAGCCATGTCTACACAAGGTGAGACTTTTTGAGTCCACTGGATCCTCCACTGATATAAAAAAATCATTAGATTTACGTGTCTTGCAGGTTCACACCACCACAGCATATTGCCTATGTCAAATGGTTTTCGGCCTTTAGTCCTTTACCAGATCCACGCTCTGGGTTGTATATACACTTACTTCAATGTAAGATAGGACACACATAATTTTCGTGATAATGTAGTTTTCCATAATAATAACTGAAAAAACTGAGTAAAGTCAAGTAAAACAACATAATGTTGTAAATATATGAGTAATTCTCAGGGGAGGTTTTTCCTGATGAAGAATAGGTACACTAGACTGTGAAAAATACTAGGAGTGGCCTGGGAGCCGTTTCGGGGGCTGAGGCCCAATGGGTGGCGACGTGTTCTGACGAATTAATACATATGCCACCCATTTGTCGTGTATGCAGTGTATGTGTATACTAACTAGTAGGACTGCTGTTGCTTGGTCTATTCTTAGAGCCTCAGGCTAAGGCTCGATACTAGGGCTCACTCTCTGTGTTTCCGCACCAAGAATATCAGTTTGTGTTAGCTGCGAAAATTTACCAGGGTTCCAGCTATCCATAAAGCATGAAAGCACTGGAGTTTTGCTACTTGGGTTCACTTTGAGCCTACCCTCACCATTATGTTGAGTAATGAAGTGCTACTACAGTAACTGTATGTGTAGGGTCTCGTCATGCCAGTGAGATTTTCAAGTTGCTAATTTTTGCCATTTGGCAATCTGTGCTATAGCTATGCGGCGCCCGGCCCCATTCCCATTGAGGCCCGTTACGGCTTGCTGTGGCGAACCATGGCCAATCACATAATGACAGGTATACAGCGAGTGGCCCATCTGTCCTCGGCAACAGCCTAATTGATCCACAGCTTCTCAAGGAATGTTATATAAGGAGAGACAGGCTCATATCACAGCGCGACATCTACCTCTGGCGGTCTTGTCAACACTTCAATCAAGAGAGGACTTTACCCATTCTATGTCTGCTTTATACAGCAACTGTGTTGCAACCAGTTAAATTGAGTATTGTCCCGCCTTGTGATTGGGCAACTACTCGACATCTGCTCGAAAGTCATCATTATCCTCTTCGCTCTTCGAGCGCGGACTCGTCTGCAAGAGGGTCTTCTTGCTCATACAAGTCGCACTGCTTGTCAAGGAACACCATGATGGACAGTTTGCATGTGCCGGCGATGCCCAATGAGGAGTACATTGTGATAGAATCTAGTGGGCTCGCGTGTTGACCAGTGTACTAGGGTGAATCGTCTTCTTGATGGCCTTCGAATTTTCTGCAGGCCCACCATAGGGCATGGTGGCTGCTTTTTCGTCATTTCAACGCAGTTCACTTCCCTTTACCTGTTATTGGACCTAGTGATTTTGGGCCGGCTAATCTTGCTGTACTGCGGGCTAACCAAATTTTCTGTACTATATATAGGCCGGCTGTATCATGGGCCAGCTGTATCATGGGCCAGCTGTATTGTGGGTCAGTGTTAAGGTCATACTCTCGTAGGATCGGATCCGAAGGACTTTGGCCTCAGCTCGTACGCTGTGCCCCTTTCCCAAGTACTGTCCCTTATTTCAGAGACTAACGATAACGCATCCGAAGGTCCGGACGGGTCTCATAGTTATATCCGGATGACTTCCAGATATCGGAAACATGTATAAGACTAATCCGGACGGATCCGGACTAGAAACAAACAGAGTATAGACTATCCGAAGATAGAGGCGGAGACGTAGACTATCGGAATCGATCCGAAGTCTCAGAGATCGACAAGAGTTGATTAGACTCAAGTCCGGAGGACAGAAAGAGGACAAACTAAGATGATATTCGAATTGAGGTACTACAGGAAATATACACGGGTTTATATACTAAGAGGATAACGGAAGGATCAATAAGCAAAGGTCCGAGGCTATGTACGAAGCATATGCAAAGCTTATCAAACGCGAGTCGGAAATGAAGCATAGGATAACAGATCAGTAATCATACCGGTAATAAGTCTAACCGAGACACCGGTGTAGAAACAACAATACAGAGAGGAACAAAACAATGCTCCAGACTGTATCTGTAAATGTTGTAAGGTCGTGCATTGCCTAGTCTGCTATACTTGAGACGACAAGTGCGTTCGACCCTAAAGGGGAAGCGAGTGCAGCAAGGATCTAGTAGTGTGCGCCGAAGGTGCTACTGGTCGGCTGATGCGAAGCGCAGGAAAGCGAAGGTACGCGCGAGGCGCGGGAAGTGCGCGCGTGCGTGAGCGGAAACAAGTGAGAGTAAGAGTGAGTTTGCTTAAGTGGTGATATGATGCAAGACAAGAGATGTGAGTGCGAGGTGCCAAGGAATAGATTGCAACTATATTCTGCTAGGTAGTAGATGGGTAAGTGGGAGGTCCAGTAATTTTCTCCTGGTAGGTAATGCTGGCACTTATATGGCGCCTAAGCGCTGTCATGCGGAGCCGAATCGCTACTGAGTAAGGTATGTAAAGATATATGTATGTAAGTAAGGGTCCATGATATAAATAAAGGTGGAATGATATGTAAATAAGGGAAATGGAAATACACGCACTAGAGAGCTTGGTGGACAGTGGATGGATGCTTCCGGAAGGCTGGCGCTATGGGGCGATCAAGCGCGGGAAAGCGCGCGCGCGTATACATCGTAAAGTGTGGGAATGGTGCGCGCATGGCGCGCATTGCGTGGGAAAGCTGCGCCTCATATAGGGATAGCTGCAGATAGCACACAGAATGGTGCTGCAAGTTCATGCAATGAACTCCCTAGTGAAAAGTGCCATATCACACCATGAGAGGCATGAGTCTCTACACCGGTGTAGGACACGAGCTGGCGCTGGGCTCGTATCGAGCTATTTCACAGTACACGCCAAATACCCGTCACATGCTAATCACTTCCTGATGTTATCCGACGCTAACCTGCCAACCCGACGTTTAGGCCGCATCGGACCCGATGTTTTCCCGCGCACTTGTCCTATCCGTGTCCTGTCCCGTCTTGCTAGCCCCACTAGGTGTGTAGTTCATTATTTCACACATCACTCATGTCGTAGCCAGCGCTATTACATGTTTTCCCATAGTCCGCAGCGCCTCATGTTTATTTACATGTACTTCGGATCCGAAATACTCCGCCGCTACTTTCGCCTACGGGTTCCGCATTTCTACGTACTTACATATATATTGGACTGACCTCGAGCATTATTCATCATCCAAGTAGAGGGGAGCAGTTCCCCGATGCTTAGTGGTCAAACCCGATATTTCGTAGTTCTTAGTTGATATTGCGAATATCATCGCTCTTTCATTATCCGTATCAGTCATTGTTATTATCGCGCACACCGCTCGCTCTTCCGACGCTCGCTATAGCGTTACTATTAGTTTCCGACACCCCGAACCAGAACCCGATAACCCGAAACCCCGAAAACATCGGACCCGACGCTTTTGCATCGGACATCATAATTATACCTTCGGACATTGTTTCCCGCGCTCGGACTATTGACTCCACATCACTCACTTACCCCCAAGACTATTCCCAGACCGCAGACCCCTGGGTCGAACGCACTTGTCAGGCAAGTATAGCAGACTAGGCAGTGCAAAGACCACAACACAAATATATCAGTTAGGAGCAATCATCAATTGTTCCTCTCAGTATTGTTGTTTCTACACCGGGAAGAGGAAATACTGAATAGGCTGTGTTTAACGTTATATGAACAGGAAATGAATTAAGAAGCTTATCGGATATCGGATCGGACACGGATCTATGCATCGGACTGGACCGGATCTAAGGGTCCGAAGTCCGGAAGAGAAGCGTGAATATATGGGATATGACAGTCAGCTAACCTTGCTGTGCTATTACACCCCGCCTCCTCCTTGGCTAGTAGTGTGCCAGTTGCAATACTTAATGTAGCTGTTATGCAGTGACGATTGTCATTGTCCAACTTTGCTCGTTTACAAATTTGATTCAATGTCAATCAACAATATCATCCCGGGTCTCGTTCCGATTCTCACTTTTGATATAGGGGACGATTTGCCATTGCCGACACAGTATGTCTGTGCTTTTAATCAAACTTATCAGACCTGACCTCTCGCAGTGAATTTCTGCCCAACACAAGGGTAGTGGTATACTTTCCTCGTGACATTTATCAGCTGTTAGAGGTGTCACTTGGGGGGCCGCCCAATCTAATGTAAGTGTGCTTTGTCAAGCGCTATTCTGTCTTTACCTCCTATTTACAGAAATGCATTATTGCCGTCGTCTGTAGAAGTACAGCTTGACAATGGCGCTTCAGGCGTGTGTTATCGTGGTCGAATAAGGTGTGCATCCCGGTATATGTATGATTAGTCTGTGTGACAGCAGTACTAGTGGTATACAACCTGTCGAAAATCATTTCCCCGATGCTATGTTATACAATGACCACTCGAGGTAATTGAGTCTACATACCATTTGACCTATCGCTCATCCTTCCTTCCATTGGTTTCATAGTCCGCAGGACCCAATGATACCCCCACAATTTCATGAGAATGTGTATGGACCTTATCAAGCGCCGAGTGGCATGGATTCAAGCTTGGAGCATGGAACAGCAGCCCTTGGTACAGACTCTTCTGGCTTTGAGTCGACACCCCATGACCTGAACAACCACGCTCCCCTTCAAGTTCACCATCATTTGTTGCCTCCGGAGCTGCCCTTGACCATACAGTCAATTTTTATCCCTCCAGTATCGATTAGTACTACTACCACCTCCTTCAGCGCCCAACCATCTTTCCTTAGTGGCAGCGTGACCTTACCTACAATCCCCTCTGAAGATCATCAAGTCTCTCATCATTTGGGGTACGGAATTGCCTACGGGCATCAAATCCAGCAACCAGGTTATCCTCGGGCTTGTATGGTTGATGGTGTTCTAGTTGACGAAGAAGAACTTAGAAACCAGAATACCGACAATGGTTGCATAGACGTCCATGTATGCAACCGCGAAGACTCTCCCTGTGGTCTCTGGGTTAAGACAGATAGATGCTCTATCATTTGCCACGGGCAGCGGTGGCATGGGGACGCCCGAGGTGGTGGGGATAGGATAATTACTTGCCCTTGGTCAGGTTGCAGCAGCTGGATGCGGGCGGACACCATCCCACGGCATACTTTGAGCACTCACTTTGGTGCAGTGTGGACTTGCAGAGGCACAGGATGTTCAAAAGTTTTCACGCAATACCATAGCTTCATGGCCCACTCTCGGAAACGTGGTTGTCTTGCCGGGGCAACTGTGACGTACAACTCCGATACTCGTGTCATCAATACAACAAGTATCTGGCCTGCTACTGAGCCATCACGGTTGAGTGAGTTATTTGTTTGTTTATCCTTCCCGGTTGTTGATTGAACTCGTGCTTTCAAGGACAAGCAATGACGGCAGCACCTTCAACTTCTCTCTCGAGTTCGAGTTCGAGCTCGGTGTTAGATTCTGATTGATACTTTCGCTCGTTTGGATTCGCCATTTTCATCATGATCACAACCCCCATAATTTTTACATGAAAGCTTTGATATTCTGATGAATTCGCTGTGATGCATCACGTATACAGCCGATGATCTAGAAAGCCTCAGCCTGTGCATGTACATTGCAAGGAAGCACTATCACTACTACCTCGTCTATCTTGTTGCGCAAAGTATTGTCTCATTACACAGTGACCAGGTTCAAACGTTCACGTTGCTGACAAGAAATGGGGGTATGTTTCAAAGGGTCACTCTAAATACGATGCTCGATGCTTGACTCCACAGCTGCAGACTATTGCTATTGATTTTGACTTGCCCACGATCATCAATGACCATATAATGGGTAGGGTCGCTCGTGTTAGAGCCCGGCCGCTATGGTCGCATTATGATGTAAATAGATGGATTGGCTACAAATATTGCAAGTGGATAGTTCGTAGATGGTGAAATCGAAGCGGTTTGTACAGTTGGTCAATATAGTTGTAAGAATATTTGCTATCATCATGGCCGGGAGTCCAATAAAATGAAGGTAGTCGTTCCTTCAGGAACGAGTGCCGGGCTAAAGCCTAACAGCGTACCCGCTCAAATGATTCATAAAAGGATGAGACTATTACTTAGCTGTGCAGGAAAGACAACGATATGGAACCAGTCGACAGCAGGAATGCTTATATGGAAAAAAAAATATGAAAGATGTGAGTATGCTGCATAGCTATTCACACAGCTTGAGTACAGGATGTACCTGTGGGTGGACAGCGATCATGATTCTGGGCGGCTACTATTAATTTGGGTAGTAGCATGCCAATATACAGCATTTCGGAGAATATTGTATAAAAGCTCACGATTGATGTGGTACAGCTCAATGATATGGTCAACTTAATGGCTCCCTCACTCGTTCAATGTTTAGCATCACTGCAAAAAAAAGGCTTCGGCAATGTCACTCATTGCAAGTTATTTGGATCTTCTGTTTCCTACTTCACATCCACGATGTGAGCCTACTATTTCCACAGTGCCGTCATAGTTGTCAGCTGCATTCCATGCGAAAAGAGCAATATAGAACAATGGCTACATCAACCACATACACTTTGATTTCAAACAGAATCCTGCAGACAACATAGGATGCCCGTGAGTCTTGTCATTTCCGGATGTAACATGATAAAAACGATCTAGCCCATATCAACACTACGTCATGTCGGAGAGATGCATTCACCATCAAGAACGGTTGCAAGATACTGTCCACAGCATGATTGCGCTCATGGTCGCGACTTCCCAAATGATGTTGAAGAGTCGACAAGACAGGAACATAATAACAATGTAGAAACAACAATACCAAGAGGAACAAATGATGCTCCTGACTGTATCTGTAAATGTTGTGAGGTCGCGCGTTGCCTAGTCTGCTATACTTGAGACGACAAGTGCATTCGACCCTAAAGGGGAAGCGAGTGCAGCAAGGATCTGGTAGTAGGTGCTGAAGGCGCTACTGGTCGGCCAATGCGAAGCGCGGGAAAGCGCGCAGGTGCGCGCGAGGCGCGGGAAAGGGAAGGTATGCGCGAGGCGCGGGAAGCGCGCGCGCGCGTGAGCGGAAACAAGTGAGAGTAAGAGTGAGTTTGCTTAAGTGGTGATATGATGAATAACAAGAGATGTGAGTGCGAGGTGCCAAGGAATAGATTGCAACTATATTCTGCTAGGTAGTAGATGGGTAAGTGGGAGGTAGAGTAATTCTCTCCTGGTAGGTAATGCTGGCACTTATATGGCGCCTAAGCGCTGTCATGCGGAGCCGAATCGCTACTGAGTAAGGTATGTAAAGATATATGTATGTAAGTAAGGGTCCATGATATAAATAAAGGTGGAATGATATGTAAATAAGGGAAATGGAAATACACGCACTAGAGAGCTTGGTGGACAGTGGATGGATGCTTCCGGAAGGCTGGCGCTATAGGGCGATCAAGCGCGGGAAAGCGCGCGCGCATATACATCGTAAAGCGCGGGAAAGCTGCGCCTCATATAGGGATAGCTGCAGATAGCACACAGAATGGTGCTGCAAGTTCGTGCAATGAACTCCCTAGTGAAAAGTGCCATATCACACCATGAGAGGCATGAGTCTCTACAATGATGAGTACTCGGAGTTGCCGATAAGGTACCCTCAGCGACTGTCATGCTCTGCTTAGAAGTGTACATGAGCCTGCGGGACTTTTGGGACCAGCCATTTCAGAGACATTAATTCAGCATCCAGGAATGGCTTTGATTTGCCGTGAAGGGCACGCTGTTCTTCATTGCATTGCCTCCAGAGTTCACAAGAAGACTTTTGAAGACTTCCTCACCGTCCAAAATACCAGCTTTAGTTCATTGGTAATGCCAACCTTCATCAGCGGGTTGGATTGTGCTACGGAGTGCTACAGAGCGCTCTGTAGCACTCTGTAGTGAATTACGTTTACCTGATGTTATCCAAAGGTTCCTCTGCAGAACACTAAATCTCTCATCATCTAGAATATGGAACTCATCCGGCCCAGCACTCATGTCATTGGTGCAACAGATCTAAAACATGATGTTTGAGTGAGTCATTCGTTTGTTCACTCGTCGTTCCATTTAAAGCTGACATAGATACCCACCAGTGAAACCTCATCGCAGTGCACATCAGCCGACTCCCTTTCCTGACTACACTGTCCAAGCTGTGTCATCTCATGAGCATGATGCTCAGCAGTCAGTCTCCCATCAGGCTTTCGACGTCGACGGCTGTTTAATCAATAGGGATAATCCTGACGGCCAGGGGAGTGCCAATGACTGCATAATGATCGGCAAACATCTGTGCACAAACTCACTGTCGGTCTTTGGGTGAAAGCTGACAAAGGTCTAGCCATGGAACCAACCGGAATCACTCCTCTCCACCACTGGATCAGCTTTGATGAGCTCAAGGCAAGATACTATTGGACACGATGCAATAAAACAGTTTGAAGTATAACTTGTCATTTCAAGCGGGATCCAACGACACTGCAATGGGACCCAATACCAGTCCAGTTTGGATATCTAGCTTTTCAAATGGCAATCGAAAAGTGTCTATGTATTACATGGGTGCCACCGGGAAAATACGCCATTCGATTGGCAAGATGTCATATCAAGATTCGACTGCCTGCTTGGGCCACTCCTTCAGACCATCGCTTTCCGAGACTTATGAAACCGCTTTCTGGCTGTTGGCCTTCTGGTAATTATAATGCGGCCCATTTCCCTTTCTATATCATAGAACCGGCCAATGTTGCTGTACTATGGGCCAGCAGCCTTGCTGTGGTATGTAGCGGCCAACATGCTGTACCATGGACTTGCCATACACCGCCTCACTGGCTGCTCGTTTTCTAGAACTACAAGCCTTTCAATACTTAATATAATCATTATGACACTATCAAACACCGACTGCTGTCTAACACCCCTGGTCACACATCCAATGCCGAACAGAAATGTCATCCCAGGTCCCATTCCGATTGCTCATTCTGCTATGCAGGATCTATCGTCAGCGATCCAGTATGCCAGTATTTTTGATTGGATTCATCAGACCTGACATTTTGCAGAGAACGTTCGACTATCACAAGAGTAGTGGTATACATTCCTCTTGATAATTATGAGCTGCTGGCAGCGGCACTTGGCGGACCACTCAATCTAATGCAAGTGTCCTCTGAGTGTCAAGCGAGACTGTGTCCTCACCTCCCAGTTTTTCACAGGAATGTGTTGTTGCCATCATCTGTAGAAGTCTATATTGACAACGGTGCTACGGGTGTGCATTTCCATGGTGGCATAAGGTGTGTGTCCCGACACATGCACGATTAGTCTGTGTGACGACAGTGCTAGTGATATACTGCCTATTCAAAATCATTTCCCTGATGCTATCATTGACTCGAGGTAATTGTGTTTGCATACTGTTCGCCCTATAGCCCATACTTTCTCTGATTGATTTTGCAGTCCGTGGGGCACAATAAGAACATCACCATTTCACGAGCATATATACCCACCTTATCATGGGCCGAGCGGTATGCCCTGGGAGCATACCACCACAATTCTCGGTACAGGCTCTTCTGGCTTCGAGTCGGTGCCCCGTGACCTGAGCAGTCATGCCGCCCTTCGAGTTCATCATCCTTTGTTGCCTCCAGGGCTGCCTTCCACTGTACAACCCGTTTTTTTCCCTTCAGTATCATCTGGTAGCAATGTTGTTGCCCCTTTGAGACACCAGCCAGATTCATTTGGCGCTGGTGCTACCACACCTGAAATTCACCCCGCAGATCGCCGAATTTCTCATCCTGTGGGATATGCAACTCCATTGGCTCAAGGGCATCAAGTGGAGCATCCAGGTTCATATGGCTTCGAGTCGGCACTGGATGACATGAAGGGTCATGCTGTTCTTCAAGTTCATCAACCTTCGTTGTCTCCAGAGTGGCCCTGGAGCATGCAGCCTATTTCTATTCCTTCAGCGTCATCCAGTACTGCTGCCACCCCTCCTTTCAGTGCCCAGCCACCTTTCCTCGGTGGCGGCGTGGCCTTACCTCAAATCCTCTCTGCAGATTACCAAGTCTTCGATAATTCAGGGTACGGAATTCAATCGGCTCACAGACGTCACATCCAGCAGCCTGGTGGCCCTCGGGCTTACATGATCAATGGTCTTTTGATTGACGAAGAATACCTCATGGATGGAAATGGTGGCTACATAAACATCCATGCATGCGGTCGTGAAGGGCCTCCCTGTGGTCTCTGGGTTAAAGCGGACAAGCGCTCTATCATGCGCCATGGACAGAGGTGGCACGGGGACGCTCGAGGTGGCAGAGAAAATAAGAAAACCACTTGCCCGTGGTCAGGCTGTGACAGCCAGATGCTAGCGAACACCATCCCACAGCATATTTTGAGTGCTCACTTTGCTGTAGTGTGGATTTGCACAGGCACAGGATGTTCAAAACCTTTTGGGTGTCACGATAGCTTCAAGGCCCATTCTTGGAAATGTGGTAGTCTTGGAGCAATCGTGCAGTATGACGCCAGCACCCGTGTCATCGATACAACAAATGTTTCGAGACATTACGATTGAGTGAGTTAGTATTACTCTTCCCAGCTGTTGATTGAATGTACTTTCGCAGAAAAAATGGAGCGGTAGATCGTCTTCTCTCTCACGCTTTCCATCGTTATTACGTAACTTTACTCGTTCAGATGCATCACAAGGGGAGGGGCGGGGCGGGGTAGCATGTGTCATACCGTAGCTCATAAATTCGTGATGATATTTCAAACACTGCTTTGCCTGCCTTAGCCTGTGGGAGCACGAGCTATTTTCAGGCACGATGCATCAATATTTCGTCCACCTTGGATTCTTGCTCCACAAGGCACTGTCCCATGATTAAGAAAGTTGAGGTTTACAGGAAAATTCGATCCGAAAAGCCGAACAAAGAGTACAGGTTGGAGTATTTATTAGTTGATCGGTTTGAAAAAGTGTTGTTTCAACCGCCCAAAACTATTCTTAATCCACAGCCAGCGGTCAAAAGGCGGGGAACTGAATGCAGGTGGCATGCATGGTCCTGTATGTGCCCATGAACTACGGCACAGAGATAGATGGCCAATCCCAGACAGCTGACGATATCAGGCCTGCGATGGATATTGGCTATTCTGCTGTGCCTGAGCCATGGTCCTCTGCTGTGAAAAAATGCACCATTATCAAAGGCTCGTCCTATCATTGGACAAAGTTAGCTCACCTGCATTAACCGAACGGCCTGGTCTATTTGATCCTGTGTAAATTGACTATTGGCAAGAGTGGGTACCACTGGGTAATAATGAGCCTGCCGTGAAACGGTATTTCCGGGCATCTGAAGAGGCTGCATGGGTAGTTGCGGTTGCGCGGAGGGTGGTCGGGGAGAAGCAGCGTTGGATGGCGTGCCTATGTTACGCGGAGGAGTTGCTTGCGGTGCTACGCCAGGCGATGATGTTGCAGCGCGCGACTGATATGGGGGTGACAGGTGGGCACCAGTAGGAAGTCCGTTAATGGTAGGAGTAGGGCTAGCTTGTACGGGCGTTTGGGCTTGGGCTTGGGCCTGGGCCTGTGCGGCTGCAGCGATAGCACGAGCTTGGGCTTGGGCGGCTTGAACTTGCAACAAGTGTTGAGGGGACATACGAGCCCCTGCAGCGGCCGCTGATGCCATTGGTGTTGGCATTCTCTGCTGCTGAGAAATATTGACCTGCGTCACGGGTTGATTCCGTATTTGCGGGACAGCTTGTGCGGGCTGGGCTGCTGGTCTCGGTGTCCCATTTGGTTGCTGCTGCTGGGCTGCTGCTGCTACTGCCGATGCCGCCGCCGCCGCCGCCGCCGCCGCTGCCGCCGCCTGCTGGGGTTGCTAGCGACTCGCCGTCAGAATAGTGTTTGAAAATAGGTAAGATGACAACACATACACCGGCTGCGGCTGCGGCGGCTTGCAGCCTTGGGTCGCGTTGCATCATTGCCTGACGAGTAAGTTCCTCATGGCGACGTCGCGCAAGAAGTAGTTCCTGTTGCTCCCTCGACTCTTTCTCATACTTCATGCGACTAAGTTCAGCTGGTGTCAGTTTAGGCATTTTCTGATACTGCCCATGTGTATCATGAACATTGGATGCTTTTCGCTGATTCACTTATGAATTGATACGAACCAGTAAGCGCTGGAGAACTGTAAGTCACAAATATAGCTCACTGGACGCTTTTTGTGCTGCTTCGCGCTTCTTCGCAGCTTTGCGCATCGTCTCATACATAAATGTATGTCTCCGCCGTTTTTTGGTGTCAGACGTCAAGCCGGCTCCAGGACTTTGGTTCTGTGTAACCGACATACTAGCTAATCGCTTGACACCTCTCGTGGTCATCTGTCCTTGGGCTGAGGATGATGCTGGCGGCGGAGTGCGCTCCGTGTTGACAGGGGAGTTAACGTCAGGATGGACCCTGTGTCCGCTACCGAAGCGACTGCTCCAACGCTCGAAGCATTCCCAAGGAGTTCGTTTATCGGTGGAGATAGTGACACGCGAGGAGTTGAATGAATCCGCAACTAGCAGCCAGTTATTGGGATATCTCTCCACATGGGTTTTGAGAAGGGAATCTTCATCTGAGCTCCAAAGATGCTCCGAACGCTTCTTGCCGTCTTTCGATGGCAGTCCAAGGGAACTGACTGCGGATGGTCTACTGCCCTCAAAAAGGTCTGCGAATAATATTCAGCACCACTGTCATTTTCTCACGGCGACCTTACCTGAGGTAGTATCATCTACTGTCTTCCCAATTGCGCTATCGAAATCCACAGCCACTGCTGCTTCTTCAGCGAACATCCATTCCCCATTCACCCAATGCCTAGCAGGTTGTAAAGGTCCAAGAAGCGTCGGCTTGGAGTGCATGAAGCGACCCAACGGTGCCATCTTTGTAAACCCAGCATCCTCAACACGCCTGTTGTCTTCTCCTGACTTCTTATCCTTCTTCTTGCCCTCGTTCGAGCCAGAGACAACATCTGGCATGCCGAGCGGTTGAAGATCGGGGAAAATGTCCGACAGATCAGGGATGGGCAGCGATGGCTCAATCCCAGAGTCGTCTGTGGTCAGATCAGAGAGTGCTTTGGCAAGGACAAGGTCGTCCCCGTCGAGGAAAAGCTTTCGCTCATCCGAGTATGCGATCTGCTCTCTGAGCGGTGCATACAGGCTCGCCTTGGAGGCTTTGGATGATGACTCTGCAGGAGCAGCATCGTGCTGCGTATTTTGCTGCGAGGCAAGATTGGGGTCTGTCGAATGCGCCTTGAGACCAGTCTGATCATCGCTTTCGATCTTGGCTTGATTTTCCTGCTGCATGTCCACATTCATCACACTTGAATCCTGCAGAGCTGACGGATCATCAACATCCTCAACTTTGGGCTGAACATGGTCGGGGCCTGGAGTCTGGTGCTGACTACTGTCCGTGGACTCGTTAGATCCCGTTCCATCCAGTGCTTCTTCTAAAGCGTTGCGCGACTCTAGAGCGTCTGCGATATCCCTTTGCTCCGCCTCTCCCTCCTCCTCATCGCCATCGGACTCGTCTGCCATAGGGGTATATCCATTGTGCTCCGTAGGCCGTGCGTCCATGTCTACATCTTCCGTAGAGGCATTTTGAGAAGACCTGGGTCGCTTCCATAAAACACATATGCCAAGCCTAACCCTCTCCTCGCGACTCCCCGCATCATGCCACTCCAGTACAGCAGTCGACAGGTTAAACGCGATAACATATTTCCAGCGTCGCTCCTCCCGAAAATCAACGCGCATCCATTTCTGACCAGAACGTGAGCCAGATGCACCACAAGAATAACAGAGATCATGCCATTTCATCCATAAGATAGTCCCAGTGGGTCTTGGTCACACCTCCGAGATTCTTTTGTCTTTTGGGCTGCCTATAACTCCACTTTGCGACATTTTCGAGGCTTTCGACGCGTTCAAGGGTGCGCGTGAGCCTTACCTCGGCAATGGCAACCTACATACTTATAAGTACTTCATCTGGGACAGATTAATGTCACCTACACCCCAGTCACGCGTGCTCAGGCACTTGGTGGCACGAGAGACCTTCTTCCAGACAGGGTTTGCACGGATGGTTGCACCCCACTTGGTCAGACCCATGGGTGTCCATTCATCCTTGATTTTTCCGTCTGCTTTGTCGCGTTCCTTGTCTCGCTTTTTCTGTTTGGCAGACTTACCCTTGCGGAGATATTCAGGAGGCAATGATTTGATCGGAGGTAGACTGTAGGCGGGGTTGAAATGGTGATGATGATGATGTTGTTGTTGATTTTGGAATCGCAGCGCATCTACAGGTGTTGAGATAGCAGAGGGCGTCTCCTCAGGCGGCTCGCTCTCGGCTTCATCAAAGCTGAATGCTGGATCAGTCACTGGTGATGTGGGGGTGGGAATGAGGAGGGAAGGCTGAATAGATGCGACATCCACAGTAGTATAGACTATAGTGCGAGGAGTCATTTTCGGGACAGGCGAAGACGATGGAAGGACGAGATCAGGTGAGGGTTCTCTAGCTTCCTCCGTGGATACGTCCATTCTTTCCTCCAAGTCGACGAGTACTTCCTGGATTTCACTTACCTCGTCGAGGGCGGCATTTGTAGGTTGAGGGGAATGTGGCGAGAATGTACGAGACTTAGAGCGAGACGTACGGTGGGTCAGGGATTGACTGCGACGACTGACCGATCGCTGAGATGGCGACCGCGAAAGGGCTACGAGATTCAGTTCATCTGGCTCGTCGTCTGGTATCGGGCGTTTGGATGACACAGGAGTGGCGCGGGGAGGTGACCCATCTGGTATCGATGTAGCCAAGGGGTCATCGGATTCTGGAACTTGAAGTAATAAAGATGAATCAGAGCGAGGTGAAGCGGGAGGCTCTGACATGGGGGAATCTACATCGATGACGTCCGGTAGGTCTAATGGTTTGAATTCATCGGCAGTTGGAGATGATGAAGTGGCACACAGTTCGCTCGGTAGAATATTTGACACCATGCCCGATTCGGGACTGATGGTGATGAGCACGTTAACGAAGAAAATTGGTGAATAAATGCCACGAACTTTTCGTCGAGATCGTATTTATCTAACCAATCCTGAAGTCCAACTTCGTCCTCATCGTCGAACATGGATATGGAGCCTGCGTTTTTTCGTCTCCTCATCATACGGTACATTTCGCGAAGAAGTTCATTTCTGCGTTGAGATATTACTCTACACATATACTAGCGTGAATATTATGTGTTGGTATCGAGTATAGTGCACTCACTCGAGCTGTGCCACACGTTCCTCCACAAGAGCTTCAATTGACAGCGATGGCATACCAGAGAGAGGACTGTCTACCACTCTAACTTCCAAACACAGTTACGTAAATTGCGGGCAGAAATCGGTTCAAATATGAAAGTCCTAAGTGGTGTCTGCTGGGATAAGTCCAGGATGTGTCTCAGAGTGTGATTTCTTCAGTGAATCCTCTGGCGTCAATATGATGATCTGGGGAAGCGAGAACGAAAGTCAACGAGAGGAGGGTCAAGAACTCCCACGAATTGAATACCGTGTCCATCATTTGAGATTAATAAATCGGCTCACAGTTTGCTCACCGTCGTACGTTTGTCGACCATCCTCATGATGCGACCTGCTCGTCAAGCATTGAGCCTTGCTCGTTCTTTGTCGCGAGCTCAGCGTAGAGGTTCGTCTGCTTCACTTCTGGCAAAACTCATAAGTAACTGTTCTTCTCAGCTCTGCACCAGACGAAGGCCCGGTATGCTATCACCAACCTGGAGATGCCAGCCATGTCGCCAACTATGACAGAAGGCGGCATTTCCTCATGGAAGAAGAGGGAAGGCGAGTCTTTCTCCGCGGGAGACGTCCTACTGGAAATTGTATGAACTTCACGTGTTTCCGTTCGCACACGAACCTCATATACTCAACAGGAAACGGACAAGGCAACCATTGATGTCGAGGCACAGGAAGATGGTATCTTGGGTAAAATCATCGTTTGTCTCATCACTCCACAGTAATAACAACAAGTACTAACTGCAATACAGGCCCAAGACGGTAGCAAGAACGTCCAAGTTGGTAAAGTCATTGCACTCCTTGCTGAGGAAGGAGATGATATCTCGAACCTCGAGGCACCCAAGGAGGAGTCCAAGCCAGCACCTTCTCCCCAACCCGAGACTCAGGCAGCTGCACCCCCACCTCCGGCACCAGCACCGGCACCTCAACCTACGGCTTCCAAAGCATCGCACCACCCGAAGCACTCGAAGCACTTAATGCCATCGGTGATACGCCTCTTGATCGAGGGCAACGTTGCTGATGCAGAAGCTATCCCGGGCACGGGTGTTCGGGGCATGCTTACGAAGGGCGATGTACTTGCATACCTGGGGAGAGCGTCGAGTCCAACGGGAACATTCAAGGAAGCGAAGAAAGAGGTTTCAGAGCCGAAAAGGGTTGAAGAAGTCAAGGTATGCTACATTGCGCAAGCTTGATCTCACAATTGTTCATATCTTGCTCAGCCATTGGACGGTGCTGCCATCCGCCAACTTATCGTTTCTGGCCTAGCCGCCAAAATGAAGCTTGCACCTAGTGAGTCATTCTTCTGTAAATTATGTTGTAACGCATTTGACACCTGGCTAGCACCTACAACACCAGCAACCTTTGATGATATCATCGCCGACTACCTCCCTCCTTCACGCTCTTCACCTAAGGCTGCGCCGATACCCTTCTCATCAACGAAGGTACAAGACAGCTCTGCCGAGTACTTCGATGGGTTACTCTAATTGTTATATTGTCGTACTTGTTGCGTAGACGTTACTTAGATTTCTGAGCTATTGATACTTATTTCAAAACACCGATGAGTACACACGAAATTTGCCACAGGTTATATTACCTGTCTATGTAAGATTCTTGAGGCACTGGTCCAGCCGAGGTACAGATCATAACGCCCTACTTTGCGTTGGGAAAATCCGATAGCTCGCCACAACCTCGGCGGACACCAGCCGGGCACGCATTTTACTGAGCAACATCGTCGTCCAAAGCAAGACACTGGTCTGATCAGCCTCAGCCTTCGGAACTAAATGAAAATCATCTCACTCGAAACTCGATGAAAGAATCTGACATCCCACCCCGTGGCCTTGGCACGGGCACTAAGAACTGCAAACTCAACAAACCCTCCTGCTCAAGGCGAAGAGAGGTCTTTGTTGAGTTCTGCAAAGCTCGTAGCGTGCGTGATATATGTGCAAATCGATAGCTAATATCGAGCATCTCAGTGATTGCTAGGTGCATGCAGCACAACGAATAACAGTACCTGAAGCTGACACTACGCGAACATTCGAATGTTTCTAGGACCTCTCTGTCGTTCGGATAGTCCATCTGCAGTAGATTGGAACCTGAACCCTGTACAAAGTTAGAAACTCACCTCGGTACTGCCGAATGCTCCCGTTCCCTGTATTCGAAAGAGGGGTTTAGCGGGAATGCCTCTGTGCGCGCTCTGAACATCTGCTACAGGATTGGCAATCAACGTTATTTTTTCACAAGATGGATCAAGTTCTGAAAGGGCATCACGGAGCCAGAATGACGACTAGTCATTGTGTGAGCCGCGTCATAAGCTCGATGTCCGTTAAACAGACCTTGAAAATGATCTTGAGGGCACTAAGGAAGGTATAAGGCAGAATGAAGGAGTATTTGATGAGGCACTCAACGTCTGCTCAGCATCGAATGGGAGCTCTAAGTTCGGCTCAGAATCGAAAGTCGATATCTCACACGTCGTCGTGGGTCCTGATGAGTCTTCCGCACTGCAACATATCTGTACAATCGATCGTGACAAGCAGTCTGAAGCTTACAGAACAAGCGTCAAGGGGTATCCGGGTCCCGCATATGTGAGACGCATGCTCGTCCGCTTCTCGTTACCACCGAAGTGTTGGTCGATACGATTAGCATTAGGACGCCGTGCATCGTCGCCCCTCTCGTCATCTGAGGCATCATCGGCTCGCCGCCACTGCTTGTGCTTCGAGCCTGTACTGCTTGAGGAGGACATGTTCGCGGTTCCAAAAATGTTCAGGCATTCAAGTAAGGTGTTCAGAGGGATTTCAAATGATGTGGCATGTCGATCAAAATCAGGTGCAGACAACTGAGAGGGAGCAGCCTGTAGATTGTCGACGTCGAATGCCCACTCGTCAAAATGGTCCGCATAGACGTATGACGTCGCTGTGGACCATTGTACAGATGTTTGCGGGACCAAACGAATACGTACCTAGCAGTGTTCGCGCTTCCTCGACAGTGACGGTTATCCCACTGCCAGCTGTAAATCTCATAGATGCTCGCTTGAACTATAGTTTGCACCAATTAATGACAATTCAAAGCAGTGCGCTCACGTTCGAAAAACCAATTCCGCGTAGAAGGGAGGCGAAGTATCGAACATCGTGTACAGATGCTGTTAAAAGCTGAAGCTCTTCTCAGCTGGGAGCACGCTCCAGGAGATGGATGTCGTACAGGTTTGGCCTTATCTGATTGACTTGGCTGGGACATCAATTGCGACATTTTTCTACTCTCCTCTGCCAGTGGTAGGCTAGACAGGTGAGTTGCAGTGACGCCAATCACAATTCAGGTGATCTAATTGAGTCACGCTGCAGACTCCCGGCCGCTCTCGGCACCTCTCAGTGTGGCACTATGAACAACATTGGATTGACTTCCCGCAGCGTTTAGAGCGTTGTTCTAAATCTAAACTTATATGTTATAGAGTCCTCGTGTAGTTCTGAAGTGATATGATCTAGAAGGGGGGAACTACCCCCCTTCTGGATTCAAATGGTGTTCAAATCATGTTCTAAACACCTCTCAAACTTCGTGAGTATGTTGTAACCGTCGCTTACATGCCCTTTGATAGCATCTAGATATCTACAATTGGTCTGCGGCAGTTTGAAAAGCATTTCTAGATTGCGACGAGTTACGTACCCCGGGAAGTCACCCATTATCGCATCTCTAGCACTCACACTGATGATCTATTTCAGAATGGCCCGTTCACATGTCAGGTTATTATCATCCAGCATCACGCATGGTGTGTAGTTGGGACTTGTGACTTTTGAGATCCTAGATAGGATCATTTATTTAGTCCAACATGATAAATACTAAACTTCAAATCGCGCCTTCCTCCTAGGTTTAAGCACCCAATGTTCGACGACGGACCAGGCCTTTGCCTGGCCACATCAGCCTTGGCAGTAGCTTTTTTAAGCTGTTGTCGGAAATATTGGCTTAATCGTTCGCATCCTCCCCTGCCGCCTGGTCCTACTCCCCTCCCAATAGTGGGAAATATTCTCAGTCTTGATTCCGCTCGACCTTGGCTGACCTTCAACGCCTGGAGATCCACATATGGTTGGCACATCTTGATGGAAATATTTTTGTCATTAAACTCATGTTTTTTTTTTCAGGCGATATCATATATGCTCGTCTGCTCAACAAGCCTGTCATCGTGATAAATTCTGAGGAGATTGCGAAAGACCTTTTTGAAGGCCGGTCCACTATATATTCGGATAAACCCCAGTCCATTGTCTACGAACCGTCAGTTATATCTTTTAGTATTGCTACCTATTGATTACAGGGGCATTGTCAGCTTCGCGTCGGACTTCAACACAGGGCTCATGCCATATGGAGACAGGTAAGCTATTGTTATATGTTATATTGGTGTACCTGATGTCCAGGAGGTGGCGCCTTCATCGACGCATGTTCCATCAGGCATTTCGTCAAGCTGAGATACCTACTTATCACGCTTTGACACTCCGTTCCGCCCACAAAATGCTGTTTAGTCTTCTACAAGACCCAGGCAATTATCCAAGCCATGTCAAGATGTCGGTTTGCAACAGTCTTTCTGGTCCACTGCTGAAGCTGATATCCATCAGGTTCACCGCTTCCTCTATACTGTCTATTGTGTATGATTATGAAGTGAAAGCCAAGGACGACACCATTCTCCACGTCATTGAAAGGTACCTGGAAGTGATAGTAGAAATATTGACGCCAGGTACTACTGTAGCAATTGAGACATTCCCTTTTCGTATGTTCACACATTCAATGATGGCATGTGGTTACATCTCAACGGAGATTCTAGTTTTGAGACTACCTAGCTGGCTTCCCGGTGCCACATTCAAGCGAGCATCAGTGAAGTGTCTGAACGCAGCCCATGATGTGAAGGAGTTACCCTTTCAATATGTCAAAGAGAAGATGGTACGTCGCCTCATCCATGTTGGTGCGGTGGACTGACGAATGGCATGCAGTCCACTGGCAACATGGAACCATGCTTTGTCACTGAGACCTTGAACAGGGCGGGGCTTTCTGTTGAGGACGACAACGTCATTACAACTGCAGTCAAGGAAGCTGCTGCCATTGCGTTTGCAGGTACCTGGGCTGCAGAACTCCCTCTCTTGATACTCATCTTACTTTTTATCTTCAGGGGGGGTTGAAACGGTATGCATTACATTTGTTTGTGCTTGGCGTAGTGATCATTTTGCTATCGGCTCAGACTACCTCCACGTTACTTGTGTTCCTTCTTGCTATGGTGCTCCATCCAGAAGCACAAGCCAAAGCGCACGCGGAAATTGACCGTGTCGTTGGAAAAGATAGACTCCCCGGTTTCGACGATAGGCCTGCGTTGCCTTACGTGGAGGCTATTTTGCGTGAAACACTCAGGTGGCACCCTATATTTCCGTTGGGTCCGTCCGCTATAACGCCAATTTCACGCTTTTTTCTGATGATGTACCAAGGCGCCCCTAGCGCAACAACGACTAGTGACATCTACAAAGGTTATTTCATCCCCAAAGGTTGGTATCATACTATTCTAGCGAAGGTCGCTAATGACCCAGATTATCAGGGGTTGTTGTGTTTAAAAATACATGGAAAGCTTGCAATATTTTTATACTGAATTCGCTCGAAATGACCAATAATTCAGGGCGATGACACATGATGAAACGAAGTACCCCAGTCCTGATTAGTGATGTGCGGGCCCGGCTCGGCCTGAAAGCCCCGGCTTAGGCCCGGCTTTGGGGGGCTTGGGCTTTGCAAAAGCTCAGGCCGAGCCGTGAGCCCAAGCCAGGCCAAAGCCGCGGCTCGGCTTGGGCTCAACGACGGCTTTCAAGAACAAAATGATCCAAAATTCAATCTAAGCATATTTGTAACGGTGAGCAATCAACGACACGCGCATACCAATGTAAATCAGTACTCCAAGTCGCGCGTGAATTCACCCAGGTTGAGAAGCTCCACCACGCCATTCCCAACACCACGAACGCCATGCGCAAACGCCCAGCGCACGTCAGCAACTGCTGATATGGCTCAAACGAGTGCGGACGACAGACACGAGTAGGAGGAGGGAAGAGGATGAGGAGATCTCGCGAAGGGTGATGCCTGCTAAAAGCTTAGCGGTCCATCGTGAGGAATTTGATGATCTGATGACGGACCTTGTGCAGAATATACTCGTATATGTTGGTGACAAGCTTGAGGCTCTTGAACGGAACGCAAACACCACGGAGTACGAGTTGCCTTGCAGAGGTATTCATAAATTTTTAAATGAGACGAATGCCTGACGTACCAACTTCAACCCAAAATGATGAGGGGCAAATTCGACCGCGCAGACAGTGCCTCTTGCATCAACCAATACACCCATCTTGAGGAACCACATGAAGCAGCCTGAGGAGGCCTGAAGCCGGGCCGTGCACATCACTAGTCCTGATGAATTCAAGCCCGAACGATTTCTCTATGATGATGGGTCCCTCACCAACGACAGGATGCCTTTAGGCTTTGGCTGGGGTCGCCGGATGTGGTGAGCATATGTTTAGTGCTTCTTCACTCTCCACTGAAAGTTGCTTGTCAGTGTGCATCAGTAAAAAACTCAAAATGCCGTAGCCCTGGTGACAGCTACATAGAGCTATATAGGCACAGTAGCACTATATAGGCACCCTTCAAGCTACTGTAGCAACTGTAGCACTATATAGGCACCCTTCAAGCTACAGTAGCCACAGTAGCGCTATATAGGCACCCTTCAAGCTACATACAACTATATAGTACTATATAGCCCAAAGTCGCCGCTACAGGAGTCAGCTGGAGAAATATTTGCTACAGGTCAGTCCAGGCAGCTACAGCGCTCGTGTGATATTAACCTGTCTACAAACTATTTATGACAGACACACCAAACATCTCGCCGTCAATGAACTCGTTAAAATAAAAATCACTCGCCACCTCATATCCGTTTCCACTTCTCAACCTCGCATCCACTGAATGGCCCATCTTTGGTATTAGATGGCACGGTCGCACCATTTCGTCGACATGGATTACTGCCGCATTGCGGCGGAGTTGGCGTGTCGAGCGGGAGACCTGTCGCATTTGAGAGGGGGGATCTGGAGGTCTGAATGGCGTAAACCACTCGATATAAGCGAGGGCCCTGTTGTAAGTGCCGAATTGACGAGGGAGGGAGAATATAGTGCAAACCTGAGCCACTCGCACATCTGCAGGAGATCACACATTAGATACTATGATCCTCGAGCACCCAGAAACATCTTACCATCAAGAGCGTGCAAGCGTGAAGACCGAGGCCTGTCTGATATCAGTGCCATATCAAAACAAGCCGGACGACCAGGATTCCGCCCTGATGCAGCAACTTCGGGCATTGCTCTAACGTGCCACCATTTAGGTGTATCGCTGACTCGTCGATCTGGTGGCGCTATGATGACCACATGACGATAAACGTCAAAACGGTCATAAAGGCTAGGTACGATGGTGTTGTGCGGGAGGTTCTTGCGAAGAAACATTTGGAGAGCAGCGAGGAAATCAGTGGCACCATAGGCTGTCGTAATTCTTGCAACAGTTTGGTTAGGATATGCTGGAACCTTCGCAACGATGTGCTGGGTCACTTGAACTTCTTCGGCAGCGGCCAATGGCGATATCAGTGCTGTGTTCGACTTGGGAGAGTCTGTTTCTTCAGACTCGGAGTCTGAGTCCGAGTCAAACATATGATGCTCTCCGCGACCTGCCAAGAGAGGTTGTTGCGATAACCAATCGAGGTACGCACCACGCAAAAACACAGCTTCCTGGCGCTGAAGCCACAAGGCCATTTGTTCCTCATAGTCACGTTTGTTGCTTGCACGGTAAGCGTCCTTCGCGAAGTCGATATGCAAGCGTTCGGGAAGCTCAGTATTAAAGCCATCAGCAGCACCAAACAACGTGATTGAATCAACATAGTGAGTTAATTGGTGTAACTTCGGTATGTTGAAATGCTGTCGAACGGCGAGTTCCTTCAGGACATCTTTGTTGGCGTGAAAGACTCCCAGGGCAGTCTGTAGGGCTTTGAGCGTGTCCATTGTGTGAGTTTGCAGCTGCGCGTAATAGGAAAAGTCAATAATTGAACGCGCAACTACCAAGACACGGCTGACAGGCCACAACATCAACAAACACGGTCTTCAAAGAGTTGTCAAACACGGACCTAGGCACTGCTCCGGTGAGTAACCCAACAAACACTCGTTGCATTTCTTTATGCTCAGTTCCGGTCCATTGTTTAACAGCCGATATACCTTTCTTGAAGTGACGGAGCCCCGGATAATCCGGCATCGCCTTGAATCGCGCGTCCATCTCTTCCTCGCCGACAATGTCAACACACCACTTCACAAGATGGTCCTTGAATACTCCTTTGTGGAGTTGATGCAAAAGATCGGGAGTGAATGCCAGGAAGATGTTGGAATGAGGCAAATCGGCCCAGAATGGTTTATAAATGGCACGTAGACCGTTTTCCTCAAATTCCGGAGGATGCTGACCTAACTTGCGCCTTTCCAGAGTATCTTTCGTTGACTCTGGGTCACGCTTCACAGAGGTGAGTCCATCGCCTCGCTCATTTGCTGCTACCAGACACTTTGGACAGCGATTCTCCTTGGAACAAGATACCAAGCACTGCTCCGGGAAATCGGCGACATACGCAGCCAGTATGGGGTAGACACGCCGAATCTGCGAGTCTGCACAGACCATTTCAACACCGTCTCGTCCCGCGGCTATGAGAGGGTGGAGGAGTAGACTCATGCAATGATGAAACAGCCTGTATCCGGCCAGGGAGCGTGCATCTGAGGTGAAGCAGTCCAACTTCCCTGCAGGTAAGTAACCGATGAGGACAGTTGCTCGTGCTGATGCTTGACGCCTTTTTGCTTTGGATATGTTGCCAATAGACATGTACACCGGCCACGCAGACTTGTCCCCTCGGAACTGCGACAAGCAGGTCTTGTCTGACGATAGAATAATTGGTGCTATAGTCGCACCTTTGGGCAAGGCTTTCTTGATACGAGGTCAGTCCATTTTTGTATTGCTCCCTCTTGAATTTCTTACTTGTGTCTCACCCCACCAGTCTGCCGTCCACATCTCATTGATCACTCTGTGTTGCCCCGCAGCATCTGCATATGCTCTGGCAGGTGAGTACGCAATATCCTCCTTGAACAAAGGGTTGCCGATAAGCTCTTTGACACACTCCAAAGGATCACGGCTCCAAAGTTCGATGTCCTCTTGCAATGGTACCCCGTTCTCATCATCATGGTTACCACGCACGGTAACCTTCCTGCAGCTCCAATCTGGTCCATGTGGTAGTTGGTCGACCCTCTGCAAGAACGAGCGGTTGTTATGAAAGGAGACTTTAGTGCGATTTTGTGTCTGGTCACCGTGTCAATAATGTGAGTTTTGTCAACTTTTTCAACGTACTATTGGTAACTTCAAGAACTCATCAGTCCGTGTCTGACCAAGGTTTTTTATGAGCCACTGGGCCAAATCCCATTCTTTGCTGGTGAGTTATATATATTTAGTTCCCCTTGCCACCAGCACATTCGAACACTTACGCATCTTCAAAAGGTGACCATGTTTCCTCACCCTCTTCCTCTTGATATCTTCTACATCTTTCAAAATTTGTCTCGCTGCCATGCAGAGCCCAGCCCGCATCCAGTTGAGGTTCCAAATAATGCCAGGAGGAACTACCGTCCTCGTCCTCGACATCCTCGACGGTGACACGACGACTTTTGTTAGGAGCAGGGTTATTGTCCATATCGGCAGATGGGTGGGCATGAACTTGGCCTGCATCATTGTGGGAGAAGTCGACAGGTGCTTCTTGTGCGTCTAAATTCCCAGCCTCGTTATCCTCAATCATTGATACCCACTGACGTCGACATTCAGGATGGCTTGTGATGTGTCTCTTGAGACCTCCATGTGTGGTTATTACCTTTCCACAGAACACGCAGGAAGGCATGGTTTGTCCGTTGTTACCATAACTCGCCCATACAGTCACAAGTACCCTTTTTTTCAGGTACATTTCATTTCGATGCCACGACACGCGATTGTAGAGTTCCCGCATCGCATGGCTTTCAACAATTTCTCTCGTCTTGTCTGTTTCTCCCTTTGCAAATGTAGAGTTCACGCATCGCATGGCTTCTCTTTGACTCGTTTCAACAATTTCTAACTTTCTTCCCTTGCAAATGTAGAGTTCACGCATTTTTACTCATTTTTCTTCTTAGCTTTTCCTTCTTGGCCTTGGTTACTACTACCACCATCATCTCTATTCGGTTTTTGCAATTTCTCCCTTCACAAATGTAGAGTTCACGCATCGCACGGCTTCTCTTTGGCTCGTTTCAACAATTTCTCTTGTCCTCGTCTTGTCTATTTCTCCCTTTGCAAATGTAGAGTTCACGCATCACATGGCTTCTCTTTGGCTTGTTTTTCTTCTTGGCCTTGGTTACTACTACCATCATCTCCATTCATTCCGGTACGGCACCTTTCATTCCGGACTGACCATTGACATAACTGACTAAACTAGGGTAGTGATACCATGAGCCGCAAGTAGGAGTTCCAATAGTTGGACTTTTCTCGCCTCTTCGCACCGCTTCTTCTCTGCACTCCAACGCTGTGTTATCATCTCCCGCAAGAATGCTTGGTGAGTTACTGGGTCCTGGATACGTTCTAGGAGTTGAACTTTACACGTCTCTTCACAGTGCCTTATCTCCGCATCCCAGCGTTCCAATATAAGTGTTCGAATGTAAGTCTGAGATGCTTGGATTGGTCCGGGTGTTTGACGAAACGGTGGCAATGGAAACAGAATCTCAAGAGGGGGTGGTCCCACCCTAGCCTTAGCCTTAACCTGGCCTGGAGCACGAACGACCTGAAAAGGTCGGCTCGGAGGAGGTATGAGGTCAGTGTTCGATGGTAAGGAGGCTGGACTGAAACATTGGTTAGCATGAGGCCAATGTTGGATCTGCCGGCAAAGCAACTTACTGAGTGCTCATTTTGGGTAGGAGTTGAAAAGAAAAGTTGTGCCGCATCCCCCTTACTTATGCTGTTGTGTTGACACCGCTTGAACAGGTGAAAAATTTACATTCAAATCAACAAAACTCTAAATTTGTTTGTTGATTGCACGCCACGCCAGTGTTTATAAAGGGTACGTCTGTCTATGTTGTCACCATTGCTACATATCCTTGATTATGCCTGCAAAAGCAAGCTTAAAGAAGGCTTCTAAAAAGTCTATTTCCAAGGCTCAGGACAAGCTATGTGCTGAGATGGAATCGACTGCGGGACGCACCGCAAGTGGTCGCAAACGCCGACCGACTGAAAGAGAGAGCTACAGATGTAAGTACGATGCAGCAAGTCAATGTTCTAATACAACTGACTCCCTTTTACTTGACAGTACTAGAAGCTCATCAAGGCAAAGACCGCCAACATGACTTCAATGCAACAATGGAGAAACGCAAATTAAAGGTATTGCGTGCTGCATACAAAAAAAACCCCGAGGAGTTCAACGACGAGCCTGCGGAGCTCCTCAGTGATATGGATATCGAAGAAGAAAATATGGTACGTGTCTCATTTTTCCAGTGCTGCTTCGCTCACTATGTCATTGTAGTTCTTGCATCACTATGTACCTACAAAGGTAACTAAGCCACAGGCGCTCATGTACAGTACGAGCAAAACTCCTCCAGCTGTCTTGGCTCCGATGTCTTTCGGTAACGACCGCTTCAGTACTGCGGCCTCAGCTCCAACGTCCATCAGCAAGTCTCCCAAAGGTACTGTGTCTTAGGTTATACAGTATGACCGCAATACTAACACGGCACTTTTGTCAGCTTCTGCAATTGTCACGTCCTCCAGTGAGGACAGCGAGCACACATCCTCCAGTGAGGATGGCGAGCATGCTGATGACAATGAGGATGAACACCAATTGACCGACATTGAATCTGTTTGCAGTGCTCCTCACACTGGAGACCTTCGCCACGAAGCGGTGGTCGATGATATTCCACCACGGGTTGTCAGGACCAAGCACCAACTGCAGGACCGTGACGAAGAAACCAAGCCGCTAAAATTCCATAAAGCTTTGGACAGATCACGCCAACGATTAAAGGCCAGCGATTTCAATGAGGTCACGCAGGATTTGCTTGCCATTGCCATGTCTATCTATCGCTGTCTAGTCGTGACACGGGAACCTTTTCCTCAGACACTTATCAGCGAGACGCTACTAGCCAAGGAGGCCTGGCGAGAGGCATCTAAATTGGCAGGGCTTACGATTCAACTAACTCCTTCGTTGGTCAAAATGGTAAGGAGTCACTTGGTAATGTCCGCATGCTTATCCTATTGATGATATATATTATGTAGATGACGAGGCGCACTTCCCAAGTGCGTGGGGAGCTCAAAACTAAGATGCGCGCACTTACAGCATCATTCTTTGGCTTCCGCACAAGCCAATCTATAGCGACTATGACACACAATCGCGACCTAGCTGAATCTCTGAAGGATGGGACATGTTTCGTTTTCAAGGTGCGTAGCTGATTCTGACACATCAGGAAATCATGAGTTTACTTAATCCTTACTTTTTTGAACTTTTCCCACTTATTTAAAATGTACCTACTTTTTTTCTGAAATTTGACAACTGTTTCAAAATTGAGTATTCCAATATGTTTGTTGGGCCTGAGAGACATGTTTCATTGCATAAGAACAACAATTAGTGACTAGTATGAAGTTTAAGTAACACATTAATGCTGATGATTTTCTTTTTTAAATGTTCTCTTGAGGTGCTATATTGCAAATTGAGAGTTCAATAATTTTATAGCACACATTTATAATGATGGCTAACAGATTCTGATAGTTCATTTGGGACAAGGTAATGATTTAAGAAAAATAAGTAGATCCATTTGAAATAAGTGAGAAAAGTTTAAAATAAGTGGGAAAAGTTTGAAATAAGTAGGGAATAAGTAAACTCATGATTTCCTGATGCATGGCCTGTTGTCAGATGATCTGACTGGCAGAGTGATAGGACTGGGAGAAGAAAAGCGGGATTTACAAGACTGGATTGATACAGTCAGCGGTGAATGACATGTGGTTTGCGAACCGCAATGATGAGGGTGTGATTTACAGTAAATATTTCGACCCTTTACCGGTCAAACTTCTCGCACTTATTCTCACAGCGGTGCGTGCCTTCAGATGTTGATGCTGTAGCACAGTAGCTGACTCCTGCGGTTTGACAGATCGAATGTTGCCTTGATGAGTGGATAACCGGGATGAAGGAAGACATCAAATTCTCGTCCACAGCTTATACTCCGGTCTACCTGGTCCATCTCAGCTCATTACAGCGGTTCGACGAGCGCACCTCACATTACAAACTACTCGAGAAAATTCGTGTCAATATCCTTGACGTTGCTCAGTATGTCGGTGGCCACTTGCATTGATTATCCTGCAAACTAATGCGGATGGCAAGGTTCCATGCTGGGGTGAATTCACTGGCAGCACAGGCAACTACCATCGGCTTGACAGATGAGATATTTGACGACGCGATTCAAGAGTTTGAAGCTGAGGCTAGAGATGCCCAAGAGGGGCGCCAGGGAGGTGTGTAACTGGGTAGTCTTTGACAATGGCTGCTCGTTGTAGTACTGTATAGATGCTGTCTGTTATACTGTAATTCTATTCTGTTTCGTCGATTTCAGCTGGTGGCGTGGATTGGCACCTGTAGCTCAAAAAAGCGAAGCTAGTAGAAGGTCCTACCAGTGCTAGCTATTGCGCTGTGTAGCTGCCTGTAGCTTGCTACGACGAGCTACCAGTGACTCTCATAGCGCTATATATTGAGCCGTGTGGCTATATAGCCGCATGTAGAAGGGACTTGACAAACGGGACTACAGGTACTACAGCGACTATATAGCCACCTGTAGTCAAATGGTATTTTCCTGATGTGGGACGACATGTCGCAGACGCGTCACTCTGGATCGCGATGGCAAGCTTCCTGGCTGTTTTTTCAGCCCACAAGGCTCTTGATGATCATGGCATGGACATCCCAGTCATTCCAAAGTTCACCACTGGGCTCGCTGTGTTTGTAAAATCCCATTTGTCCTTGAGACTAGTCCGCTGAACTTTTGTTGCTTCAGTCATCCTGAGGAATTTCCCTACCGCATTGTCCAGCGATTCCCGTGTACATCTGAGACACTAACACACTTGACTGGCTTAGGTACGTTTGTCACCGTTATCTCGGACTTCTGGCAGACTAACACGTGGTAACAGAGCAATCGTGATCATGGTATGTAGGATATCTATATCATGTGCAGTAGCCCATGGAGATAGTTTTCTACTTTGAATATGCAACACTCGTCCATTCATTCAAACATATAGTACAATTACGAGGCAGGACTTCTGCATCACCACCCTCGAGTCCTATGGGACATTGATGTGAGTTTCTGAAACCAAAACAATATGGCGATCAACAATCGTCATAATTACTGCAGTATTGATCAGCACTCCTCGTGTCCGTTGGTCATGAACTGGATCACAATGGGGGGTCGAAGTACATGGGTCCAGCATGCCAGTGGCGCCGGCAATACTGCGGTTCCAAAATGTGAAACTAATGTATCCAGGCAAAACTGGCTACACGTACGTGTGTAGAACTATCTTGCACTGCACATATTCAGCATGATGAAACCGTTTAGATGCGCGACAAATCTCAAGAGGATGACTCTACATCTGACATAGTACTTGCCAGTGAAGCGAAGCGTCGCTATCCGCACCATCAAATGACGGACTTGCAAGCCCAAGCACAGGCAACACACTGCGCGAAATAGTGTCGTACTTCGGTAGGTTCTCAAGATCTCATCTTTTGACGTGTTCTAGGCCTATGTACATGGACTATCCTAACACACAGTTGAGACCCTCAAAGGGGATTTCCTTGAGGTGGCTCATGTGCTACCTTTGCAAGCAAATGCGCCGACCCTAGCCACAGAGAACGCGGTATACGTGGTCAGTTACATCGAGTCTGCTAGCGCACTACTGACAGGATATCCGCACGCAGATCTAGTACCAGTAGGAGCTTTTATTGAGGGCTTCACCACTTACCATTCACCGTCCCAAACAGCTGGACACAACTCTAGTCTCATCACACCGCCCGTGGTTCAAGTACGAAAATATTGCGCCAGGGAGAAGCCGACGACTTCTTCATGCAAAAAACCGTGGAGCTACAGCCTCTCGGACCCATGTACCCCCTCACTGAATCTCAGTTCAATGACACTGGCCAAATTTGATAACACTGTATAGGTTTGATGATCTCGTCACTCACATAATAGATTATCTCGCATAAACTGAGGAATTCCTAGCATGCAGGCGCTTGCAGTCCATCTTACACACATTCCACTGAGAGTAATCATATGTATAACGAGTATAGACCTAAGCTTTGAGCTGAGCACGTAAGTTCTGCTCCAAGGGACCTCTAGCACGAATAAACTGTACATAAGCTCCATCCCTGTATAACAAAGGTGTCAATCTAAAAATTCCCCAGACAACCTGGGATAATACGTACTGTACCACTCTCTTCTCGTCCTTGAGCTTCATGTAGTCCTCGCGGGCCACATTCGTGAAGCCCCACTTCTTCGAGACAATGATTTTCTGACGGCCGGGGAACTTGTACCGTGCACGGCGGAGAGCCTCTTGGATGACAGCAGCATTGGATTCTTTGCAACGGATAGAGAGGATGATCTGGCCGATGTTGACACGGGCGACAGTGCCGTAGGGCTTACCCCAAGCACCACGCATACCGGTTTGCAGCCTGCACCAAAAAATGTAAGACTCGCACCGAGAATTCAAAACCAAGTCACAAACCGATCAGCACCAGCACAACTCAACATCTTGTTGATACGGATAACGTGGAATGGGTGCACACGGACGCGCATGTGGAACGAATCCTTGCCAGATGTCTTGGTGACATACTTGTTAGCGCAAATACGAGCTGCTTCGAGCGCCTCAGAGCTCAGCTGCTCATACTCATCGGAGACAAGATGACAGCAGAAGGGGAACTCGTCGACGGAGGCACGTTTACGGCCGAGGTCAAAAATCCTGATCTATGGAGAGTGAGATTTAAAGCGACGGGTCGTGGGTGAACAAACTTTAGGATCAGGGACACCACGGTTGTACCGTGATTTGGGATAGGGCTTGTTCTTGCAGTAACGGTAGCAGCGGGCGGGACGACGACCCATTGTTGTAATCTGCAACAGATAGAAGGAGTTGAAATCAGTACCCAGTGCCTGTTATTGCAGAATCACATCCAAAGTAATCGGACAGCATCCACCCTGGCCACTCGAAGTCCACTGCTCCTTCTAATTCGAATCACATCCAACCAGGCATGCTGAGATCAAGATACGGAACAGCAACACTTACATGCTACACGGGGGTCTTGACGGTGAGTGAGAAGGTGCGGTAGTGCTAGACGAGCTCGTCCGCTAAATCTTAGATAATCAAGCTGACTTTGAACTACCTAACTTAGTTACTAAGAAGATTTATAATGAGGTTGGTAAACAGGTTTGTCACCAAATGCAACGTCTCTAATTTTATACAGTGAGTTACACCGTATCCGTGTTTTACGTCTACATGATGAATGATCATCCTGTCAGTTTCGCAACGTCAGACCTGTGGCGTGCCGTACGGACATAGTTCAATCCAAAAGAAAACTTGGGGAGCCCAAGTCAGTTGGTGATGTAGACTGGCGGGCAAGGTGACATGATTCACATGAAGCCTCCCCTTCATTTGTTAAGCACCCTTCAGTGCAAATTGGCGAATGCTGTGGCAAAGAATGTCCCTACGGCTTGCGCGTGCTGAATTTTCTTGGCGAAACGCAAGGCATGCTGGTTGGATACTTGCGATCGGTTGAACAATGTTAACACTCGGGCTTCTCGTCGCTGACATGAAGCCTACATGTACAGGTTGTGTTGGAGAGGCATCAAGTACAAAGTTAGTCGTTGGGACGGCGTCTCACGAGATTTTTTTTTCATCTCTAATATGTCGGAATTGAACTCGGGCCCCGAGACCAGGCCAAGGTGAGCCCTGCAAGCTCAAACCATGCTTGTTGGGGCTGTGAAAAGTGTCAGCGCTGTACGCCACAGCCGCTCCGGGTGTATGCAGAACCGCCATACCCACATCATGTCCTCAGGTACAATGGTCAGGCCGATGCATTTTCCATTTCGAGCCTGTCGATATGGATCAAGCCCTGACATGAACGTTTTTGTACAGATTAACTAATTCCTCTGCCGTCGACCAGGTGGATCGAGGAATTCTATAAAATGATTTGGGCCACGATTATGGGCCAGTGTTGGGTACACGGTCTGTTTGAGGTGCTTCAAGTTTACCCGTTCTCATCAGTTTGTGTAAACGCTCTCACTCTCTCCCGACAAGCCGAGACTAGGTTTCTCCACTCGTCACTTGACGAACATGGGGTCCACGCATATATATACAACCGTCACTGTCAATTGCCCTAGCCCGGGATGTCGTCTGGATCTGAGCCTCGAATGCCTTATACGGCCCCTCAACAGGACAAGGAGGGCTCAGAGACATTGGAAGGATCCCATTCCGCAAAGGACTCCGACCTCTTCTCACACCCGCACGAGTTTCCCGAAGGCGGTCTGGCTGCTTGGATGACAATTTTTGGAGCGTAAGCAGCTCCAATCCGGGCGGTAAAAGCTGGGCCTTACTTGATCTACTTAGATTTCTTGCACAGTTATGCGGGATTGGGTGAGTCTGGTGTCACCTGTGGTTGACGAAGAATGGCTCTTGACTGAAGGCTGAAGTTATACCATGTCATTTGGTGTCTACCAAGGTATTGCTGCATATGAAAATGAGAATGGAACATGATACTTATTACTTTCCAGACT
Source organism: Suillus plorans (assembly GCF_016647745.1). Classification (NCBI taxonomy): domain Eukaryota; kingdom Fungi; phylum Basidiomycota; class Agaricomycetes; order Boletales; family Suillaceae; genus Suillus; species Suillus plorans. The sequence goes on from NW_024537402.1 coordinate 677,446, forward strand.
TCTATACCCAGCATTACCTCACAAACGAGACATCGTCTGCCATATCGTGAGTTTCCACTTGTGTCTTCATGATGCGTATGCTCAAGGTCCCCTAAAGATGGATCGGGAGCCTGAACACGTTTCTAGTCACTGCTGTGGGCCTTGTATCAGGTCCACTATACGACCGAGGATATTTGTGGGTGTAATGTTGTTGGAAGTTTTCGAAGATACTCAGCAAACTTACCTTAGCTACCACCTCATAATTGCTGGATCGCTCCTGCAGAGTTTCTCTCTATTCATGTTGTCTTTGTCAAAACCCGATCAGTACTATCAGGTAACGTCACCTAAATTTACGACCTTTTTTTCTGATTTGGTGTAGATATTCCTTGCTCAAGGTTTAGGCATGGGTATCGCGTCGGGGCTCGTGTATGTCCCGACCATCACTATTGTTTCGCATTACTTCCGACGGAAACGCACACTGGCTATGACATTCGTCGCTTCGGGCTCATCGCTGGGTGCTGTCATCCATCCGATTATGCTCAATAACCTCCTGAATGGTCGTCTTGGTTTTGGAAATGGCGTCCGCGCAAGCGCAGGGTTTGTCAGCGTGCTCCTTTTGATTGCATGTCTATGCATGCGAACTCGTCTTGATCCGCCGGTGACACCAGCGAACTATATTGTGGCAGCCAAAAAATGCATTGGTGATGCACCATTTATTTGCATGATAGCAGGGTGAGACCTTAACACAACTTCTCTCAAAATCCTTCAAATGACTGTCCTGCAGGGGCTTTTTTTTCCAGACCGGCTTCTACTACCCGTTGTTCTTCATTCAACTCGACTCCATCGAGCACGGTCTCAGTGTCACCTTCTCGTTTTACTCTGTGGGATCAGTGCTATGCCAGTTATTTGCCTACTGACAGCATCACCAGTTAGTGATTTTAAATGTATCTAATTGCGTGGCACGAGTCACGTCAGGTTTCATCGCGGCGTTCACGGGAGTGCCAAACTTGGTCATAGTTGCGACGATTTCGGCTGGTGTGCTCAATTTGGGCATGATTGGATTGAGTAGCCTGGCCAGCGCCGTTGTACTTAGTGTGATGTATGGCTATTTTGCAGGGCTATGTAAGTGGTCTTCTTTTCCACTAGGTGAAAATTTATTGATGATGCAGACATTGCAATGATGGCTCCGCTTGTGGCTACTTTAACGCCCGACCTCTCTGAGCTTGGGTGAGTGATAGTTTAAATTCAGATGTACGAACCATCTAATTTAGATTATAGCGCGCGGATGGGCATCTGTTTCTTCATTAGCGGTACGTGGTATCAGCCACACTTCTACATCATTTAAATCTCACATATAATCACTCTGCAGGATTCGGAGGCTTGATCGGTAGGCGCATTTGTGCCATTTCTTGCCTCTAATTCTAATTCTCTAACAGGAACACCCATATCTGGCGCTCTGCTGACATCGAATTATACCTGGTGGATACCCGCTGTGTTCTCCGGGGTGAGTTGACCATGGTTGCTTTTTTTCCCGGAATTCACGTCAACTCGACAACAGGTCGTTTCAGTGACTGGTGGTATGATGTATGCGGTCATGCGGTTTATATTTGTCAGAAGGCAGATAAAAGAAAATGCATAATGCTCAACTCGAGATAATAGATATTGTAAGCTGATTCCTGAAGGAGTAATTTGTGTACCTATATCTCGTTGCGTTGTTCTTCCCCGAGCTGATCTATGGTTTTTACATGGATGCTGGTGACTTCTGGTGAACTCTGATGGATGATGTTTACCGTACGGTACAAGCTCTACGGCCGCATCTCGATCGCCATGTTTGAATCAAGCTTGCGCTCTGTAAATGGTACCATTGGATCGCGTTGACGTGGAATCACCACTATCGTTTTCTCCAGATACATCTGCGTCTTTCTCTTGTGCGATGCTGCCGATGGCCCGATGTCGTATTAGTGCTAGTAGAGTCGACCATGCTTCACCATCCACTTGTTCGAGGGGCGCAAAATGGAAGTACTGTTACGGCTCTTATGTGTGATCGCATTGTTGTTGAGTATGAGATCTTGAGACGTGGGCCAAGCATATGACTCTTACCTTCTGTTTGTAGTTTGTAATGATCTGTTGCAAAGCAGTTGTTTGGCAAGAACCTCGGAAATAAACAACATGTGCCAGACGCGGCCTGTTGTACAATTGTCAACGTAGTTCCACTGTGGGCCCATACTAGGTGCCGAATGTCTGAGAGTCTGTTCGGCCACCATTATTTGCGCAAGTTAGAATTTGGTTCACAGAAATTATGGCTTTGCTAATCGTCGGAACTTGAACAAGATGTCACGCTCCGATAACGCTTACCGTATGCCTTGTCCTACTATCAATACAATGCCTCTTGATCCTGATTACGACGAGGACGCTAACGAGGACGAATACGATGTAGGGATTCATTTCTGGCTGGGCTTGTAGAGACTGTTTTTACCTTACCTTATGTTGGCACTTTTGTAGCTTACATAAGCAAGTTATCTTTTCACCAGTTACCAGTAGGAGTCAGAGTACTCAGCAAGTTTTCATGATATTTCCTCTCCTCTGAGCCTTGAGCCTGGTCCAGAAACCCTTTAGGGTCGAATAGCAGCTAGGTTCTGCAAGACCCAACATTGTTCAGACTCACTCTCTGAATTGTTGTACCTTCAACGACCTTGTGGAGGCAGAGGATATGGACGACAATGCAGAGGAGAGTGATAAGAGGTATCTGGCATGCATCATGCAGATGGCCATGCATGCTATGCGCACGGTCATTACAGTCCTCAACGCAACAACTACCGCACTCGAAGCTTACTCAAACACCTACTACGACAAAGAGCCGTATCATACCTCCGCTTTGTCGGGGACTGCATGGGTCACCAAACTTCTCACTGGACACCCTGAACGCATCAGATGCGAGCTCGGGGTCCACAAGCACGTTTTCTATGTGCTCATCAATCTCCTTCGGCAAGCAGGATGCAGAGATTCCAGGCATGTACTGCTAGAAGAGCAGCTTGCTATATTTCTCTATGCGTCTGTCACGGGTCTCTCGATTCGCCATCTTGGTGAACGCTTTCAGCGGTCCAATGAAACAATATCAAAGTACATATATTGTTGCTGTCCTGGTATCAAGCTTATGTTCTTTCAGATATTTTAAACGGGTTCTTTTCGCATTCTCCTCACCACCGATATATACAACATACGTCCGCCTGCCCGACGTAGATAGCCCTCCTCCCCCTGAGATCACGAAAAACCCGAAGTTCTTCCCATTCTTTGTTGATGCTATTGGAGCCATTGACGGTACACACATCGCATGCCATTCTTTTGGTGAAGATCGGCATGCCGCTCGGGATCGCAAGGGGAACTTCTCTCAAAACTGCCTCGCGGCATGTTCATTCAACCTTTCGTTTACCTACATGTTGAGCGGTGTAGGACACGAGCTGGCACTGGGCTCGTATCGAGCTATTTTGCAGTACACGTCAAATACCCGTCACATGCTAATCACTTCCCGATGTTATCCGACGCTAACCCGCCAACCCGACGTTTAGGCCGCATCGGACCCGATGTTTTCCCGCTGTAGGACACGAGCTGGCGCTGGGCTCGTATCGAGCTATTTCACAGTACACGCCAAATACCTGTCACATGCTAATCACTTCCCGATGTTATCCGACGCTAACCCGCCAACCCGACGTTTAGGCCGCATCGGACCCGATGTTTTCCCGCGCACTTGTCCTATCCGTGTCCCGTCCCGTCTTGCTAGCCCCACTAGGTGTGTAGTTCATTATTTCGCACATTACTCACGTCGTAGCCAGCGCTATTACATGTTTTCCCATAGTCCGCAGCGCCTCATGTTTATTTACATGTACTTCGGATCCGAAATACTCCGCCGCTACTTTCGCCTATGGGTTCCGCATTTCTACGTACTTACATATATATTGGACTGACCTCGAGCATTATTCATTATCCAAGTAGAGGGGAGCAGTTCCCCGACGCTTAGTGGTCAAACCCGATATTTCGTAGTTCTTAGTTGATATTGCGAATATCATCGCTCTTTCATTATCCGTATCAGTCATTGTTATTATTGCGCACACTGCTCGCTCTTCCGACGCTTGCTATAGCGTTACTATTAGTTTCCGAAAGACCTGAACCCGAACCCGATAACCCGAAACCCCGAAAACATCGGACCCGACGCTTTTGCATCGGACATCGTAATTATACCTTCGGACATTGTTTCCCACGCTCGGACTATTGACCCCACATCACTCACTTACCCCCAAGACTATTCCCAGACCGCAGACCCCTGGGTCGAACGCACTTGTCAGGCAAGTATAGCAGACTAGGCAGTGCAAAGACCACAACACAAATATATCAGTTAGGAGCAATCTTTGTTTGTTCCTCTCTGTAAAGTAGTTTCTACAGCGGTTGGGGGGGGTCAGCTGCAGATGCTTGTGTCTATCACGATGCTCGTACTACCGATTTCAATATCCCTGAGGGAAAGTATTATCTTGTGGACGCTGGATTTGGCTCGTGCGATGAGCTTCTGGTCCCGTTTCGGGGTGTGCGTTGTAGAGACTCGCGCCTCTCGATGCCGGATATGCGGCCTTCTTACCCATTTAATTCCCTATCTGTATCAGCTCACATCCTAAGGACCAGTCATTCGCGCTCTCGCGCGCGCGCCCTACGTACGCGCCTCACTCGCACATCGCACACGCACGCGCGCCCTTCGTATGCGCGCTCCATAGGCCTTCGCGCTCCTACCGTCCGTCCCTCTGTCCTTTGTCCTTGCTGATTCACTGGTGCGTTATTTTTATCTCTCTCATTGAATTAACGAACCTTCGGTCCGACCTCCGTGCTTACATACAGAGAGCCTATTTAAACTTAGAATATATTTAGAAGTTGATATGGTTACTCGGTTCGGGAGCGCGCTCGGAAGCGCGCCGCATAGCGTAATCTCCCTTCTTAAATAGAGGGAGGATTCCTTCGGTTCTGGTACTTACTTTCCCCTTATCTTGATATACTGCAAAGTGTAGAGTTCTCCCTCCAATACTAGAAATCTGATTATACTCCTCCACTGTTGACACCTGTGCCCTTGCTACTCTCTTAAGGACTCCTCTCCTTCATCGTTCAAGCGCGCGCCCGCTTACGCGCGTACCCTCCGCATCTCTCGTTCACGCGCGCATCTCGCGCGCCTTCGCATCGCCTACGCGCGCCTTCGCGCGCGTTACTTTCCCGCGTCTACCAGCGCCCGTCTAGTTGACATAGTTTCCCTCCACCTTATTCGCGAGGAACTTCTCTCAGTAGCTGTCCTTTGGGTCGAGTTGTATTCTCGTATCCAGGTCTTGCTGTAGAGCCCCCTTTCTTTTAGTGTTTTCACCCACAGTCAAGATTCCTCACCTTCAACTGGAGCCCACCGCGAGGGACACTTCTGAGACAACCGGTCGGGTACTCAGACCCAACAGTCGTCGCAGAGCTAGAGAAGAAGCCATCGCCGCATTCGACAGAGCAATTGAATCAATTCTACCAGGACCCTTATTCTTTCAACCCGCGCGCGGTCGCTCGCGCAACATCTCAGAACTGCCACGACCAGATCTAGCGCTCTTAGCGCGCGCGCCTAGACAGCCGATATCGCCAGTCACGCCATCACCGGAAGAATCTGTCAAAGAAGAGTCGTCCGACGACTTTGAAGCAATAGATAACCCAAGAAGCCAAGTTCCCGGAGCGTTCCTCCATACGCCCAACCAACCTCCTTTTATCTCTTCTGACCTATCAGCGCTAAGCGCGCTGACCGAACTGACCGATTCTAGCAAAACCCCGCTTAACGCATTAGCATTCCCCGTGCGCGAGAACGCGCCTCCTACAGTGGGAATTCCGAAAATCAAGCAAGAAGTGTTCGAAACCCCGCGCGCGCCGCCTTCAATTCCAGGCGGTATCGTTATAGCAAACCTTCCCTTCGCATACGCGCGCCAAGTGCCAATCAGTCAGAAGACCTCCGCGCCTACAACATCCCAAACGCCTATTATGTCCACCACAAGAACCAGAATGCCCGTCCGTGGGACAACGGACGCGCCTAAATTTGATGGCACCGCAGACGACCTCGCTGACTTTATAGACCTATACGAGCAGCTCGCTGATGAAGTAGGTCTCCAAGGACTTGATCGCATCAAAGGCATCATCCGCTACCTTGAGCGCGATGATCGCGAATTATGGGGCGGGATGCCTGAGGCGCAAGTAAGCGATTACGACGCCTTTTTAGACGAGGTCAAAGTAATGTATCCCGGATGGGATGGCAAAAGGCGCTACGCGCTTACGGACCTACAAGCCATCGCGCACGAGTATGCTAACAAACCGATGCCTTCTTACCAGGAACTGAGCAGTTACCTGCGCGCATTCAAGAAGATCATGCAACCGCTTTTGGCGGAGGACAGAATCGGGAAAGCCGAGCGCGACCGCACATTCATGGAAGGTATTCCTAAGGACACTCAGGCGCAAATCCGCACGCGCCTCATGATCAAGTTCCCGGACCACTACCCGCAAGATCCATATCCGTTCATGAACGTTTTCGCAGCTGGACAGTTTGTACTACCAGCGAACGCGCCCGCACCAAGCGCAACGGCTAGCGCGCCTAAGGCGGCATCATTCACTAACCTGGTCACAGCTAACACGTCAATGGAATCGCCCGCGCAAGGAACGGTAACCAAGCGCGAATATAAGCGCGAGGCGTCCGCATTCAACGACTGCTCCTTTTGTGGCAGTCTTGAACATTATTATGCTCGTTGCACGGAGAGACAAAGGTACATCGACGCGGGCAAATGTAAGGTTAACGAAGAGACGCGCAAGCTTGTTTTGCCAAATGGCGAGTGGATTCCAGGTCGAGGACTACTCAAGGAACGACTAGACCGACACCACGCGAGCCGCGCTACCTCAGATACGACCGCTAGCGCAAGCACCACAGCAGGGCTGTTCTATCGCGCGTCTGAGGAGATCGACGCGGTAATTGAAGTAGGGTCATCCGCGTTTGTGCACACAGTCGCGCGAACAGAACTTGATGGAGACGATGACACGGTGGACCTCATGACCGAGGCGCTAGCCTACGTAGCCGCGAAGCGCGAGCAGAAGCGCAACACCAAAGGTAAAAACGTCCGCTTTGACGGTGTCGAAGTACCCAGCGAAACCCGCGCGCGCCCGAGGCCCGCATCTAGACAAGCCACGGTAGAGGAGGAGATAATCTCCCCCGAAATACAAGCCTCGTCTGACAAAGGTAAAGGAAAGGAGCTAGCGAAAGTTGCGCCGTCAAGCGCGCCAGTAGGCGCAAAGGCGCCCCCCAAAGGAGCGGCGCCATCGTCGTCCGCGCCTTCTCCATCATCATCATCGCCATCCGCGACCGCATCGTCATCAGTATCAGCATCGGTATCACCATCATCGTCATCATCGTCACCAGCACCATCACAATCATCATCGTATCGTTATGCATTCGCGCTCGAGGACAAAGAGGCCGACAAACGCGTTGTCGAGCGTCTTCTCGATTCCAATCTCAACATTCCCGTAAGGGAATTATTAGCTGTATCTCCTGATGTTCGCCAACATTTCCGCGAACTCACGACCAAGAAGCGTGTCACGGTAGGCGCAGTATCAGTACACGAATTATCAGGACACCCCGCGACCGATCAATGGTTAAGGCAATACGAAGACGCGCGCATGCGAAGCGAGGACGGCAGGATCGTCGCGGATCACTTCGCGCCCCTGCGCTGTATCCGCGCGAAGACATCAGAGGGGCGCACTCTCACGTGTGTCCTAGACCAAGGCGCAGAGGTAGTAGTCATGCCAAGAGATGTGTGGAAGGCGCTCGGAGTACCGCTCAGATCGGACCACAGCCTCAACATGGAATCAGTGAACACATCACGCGACGCGACGCTTGGAGTCGTGGAGAATGTTTCGCTTGATTTTGGCGCAGGACCCATGTATTTTCAAGTCCCAGGTCATCGAGCGCGCGACCTTCGAGGGTTTTGCTAGGGCGCCCGTTTTTTAAGCTTACTTCGTGTCGCACATTTGATCTCCCTGACGGGGAGCAGGATCTTATACTGACAGACCCTAATGCGCGCAAGGAATTGCGCATTCCAACCCTACCTTGGGTCAAGCGTTCGCTCGCAAGAGACGCGAAGTGCGTTAACAACGCGCACTCGCACGCGCTCAAGGAGGAGGAACAGGGTTTTTAAGTATCGATGATCTGCAGCATTCGCGGGGAGACGCCTATTCGCATTCGTTTTCCCCAATCATTTTCATTATCGCATCACCACTCGTCTTCTCGTATTGCGCCTAACGCACCGCGCATCGCGCGCGCTGAAGGCGTTTCTCATTCTATGCTCTTAAGGAGCAACAACGCATCGTCTTTTGTTTCTACGCATCATCTTTCCGCTGGTAGTATTCCGCAGTATTCAGCGCGTTACGCGCATCTAACATCCACACAGACCGCTATAGAGAAGGCGACTATTGACGCCTTCAATTCATGTTATTATTATGATCCCGCCCTTCACACGCTGGTCTACAAACCAGTCGCGAAGAAGGTGCGGACCGTGCCTACCACTATGCCAGCAGAGTATAGGGTAGTGCGCCAGTTGCCAGAAGACCCGTTAGCAGGGTTACCAGACTTACCCACCCATCCCCCAGATTTCTCTCCAGGCGCGCTTCACGCGCGAGCGCGCAGACAAGCTAGACCTCGACCCAGCAAATTGGCTGTGGCCAGAGGAACTCAAGTTAGTGCGCTGGCTGGTTCGCGTTCACGAACTCGCCTTTGCGTGGGGCGCCTCAGAGCGCGGGCGTCTCAACGAGACCTATTTTCCGCCGTACAAATTCCGACCATTCCGCACACCCCGTGGTCTCAGCGCAATATTCCGATTCCACCAGCCACCTTAGATGAAGTAGTGCGCATCATCAAGGAAAAGATCTCATCAGGAGTATACGAGCCATCAACGGCCGCGTATCGCTCGCGCTGGTTTTGTGTCGTCAAGAAGGACGAAAATCCTTGCGCCTAGTTCACGACTTGCAGCCGCTAACGCGGTAACAATTCGCGACGCGTCGCTTCCCCTTTGTCGAACTTCTCGCGAAGCATTCGCCGGTTACGCAGTGTATGCATATTGGATTTATATTCAGGTTATGACCAGCGCACGCTTGACGTGAGTCGCGCGACCTGACAACCTTTGGAACGCCTTTGGGCCCTCACGGCTACCACCCTTCCTCAAGGGCATGCTAACGCTGTACAGGTTTACCAAGGCGATACCGCGTTCATCCTGCAACACGAGATTCCAGAGTTCACGTCGCCGTTCGTGGATGATGTCCCAATCAAATCAGTACGAACGCGCTATCAGCGCGAGGACGGTTCATACGAGACAATACCCGAAAACCCAGGAATCCGGCGCTTCATATGGGAACATTGCATCGTCGTCAATCGCATTCTCCAGCGCTTAGAGAACGTAGGTGCAACCATCTCCGCGACGAAATTCATTCTAGCTGCGCCCACGGCTATTATCGTCGGGCACAAATGCACGTTTGAAGGGCGCGTACCAGAAGAATCTAAAGTCCAGAAGATACGCGACTGGCCCGAACCAACGAATCAATCGCAAGTGCGCGGATTCTTAGGGTCTTGCTGCAAGTAGGTGAAAACGGGAAGCGCTATCCAAATCGATTTGGCTCCATCGCGCTAAATGACGTGGAGAGGCGCTACTCTCAAGCGAAGCTAGAACTCTTTGGACTCTTCCGCGCGCTACGCGCGGTGCGCGTATACATATTCGGGGTAAAGAATCTGACGGTGGAGGTAGACGCGAAGTATATCAAAGGTATGATCAATAACCCGGACTTGCAACCTAACGCGACCATCAATCGATGGATTGCGGGTATCCTCTTATTTTCGTTCAAACTCGTTCATGTACCCGCGCAAAAGCACAAAGGCGTGGATGGCCTCTCAAGGAGACCACCCGCTGAGGAAGATCCCATTGAGGACGACGATCATGAAGATTGGATTGATCGCGCATACTCATTCGCTATTGCACTGCTGAACGATCGCGCGCGCCGCGTAGCAGGCGTCTCGGCAGACATACGCCATGAAGCGCATCGCACATGTTTCATTTCGCAGAGCGCGCACGTGCCAGCGTTGCGCGTATATTTCGATGTCGCGCAGACGGAAGAATCGGAGCCTGATATTCGCGCTCGGACACAGCGCGCGCGCAAGACGCGCTGATGACCACAATAGAACAGTTCCTTACCTCGCGCGAAAGACCCACTGACGTTTCAGATCAAGAATTCGAAAAGTTCGTCAACAACGCAGCGCTACTTCGTCCTGGAAAGCAACCTATGGCGCAGAGCGACGCATGGCAAACATCAGCTCGTGTTGCCTCCAAACAAGCGCTACCGCGTTCTGAAGGAGGCGCATGACGATCTAGGGCACAAGGGTATCTATACGGTCAGCGCGCGCCTACGCCTGCGCTTTTGGTGGCCACACATCATTGAAGATATCAAATGGTACGCGCAAACGTGTCACGAATGCCAAGTGCGCCAAACGGAGGTTGCATATTCCTCCAATCGTACCCATACCGGGTGGTCTATTCCGCAAAGCGCACATCGACACCATGAAGATGCCCAGAGCAGGTGGATTTGAATACCTTGTGCAAGCGCGATGCGCGCTAACATCGTATCCTGAATGGCGCATGCTGCGCAAAGAGAATACTAACGCGCTAACCGCTTTTATTTTCGAAGAGCTCTTCTGTAGGTGGGGCCCGATCACAGAAATAGTGACGGACAACGCGCCCGCATATAGGCTCGCAGTAGACGAACTCGCGCGCAAATATGGGATCCACCCGATCCGCATCTCGCCATATAATTCTCAGGCAAACGGTATAGTCGAAAGACGACACCGCGATGTCCGGGAGGCCATCATTAAAACCTGCGACGGAGACGATTCCCGCTGGTATCAGGTGGTTCATTCAGTGTTCTGGGCAGAGCGCGTTACCATTCACAAAGCGACGGGCTTATCGCCTTATTTCATGATGCACGGTGTAGAGCCAATATTTCCCTTTGATCTCGCTGAAGCGACGTTCCTCGCGCCCTTACCAAGCCGAGGCGCGTTCACCACTACTGACCTTATAGCATGGCGCGCGCGTCAATTACAGAAGCGCATAGAAGATATTAACGCGATCAGAGACAGAGTAGTCGCGGCGCGCTTCAAGTCGATACGCGATTTTGAGAAGCGCTTCCGCGCGACTATCAAATCGCACGATTTCGAACCCGGCGCCTTAGTGTTGGTACGCAACTCGAGGGTCGAATACGAATTGAGCAAGAAGACGAAGCCGCGCTATTTGGGACCTATGATCGTAGTGCGCCGCACGAAGGGAGGCTCGTATATGCTGGCCGAGTTGGATGGCGCAATCTCAAAACTCCGGTTCGCCGCGTTCCGCGTCATTCCTTACTACCCACGTAGCGGGGAGCGCGTATCGGTAACCCAAATGACTGGAGTGGACGACGAGAGCATCGACGAACTAGAAGCGTACGAAACCGTAGAACCTGAAGAAGACGAGCCTGAGCGCGCGCAAGACGATTAGCGCGCGCAACCAATTCTCACCCGCACATCACCCAATCAATTCGCACATCCACACACTCCTCAAAAACATAAAACAAAAACACAAGATAATACGAAAAACACAAAAATATTCCATGAAGTACATACTCTCAGTTTTACCCCGGGTTTCGTCCGGTGATATCTTTTTCTATCATTCGTCCATATAACGCGCATTGCCTGCACATAAACCCCACAGACTCTAGAATACATCAACGCACCACCGAAACGCTCATATTCCGCAAGTACATACTACTAACTACCATATTTGTATAGCGCGCGCATAATCACCCCCATAGACGTTCACTTTCTAACGCGCGCGCGGCGCCGCGCACCTTTTTTCCTTTTTTCTAATTTTCATTCAAACGCGCGCGTCATCGCCTCGGCGCGCGGCGCAACAAGGCAGGGATAGATGAAGGAAGGCGCGCGAAGAAGACAAGACGGGCGCGCACCCCGCAGAAAACCTAGTAAAGTCCATCGCAGTACCTTTATCTCGTCTCGCGCTCGAGCCTTACTTACATACTTATAATCTTAATTTCATAGCCCAGTGAATCAGACGAGGACATGGACATGGACATGGGACAACAAAATCAGGATCTATTGCAAAGGCGCATTGGCGCTTAGGAGAAAAACAGGTTGTATCTAGTTCAGAGAAGCATTGGCGCGCTCCTCCAGGTCAGACCACTCCTGGGACATGGCGAAAAGTTTGTTGGAAAGCGCCAAGAGATCCGCCTGCTGGGCGCGCGCATACTGGCGAGTCTTCAAAGCGGACGCGCGCATAGCGCATTTTCCTCCCTCAAGCGCGCCGTCTCAGCTTGCACCTCTCTCAACTCCTCCTCTGGTCCCTTGTACTTGCCTTTTCCCTTAGGCGCAGAGCCAGATGCCAACGGACCCTCGGCGCACAGGGATAACGCGCGAGGCGCGCACAACCTTATCCTCCACAGTGCGCTCATCAATAATCATCACATCTAAACCAGACCCGTCAGAACCATCTTCTTCAACGGCAATAGAGGAGGCAGTCTCCTTGGCAGACTCAGTAACCGTGGGGCGCTTGGGCATAGGCTTGCGCGGACGCGCCTTGGGTCCGTCTGTATTGTTGCGCTTAGCTAATCCCAAAGGCGTCAGTAGCGCGCCAACAGAATCCGACAAGACGCAACTTACAAAAGGAGCAAGCGCGCTTAGAAACGTCACAAGGAGGGCAGCGCCTGCCAGGCGTGCCTCCGCAAACCTGATTCTTGCTGGCGCAGTTGGTGCAGCGAGGCACGAAGGAACAGACATACGTCCAACCTTGCGCTAATGCGGACGAACATTCAGTAGAGTAGCACACCCACACGACATAGAGAAACGCACCTGCATGGAAGCATCAGTACCAGACGCGTCGGTGGCGCGCCTCGGTACCCGGCGCTTCAGTGGCGCGAACAACGCGCTTGGGAGGCGCCACTGGAACAGTCTCGATCGCCTTTGCTTTCCATCCCTTCACCAGCACCTCAATCTCCTTGTAACCCTTGCGCCCCTGCTTCAGGAGCTCCGCGCTCTTATTGTCCATATCCAGCTCCACGCTCAACGCACCCGCGCGCTCGGAACAGCCGTTCATGGTTGCCTAGGAATGTTAGATCACAAAGGCAAGCCATGTAAGCGCACTCACCAGTACAGAGAGCCACTCGCGCATCCACATCTCTTGATCCTCGAGGAGCTCCGGCTTGAGGTCTGGCGTCACCATGACGCACGCCTCCAATGCGACCAGGGAAGCCGCCCAAGCGCTGACAAGGCGGTCGGTATCGGACTCCGCGCTAGCGTCAGCCATAGGCGCGTCCTCAGGGTGAATTGGCGCCACAGGCTCAGGTTCTGGAGAGGGAGTGGAGTTCAGCATAGCGGCAGTGAAAGGAGGCATGATGGTAATGATAAGAAGGAAGACAAGAGATCGCGAGAACACTTCCATCTCTTATCAACAACCCCATCGATTAGATCAGCGATGCTCGCGATCATCAAAGGAGCGGCCCTACTCTCGCGATCACATGACCCCTGTCTATCACCATTTCTCCAAGTCCAAAATCCCGCGCTATAGCTCTGAGTGGGGACACTCAGAATGTAAGTTCCCAGGAGATGTAGAGACTCGCGCCTCTCGATGCCGGATATGCGGCCTTCTTACCCATTTAATTCCCTATCTGTATCAGCTCACATCCTAAGGACCAGTCATTCGCGCTCTCGCGCGCGCGCCCTACGTACGCGCCTCACTCGCACATCGCACACGCACGCGCGCCCTTCGCGTGCGCTCCATAGGCCTTCGCGCTCCTACCGTCCGTCCCTCTGTCCTTTGTCCTTGCTGATTCACTGGTGCGTTATTTTTATCTCTCTCATTGAATTAACGAACCTTCGGTCCGACCTCCGTGCGCTTACATACAGAGAGTCTATTTAAACTTAGAATATATTTAGAAGTTGATATGGTTACTCGGTTCGGGAGCGCGCTCGGAAGCGCGCCGCATAGCGTAATCTCCCTTCTTAAATAGAGGGAGGATTCCTTCGGTTCTGGTACTTACTTTCCCCTTATCTTGATATACTGCAAAGTGTAGAGTTCTCCCTCCAATACTAGAAATCTGATTATACTCCTCCACTGTTGACACCTGTGCCCTTGCTACTCTCTTAAGGACTCCTCTCCTTCATCGTTCAAGCGCGCGCCGCTTATGCGCGTACC